>NC_086284.1:133217684-133906461 GCF_963924245.1 Chroicocephalus ridibundus | reverse complement strand
AGGCTCCTCAAACACGTTTAAGAGACTTCAGGCATTTGTGTACAAAATTTAGTTCATTGTGTATTTTCTGAAAAAGTTTAGTATTTCTTGCACTTTCTGATGTTGAAACAATCTTTCTCTCCCCCCAGATAGGGGTATGGGGCTCAATCCTAGCATGAGGGAGAATACACACATCTGAAACTCTTCTCCATCTTTACATACATAAATTCAGAGGGTTCTGTGCAAACTGGACTACAACATTTTTTAAAATGTGTCTGAGCCCCTTAAATGCAAATCCTTTCTCTGAATTGCAAAGACTGTAATTGAATCTTTATCCTGTTTGCATGCTTAGAGAAAGCATCTGAGCTATTAATAACCTCCCAAAAATGCAAAACAACATAATATTAAATTACTTATTATGATACTTCTTCCTCTGAGATAAATAGGTGAGCATGTGCTGATAACAGCTAGTTGGGATTGGCATTGACCTGCAAATTTGAGGCTTTCAGGAGCCCATGAAAAGCCAAGTAAAAATTGTGATTTGCTATGTTCACAGTATTTTACCTCCTTTTTCTAACAATTGCTATAATTGAATCCATAGCAGGACTTCTAGGAAATGGAATTATCTTGATTGTCAGTTCAACTAGCTGCATCAGGAGCAAAATATTGTCCTCATATGATATGATTATGATCTTTCTGAGTTTATCCAGATTCTTTTTGCAGTCCTGGCTGATGTTGGATTTATTCCTAAGTCTGTTTTGCGAAGGCTCCTATTATCAAGAAAATTTGTTTGTAATTTTCAAGACAGTTTTTGTGTTTCTGAGCTACTCCAGCCTCTGGTTTGCTGCCTGGCTTAGTGTCTTCTATTGTATCAAGGTTGCTAGTTTTACTCAGTCTATCTTCATCTGGCTGAAGCAAAGAATTTCCAGTCTCATGCCCTGGATGCTGATAGCATCATCTCTTTTCTCCTTTGCAACCTCTCTTCCTTTCGCCTGGGATGTCTACAACGTACAAGACAACATCACTGCTCCTTTAACCATGACAAACTCTTCAGAAAGGAGAGTCACAATGAAAGACAAGGTTTTTCTACTGATTCTTCTCTGTAATGCTGGTATAGCTTTGCCTTTAATACTGTTTGCTTTTTCGAGTGTCCTGCTGATTAGGTCTCTGTCAATACACACCAGAGAGATGAAAAACAATGCAACTGGCTTCCGGGATCCCAGCTTAGAGGCCCATATTGGTGCCATCAAGTCAGTCTTTTCCTTCCTTATCTTCTATGTTACATATTTTATTTCTTTGGTTCTCATTTTATCCAGCATTTTTTTACCTTTTAGCATTGGGGAAATCATATGTATAGCTCTAATGGCTGCCTGTCCTGCAGGACACACTATGGTCTTAATCTGGAGCAACCCCAAATTTCGAGAGGCGCCAGCTAGGCTTTTGCACCACGCAAACTGCCATGTCAGACCTAGATACATGTAAAAGACGCTGGGCTAGCCTGGACTTTCTAGTTTAGATCCAAACTGATTAAATTGAAGTCACCAGAGGTACAAAATAATAGAAGCACAAATGAGTGGATTGTGGCCCTGACCCGGAATCATGAAGAAGCTGGGAATTTGCTTCACTTGGATGTGATCCTTGTAATGAAGATTTCTGTAAGTTCTCTTCTGTTTTAAAGGACAGTTGCCTGCAGAATAGAAGTACTGTACCTGCTGTACTTTCTTCAGAAATCATCACCATTTCTCAAAGACAGCAGAAAAACAAGGCCAAGACTCAAGATAATAAGGTAATCAATTGAAAAGGTTTAAGTTACAAATCAGACTCTCATCAAACTAAGAGAACAGACCTGCTTAAGCACAGGCACGCTCAATTCAATGAAGCCTGGAGGCTGTTTCTGGTTAGTACAAGCACACAATGAGGATGCTAAGTAATACCCAAGAATTTGGTAATTTCTTACTGATCATTTTTGACTGCTTGTTGATTCTCTAAGTTGAAAAATATTTTTTGATTCCAAAAGCATCTTTAAGATTCAAGCATGATCCAGTAAAGAATGACACAGCCTTTTGAGCTTCATGGTATTGCTGAACTAGTAATCGGTGTCTGCGTTACCAACAAAAAGACACACTGGAAGACTCTCCAAAATCCTGTGATTAGAGCTAACAGGAAAAAGATTTTCCTTATATGAGACTTTTCTGAAGAATTAATTAAAAGGTTAATATTTCAGGTTTTGTTATGGAGAATATATTCCTCAAATCAGAGGCATGGATTTGTGTAATTTAAATATTGTCAAATATATTTAAATTACTAAATTATTAAAATTAATTAATTAATTAATTAGCATTATTGAGAAAATAGTTCACCAGTGTTTACATATATGGCTTGAAACGCTCTTTAAAAGTTTCTAGAAATCGCACTTCTCCGTGATGTGTCTCAATTTTGACAAGCTGTCCCCTGTAATTTTTTCTACACAGGAATTCCTTCGACTTTGGAAATAAATTACAATTTCCTCAGCAAAACTCAGCACATGACTGTTACATTAGGACTGGAACTTTATGATCCTTTTCAGTTGCAGTGGGAGCTTACATTCTTTTAAAGTGGTCATCACTGAAATATATATGGCTTGAGCCTTGTGTTGACTAAATGCATTCTGATTTAAAATATCTGGTTTTGATGTTGTCACAGTCAATCTGTTTGAAGCAATGTATCTGTTTAAACTGAGTTTGTGCCAGAATTGCTTTTTTAAAAAGATTTAAAAATACCAAGTTAAAGAATTTTTTCTGTTGGAGTCTTTCTTCCCATTATGACATACACTGTTCCAGAGGTGACAGCAGTGGCTTGCAGAAGAATTTTGTATGACATTTAACAGACACGGGGAAAACTCAGGACGTGGCAATAACACCATGACATGGCATTTTCACCATCTGTGAAAAATGGTGAGAGATTTGATCTATCTTCTCCATGGTGTCCCCTCGCTGGCCTTAGGGAAAAAAATCTCAGATCTGCCTGACCACAGGAACAAGCAAGACACATGGGGTCTGGTCAACCCATAAAACATATTTTTTCCTGCTCCAGGGTGAGCTATAAGGTACGTGGCTGCTCAGCAGGGATACCCTGAACAGCCTCTATCACATAAGTTGGTTTACGTTACATTATTTCTTCTCCATTTCCCCCCTCATGAGTAAACAACCTAACCACGTTCCTCAGTGGACATGAGATTTGAAAGAGGTCCTGTGTTATTTTTCAGACTCTTTAAGTGGGTCTTCCCTCCAAAGCTTTATTTGCATAGAGCTAAATGAAAAAGTTACCTGTGCATCAACATGCATTTTGGAATCTAAGAGGGAAATTAGACAGAAACACTGGAAGTGACCCCTTATAGGGTCAGTCTTCTGGTAGACCTTTCTGTAACTGACCAGCTAACTAACTTGGCATACTGATAAAAATATCTTTAAAATGAGTTTTATAAACAGTTACTAAACCCTTGTTGTTCCACTTGATAAATTATTAAATAAGATCGTTAAACATTTGTTCTGGTGAAAAAAAACCAACCCATGTACTGGTAGGAAAACAATAGTTGCTAGAGTTATGATTCTTTGATGTAATGCACCTTATCTGATAGTAGGCATTTTTCTCTTTTCTCTGTTTTGTTTGTAAGCTGGGAGTTGGTTTGAGTCCCCCATCTTAAACTTACGAGTTTGCAAGCTGAAGAAAGTTTGAAATTCATCTTATCAGACCCTTCTAAAACATTTCAACTATTTCCCCACACACCAATGCTACTTAGAGATACTGGCAGCTCTATTTAAAATCTGGTATGATAAATCAACTCAGGAAAAAAGCAAATTCAAAGCTCATCCTGTTCTAACACTAGCAGAATGAAATGATACAAATCATGTTGTCTTGTAGCAATTTTCATTGAGGATCCAGAAAAAAAAAATACAAGATTTTCTAGAAAAGTGCTCAAACATAGCATAAAACAAAGATGCCAGTATTTGAAACAAAGCTCTTTTCCACTAAAGAGACTTTTCTGGATTTCTGTAATTTACCAGTTTTACTAGAAGCCTTTCTTTGTGCCTGAGCAGCAAATTCCTTGTAAACTCTATGTGATGGGATTCCTGTTCCCTGAAGGAGAAGTACTATAAAATTGCAACATTATGACTGTATTTTAACAAAGTGTATTGTCTTTAGATTCCTTTGTATTGGACAGACAGAAAATTAGTTCCATTATACTGCATGGGTCTGTGGACTATCAGCTACTGATGAAGCCATACACAGAAAAGGCCCCGAACAAAATGTTTACCGGTTCACAGTCGGAACTTCAGGTTTGTGACAATATCAATATATTGTATAAAAGTAGCCTGCAGATGACTGGTAAATCATAAAATCCTTTGTAATGATAAAAAATAATCAATGAGAAATTCAGAGTAAAAAGGACAACAGCCCTCATTTGTTTTCTGAATCAGAGTCTGGCCTCTTTTCCAAGTAATGAAACAGTAATTTGATTCTAGTCATTAGCTCAAGGCAAGAAATGCAAAGATGTGCTATGTAATTGATAGATCACTACGGGATCATTCTCTGATTTGCATACCGGTAAGCACAGCTGGAATTTTCCTAACTGAAATTCTAGAAAACATGCTATGGATTCTACTTTCAATGCACATCAGAATGGGATTTTAAGAAATAGGAAAACCTGTCAATGGTACACAGATACAGCTCATTCCTCACAGACCTTCCTGAAACGAACACTGCACGTGCACACCAACGTATACCTGCACATGCACACACTGGCAAGCAGGCGTCTTGTATGATGGTTCCTCATACTTTTGCATGTGCACATAAAAATGGACGGCAGGACTTCCACATTAAGCTGGATAGCAACTTAAAGCAAAATATACATCTTTTAAAAGGGCATAGTTTCTTCATTACACTTCATTTTCTTTCATCTTCATGTGGCTTAATTTGTGGACATATGGAAATGCAACTGTTAGTCATGCCTAAACCAGCATATCTGATATGGCAGGTTACAAATGTCTTCCACAAGTCCAATTTTGCTGTTTATTTAAGCCAATTCACTGAGCTCTCTTTGTGTCCACCCTCTTACTTAAGCAGGGATACCTCTTAGAACAGTATCTTTGTTGCACAAAGGGGAGTTAAAACAGTGATGCCTACACTTAGCATTTGAAATATTTCCCTCTGTCCTATGAAATGGAATTCTTTTCTTTCCTTTTTGTCACCTGGAACGCTACACTGAGCTCAGAGAAGAAAAATGGGATTGCTGTTACTTTCAGGTTGTTGCGAAGATATGCGTTGTATGAATCTAAATTACAGCATGGACAGAAATTCCAGTTTATTGTGATAATATATATGTGTTTGTAAAATCCCAGGAGCCGTTAAGATCAGTTCCTCCAAAACGGAAGACATTTCTGCTGAAAGGATTTGTCATCAAAACACAGTTTGTCGAAACAGAATCACAGTAAGGCTACATCTGCAAGTATATCTTACATTCATATGGATTCCTACATCACTTATTTTAAAGGGCAGCAAAAGACACCTGAATAGAAAACCTCATCTTTCCCAGAAAAAAATGCTCATTTTAAAACATCTCAGCTTCTGTGTGTCTTTGCATTTTTGTGTGTGTTTGTGAAAAGCTGTCCTGAAAGTACGTATTTGCCAAACCCATTTTCTGCAGAAATCACTTTTGTAAGGCTTCTAAATTTAAACTTCTTCATTGGTATACAGACACTGAGGTTTGAAAAGCTGAAGTGACAGACATCAGCCTTAATGGTATAAGAGCTACCAAATTTTTTTCCAACATTGTTTGATCAAAGACTAAGAAGATGCCACTGTATAAGAATAAGGCACGAAGTAACTTACACTCTCTAAAGTGGGGAAAGAGTTGAAAGGGAAGACAAACATGACACATACTCAGTGCAGGACAGAGAAAAACTAAAGGAAAAAAGTAGACTGTTGTAAGACTGGTTATGAGTACAGGAGGCTAGCAATATGAAGGGAATTAATTAATTAATTGGTGGGACTTTCCTTAATCATTTGTACCGGCTTTTTCTCACCATCTGAGCACATGTTTCTTCACCATTTTTGTTGGAGGTCACCACAGTTTTCAACTCCTGGACAGGCAAGATCATCAGAGTCTTCACTGCTTGACACATTCCTTCCAACCAGGGGCAGGAGCAGAAGGACACGTTATACAAATAGCCAATACTATTTCTCAATGGGTTGTGTCTTTTATGGCAAAACTTGGTCATCATATGGAAGTAAAGCAGAGGGGACAGCATGCTCAGACATATTTCAGTTGCTAGAAGAACAATATAGACTTTCTCAGGAAGAAAGAAAGTAAGAGAAGGACATTGAATTATAGAAGAATTTCACATACATATGGATTTTCCCTGCAAATTTGAAAACAATTAAGACTATTTTTGAAGGACGCCACAGTTTTTGTGCCTAATATTTTTTAGCAGGGTAGCTTAGTCTTGTAGTTACACCAGAAATGAGGCAGAATTTTGGATAATTCTGTGCTCATTAAACACAAATGTGTCTCAAGGGTTTGGTGGGTGACTTGAAACTCCATACATACTTTTCTATGTACCCAATACTTTAATGAATGAGTAAGTGTAAGGTAATCCTTCAAATTGTTTTGAAACGCCTTTGTGCGGTTATCATATAATTGTATAATTATTTGGTTTGAATGTAAGTTTTTAGCGTAAATGGTATTATAGTTTCACACTATATACACTGTATTTACATACCGTTTCAGACATTTTTTTAGATAATTTCCTAAAATTGAATAATTCTAGCTTTTGCATTTGCAAGGAAATTTTTATGATTAAATAAAAGTAAACTGTGCTTAGTCCTGTAATTTTTTTCATCAAATAATACCATGTTATGGATTAAAGTGTTCTGCATCTCACATCCAAGCTTACAGGCATATGGTATCTGTGGATGGATTTTTTGCAGGCTGTTTTTTCACAGTTTCCTGACAACAGTGACTTTGAGAATTTTGAAAATAAAACGACTGTTGTAACTGCTGTTATCTGGTGTGGTTCATCTTTACTAACGGGTTAATCAAAACACTTATGAACTGTGGTACACGCCTGCTCCCCGATCACAGTAAGAACTCATAGATACCAGGGCTACAGGTACTACAGATAGCTACGTATTTAGGAGAAGGCTACAGAGGAATTAACTTGAGAAGCAGTAACACCAGTCTCATGTGTGGGCATCATTATGCAAGTAGGTTTGATATTCTTGAGAAGTAACCTTTCTCTGATTATTGTTGCACTTCTTTATATTTTTGTGACTTGCCGACAACAACTCATCCTAAACAAGGGTAGTGTCAAATATAAAGTCATTGTCACTCTGTTAGGAGCAACAACCATGCTATTTCTGCAAGCCAGAAGAGGACTTAAACCTTACTATTTCCTTCACATAACATGTTGTAAGAAAGCCAGATTTGAAACAGAAGTCCGAAAAACACTGGAAGAAACTCCTAAAATTTTCTAGATCTCTCATTGCTTATCTTTGAAGTTTATTTGCGCCTAGAGCTTCAGTTCTGCAAGCACCAAGAAGCAGTCTACACTATTTCTGACTCAAATTCTGGTGAATAAAAAACAACACCTAGGTAAAGCAGCACATACATTTGCCATGCATTATGTTTGCCCTGCCCACATGAAGTGTGAATCAATAGAGTTGAGCAGCTTCAAAGATTTAATACCAGCCACCTTATATTCGTGAAGAGTTAGTAGGAGAGGAACATGGCTCTCCTCCCTTTCCTTGCCTACTGTCTAGAAAACTTCTTCAAGGAAAAGAGCCTGGACTGAGTGTCTTATGAAACCTGATAACATGCAAACAGACATACCAGCAAGAGGTTATTAGGCTGTAAGCATGAAGGGGCTTGGGCAAGTAGGAGGTTCTCTCCACTCACTTGGTTGAGATGCTTCCTAGTATAAGACTAATGGCACACAACAGAGAAACTGCCTGCCACTTACAATAGTAAGTGTCCTGAACTAAGAAGCAAAGTCTTTTGTTTCCAGTTCCTTTTCTATCCATGGATTATTAGATTTAGATGAAATGTTTGTTGGACAAAAACCCAGTAGAAATGGGGGAAAAAAACCCAGATGCAATCCTACACGTAGGAGCTGAGGTGTCTTCCTGGGAATCTGATGTCATGCTCGGGTTTGGGCTACACACCCTCGGCCTACATTTTTCTATAGAAGAGTCTTAGGTGTTCTTTGTTTGTACATGGGTTATCAGTTCCCTATGGGGACCCTATCCCTTTGCTTTACCAAATCAATTTCATACAACTTCCAGAGCCTTGGTTACTGATATTAGCTAAGTCAGCTTAATTCTAGGTGTATGATATTCAATTTTTCTTCTGTAGAGTGTTAGGCTGCAGTTACAAATCATAAGCATTTTGACTGGCACATCTTGCAAATGAATTCCTGATTTTTTTATTGCCTGTTCTTTCTGGGCACAGGATGGAATTGTACAGAAAGATGATACACAGGTTAAACATAGAAAGATTTAAATGATCCAAACAGGATATGCAAACAGCCAATCACTGTAGTTTGCATTCTTATGATTACTGATTGGGCTTTTACAATCAAAACATTCTTTCCTGAGATAAGAGAAATGTCTTTGGGACTTTCTGGGAGATCCACAACTTCGTCTTTATCTGAGTATGTATTGTAAGAGCAGTACTATCATCCTGATTTTAGTTTGATTAATATCTATATACAGATGGTACTTGTGAAAGGCGATAAATAATTTTAAGGCAGCATCTTGAAAATATGCCTAATATATGTTGTATAAAAATATAAAAACCTCTCAAGATCAGTCAAAAGGGACTAATCATACTTGATGCTCAAATTTTCAGTGCTGAAATTATTTCCTTGAAAAGATATAGGCATTCTTCTATTCTCCAAACTTGAAAATGTAACGATTCAATCAGACATACATAACCGGAGCATTTAAAACTCTTGAATAGATTTTCTGCTTCTGTATATCAATACATGCGACATCAGGGTTATTGCAAATTCTACTTTCCTTGACAGAAGATTATGTCATGGAGAAACCCAGATCACAAACGGTATTTACTTTAATGTCTTTTATTAATTAAGCTGCTATTTTATTAGAATACATTTTTCATTAGTAGATAGCTATTCACACAGTACAGACACTTAACTCCTTACACAGTTCCCTCTCTCTCTCTGTCTCACACACACGCACACACACCCCCCTCTATAAATGCTCACTCATAGTAACCTGGTCAGAGTAATGGCTGAGACCAACCCCAGCTGTTTATTCAACAGCTGTGCAACAGTAGCTTTTAGGTCAGTGCTCAGAAAATTCCTAAAGAGATCCTTTATCTCATCAAGTATATATATATATATACACATGTATGTGTACATACGTATACCTATATTTGTATATCATCTTCTCCTCTTTTTATAGAACAGCTATCGCCACCTCGGTTGACAAAAATTTTTGTGCTTTTGATGATTTTCTTACATTTAGGGGGGGTTTGTAGCCTAATTTGGCATTTTTTTGGTGTGCCACCATGTAGATGCAGATGAAGGTGGTCATGGTTTCTTTCTCCCTTTAAGCCTCTCTGACACTTTATGGAGGGTCATAAGTCAAATCTGAGATCTACTGAAGGAGTGATTGTTTCTTTCAAGTGTTTGGTGACATGTTTCCTAACAATAACATTCTAGAAGTTCAAGAGTACGTGCTAATTCAGAGTTTCCATATTGTAAACCTCAGAACTATTTTTTTAGCCTTTTTAAGGATCAAGAATCCTGAGACACAGCTAAGTTCATAGGATAGGTATACTTCAGATTAATAAGTAAAAATCTGTTAAGGATATCTGGCTAACAGCTATACAAATACACAGAAAGCAATGAGTGGAAAATCAAAACTCAGTCTAATCCCTCTGAATCAGCTACTCCTAAAACCACTGAAGATTACTAATTTAGTAATTATCCCTGTTGTAAAACACTCAGTGGTGATTCAGTTCTCTTTGGAATGCAATGCAAGTGAAGACAGACTACTGCATAAAGTAGTACAGAGGTTAAAATGGGGAGCTTGGGGGAAGAGGAGAATTTGGGGATTAAACAATGGAATTTTGGGAATGTAGAGGAAGAATTAAGGGACGTTTACAGGGAATAGGGAGGATCATCTTATGGAGGAAACTGGAGAAATTGGGAAAGGGGAGTATAAAGGATGCCATTGCATATAAGCAGTAAACTTGTCTGATCACTACAGACTGTCCTGTCTTCTTATTAAGTTCTAACTGTTTTCATGTGAGTATGCTCTCTCTTTCTTCTGTGTGTGTGGTCTGCCAGCAAACTTCAAGCTTGACTCTCTAGTGAGTGAGAAGTTCACGAGCTAGGTACTGGAGAATCTGAGGGTCCAGAAGCCAGCTACCAGAAAGACCCACTGGTTTTTGTTGGAAAATTTCTGACGGCCACTTCTCCGAAAGCATTTGGACCCACGAGAGAGTAACAAAATGTACAACTAGCTTTTGGAAGTTTTTGACAAACACATTCATAAAGATTCACAAATGTAAATACTACTCCAGATGACTTCATTTCAGATGTTTGTTTAAACCATTGTCAGTTTGAGATACAGAGATTAATCATTCTCAAAGCTCAGTTTTAACTTAACCACAGGATACATCTCATTTCTCTGAAACTTAAAATCCCTCCAGCACGGTCTGAGTAAGGAAGAAAGTGGTTTCCTTCCTAACTGCTTGTTTTCCTTCAGACACCTCCATCTTTACCTTAGCATTAAGTGTATTAGCTCCATCTCTTAGCTCCATCTATGTTTTATTTCAAGATAACATCAGTTCGAAGATACGCATACTTATATAGTCCCAAAACAAGTTCTGAAGCAGCCTATATTAACTTTGGACCACACGACATGTGTTTGCGTGTGTGTATTTATCTCCCTCACCCACTTTCATAGATGTATGGGACCGAAGGTCTTAAGACCTGGAGGAAACTTTTTGAAACATGTACAGCCTCCTGTACAAAAGGGTTCATATTCTGATTAAATCAATTTAATAGCACTGTAGGACAAACATATTCAAGAATTTGGTTTTACTTGTAAGCCTAATAGTTTGAGAGCTTACCAGAAACCCTTACTGATGGCACTGTCTGGTGAGCAGAGAGCACAGCATCTCTTCCTGAACACTGCAGAGCAACAAGTTGCCCCAGCGCTGGGGCAGTAGCTCCTTCACCTGCCTGCCTTTAGCAGGCTGGAGAGGCTGACGTGGGTAAGCAAAAGCAGCTGCAGGATAAGAAACGCTGGAATGCTGTCTGGGTGGAGACCAACAAATTACAGACAAAGATTTGCTGTGCTCCGCCAACGTTAATTGGAAAACTGTGTGCCCCTGGAGTCAAAAGTATGGAAAACAGAGCTCTATATGGATACAGTTCCGGTCATTCTAAGGGAAACACTGTGTCAGCTGTGGAAACACAGCCACCCGGCATGGTAGAGGGAATTAAACAATTGGCGTAGAGCTGTTTGCCTCTTAGTTATGTTGCAGTGAGTGACGTATTTTAAAACTCTAAGTTTTAATGTGCAGCAACCATAAGACATAAATTTCACACAGATAGAGGAGAACTATGTCCAAAGGGACTGGAGGTAAAGATTACTGCTGCAAGCTGAAATCGTGGGAGCGGAGAGTGTCTTGTGGAAAACATTTTGGCTTATGGGTCAGCTCTGGCACTGCATTTCTGTCATAAAAGCCTGTATTGGGTGAATATGTATGACCGAGCAGTGCCTATGTGTGTGAATGGAAAGACAGTAACCAGAAATCAGATCAAGGAATGAACGGGTAGGTGCTGAGAGGCAGCATGTTGAAGTCTCCCAAAAATATATACGGTCTGGAGAGTCTCAGTCCTGTGGATCCACAAGAACAGAAAAACTCAGAACATCAAGAATCTCAAGTCTGTCAGGGCCACCAGCACACAATGATACCAGCTTAGATAACTTAGACCACATCCTAGGATGCAGTGTCTTCTGTATACAAAGACAACAAAATTATATACACACCTGCTGAAAAATGAGCCTTAAAGGACCTTTCTGAGCTCAGTTGGAAGCCCTTGGCATCACAACCCTTTGCTTTTGGGATGGGCCTCCCAGTCTTGCCCTAAACGGTAACTGACAGCGAGTGCCTGAGTGTGAGGCAGTAATTGAGCGTACTGTGTGAAAAGTTATCTGCTATTAATAATAACAGCTTGTTTCTATTAACATTTTAACTAGTAAAACATCATTTAATAAACATTGATTGTGATCTTTTTCTCCCCTGACTTGAACACCTATCAGGAAAATTTACAATTCTACTGATGAAACCATCCTGTCCTTGCTTGACTTTTTAGGATTAGCACAGGCTCATCAGTGGTTGTCTGCCTGAGTCCCACCTGTACCTCACTTGACCAATAAGTATTCCGTTAATACTGCTCATTCCCTCTTCACTGACCTGCCTCCCCTGCACTTTGTTGGTCACGGTATAGGGAAATCTGAGAGTTTGCATGTCCATAGAGGAGGGTCCATTGCCAAGTACCAGATGAAAATGCTACATTGTCATGACGAAGTACGTTTTTTCGGTCTACTCTACAGCAATCTTCCTTGTTCATATTCAGATTTACTTCTCTGGATAATTCCAGGAAACAGAGGAGGTTGTAGTTCTACCACATCTTGCACTATGCATTCTCTAATGTTTCTACAGCAAAAGTATGATTTATACAGAAGGTCTATTGTGGTAAGGGATTTAAGGGGACAACCCCAGTCATCAAGCCTACATTTGTGTTAACCGAAAGAAACGTGCCCAGTAATTCCTTTCAGTGATTACGACCTTGGTCATCACTAAAAAAGTTTCTTTCTGTTACCATTTTTGTTGGAAGCTTATTGCAGGACCTCATTTTTCTGATTGCTAGAAGCCTCCTTGTGACATCCAGTCTTACATGTCTTCACAGCATCTTTATACTTTTCTTCACATTATACAGTTCTTGTTCCAGTTAGTGTTAACCTGTCTGAAAATACTTAGAAGCAGAAGTTTCTTTTGTGAGACTGGCATTTTTTGTTAGTTTCTTCATCACCCTTTGACCGTAAGACAGACTCTGTATTCCTCTGATTATCCTTAAAGGCCTTCTTTGTATTGTTCCAACTCTAGTACATCACTTTACTTATACATGAGCAAAATTGTTAACTGCAGAAAATACTCTGTAGAGTAACCTTAAGAATCCTCTATCTGTACTGCAAATTCTCAACTAATACAGCCTAAAATTGCATTTGCCTTTTTTTATAATGATATGATTCCGCTTCATTGATTACAGAATGAAAAGATCTAGGCATTTTTCTTCCTTTTATGTAGTAATATGTTTCATCCAGTCACCTTACCCTCATCCTCAAGTTATCTCCTTCCTCCTTGGTGCTGTTGGTGCGTCCTAACTTTGCATTATCTACCCATACTACTCTTACCACTGTCTTAAGGGAACACCATGCTTGTTTCAGCGGAATGTCTCAACAAAAAGTCCTTTTCCTCTATATGGAATTGTAACAGGTCTGCTTTTAAAAATATTTTCCCCAGAAGAACAATCTGAGAGCTAACACAAAGGGCTGTTGGTAACCACAAGGGTGTCTTCCTCATGAGCAGAAGAAAAAACCTCATAACAGAAAAGATTTTGAGTTAAAATTAAAAACTCACATCCAAAAATCCATAATGGAACAGAGTCTTGATAGGATTAATGTTGCAGCACAACCAGGGTATAACATGACCCAGAAAACAGAGGTAAAACCTGAAATTAGGAATAGACAAAAATTACAACCCAGACAACAGAAGGAAACAAAAGAAAAGGAGCTTTAAGGGAAAAGGGGAAACATAGCTAATTGTAGAAGAAGGAACTACTACAGATTCAAAGAGTTGTCTCTAAAAGAGAACACTGAGAGCCTCCTGAATATTTAGAACATGCC
Source organism: Chroicocephalus ridibundus (assembly GCF_963924245.1). Taxonomy (NCBI): domain Eukaryota; kingdom Metazoa; phylum Chordata; class Aves; order Charadriiformes; family Laridae; genus Chroicocephalus; species Chroicocephalus ridibundus. The sequence goes on along the minus strand of NC_086284.1, from coordinate 133,892,496 downwards.
TTCCACCTCTGTTATACATACAAGCAGAAATAACAGACACCATATTAAATCCAGCGTAGCTTTCTGTGTCCCTTATTCAAATCAACCAAATATTTTTAACAGAAAGGGAGATTTGGAAGAACTGGGACAAACAATATACTCTACATTTAAAGACATCTCATAAGCTACTTCTAAGGAAGGAATGAATTAAATGAGATTCCCTATTTGTTTAAGAACGCAAATATAAGATGGAGATAGAACCTGCCTTTCAAAAGTCTCTTTACCATCAAGAAAAGAAAAAAAAACCCACAACACAAAAGAAAAGTTAAAAAAAGAAACATTCCAGTTCAGAGAAACTGAAAGACTTGTCCTCTAGACCCTTCACCAGCTTCATTACTCTTCTTTGGACGTGCTCCAGCACCTCAATGCCTGTCTTGTATTTAGGGCCCAAAATTGAACACAGTATTTGAGGTGGAGCCTCACCAGTGCCAAGTACAGCGGGACAATCACTTCCCTTGTTCTGTTGGCCACACTATTTCTGATACAAGCCAGGATGCTACTGGCCTTCTTGGCCGCCTGGGCACACTGCTGGCTCATATTCAGTCAACTGTCGACCAACACCCCCAGGTCCTTTTCTGCCAGGCAGTTCTCCAGCCACTCCTCCCCCAAGCCTGCAGTGTTGCATGGGGTAGTGGTCAACGGCACCACTGCCTTCTTTTTATCGTATCCCCAGGTATCTTCTAGATACCATTGGCCTAAACCACTGCCTGGAGGAGCAGCTTTTCTCTCATCCCATTGCAATCCACCAAATATGTGGCTCTCAGCGAGGCAGCTGAAATGATTCCAGGTGCTGCAAGAGAGACCAGGCAATTCCCAGGGAGGTGATGCCTGTCTGTGCTCCCTTGTCACCACACGTTGCCATCCCTGTGTGTTGAGCCACCCTCAGGCTATCCCTTTGGCTATGGCAAGGCTGGCAAGACCTAAGTACTCCTCTGCAGCAATAGTCAGGAAATTGCAAACGGCAGGCCTAGCAGCTCACCTCTGTTTCTGAGAGAAAGTTCCTCTTCTGAATTCCTGCTGAGGCTGCCATTGGGTCTGCTGTGTGAAAGGTTCAGCAAGGTCTAGCACTGATATGCCTAGAGCTGAGGAAGATGATGGCATCTCTGTTGCTCCCTCACTACTAAAGCTTCTGGCAGCAAGAGCCTCAGAAACAGTGTACATCAACATCCCTGATGTAGCCTTCTTGAAAAGCCCTGAGTTAGAGCTCGAAGCAGTTTGTGGCAGGAGGGCTTCTTGGTATGCAGAGATCAAACCTGCCAGTTGCAAAGATGGAGACACTGAGCTTTTTGTGACCTGAAGATCTGCTGATGTCCTGGATCTCCTGTCCCCATAGGTTCCCTGTGTCTACCTGCTGGACAATCCTGTGTCAGTGCAGCTGAGGTACCCATTCCCATTGTCTCCCATCCCTCCATGACTTTCTTTGCTTCACCTCTGTTTCTCGGGAAATGGTCTCTAACAAATGTTTTCTGTGTTTTCTTTCCTATGTTCTAAAAGGGCCTGAACTGCCTCCTTTGTTGCTTACCCTGCACCAGTGTGCATGCCTGGAATCCTGCAAAGGCTCCTTTGTAGTCCAGATGATCCAACAGAGAGCTTGCTAATGGGTCTTCTTAGCCATCTCCACTACAACTGCTTCCTAAGAGATCTCCCACTAGACAGCTCTGTACTGCCAGGTCTTCAAAACTCTTTTAGAAAGAAAGTTTTTTACAGACTGCAAGGACAAGACTTTTCTTGCTGACGTCCTACTCTATATACCTCATCTTCATGTGCGTGGGGAGGGATGCCCCATACTGTCATGAGGATGAATCCTGGCAGGTGTCAAGAAGGTCAGGGAGCTCTTCAGCTGGAGGAGAGAGAGATGGGAGGGACTGTGTGGGTACAGCTACAGTGCACGATAAGCAAGCAAACTCAAGCACTTAACCTCTGCCCATGGCTCAGGTGCTCGTTCAGTCGCTAGCTTTGCTTTGGCACACTTCAAGGGAAATGTGAGATAGAGGGAATTAATCCCATGCAGTGCTGGCACAAGTCAGTCTGTGTCACTTGACACCGGTCCCAGGAATCAGTCCCTGACCAACTTTTACTTAGCACTGTAGACAATACTTGTGCTGACTGCTTCAAAAATGAGATGAGCCTCTAACCACATCCTTCATTGCTTGCTCCAGAAGATGAAAGCCCCAGTGTCTCCATGGTACTTGCTGCCTTAGGTGAGTCAGTGTGAAAACAGTCCCTGTACACCTCTCAGCTAAGGGGTCCTGCCGCACAAGCCTTCCAACTACTCTTGCTACACAACCGGCGGGTGGTACCCATGCAGCCTGCTTCAAAGCCATGCAGCAGCATCCTTATGTGTGTCAGTTCCCCATGCTATCTTCCTTTGCAAATGCAAAGTGACAAACTAAGGAGCATCTGAAGAGAAGAGAGAACTAATGTCTCACTATACTTATGATATAAACCAGTGATTTCTTTATGAAACAGAGGGCTATTTATTGGGCTTCTCCCACCACCCTCCTTTTGCAGGAAGGTAAGTATCTCCTGTATATGGACAGATCCTGAGAACAACAAAGCTTCACTTTGTGCTCCAACCAGATTGTAGGCCTGCCCCCTATCTACTTTTCTTCTTCCTTCCTTGCAAGCCGGAAAACGGTGGGCTCTGCCACCTCTAAATTTTTGCTTATTGCAGTAAGGAAAACTTTCTTGCAAAAGAACCAAGAAGTAATCTTGGTTACTTGGTTACTAGAAGTAATCTGGCTGACCAGTAGGTACCGCTAGAGCTGACAACAGGAGCCCCTGGAAGAAAGTGCTGCTTGGGTGTCTTGAAGCACCTACTCAGCAAACACAGAAACAGCTGTCAACCAGTATCCTCAGACCCCATTTTCATTTCTGTGAAGAAATATACTTCATTCTGCTCTCAGAATGTGTAGTAGGGAAGTCAGACAATTGATACTAGTACGATGTTTCTCATACAGCACAGGAAATTCTCTCTTTATTTCCTTCCTGCTTTCTCATGCAATCTAACTATTGGCTGCAAAATTTCACAGTTTATTGGGGATCCTGTAAGGGTCTTCTATCTCTTTCAGATTCTAGACACCAATACCTGTTACATCTTCCTGTCCAAGGGTGTGTGCTAAACCAGTGTCCCTGCAACTCTATATGCAATATGATTTTAAGTTACAGAGTTGTAAAGTTTGTTTTCAAGTACTCAATGTTGAGTCTTGTCCCCAGCACATTTTGTTGCATGCTTCCAGACCATAAGGGTTAGTTTTTGTCCATCTTCCCAGGCTTTTCTGGTGGGGAAACCAATTCTGAAATAACCTTCACAAGTGACAGAAACCATCCAGAAGTCCCAGAACTCATGTGGAGTCAAAAAAAAGAACACCAAGAATTCAGAAATGTATGTTCACATTGGGAAAACTAAACCTAAAGCAAATATACTTCAGTATTTCTTCATAAGTCTTGAAGTCATTCCTAGTCTTCCAGACCCTCTTGATGACCTGCTATCAGCTGCCCTTGTTTTAAACTTCCAATTCCCTCTCTTTGTCCCGTTACAGACTTTTGCTGTGGTGATCAACGTTTTGTGGAGGAGAAGGCATCTATTTCTAAGGCTAACAGCAGGAATACAATGTGGAAAGCATCAGGGAATACTTCTGAAAAGGTGGGGATGGACCTCCAGAGGGATGAAACTGATGGCAGAGAATCTTTTCCAAACAGGTACTCACTTTATGACATTTGAACTCTGCTTTAAAGACAACTGCAAGATTCCTGCTCAGCATCCCTATTTCCAGGAGAGAAGAGACAGAATCCTCAGCCTGTGACTGGCTTATAAGCGGCACGGGAAAGAAGTGAAGAAGGGAGATAGTTTGACTGGAGGGGGTGTGGGGAGACGGGAGGTAGGGGGACATAGGTGGGTTCCTTAGAGAAGAAGGAATTGTTTCATCCATCTGAGGAAGAAGCAGAACTTCTGGACGTGTAGACCAAGATGTTTGTGCTTAGTGGAGATGATGCTGGTTTTCCTTCTGCTATCTGAGCATATATGGTGTCCCAGAATGCCCCTCTATCCAGACAAAGGATACAAACAGTTCTGATGGGCTGTGGAATGGTAACTGATGAGTTACTGTTCCATATAGGAACATTCTGTATACAAGTCTAGTGAGAAGATACCTTTAAGGTCCTTCACAAATATTGCTAGATGGATAAGGCTGGATGAAAGACATGATGCCACGTTTCCACTGAACTTGTCCTAGAATAGATGTCTTCTCCTGGTCATTTGGCTAGAAGCACACCCTGGTCTCACCAGACATATTCAGGACTTGTTAAAGTCATCAAGGGGACTGTGGTTTTTAGGTAAGCCCTCATGGCCATTGGGCACAGGAAATCCATGCTGCCAGTCCCAACCCAAGTGAATACTGATCCTGATGGCATCCCTGTCTGCAGTGGGAAAGAGAAGAAAAGGAGAGTAACAGCTTCTCCCCAGAGAATTCTGGAGTTCTAACATCCATGGGCATGTACCTGGTTACTTGGTCATAGTGCCCGTGAATGAGACTCTGGTTATCAAGGGACAGCACGCTGAGTAATAGATCTCGCTCTTAGACTTCCTGGAGTGGGTTTAAAATGTCAGTGAAAATTCTGTTGATAGCTACTAATCAGCAAGGAAAAGAGTGTTAAGTGAAACCACTGAACTTCAGTACAGGAACAGATATTATAATGGATACCTTGTCTATCTCTCATTAACACATCTGTAGTGGTTTCTTCCTCACCCTGGCCACATTTCAAACAGAGTGGAAGCGACTTTCTGTTTTTCAGAGATCTACATCAAGGAGGAGAAGCAGGCTGCTCTGCAAGGGAAGGTCAGCCAGGAACTGAAGTTGACAGCAAGCCAGGCATGAGGCAGGATCCTCACCAAGGGGTACAGTCCCATAGTACCTGAACAAGAAGTACCAAATAGGACCAGTGACTGCACCCAGGTTAAGTCAGCAGCTGAGGCAATCCAAACGAGACCATAGTAAGATGGCAGGTACAAGATCAAGCCATAAAGTCAAGTCAGCAGATCAGCTGACTAAAGTCAGTCAGCAAAGTGCACGGCCAGACCCTAGTTTGTGTGCCATATAGCTCTAGCAGAGACCACAGGCAAGTGTCTGAGCTCCTGAGCAGCTCCTGAGCAAAGTATGGGCAGCCTCTATCCAGACTTCTCTCTGCTCTTCCTCATGCAGCTCTTTCCCCAGCAGTCTGACCCAAGGTTACACCGCTGCGAGGTTATACAGACCCTGCACAGGCAGTCAAAGCCCAGTGAGAAGGGAAGAGGTTGCAGAGCTTACTGGTGTACTAAGGACCTAACAGCTTGGACATCACTGAACTTGGGATTCTGGATAAACACCAGATAGCTGCCATCGGACAAAAAGAGCATGTGCGTCACTGTCATAAAGAGGATTGTGTGTTCAGACCAGTGTAAACAGATCATGCTCTGCAACTGGTTCCAATTGCAAGAATGAGTCTAGCAGCCACAGTTTGATTAACAGCAGCTTTTATTTCCCTAAATTCATCATCATAAGAGAGTGGGCAGAACTACCAGCAATGGTCATACATAACCTGAAACAAAAAGAAACTCAGTAGACGAAACAGGAAGTCCTGTAATTCGCATCCTAAGGAAGATGGTCTTTCAAGAGCCTCTGCCCATATAGTTCTCAAGTTTTGACCGAATAAGGAAACTCCGAGCAGCGCTTGCCTCAAAGACTGAGTGAGTGTCAACTACTTACGTTGATTTTACGGTGGGGGTACAATTGGTCCCAAGGAGATGGATGAGCTACAAATCTAGGGATTTTCTTTGCCTTTTTCTCTTCCAAAATGATTCACAAAATTACCAATGTTCTGGACTTTCACATTATTTTGTCAGGTGAGAAATAACCATTTTGCGTACTGCTCTGCCTGTACTACCAATGTTGGTCCCATAGTAAAACAAGACAATATCGATAATGACATCAGAAGCGCAATCATCCTTCATATATGGTCACAGGCAAAATTTTTGAATTTTATTGGAGGTTTTGGTTCTTTCAGATTTGAGATTAATCTGTTGATAATGTCTAAAAAGGTGAACAATATTTCTATTGGTTCCTTCATGTAGTTCATGCTATCATGTGAATCTATATTTCCTCCTTTGTAGTCATTTGTGAGACACAGAGAAGCCCATGCAGAGTTTGGTCTAGGCGGAGCCCAACAGAGAGTGAAGTTTCTTCTGTCCACAATCAGAATGGCAACAGAAGGACATCTTTCTACTCCAGTGTTGTGGCTGCTTCTCCTCTCCGTTCAGGTCTCCCTGGGTAAGTACACACTTCATTTCACGTAAGGCAGTGAGGTAGGAAAACTATGTAAATTCAGTATAAATACGTTGTTATTCCATCAATATGTAAGGCAAAGTGTCAAGAAGGTGTTTAAATACATTTTTGCCTTTGATTCAATCTCCTTGGTGATCCTGAGAGAAAGAAGGGTAAGCCATTTGTAATAGTTTTCTATTTTACACAGACGTCAGTGACCGGCCATTCTCATAACAATTCGAATCCAAGCTTAGTAAACGGCCGAGCTGTAATGGAAGCCAGCTGGGTATTGTTACTACTGTCTTGCCTCCCCTGTTGAGCTCTGTGTAGACAGAATTAATTACTCCAGGTCTTAATTCAACACCAGTTAAAATGATGTTGCTGTGCTCTGTGTGTCCAGTGGAGTTTGGCTGGGTAACATACTGGCCCTTCAGTTGTTCCCGTGTACCCGGAGCTTATTGCTATTTGTCTCTCTGCTCTTTTAGAGCTATGTGTACATGTTTGAAGCTGATGACGAGAGCCAGATTTTGGAATCCCCATTTTTGTCTCTATACACATGGAGGTGGCGCTACGGCATTGTGACTGGTGGTCGCACCCTCATGTGATGAGAACAAGACTTCATGGTCGATACTTTGATGTAGCGTGGCCCTAATCTTAATGGTTCTCACCAGTTGTGTGGATGCAGTCACCGTTCAAGCAGATGGGAAGAGACGGCATGGGCCTTTCTGTGCAAAGGAGCGTGAAGAACCATATTAAACATTTGTACTTGGACATCTTCATAGCAATGTTTGAGCGTCAACTGACCAGTACTGTAGAAATGAGAGTGAGTTTTCTGCCAACTTCTTTTTATTAACAGGGGATAATACCCGAGTGACTCACTGGCAGATGCAGACACGAGTAGCTCTAGCTTGACACCATGATCAGCACCCGCAATCCACGTCTCTGCTCTGGCAGTACTTGCACTCTCCGTGCTGCCTCAGCCCCCTGCTGTTCCCCAGGGAGGGTGCAGCCCGCAGGCAGTGCAGGAGACATGGCCCTCGGGGAGTGAGCAGGCAACCTGCGACCGAGGTAGCACGTGTGCCGAAAACCTCCACTGAGGCTCTGGGTACGGGGCTGTACTTCTCATTCTCATCCCTGACCTAGGAGAGGAACGAGATATTCAGCTAGAGCGAGCCAAAATCTGATGCCGCCTTAGCCAAGCAGAACCTCACTCTGGGACTAGTACCACTGAATTCAATGAAGGGTGGGACATGCTATGGAGCGTGAGGGATACAAAAGAGTGTGCCTGTAGGTATCATAAAAAAGCACATAAGACTGATTACAGCAAATGATAGTTTTGATTAGGGAATATTTAAATCTGTTGATTGGGTTATGCCTACTGCTGCATCCAGCCTTGCATGCTGTGACACCTTAAAAACATCAGATGTTGGATGATTTAAAACTTTAAATGCAAAGAGGTCGCTCGACCAAGCGACAAGCTGGTTTACTCCTGGATATGGCTGATGGAAATACATTATCTGTTTCCTTTAATAATGTATTATGAATTTAATTTTTCTTAGAAATTATTTCTCTTTTAAATATATATATATATATATATATTAGCTAAGAAAACTCCTTTCTGGGATATGTTCTTCAAGTAAACTGTGGGTTGTTCTCCAGAATGTCTTTCAGAAGAGTCTTAAAAGACTTATTACAGAAAGATTATACTCCTGAGACAACATGTGGCAAGTACAAAGGGATTTCGTAGTTATTAGAGACTTGTACTATGTATGTGAGAAACTTTCTTACTCAGGAAATTTGAGAAGAGAGTACAGTTTGCAGAAAAAATAGTTTTTGGAAGTTACTAGTTGTCAGTCACTTGAATAATCTCCCTTAAATTTTTTGCATTTCGGAATCTAAATGATAGGCAGGAAATTGTGAGGAAGACTAGCAGTATTAGCAAAGAGGTAAAACCTTTGCCTATGTACAAGAGGTGATCATGTATCAAAGGTGTATTGTCTGTGTGTGATGAAGCAGGGAAGAAGCAGGCTACAGACCATATGGAGATGGAGGCAAAATTTTAGTTGACTACTGCGAGGGCTTTACTCTGGAATGAGAAATGAAACGATGGTTAGTTACTGAAGGAAGTGGCTGCATTAGCATCAGTTACGGGCTAAGACTGACATACTTACAGTGAATAGAGAGAGGAATTAGACTTGTTTTCAAATGCAAAGAAAAATTATATATTCTTGTTTCACAATCTCAAATGACAGCAAGCAGTGTGATACGTAGGAACACTTCTCTCTTGATTAAGAGAGGGAAGGTAATATTTTTCACACCAGATTGTTTTAACAACTCTTACTGGAAAACCCAAGGGTCTTAGTGCAAATTAATTATCTTTTGTTGCTTATCAAATGCCATGATTGATAGGAGATGATCTCTGAGAGGTGTCTTTCTGGACTATTTGCAAGATGTGCATAGCTGGACTGTTTTCTCTTCACATCACTGTCCAGTGCTGGGTCATAGTGAGTACTGCAGGTTTCTCTTGGTACCTGGTTAGGTTCTGACACCTTTCTTGCTTCCAGTGCAGTCTTACTAAGAATTGTGGTTGTCTTAGCTAACTGTGTCACTTTTGGAGAGGTGACTCTGATGAGTTATGAGCTCTAGAGTTGGTATGAGGGCAAGGGCCAGCTGCTCCATCTGCAATAACATGTCTGGCAGGGTGAGGGCCTCACCAGCCCAGGGCCCAGCCCTGGAGAATGGAAGAGCAGCAAGAAGGGCAGACCTAGGGGTGGCAGTTGGGTTCTACTCTTGTTGCCAACTTGCCTCATATCATCAGGCAAGTTCATAGAGATGAGGCAGGTCCAAGGTCAAGCTGAGAAGTCAGTCTGTGCCTCAGAGTGCCGATCAACAGTGCCCATGGCCAGGTGCAGCTGTGCCCAAGTTGAACACAGATGCACCAACGATGTAGCTCAGGCAGGACAGAAGGTCCATGCTTGTGCTTAAATAGAGGCCTGGGCCCATGGGCAGAGTGTGTGGGTGGGGACCTCAACTGGAGAAGCTCAAGGCCATTAAGGATTATTAGTGCACTCAGGGCACTGACAATTGGATCAAACCTGTCCTATAGATGTTTGCTTTAATTTTCCATTGTGTGTCACGTTTTGAAACAGCGCTAATTTGAGACCAAAGTTACTAGGCTTCCTATGTGACTGTCCTGTAAGCGTTGTCTAGCTATGTGGTCAATCTGAATGATCCTCCAGGACTCAAAAGAAGTTGCCGGCCCTCTTCAGGGATTTCCCTGTTTCCTGACATGCTGAAATTCAAATCTTGTCAAAATGAACACAAGTCTCAGATGTAGGGACTAAACTCTTCCTGAGTGCACTTAGTTTGTAGTTTGTCCTTAATATGGAAATACCAAAGTCTTGCATGTGGGTTTCTACCATTTGATTTCCCACCCATTTTGTTGTCTCCTCTTTCGTGCTCTAAACACCAGTGGCTTTGCATTCACCTGGTTCAGTAATGTCAACACAGCTTTTTTTTCCATTTTCTCCTTTTAAGTTTTCGCCTTGAGAAGCACAAAGTTCATATCCAACAACTTGGTTCCAAGGGGTGTATGAGGTGACTGATAGATTTAGGTTGAACATAAGGAAGCCATTTTTTACAATGAGGGTGCTGAGACACTAGAACAGGTTGCCCTGAGAAGTTGTGGATGCCCCATCCTGTTATCCCAAAGCAGGGTCGTTTACCCGATGTGCAATATGCCACTATACACACAGAGTAGAGGTATTTATTGAAATCATTGCTGCTGAGATGGGTGCTAGGTGGCAATCCTCAAAGCCAGCACACAGGCCTACACACTCCTCAGAATATTTATACAGTTCAAAACACAGAAATACACACCTTTAATTACAATTATTGGTTAATACCTTATCTTAACAATCTGTATTGGTTAGTACAGCGTCTCGCTTTCATTTAAAGCCACAATGTCTTTTAATTGATGTGCACATGCTCCGGTACAGTGGGAGGGGCTAGTTCTGTTCAGTCTCTAATTGAGTCAGTGGTCGCGATCTCCCACTGCCGCCTGTTCCTTTCCCCAGTTACTGCAGATCTTTGTTGACTTTATGCTTCATCCAGCAGCTGTCCGGGTTTCAGCTGGTTTCAGTGCCTTCTGCAGAGGGATGTTCCCTTGTTATCAACCTTCTGTTCTTCTCCAAGGGTATATTCATTAGCAAGGCATGTATTGTTTAAAGTGTCCTCTTTCACAAGGCCTTGTAACCTTTTCACAGCTCTTTGCTCTTGCTTAGTGAGAGATTCTACCTTCTGAAATACATTCTACCTTTTAAAGTTCATCAATTCTTGGAAGTGTTCAAGGTCAGGTTGGATGGGGCTTTGAGCAACCTGATCTAGTGAAAGATGTCCCTGTCCATGACAGGGTGGTTGGAACTAGATGATCTTTAAGGTCCCTTCCAATCCAATCATTTTGTGACTCTATGATTCTGTTTTCTTCTCTGACCGATCAGAATAAAAATCCCTCAGTGGAAAATATGCAAATACATACAATCTGGATTCCTCCAGACACTCAGCCCATCCAGTATCTGGTCCTGGATCCTCAGCGTCTGTAGCTCATGCACTGACACAAATGCAAATGGGTCTTTGAGTTGACCCCCTGACCTTACAATCTCTCCAGTAGTTGGTCCGGACCCTCTGGTCCTTCTAGTAGCCAACTTCTCCAGTTACTCACTTCCAGAGACACATACTTCGCTCCCAGGCCAATTAACTTACTCACTGGCTAGTCCAGATTGATATTCGCTAGCAATCACACACTGTCATGCAATACCCACACTCACTCCAGTTGCTGGCATCTGTTGTGGCTTAACACCAGTAGACAGCTAAGCACCACACAGCTGCTCACTCACTCTCCCCTGGCGGGATGGGTATCACAATCCATTTGGATCTCTTAAATTTACAGGACAACATATACTCTGTGAATTAATCTTTGTTTTAGCCGCTCATTAAGAAATACAATAAACAAACACAACTACAGGGGCTCATTTCCCCTTTGCCCAGGCTAGTCTGTCATCTGAATTCACTGATTCAAGTTATAAGGTTTCATAACTTACAACCCGTAACTCTTAATTTGTGCACTTATGAGAAAAAAAACCCAAACAACTTAGTTACCTAGCCAACAGTGAGAACCCTCATCCTTCCTCCTCCATCACAGTGTGGGCACCCCCTGTATCACACTGGGAAGCATGAATGCCTCAGCACTCCAGCTGCTGCTGCATCTCCTTCAAAGGCTTTTTGGGTAAGCTGATGTTTTATAACTTCCAGCTTGGAAGTTTTGTCTATACCATTTCCATAAGTTAGCAGATTCTGAAGAGACTGCCAGACAAAAGCCAATGGCTGCAGGAACCAGCAATCTGCAGGTGATAATGGCTGTATTATAATGGCCCTTTATCTCTTTCTGGGCACCTAGACCGCCTACATGGTGCTCTCCCTTTGACCTAATGGCTCTCCTCCCAGCACACATCAGGGTTTAGCATGAGCTGTGTTAGCCAAAATCCGATCAGGAGTTGAGTGAACAGTCTCAGATGGGGGAGAGGTTTGGAAGGGTAAAAATGAGAAAAACTCATGGGTTGAGATAAAGACAGTTTTATCGGTAAAGCAAAATCTGCGTGTGCAAGCAAAGCAGGGCTCCATCACTCCTAATGGCTACTTGGGAAGACAAACGCCCTAACTCTGAACATCCCCCCTTCCTCCCTCTTCTCCAGCTTCTATTGCTGAGCAAAGTGTCATATGGTACGGACTATCCCTTTGATTAGTCGGAGTCAGCTATCCCAGCTGTGTTCCCTCCCAACCTCTTGTGTACCCCCAGCCTACTCACTTGCAGTGTGAGAAGCAGAAATGGCCTTGATGCTGCATAAGCGCTGCTCAGCAAGAACTAAAACATCCCTGTGTTATTATCAACACCGGCTTCATGACAAATGCAAAACATAGCCACATACAAGCTACTATGAAGACATTTAACCCTATCCCACCCAAAACCAGTACAGCACCAAAGACACTTGCTTCTGTGACCTGTGGTCCAGCTCCAGTTGCTGGCACTTGAAACTCCATACACACACATCCACACTGAATAGAGTCACCTTACCCAGGAAAACAGTTAGAAATAGATTTTAATAAAAGGACACAATGGACAGTGCTGATTAGGTGCAGGGCATAACCAGACAAGCATGCTGTCCAGCAGCCTGCTTACCCACCACTGGACGTTTTCACAGAATCACAGAATGGTTGAGGTTGGAAAGGACCTCTGGAGGTCATCTGGTTCAACTTCCCTGCTCAAGCAAGGAAGCCAACTCCACAACCTCCCTGGGCAACCTGTTCCAGTGCTCAGTCATCCTCATGGTAAAAAGCGTTTCCTGATATCCAGACAGAAACTCCTGTGTTTCAGTGTGCCCATTGACTCCAGTCCTTTTATCCACTTACCCTTCTATTTTCCCATGCTTGCTCCTAACTTAACATCCTTGATCCCTCCCTTTCCCCACCTTTGATTCCTCTTCTAAACATCCCATAATAAACCTTATGCAATTCCAAGATGCTCTTCTCTTGCATCCCACAGAGTGTCCCATAGCGTCTAGACAGTAGCCCCCCTCAGTCCCTAAGGTGACACAGAAAGCCCTCATGTTGATTCAACTGATGGGTTTCATACCTGGACAACCCTAGAAGGGGGCAGGGCAGGGTCCTGACTAGATTATTGGTGTTCCCCCACCTGCCATTGTTCCAGTGTTCTTCGCACATGGAGACAAGCTTTCTATCACATAACCTAACAAATGAATGCCATCCATATTGTTGTTTAATTACAACAGTGACTGCTTTTGGTGGAATTTGGCAGAAGGTTTGGGCTTTTTTTTTTTTTTTGCTTCAACATTTGTTTTCACAAATATCTACAGAAAATCATTGTCTACATCAATTCAGAATGTAAACTCAACATGTTCTATGATTCTGCAATTCTGCATGTGCTTTTTACTCAAACAGAGTTTTACGTTTCTGCAGGTAAAGAATCTTTTTTATGAAAAGATGTTCCAAAATTCTTGCCATAAAATTCCTGACTGGGAAAAAAACCTTAAGACAATTCCTGAAAAATTCCACTTTTTTTCTTTATGTGTCATTACATCTTAGGCTACACACTTCAGTTTTTCCAGTGTTTACTGTGTCTATGTAAGACACAATCTCAGACCTGTTCCCCTGTGTTTCTAGGGTCCTAGCAGGCCTTTGTGTAGCTTGATTTCCTAAGAACTGCTTCTGTGTCCCACCATCATTCCTGCATTTGAATGTAACAAAATGGTCCCTGTGTTTTCTAGCCTGTAAGTCCCTGTGCTAAGCTACTGTATAACATTTGATGAAGCATCTATAGTAGCAGCCCAACATTGTAAAGCAAGAAACCAACATGTGGATCTTCCCTCTTCTGTCCGTCTCTTTATCAAGTGCTCTGTGATGACTGTAATGTTATTTTGTAAGTCCACGGGTAAAAGGACTGGGAAACGTGTATCCATATAAAAGGAAAGAGGCAGACCTGGGAGCAGAGGAGGAAAAGAGGTTCCTTTGGGCATCAGACCCACCCCAAGAGATGGCGGGGCATGAGGAACAACATGAAAACCTACCCATCTGTCTTCTGTTTATGCTGCTGCATCTCCTGAGATAGTTTGCCAGCCCTCATGACTAATTATCTTCTCTCCTGAAGTACCCCTGTCTAGGGGACCCTATGGCTAGGGCAAGAGAGAAGAGGAAGAATAAAGAGTATTGGGACACTGAGTTGCAAGTAATAGTTTATCTGCGGGGAAGAAGTTGAGGCAGACAAGAGAAATTGCTTCTTCACACCATATGGAACACGGGAATGAAGAAACTGGTGCCCAGTGAAAATTTTCAGCTGGATATCATCATGCCAGAACAACAAAGAGAAAGGAGGAGTTTCTGTTGAAGCCTTTGTGAATCACGCAGCAGGGATATTACTCAGCATTTCCCAGCCCTGGTAGGTCAGAAGAAGAGAAAGCTCACCTGTCATTAAAAATAACTTACATTTTAGCAGTGCAGTTAGCTCAAACTTGTAAATACAGACACAATTCCCTGCAAGAAACCTTTAAATTGGACTACTTAGAAAGGTGAGCCAAATAGCTCTGATTTAAGAGTAAATTAAGAGTAATAATAATATCATTAACCCTCTGGAATAGATAATCATGATTAGGCACTGTCCTTTCCATAACCTTGCTCTGTCTCTGTGTATGAAGGTGCTGATGAATTGAGGTTGTCAAATGGAACTGGCCCCTGCTCTGGGAGAGTGGAAGTAAAACACGAGGAGGAGTGGGGAACTGTGTGCGATGGTGACTGGACCATAGAAGATGCTGAGGTTGTTTGTAAGCAGCTACAATGTGGATCTGCTGTTCAGGCCCTTAATCGAGCTCCTTTTGGAGAAGGAACTGGACCAACATGGTTGTATCGAGTTGATTGCCGTGGTGATGAATCTGCTCTCTGGAACTGCTCACACACAGGATGGGGTGCCTTTACCTGCCCTCATTACTTTGATACTGGAGTGATGTGTTCAGGTAAGAAGTCACCCAACCTAATATAATAGAAAAATGCTATGAGGCCGAGGTCAAACTTTGTCCTAGCTGGATAAAGCCCAGTATTGCACAGAGGTAACACTTCCTCCATGGCCTCCACTCAGCTAAAGCAAGTTGCACTAGCATTAAGTCTTCTGCTGACTACAAGTGTTATGTCTCCTTTGCCTAGGCACAGCAATGACATAGCCTTAAAGTACACATAGTAAATGACATAGAGCAGAAAAAGAAACACTATTTGTTTCTACCACAGCTCTCCCAGGCAAGAGGAGAGCAGTACTAAACTTGTCTTTGACCAGGCATGGGGGCTACAAAAGCAGGTGTAGATAGAGAAGCAAGAAAATGCTGTGTTTTGCCATACAACTACCCTTCTTCTCCAGATCTCTGTGTAAGCTGAGATGGGACAGTCTGCAATGGCAAAGAAATCCAATGTCTGTCTGGCTGCCTTCCTCTGCAAGATGTGTTTGGTTTTGCTTTTTGGATAAAGCACCGTTGCAAGAGTTTTTTTCTTCCTGACTTTACATTTGCCCTTTTCGATTTTTGGTTGTGGTCAGCCCATTAATCCAGCCTGTCTATGTCCCTCTGAATGGGAGCTCTGCCCTTGGGTTTATCTCCCACCACCCCCAAATGCACTCCATCACCTCCTCCAGGTTGTCGGTAAAGATTCTGGTCCCACAAAAGACTCAGCAAGTGGTACTCCACTTGTTTCCAGCCTCCAGGTAGAGTGCAACCCACTAATCACTACTCTCGGAGCCTGACTGCCCAATTACCTTTTTAACCATGTAGTTGTCCACCTGCCCAAACTGTAACATCCTAATTTGGACACAAGAACATTGTGCAAGACAGTGTCAAAGGTGTTGCTAAATGTGAGATAAATGACATGCACCGGTCTCCCCTCATCCACAAATTTAGTCACTTTTACCAGAGAAAGTAATAAGTTGTTGGCGTGATTTACCTTTGGTAAATCCATGCTGAGTCTTCCCAGTCACCATCTTGTGCCCAGAAATGTTTTCCAGGAGGACTCACTCCATGGTCTTCCCAGGTAGCAAAGCAAGGCTGACCAGCCTCCAGACTGTCTTTTCAGGCTTTTCTGAAGATGGCTGCAACATTTCCTCTTTCCAGCGTGCTTCAGCTTCCTATTCATTTGAATAATGACATCTCAAGGACACACAGTAGTACATGGCTTTTTTTTCTTTTTTTTTTTTTTTTCATTTGGGGATTGCTATTTCTGAAGCATTTGGCAAATGCTCAGAATTTCCCTCCTTCCAAAGGATTCAGTATTTTCACATATTAAGAAACAAGCATTCCCACACACCATTTTCTCTCTTGTCAGTGGCATACAGGAATTGCCACAATCGTTATTTAAAAGTGTCAGCGGTCCTCAGAGAACTTGTCCGTGAAGGTATGGTAGTTATTAAATTAGGTCAGTACAACCAACCCTTGATGCTGGGTTTCTTGGGGGTTTATTTCCAGGTTTCTCTGGGCTGCATCTGACTGGAGGGGACACTGCCTGCTCAGGACATCTGGAAGTAATGCAAGAAGAAACTTGGGCTACAGTCTGTTTTTCGCACATTGATTTCAAAGCTGCCTCTGTTATTTGTAATGAGTTAGAGTGTGGCCAGGCTGTGGATATCTTGAGAGGAACTCACCTTGGAGACAGACATGAACTGATCTGGCAAGAAGAGTTTCACTGCGTGGGGAATGAGACTCACCTCGCACACTGTCCCAGGATACTGCACCATATTAAGACATGCTCTCATGATGCCACTGTTTTATGTTCAGGTGAGACTTTGGACTGATGGATATAATTTATGTGTGTCCTATATGTCTTTGTCCCGTCAACCCACAGTTCAGAGCCTCTGTATATTTCTGTGGTCCTCAGGGTGCTTGAGTGCTTCCCCTATCACACCTTGAGCCATCCAGGGAAGGCCAGGAAGTAATAGAGAGCAGCCCCACGATCTCTCATTTACTCTACTGAGAGTCTACGTTTAACATGGGCTGTTGTTACCTCTTCACTTCTGCACCAGGGATGCAGATCTCAAAAGGGCTGTAATTTCTTTTATACTACTAAAGGTATGCACTCAATAGTGCTGAGAATTCCTTCTTACATAAAAGGAAAGATGGCCAGAGCAGACAAATTGAATGTATTTTCTGTGCTGCCAGTGTGCATGTTAATCTCTGGCACTTTAGTTAATTGTAAAACTGGAAGAGGTACCATACCTCCAAAAAGTCAAAGGAGGCACAAGTTACAAATTTAAGTTATTAAAAAAAAAAATAAATAGAAAAGGTTGTTGGAGGTCTGGATAGCTTTAGTTGTGACTGCCAGGTAACATTATTTAAGAACTCCCTAGAGGCAAGGCTGCTGGGGACTCTAAATACAGTTAATTTATTGCCACCCACTACAAAAGTGATGATTAGACCTAGCAAACACAACTTTTTTCCTGAGGGCACAAATCAAAAGGGGCAAACTGAATGTGGGGCAGAGCTGCTGGCAACACCCTGTCACAAAACAAGCCTGGAAAGGACTGCAGTTCATATCCATTTCCCAGCCAAAGGGCTGCAGTCCGTTTCAAGACTGTCTTGGACACTGTCCCACTGGCCATGGCTATCTGGAGCACTGGCTGGGGACCTGTCACAGCCAAACGGCCCAGTTAAGGTATCAGTAACTGATAGGTCTTGGTTCCTGCCTCCGTCTTGCAAGAGTCGCTGCTCAGAGTGGAAATACAGGTCTCATTAGGGGGAGTATGATGCAAGGACCAGGCAAGGGTAAGAAATAACAGCGTGAGAAGATAGAGGGACTGCACAGGGCTGGGAGTAGGACACCACCTACCCATGCTGCACTTAAATTATTGTGAATATGCCGATGGGCATGGCCTGTTGTGTTCAGAACCTTGTGCTGTGGCATGGGTGACAGTTGAGAACGGCACACTGCAGTTGCTGCTTACCAGGTAATGTGAGATGACTGAGAGAGTGCTACTAGTAGCTCCTACTCTGAGTTTCTCACATGCTCCATTGCATGGCAATGCTGGAACTGCCTCTGCAAGAAACGATGCTGCAAGGTAGCAGAGTACTGGGGGGTGGGGAGGGGAGTGCGGGGGAGAAAGCAGAGCAGAGGAGGAGAGACTGAACTTAAAGAGTCAAAAGGCTTTTAGTCATGTAGCGCAAGCTACAACATGGACAATAAAGACTTTTTTCAGAGCTGGCTTATGAGCATCCTGGTCTAACATGCTTCCGAGTAACCTGAGACATACTGAGTGCTAGTTCCTTGCAGTTAGATCTCTCTTACAAATTTCAATGCAATAGCACACCAAAAAAATGACAAAACCAAAAAAAACCCCTAACAGCTAAGTTCCTTTATTCTTCCTGCAGGCTATGGTGGGTACAGGCTGGCAAATGGCAGTACCACATGTTCAGGGAGAGTAGAGCTTCTTCATGGAGGCACGTGGGGAACCCTGTGTGACTACCTGTGGGATTTACCAGCTGCTAATGCCCTCTGCCAGCAGCTGGACTGTGGAGTCGCCCTACTGATACCAGGTGGACAGTCCTTCAGGAAAGGAAATGGATCTGTCTGGAACGGCACATTCAGCTGCAAGAAGAATGGCTCAAGCCTGGGAGCCTGTCCTGTCAGTGTGTTACCGCAAGATGAATGCCCTGCTGGAAAAGACGCTCGTGTGATATGTTCAGGTGAGCAGCGGAAAGGACTAAGAGGAGAACTGAAAAACTCCTTCTTTGAGGAAAAATATGGACCCAAAACCCAGAGGGCGTCTGTGGAGCCAAGCTTTGTTTTTTGTCTGCTACTCCAGGCATTTCCAGGGTTTGAGGCTGCACTTTGAGCCTGCACAAGGCTGCCCTCTGTGAAATGCTCCCGGTGTCAGGCAGCAGCAAGAACAGGGCTGCTCCACAAAGTGGGATGAGCTGGGGGCAGAGGGCGAGGACAAGACAGGCAGTGTCCTTACCCATCAAGGCACAATCCAAAGCATCTGCACAAAGGACAGAAGGAGGTACTGATAACAATGTCTATGGACAGTCCTAGACAAGGCAAAGTAATCAATCCGATGCTGGGTCCAACTGGAGAATAGTCAGGAGCAGCAGGAGACAAGACTGGAGACAGTTACACCATTCACAGACTGCAGGCATGGTCCAGGTTTAAGTGAGGCCTTGGACCAGTAGGATGCACAGCTGGAGGCCCCAGGCGAGGCTGGTCAGAACAATTAAGGTCTATTAGTTCACCCAGAGCCCTGAAACCTAGTGTCCCGAGTTTAAAAATTGCAAAGGGGAACAGATCCTGATTTCTAGTCATTCTTCTTAGTAAAACAGGGTGGACTGAAATCTAGTTATGAGTATGGAAGTTCCAGTGGCCCAGTGGAATCTTTTTCACTACTGAATGATAAGGGAAACTCATTTCCATTTCCGAGTCACTTTCAGGCCATGCCCATGAGCAGTTACTAACATGACACCTCAGTACCCACTTTCTCTTATATTCAGGGTGCCCAGGGGGCAGGCTGGTGAATGGCACCACATGCTCTGGCAGAGTGGAGATCCGCCATGGAGACACCTGGGGAAGACTCTGTCGCTCCCACTGGAATTTGCAAGCTGCCGACGTTCTCTGTCATCAGCTGAACTGTGGCTATGCAAGGTCAATCCAGACAGGAGATCGTTTTGTGGACGGGAACGGGCCTGTATGGAGGGATGCTTTTCACTGTGAAGGGACAGAGTCCTGCCTGTGGGACTGTGCTCAGGTGACTTTGGGCAATCCAGCCTGTTCAGCCGAAGACGCAGCCACTGTTATTTGCTCAGGTAAGTCAGGAGTGGCCTTTTATGGGCAGTGCGACTTCAGACAAATGCAGCATTGGTGATCTCACTCCGACAAGTAAGTCTGGTTTGTCAGCCTGTCTCTAGTGCCCCTTCCTTTCCCTCACCCGGCCAACCTTTGCTTCAGCATAAAAACTTCATTTAGTAGAGGGATTCATATTGTTTAGATGTACTTGACTCCTCATCTAGTCTTTGAGCTGGGGAAGCCTTTCTCACTTCCCGTTGCAGACTTATGTACATGAAAGCAAACAAAGCCCTAACAGAGGTGGTCTCCTTAACTAGCGGTGAGAATTATTTTCTTTACCAACATAGAAATTTGTCTTCCATCTCTGTCCTGCATGTTATTTCTATTCTATGCTCTTACTGCAGTAAAAGCAGTAAATTCAATACATTTTTCAACT
Source organism: Chroicocephalus ridibundus (assembly GCF_963924245.1). Lineage (NCBI taxonomy): Eukaryota > Metazoa > Chordata > Aves > Charadriiformes > Laridae > Chroicocephalus > Chroicocephalus ridibundus. Next base: position 133,872,351 of record NC_086284.1, on the reverse strand, counting down.
CTCTTGAGCCCAGGTCTTGCTGAATCACTCAGACTCTTAGGTGGCGAGAGCCGCTGTGATGGGCGAGTTGAGATCTCTCTCCATGGCACGTGGAGCAGAGTCCTGGATGATGACTGGAACATTAAGGATGCTCATGTGGTATGCAGACAGCTTCAGTGTGGAATTGCCGAGAAAGCCTATTACCTTCCAAGGTCCAAGCGAGGCAAGGGTCTTGTGGCCTTAAGGAATGTCCAGTGTGCTGGAAATGAGACTCAGCTGATGCTCTGTAAGACCTCCCATTCTCAGACAGTGCCAATGGGAGTTGCTGAAGACGTTGGTGTGATTTGCTCAGGTGAGTTACTGCGCGAGGGGAACAGAATGCTTCCTGGGTTGCCTCTAGCCCCGCCTTGTGCTGTGGTCTCGCCAGATCTTAAATAGGCATGGGTCTGAGCGTGTGATACCCACCTGCCTGTATAATGATAGTTAAAGAAGCAAGTGTAATTTATATAATGTTTTCTTCTTCTGAATTTGTTAAAGAATCTATCTCACAGAATCAAAAAGAAATGATAGAATACAGAAGTCATAAAAACATTAATTTGGCCATGACTGCCACACATTCTGACTTGCGAGTTAAATAGGTTTTATGTTGTGACATTTCTATATGTATAGATATCTGCAGGCTTTCTAAAGTAAATTAGAACTGTTTCTAATCTTCTTGTATTTTGTAACCCATCTGTAACAGAAACTGTCTCTGTTTATGTAGAAAATAGCTTCTCAGGCTTTCTAAGATAAGATGATCTCCTCGTATACTTAGTATGACTACACACTCCTTGTTTGCAACAACTCACAGGAATTATTCAAACATTTACCTGATGCAGGAGAAGGCCTTTCCCTTTATGAGGTTTTAGCATCACAGGAGTTCTGCCCAACAAATCATAACAGAAGAACTGGAGTATAACAGGAACATGACATGGGTATAACAGGGAACTGCTAGAGAGGGTGCAGCAGAGAGCTACCAAGATGATTAGGGGACTGGAACACCTCTCTTATGAAGAAAGGCTGAGGGATTTGGGTCTCTTCAGTCTGGAAAAAAAACGGCTGAGGGGGGATCATATCAACACTTATAAATACTTAAAGGGTGGGTGTCAGGAGGATGGGGCCAGGCTCTTTTCAGTGGTGCCCAACAACAGGACAAGAGGTAATGGGCACAAACTTGAGCATAGGAAGTTCCACCTAAACATGAGGAGGAACTGCCTTAATTTGAGGGTGGCAGAGCACTGGAACTGGCTACCCAGAGAGATGGTGGAGTCTCCGTCTCTGGAGACATTCAAAACCCGCCTGGACGTGTTCCTGTGCAACCTGCTCTAGGTGACCCTGCTCTGGCAGGGGGGTTGGACTAGATGATCTCCAGAGGTCCCTTTCAACCCTATGATTCTATGATTTTATGATGATTCTATGATACCTTAAAAGTGTTTTAAACATACAGTCATTACACTGACCTGTGCGTTGTCATTATATCGCATGTTGACAGCTGGGTTTTCTTCCTGCAGGTAGCAGACAGATCAGGCTGGTGAATGGAACAAACCGCTGTGCTGGGAGAGTAGAGCTTTATCATGATGGCATCTGGGGCACCATCTGTGACGATAAGTGGGATCTATCAGATGCTAATGTTGTTTGCAAACAGCTGCGATGTGGACATGCCATCAAGGCATTTGCCTCTGCTCATTATGGCGAAGGCTCTGGACAGATCTGGCTGGACGATGTGAACTGCACTGGGGCTGAATCTGATCTCTGGGCATGTCCCTCTAGGGCATGGGGCCAGCACAACTGCCAACACAAAGAGGATGCTGGAGTCCTCTGCTCAGGTCTGTTCAGAGATTCTTTTTCTGAGCCTGTGGGTTGAAAAGGGAGGGTTACATGAAGGGTAAGCAGAGAATAGTGGAGACCTGTTTGGACAGCCTCTTGCTCTCTCTTGACTACAAGCATAGTTGGTCGGCACATCCCCTTGGTTCCACCAAGATGCAAAAGGTTTACAGAAATCCTTCTTTTGCGTTAACAGTCACACACAAAAAGTGTGTGGGGGGGTGGGATACTTGGGGGATAAATTGGAGGGTTTCCAGCAAGGGGCTGTGGGTGTTCCTTGTGCAGGAGGAGGTCATCCACTGCCGTGTGCCCATTACAGTCAGTTACAGCTGGCTCTAAAAACAATGGAAACAACCCACTGTGCGCCAAAGCATCAGTCAATCAGAGGAGCACATGGCCGATCTGCTCCTGTGTATTTAAGACAGAGTTGCAGCTGCAATACAGAGGAGAAATGAAGAAGTAGGAAAAGACAGAGCTGGGGACATGGCTGGAGACATGGTTTCCATGCCAGAGGAGGTATGCCTCTGAGAGGGCTGTGTCCTGTGGATAAGCCACACTGGAACAGATACACTCCTGAAGAGACTGCAGACGGTGGAGGGCCCACGATGCAGCAGGTACCAATCCTGAAGGAACTGCAGCCTGTGGTCCACAGTTGGTCAGACATGTTGGACCAAGTACAAACCCTGAAGAGACTGCAGCCATTGGAGAGCCCACAATGGAGGAAATACAACCCCTGAAGGGACTGCAGCCTGTGGAGCATCTATGCTAGAGCAGAGGAAAATAAATAAGAAGCAAGGAGCAGCAGAAAAAAAACACAGGCTCCTGCACTCCCACCCTCACTGAAGGAATTGGCAGGGAAAACAAAGGAAGTTAGGACTAATGGAGTGCATCAAAGGTGTTTCCCTCAGTGTTTATTTAATTGTTAATGTTTCTTTTTTTTTTCCTCATCGCCTAAAGCAATAATTAGGATTATGTTAAGTGCAAAAAGTAAAATTAAGTTTCCTAAGTGGAAACTGTCTTGCTCATGATAGCAGGCAGTAAATGTTGGAGACTCTCTTGCCCAAACACGAGTACCCGGCATGCCCTGAGACTGGAATAATTGTAGTGACTTCAAAGCTCCAGAGAAGCCTTGATTGTGATACTGGAAAGTTGTTGTGGTGTGGTGTAAGTGGTACACCTATTGTTGGGGGAGTGGGGTGGAAGGATATGGACTATGTGTAAACAGGTGGGAAATGGAGAGTGTGACAGACCTTGTTGAAGGGCAAAGTGATTGGGAAGAACTCCAGCGGCCTGTAGCCTGGATATTTTTCTGTCCAAGAATATCAGCCTGAGAGATGCAAAGGGGTTTTACTGCCTGTGAAACACCAAGAGAGTGGTGTGTTGCTTTGCTGTGGGGTACACCAGAGCCTACCATGTGTTCACAGCAGGGCTTCAAGAGGCACTGGGACAGCTTAGCAGAGCTGGGCAATCTGGCTGACAGTCTCAGTCAGAGCAATGGTCTGGTAAAAGTGGTATTAACTAGCGCTCCGCACAAAAGGGACAATTCCGATCAGAAATTAGCAGCTAGTAGCACTGAAATGGTCAAATTTCAAGCTTCAGGCTGCTTGTGGGAACACCTAGAGCTTAAATTCACGGAACTGGACACCTTGGGAGGTGAAAGTAGGGGCTCATCATGAATTAAAAAATGAGTCCTTTCAGACAGCCCTAGTTACAGTAATTAAGGAGCCCCACAGAAAAGGGTACGCTGCTCTCCAGACTGTGACCACTCAATGGGTCTTTACTCTGAATGTAAATGAATACAGAAATGTGGAGAAACTTACAGTCCCTGCTCTGCAGTGGCATTGCTGGGACACCAGAGCAGATGAGATACAGCTGAAAGCTTGAGACAGCAGGACTTTGGGGAGCTTGGGCATAAGACACTTGTAAACACTGTCCTGAACAATGTAGCAGGGCTCTGGGATCAGTTTCTGGAGAGATGTGTTGAGTGGTGCCTAATCCTGCTGATCCTACAAACAAAATACCCCTTTGAAAGGACTGGGAAGAAGGAGATAATCAACAGCAGTCTCCTGGACTCCTGGAGTGTGGTTACAGGCAAAGGGAGAGGGACCCTGAAAAGCTTGTGAACACTAATGTTAGGGCTTGAAATCTCCAATGGCTAGGCACGGTTGCTAATGCCCCTCTGGTACCGTCTGGCGGGATGGCCTGTTGATCAAGGAGTAACCTATGTTTACCATTCTGGAGTGAGGATGCCAGAAGAAGAGCGCAAGCTAACAGCACAGATGAGGATAATACCGAGGATCCAGCAGTATGGTCAACCTCAGGAAAAACATGAAGAGAGAATGAGAATTCTGCATGTTCCCCTCCTACACGCCAGGACTTTAGGATGTATCTGAAAGAAAAGGGAGACAATATGAGAGACTGGGAGGAAAATCCCTTCACAGACCTAGCATTGTGGGCACAGGAGAGAGGTGAGAGCTTATTTAAACTATTTCCTTCTGCTGCCCCCACTTCTGGACCACATACTGCTCTGACAACTGATTTGAACTTAATGCATCAGGGGGGTTCTCCCTGGCCTGGCAGTGGATGAAGCTAACCAAATAATTTTGACTGTCCAGACAAGGTGGTCAGGCACCCTTGCCTCAACAATACTGTGCCCTAGTGGGTACCTAATAATTGCGGTGCTCAGTGCACCTTATTGTCCTCTTTGTGTAGCAGTGATAAACAAAGAGTTCTTGGAGTAACTAGAGGATGTTAAGTCCAAAACATGCCCAGCTTTCAAAGAAGGGAACCTAAGCTTGAATAGATGGGTTTGGTACACCTCACTTGTGGCCACTGGCCCTACTGTCCCTGTCATCCTTGCTTGACTATCTTGACCACTGGAGATGGATGGATGTGTAAGGAAGGCTTTGGGTTTTTTGGAATAGGCAGTGTGGCCTGCACGGGTAAGAACCAGCTATGGGACTCCCCAGGACTCTCTAATCACCCAAACATTGCTGAATTTGCTTAAATAAACCCAGGTGTCGGTCCTTTGGCAATACAAGTAATTTGCTGAAAGTAGTATCAAACTGACCAAGGGGACACTGATGAAATCCCCAAAATAATTGTTTCCCTGGAAAAACAAGGGTTGGTCTTAAACAGTCACCTTACAACAGTCCTGTCTACCTGTGTGGAGATCTGCTGGAGAATAATCGTTTACAACAGCCTTCAGAGCTCTGAATAAAGTCACATCTCCACTAGCTGTTACAGTTCCAGACACATTGCCACTTTTGTATGAGCTAGAAGCTAAAGAATACATCTGGCATGCTACAACTGCTTTTTTTTTTTTTTTAATCCCACTGGTCAAAGAAGCAAAACTTCAGTTTGCCTTCACCGCAGTGGTGTGCAGTACGCCTGGAACCAACAGCCCTTTGCATCTGCCATGGCAGCATCCACAAAAATTTAAAGCAACAGAATGCCAAAGAACTTCTCCTCTACCTTGATGATGTTTTGATTGGAGGAACAACTCCAGAAGTAGAATTAAAGGGCTATAGAAAATCATTACCCCTCTCAGTGCTGGATTTGCCATTAAGGACTCTGAAGTAAAAAGGCCTCCTCAAGAAATCCAGGTTTAAGCCATTAAAAATTGATGGAGATATATGCCAGCTGATCACATTGCTTGGATAAGCACCATGGGCCTCCATGCAATAAACAAGAACCCAGGGCTTCTTTGGCATTACTGCATTTTGATGTACACGCATCCCGTTACAGCCAATTGACCAAACCCACATACCAAGTGACGTGAAATAAGTCTCATTTTGAGTGGTAAGAGGAACACCAGCAAGCTTTGGAGCTGATCAACAGAAGATAGTCCATGCCATGCCATTAGGACCAATATGGGTAGGTAGCAATACCCAAAAAAAGTGTAATATACACATGCAGGAAAGAAAAGCATTAAATGGAGCTTGTGGCAATGAGCATCTCAAGAGATGAGAGACACTGTTGGAACTCTGGAGTCAGAGCCACAAAGGAGCAGAAGATATCTTCTCCCCTCTAGAACAAGAAGTCCTAGCTGCATGCGCAGAGGGTGTCTGAGTGCCACTGAAGTGAGTACAGAGCAGTCACTGTGGTTATGCCCTAGACTAGCTGTCCTGAATTTTAGGTTCAAGGATTCAAGACTACTGAGGGAAGAGCAATCACAACTACCTGGCAAAAAAGGCTACTGGCCCTTTACCAATCTGCACAGATCGGTTCAGGTTCCGGACCAGGATTAGTTGAATTTACTAAGTCAATAGCTGGTAAATCAATAGTATGAGGAAGACCAAACATCTTTGGCTGTCGAAACCCTAGCATATGATGAATTAAGTACTGAAAGTAGACAACAGAGTTTGTTCACTGATGATGGATCCTGCAAAAGCACAGCAGGAAACAGGCGCTGGAAATCCTTGGAACCCCTCTACAAGAGAAGCTGCCATCTTGAAGGAGACTTGAAGAACTTTGGAAGGCCTTGAAAATAGCCAGGAGCATTGACAGACCCATGTATACAGACTCCTGGATGGTGAATAACGTGGTAGGGAAATCGCTTAAAGAATGAAACTGTGATAACTGGCAGCAGTGAGGAAAACCATTTTGAGGAGAAGTATGGAAAGTAGTATAATCACTGCTTGAAGAAAGACCTGCTTAGTATGTCATGCTAATAATGCATATATCCCAAATTCAAAGACAACTCAAGAAGAGAAACACAGCAACCAAGCTGACCAGCTGGCTCAACATGTCAGTAGAGATTTGGGATAGGAGCGTAAAGGAAAACTATTTTTAGATAGATGAGCCTATGAAACTGCTGAGCATGCTATGAGGGATCGAGGACAGAGAAGGCTGCTGAGGTTTGTCTTGGGAAGATATAATGCAAGCAATTAGGCAGTGTGATGTCTGTGGAATAACGCGATATACAGTGTGAGTGATGAAACAGTATGCACAGGGAAAGAAATGAATGTTTGGAGACGCCTGGCAAACGAATTATATAGACCAACCCCGTCCTCCCCAACACCACTGGCAGATGCTCTCACAGTGGCAGAGTATCACAAGGGTGGTTAGAAGCTTTCCCCACTCAAACAGCAAATGCAGGTAGCATCCTAGAAGGAACAGAGAGACATCTCTGTTGGCACCATGGAATGCTGCTTAGGCAGGAATCAGACAATGTAAGTCATTACAAAAGTACAACCATTCAAGAATGAGTAGAGTGGGTACATCACCACGTAGCTGGAAAAGTAGAGCTGTGCAATGGTTTACTTAAATCCATGCTAAAAACACTAGGGAAAGGATCTATCAGGGAATGAATGACATCCTCGCCTTCCTCACCTGTGTGGCTAGCTAACCTTGAACCAGGAACTTGTCATAGCAGCCCAAAAGAAAACATGAGCTCAGATGGGTGATAAAGTACCAGCCAGTCCTGATGCTTGGATTGGGAAGCCTGCAACAGTTGAAATTCCTAAGAAAGTGGTCTTTACTGTTCAAAGAGCAGGGTTTCCTTACAGGTTGGTCTTTGGAAAAAGAACAATGAAATGTGTGCCTTTACATCAAGTAAACAGAAGAGAGTAATCTTACTTTGCCTCATAAACTACATTCTTGTTCATGCGTTTTGCACGCACAAGGTCTGAATTTCGTAATAAATGTATGTTGAGATTGGTATGATGTTAACTCCTATACTGTGGTTCCCAGAATGAGAGGTAGCATTTTATTGACAACATGTGCACATTGTTACAACGTCAGTACCTGTTGTCTGGGACTAAGAGTAGAGTTTATAATGCATGTATTTTGTGATTATGGTGATGGTAAAGTAGAGCATATAATGGATGTATGTTCAAACACTTCTCTTAAATAGGTGTTTCTCAGAGGTGGCCGGTGAAATGTATTGTCTGTAACTGGCAGGGTTTCAGGCACCAGAGGCTGCAGGGGTGCCCTGTGCTTCTGCAGGGGAACTATTCCAGCAGGCTCCTAAATTACTGTAAGCAAGTCGTTGCGCACCAAAACTTCAACAGATCAGAGGAATGGCACGTACGCTTCAACACACCAAAGAAATATGCCTGCGACTGTGGGGGGTGGCCATCACTGCTGTTTGTTTGTGCAGATGCTGGTGAATGCTGGCTAACCAGAGAGGATCACTGTACGATTTTTTGGTTTTAAGCGTTTACCACTCTTGTAGTGGTTTCCTCTGGCACCTTCTCATTCAGAGTGATTAGCAGGATTATTAGCAGATTCTGGTTTTCACTTATCACAGCCAAGTTCCTAGCAGGGTCAGGCCCCTCTAATTCCATTTTTATGTCTTCACTTCTAGAGTTCCTGGATCTGAGGCTGGTGAATGGCAGTGACTGTGCTGGGCGTCTAGAGGTTTTCTACAATGGGACATGGGGGAGTATTTGCTCCAATCGTATGTCTCAACTCACTGCAATAACTGTGTGCAAACACCTGAACTGTGGAGATGGGGGGGAAATCGCAGCAGACTTCAAATACGGCCCAGGTTCTGGGCCCACATGGCTGGACCACATCGAGTGTACTGAACAACATAACTCTCTCTGGCAATGTCAGTCAGACCCCTGGGATGCTCAGTCATGTGGTAACCGAGCAGAAGAGACCCATATTTCTTGCTCTGGTAATTAGAAATGCATCTGTACGGGACTACTCAGACATACACATAAACCTGTGCATGCATATATGGACACTGTAGTAATTACCTCATGTTCATTTGCTATCTGATATATATTATTTCTAGTTTCATGCAAATGGCAGAAACACTTTTCTTTGGCTATATCCTTGATGTAAATGAGTGAATTAAAATTACAGGAGTGTCAATGAGTGCAGTTACCCAGTGGAAATCCCAAGAAGTCCCTGATAGGATGGTGCCATTGCGTATTTTTAAAGCAAAAATCCATGACACATGGTCAGTCTGTGGGATCTGAGTTAGGATCAGACTTCTCAAGAAGTCTGGAGGCATGTATGTGTTTCTACATGTATGGAGGCATACCAGCGCATATGTACACGTACACACATGCACGCGCACAGCCATGGACAACTGTATGAATTAGTTCAGTTCTAAAGGTCCATTTCTAATGCCTGCTCTTATGACAGTATTTCATACCTGTGGGTTCCCACTATAATACAAATGAATTCTAGATGACATTCAGATCTCTTGAAAGGGACTGCGGCTGCCTCACACAAGAATAAAGAAAGCACAGTCATCAGGAAGATTATTTAATTCACAGCAATAGACAAAGTGATCCACCAAATACTAAATAGGCCATATATATATATATCTATATATATCTCTCATAGGAAAAAATTTACTTAATTAATTTTCAGGCATTTTATACTCCCTCGCTCTTTTCAGAGAACAATGAATTTACCTCAGTATTTAAATTCTGCAGGAAGAAAAGAGGCAATGTCTCCAGCCACATTTGCTGAGTGTCCAAACTCTACAAGTTGTTCAGGTACCTCTCCCTCTTTGTTTCTCCTTGTTGGTCACTTCAGACCTTCCTGCAGTTTCAGCAATACAGAAGGTTTCTGTGTTTTGCAGACAGGGAGAAGTTACGAGTCATAGGAGGAGAGGACGGATGTTCAGGCAGAGTGGAGATTTGGCACCAAGGTTCTTGGGGAACAGTCTGTGATGATTCCTGGGACGTGGCAGATGCTAATGTTGTATGCAGGCAGATGGGTTGTGGATCTGCTGTGTCTGCTCTGAGTGAAGCCACCTTTGGGGAAGGGACTGGTCCCATCTGGTTGGAGAAGGTGCACTGCAAAGGAACAGAGCTGTCTCTTTGGGAATGTCCTGCCAAGCCCTTGTTTGGCAAGAACTGTGATCATAAGGAAGATGCTGCTGTGAATTGCTCCGGTTAGTGACTGGTCCTTTGGCTTATTACACAGACCTGGGAAGGAGGTGGATAGAGGAACATTATGTCAGCTGTACATCCCAGTGACTAGCCCCCTCATAATTTTGACTACAGGAACCTCACAAATGATGTGGAGATGTTCTTGCTATTTTTCACACTTGCCTCTTCCTTAATCTGGACTCGCCTTCCTTTTGCAGGTGTGACAGAAACAACAGCATCGCCCACTAGAGCAGGTAAAACGTTCCTTCTTCCCCCTTTCTTTCTCCCATCAAATGAGGATTTAATGTCCCCAATACTGCATAGCAGGTAAATCAGCAGTATATTCCAGCTCATGAGAAAGCATCTCCTGCAGCCTTTTGCAAAGGAGAGCCGAGTGGCACTATCCCCAGCTGCTGAATTCTGGCTGCTTGAGCAGGACCCACAACTGGGCAGCTGGTGGCCCGCCTGACCCTGCCAGCACAGCAGGAGGCTACAGAGAAGCAGCCCTTTGGGACACCTGATTCTCTACTTATTGCTTCTTCATTCCCACTCAGATCGTCCCCGCCGCCCTGCAACAGAGAGCACAAGAATTTCAATGCCTGTCATCTTCTGCATTGTCCTGGGGGCCCTGCTCTGCATGGTCCTTGCCATTCTCGCTGGACAGATCCGAAGGGCCAGGGCACAGCAGAGAGGTGGGTCCCTCAGGACTGGTATGGAACACCTCCTCCACACAGCTGGAGCCATTTAGTTGGATGGGGAGGCTGGGGGGATGGGTGACCGGGATGAATGGCATCTGCTGCCAAGCTGAGATTTTCACTTACCATCTGGCAGTGAAAGATTCAGCCCAGCAGTGCTTATCCCCAGCTGGCACCTCTTGGTGAATTTCTGGGTACCAACTAGGCCACATAGACCCAATTTAGGTCACTTCTCCTTTTCACGATCCCAGAGACTGTGAGTGATCACTGCCTTTTACTTTCAGGCTCCAGACTACCCTATGACCCCTTCTCTGAGGCCGTCTATGAGGAGATCGACTATAACCTAATGAGGGAAAAGCAGAGCATGACTGGCCTTTCAGGTCTGTGTGTCTTGATCTTGTCAAAGGAAAATAACTGAGGCTATCTCCTCCTGGTGGCCCAGATCCCCATCTGATACTTTGCAGCTCCCAAATCCACGGGAAAAGGAAAATTCCTAGATTTGAGGAGAGGGGTTTCCTGCCCACTGGACTCTGACAATTCCTCTCCTAGGGACAATTCATTCTGTGCTATCTTCACGGCAGCCATAGACCATAGGTCAGTATAGGTGAAACAACCAAAAAAACCCCTTCTTTCCCCGCCAAAAAAAGGCTTTTGCTGCAATTATTTGAAGCAGGAACAAACAAAGGAATAATTGTATCTCCTTCCCAGCAGCTATGTGTCTCTGTAGGCTTCCTCCTGTCGACTGCTTTTCTCCTGTCGTGGCTTGCCTCCCAAAGAGCCACGAGAGGCCTTGTGAGCCCCCTGAGGGATTCTGTAAGCCCTTTACCTTGCAGGAGTAATACTGACTGCCCAAGAACCTTCTTGACTTGTGTGGTATTGCTGTAGCCTATTCTTTTCCTCATGATGCAGTCTTAGCAGGTAAGGAGAATTTAATCTGATATCGCACTCTTTCTCATTCTCCTAGATTATTATTCAGAGAGTTCAAAAACAAAGGCACGGTTTTATAGCGGGGACAGTGATGAAGAAAATGGTCCTGGAGCAACTCAAGGTAATAGAAGATGGGTATTCTATAAAGAAAGAGACCCAAAATCAGAGTAGTTTTTCATTTCCAAAGCATTATTGGTGATTAAACTAGTTTCTTGCTGCACTTCATGTCCACTATTGATGTTTTGATGTGAACCAAAAAATTTCTGTTTAACTCTTGTGGTGGAAGAATGTCATACAATCTCGTATACAAGTGCTAGTCTTCTCTTCTGTATCGGAAGTTGAAAATAAATGTTTGCTAGTATTGCACTTTTCACAAGATCCAGTCACATGAATCCAACAATTTGACAGCTGCTTCTCCCAGAAATTGCAGCTGTAACAGCTTGTAAGCTTCATTTCTGAGCTAAATGGGGAGAATTTAGACAGAGCTCCAAACAAGAACAGTGGCATACCATTGGAGTTGATCAGGGAATTTTAATCTCAGTGATCTGAAGAAAAAAGCAGTTTGCCAGATGTGGTTTTTTTGTTCGTTTTTTTTGTTTTGTTTTGTTTTAATTTGAAAAAGCTGAGGAAGAGAAAGTGTTTGGAGAAGGATTTCATTTTCCTACAGCTGATCTTAGCTCTCCGCTGGTCTCAGAGTTCAACTGCCAAATGCACAAGCAGTTTTGGACCTCGGCTGCCCATATCCCTAACTCTCTCTTGTGTTACGTCTTTATTTCTGTTGTTTTCCTGATATTAAGATTTTTTTATTATTTAAATTAAAAGCTTTTCTTTTCTGTACTTGCTTGGAAATGCTCACCACAAAGACAATTATTCCAAATAAGATCTCTTTTTCTTATTCAGATTGAATACTGAGTACTAGGTAAAAAGTGAAGTAGGAGTGCTTTGATTGACTTTAAATTTTATATACGTATTATTCGTATGCCCATGTGTGTATGTATATACTATAAAACAGTGAAAGCTAATATTCTCTGAGGGATGGCTTCCAGTTGAGTACAGACCACAGCGCTAGCTGCCCCTGAGGAATCAGAGCGCTGGCTACTCACAAAACTGAGTTTTATGAATGAATAAGGAATTGGCTGGATGGCCGCATCCAAAGAGTTGCAGTCAAAGGCTCAATGTCCAAATGAACATCAGTAACAAGTTGTGTCTCCCAGGGGTCCGTACTGGAACCGGTACTGTTTAATATCCTTATTAATGACATGGGTAGTGGGATTGAGTGTACTCTCAGCAAGTTTGCTGTCAACCTGAGTGCTGCAGTTGATACGCTTGAGGGAAAGGATGACATCCAGAGGGACCTCCAGCAGGTCGATGGAGGTGATTCTGCCCCTCAACTCTGCTCTCATGACACCCTACCTGGAGCACTGCATCCAGCTCTGGAGACCTCAGTACAGGAAAGACACGGACCTGTTGGAGTGGGTCCAGAGGAGGGCCACAAAAATGATCAGAGGGATGGAGCACCTCTCCTATGAGGCTGGGGTTGTTCAGCCTGGAGAAGAGAAGCAGAACTGCAGACATTTTTCTCTAAAGGTTTGGCCTAAATTTGTAGCCATGCATCCATAAGTGTCCTGGCTTATTGTTTTAGATGTTGCTAGGTAACGTTTACATTAGTCAAGGTCTTTTTCAGCTTCCCATAGAAGCTGAGAGGGAGCACAGACAAAGGAATATTCCATACCATAGATGTCAAGCTCAGTATATAAATGAGGGTTGGGCAGGGGGCAGGAATCCGCGATTAGTGCTCGGGATGGGATGGGCAACCTATCATTGGGTGGCAAGAGTGACTTGTGTTGTATCGTTTTATTCTCTGTATTCTTTTACCATTATTATTGTTATTTTACTCTTCCATTGCTGTTCTATTAAACTGTCTTTATCCGAGCCCACAAGTTTTTTTCCCTTTCTTCTCCTTTTGTCCCTCCCCTCCCTGCCCTGGAAGAGGGGGGAGAGAGCGACTGGCTGCGTTGGTTCTGGTTGCTGGCTGGGCTTAAACCACAACCATAGGCAAATGACCAAGGGTGGCTACTTAGCTAGAACATTTCAAAGAAATTTAACAGAAGGTGGTTAAAGTAATGAAAAGACAAGGAAGCAGGTGCTACACAGAGATAAACAAGGAGCAATTTGTCATTGTTCAATTATGAAATGCAATGGGGAATCTTACTCTGAAATAAAGCCTGTCACTAATTGTCTACTTCTCCAGATCGTCTTTCCCCTCCTGTCCCTCCTCCATGTTGATTTTCGCTTTCTACTTGTTACAGCAATGTATAACAATTATTGGAGCTATACCATTGTTGTCTGGAATACCTTAGAGTCCTCAGAAGGATTCTTGGTTTATGATCATTCATTATCATCATGATAATATGAGTATTACAGGCCCTTATTGCTGGATCATCAGCTACTGCTTTCTCTAGCGGAAGATCTCTCCCTGTTACAGTTAATACCTGTACTGTTCCAGATGTCTCTCCACTGCCTGGAAATGCCCTGGAAGATGGTTATGATGATGTGACAGAAGCTCCTGGACCCAAAGATGCTTCTCTTTCTGGTCAGAATGAGCAGGAAATCATTGGGATCTCTGAAGAAAGTGACAGAAACAAGGAATCACGGACAGGTGAGTCCAGAAGAGCAGTGCTGTTAGTTTTCATAATCTATAGTTACTGTAGCGAACTCAGGGAAAATCAAGGTGGAGGGTACCTGAAGGGATCACCTAGGTTTTATCTAACTACTGTCAGGGAGGAACACTACTTACTTAAATGAAAAGTGTAGGTCAGATGTTTGTTATTCTGTTCTTACAGCCATTCAGTCGCAGTGTTTCCACAACGTCTGCAGGTAATCTATACCCAGGCAGTGTTTTCCTTACAGCTATAGAATTCTTGCCTGTGGCCTAACCTAAGTTTTCACTGCTGCAAATTAAAATTGTTACTTCTAATTACAATGACCATGGAGATACAGGAGTTGCATTCATCTTTGTAGCAGCCTTTTAAGTACTTGAAGACTGTTAACATATCTCCCCTCAGTTCTGTTTTGTATTTCATTTCTCTAGACTGCCGTAACCTAAATTAGTCAATTTTCTACTTAGGTCTTGTTGACTAGACATCTGCTCATTCTGTATGTCTCCAATCAGGCTGTGTCAATAGGTCCGTATCTTCCAAAAAGTGTTTCCAACCCAAAATTTTACAGTATTTCTGTACAGCATGGTACTGTGACTTTACTAGTGGCATGTAGAGCAGAAGGACCACCTCATGTCTTACAGGATATCCTTCTGTTTATGCATGCTAGTGTGAAGTTTCCCTTTTTTGCAACAGCGTAACACTCCCGAGAGTGTTCAATGTCTGGCCTGATGCAACTTCAGATCCTGGCCTGTAAAATACTACACACCATTAGACACCAATCTTTCTAATTATGCAGTTGATCACTTCTCTCTTCATCTGTAGTCTTATAAGTGTCCTTATTAAATTTCATTCTATGTTCATGAATACTCTGCCAGGATCATTTGAATTACAGTATACTATAATATCATCTGGAAAACGTAATAAGAACAGGTGTCTTTTATCTTAAGAGTTAATAAAAATACATAGTTGTACCTAGGGCTGTCAAAGGATCTTACTTGGTCCACTGAGCTACACTAAGAATACCATTTTTGACTGAATTTGTACCCAATCTACTGAGCTTTGAGTTAGACCATATTTCTCTAGTTTACTTATAAAAGTATCTTGTGAAAATTTTTTCTACTCCCTTATAAAAGTATTTTTAGATAATCAAAAAGAAAAATCAGATTTATCAGGTGTGATTTATTTTTGACAAATCCATGTTATCTGTTATCTACCAGGTTTTTTTTCTTCTGACTCCTTACAAGTAGTTTATTTGTTCTCATATCTTTCTGAAGTTGAACTTTCTTCTACTCCTAATCTTGTTTCTTCTACCGCACACATCATCTTAAAAATAAGTATATGCTGTTCATGTTTTCCCCGTCTTTCAGAGCCTGTTCTCTGTGAGTTTTTAAAGACAGTGGATAGTGCCTGGAGGATGGATTCAGCTAGGTTTTTATCCTAGCACTAAATTTTGTCAGGCCCATCTAATTCAAAAAGAATTAGCAAAAAAAAATATTTAAGATAGACTTTTCTTTCTCAATATAACTGTGGAACACCTTCTGATCAGCAGCTCAACTCCACCTCTTGGGGTAGTGATAAATATATTTGACAGACTGAAGACACAAAATAATAATCAAAATGTTTTAGGACTCAAAGTGATTAGAGAAACATTAGAGATTTTTTTTTAACAGCCCGTGATTATATTCATTTTAACATTATATATAAAGTTGTATATATCTCTACCTTGCTTAAAGGAATTCTCAGTGTCTTTGTGAACCTCACTTGCTGTTGACTTCATACAAAGCTGCTCTGTTGCATTGACAAACTTTGCTGTTCGCAAAAACTCTGTATAGCTAAAGTATATTCATCTCTCCCATCTGTTGTTTGCTTTCTAACAAGTAGAAGATAGTAGGGTTTGCTAAATCTGATAGTCTGATGGAGGTTCCATGTCCCTACATCCAGCCAGTAGTGAGGCTGAGCATGCGCAGGCATGCACATATATGCACGAACATATAATACATAGATGCAGATACACAAGGCTGGCTTGTAGAGCCAACACAGACCGAAAACAAAGCACTAAAGCACAAGCCGCACCAATAGCCTCATCCTGTTCCCCTCCCTGGATGGCCACAATGAAAGCCAATTAGTGGAAAATGTATATGTACACACAATATATGGATCCCTCCAGCAGCTGGCTTTAGACAATCTATCCAGTAGCTGTCCCTGGATCCTAGGTCTCTCAAGTTGCTGGCATCTGCATGTACGGACCCTGGAGGCCCACAGACCCACTCCAGTTTCTGGTAATCAGACCTACACACACACATATGCATACGAACACTATCCTTCCGCCAGTAACTGGCCTTAGACACTCTGTCCAGTAACTGGTCCTGGAAAAAACCATGGCTTTCCAGTTACTTCACAAACCCACATGCACACTAACACCCACGCATATGCACAACACGTCCACCAGTAACTGGGCTTAGACATCCAGTCTACCAAGTAACTAGCACCTGGATCCCTTGACCTCTCCCAGCCGCTGGTGCCTGGGCATGTGAGCTCCCGAGACTCAGAGTCCCACCCGAGTTGGTAGCACTTGAAGAGTTCTGTCCACTCCAGTCTCTCCAGTTGCTGGCACCACAGATGCACAGACCCCTCTGACACATGGTCCAGCTCTGGTTGCTGGCACTTAGACCTCCATACACACACACACAAAATGGAGAGCCCCCTTCATCAGGAAAGCAGTTAGAAGTGGAATTTACTAAGCAAACTCTTATATTTGAGAAGTCGTGGCAGTCCAGTGAAGTTCCCGATGACTGGAAAAGGGGAAACATAACCCCCATTTTTAAAAGGGGAAAAAGGAAGACCCAGGGAACTACAGGTGAGTCAGTCTCACCTCTGTGCCCAGCAAGATCATGGAGCAGATCCTCCTGGAAACTATGCTAAGGGACATGGAAAATAAGGAGGTGATGGGCGACAGCCAACAGGGCTTCACTAAAGGCAAATCGTGCCTGACAAATTTGGTGGCCTTCTACAATGGGGGGTTCCAGAGTTGGTGGAGAGAGGAAGAGCAACTGACATCATCTACCTGGACTTGTGCAAAGCATTTGACACTGTCCTGCCTGACGTCCTTGTCTCTAAATTGGATACACATGGTTTTGGCAGAGGGACCACTCCAAGGGTAAGGTTTACTTGCCACCAGCCCCTTTTATCCCGTTATCATTCTATTTTCTCATGTTTCTTCCTCCCCAAACTATGTTGATCCCTCCTTTTCTGTGCTTTTGTTTCCTTCTCGAAGCAGCCCATAGTAAGTTGTCTATAATCCCAAGATGCTCTTCCCCTTTATCTCATAATAAGTCTCCTACCTTTGCAGGCAACAACACGCCCCAGTAAGTAAGGTGTGTTACATCTTCTTAATGGGTTTCGAACAAAGACAATGGGCTGAGCTCCTATGAGGAGCCCCATCAGGGCACACTTGTGGGATGGACAAGGACCGATCTACTAAATTTGCAACGTGTCAGATAACGCTTGAGGCAGTAGAATGGAGTTGGGCTATCTAGGGATTTTGAAGAATTGCCTTTATTAGAAGTGTTTCCAGTTAGAACAGTAACCCGTTTTCTGGGAAGAGTAAGCCTGATCCTTGCATATGTGTACGTATAGCAGGAGGCTGGATGAGACAAGCATTTCTCAGGGCTTTCACAGCGATGCATATCTATGGTTCTCATT
Organism: Chroicocephalus ridibundus; assembly: GCF_963924245.1. NCBI lineage: Eukaryota > Metazoa > Chordata > Aves > Charadriiformes > Laridae > Chroicocephalus > Chroicocephalus ridibundus. Next base: position 133,854,687 of record NC_086284.1, on the reverse strand, counting down.
TCTGGAGAAGACAACGGACAGGCCATGCTGCCAAGTGCACAACTATATAAAGGTAATACCTGCAGGATATACGTTTATCTGAGTGTTCTTCCCTTCATGTTTTCAGACCGGAGTCCTAATGTGTCAGGAAACAGGACCTCTGAGTCAGACAGACATTCATCCCCTGCTCTTGAAGATACAAGCTATGATGACATTGAAGAGCTGGGACGCTGACAGATACTGCTGAGCTGAACTGACCCTTTTTGGAAATACACCTCTGTTCACAAAATGCTAATTGGGTACTAGCAGAACACGAACAACCTGCATTTAGGATTAGTTTACCTAAGTTTGGTTTATTTTCAGCATGACTGTTAAGAAAATCTTTCTAATTTCCCTCTTAGTTTCTTGTTGCCAAGACCGTGTGAACACTTTTGCTTTTTATTTATGAATATTTTCATTGCAATTTTTTTTTCTGCTGAGTTAATTTTTCAAGTTATGATCTTTTCTTATTAGAAACTGTTTAAAGATCTCTCAAATTTATGCTTCTCCTTCCAGATACACAAGGCAGCTTTCTGGAGATTATTAGGAATGGAGACTGAACTGCAAGAAAACAATCATTACGTCTTTTGGACGTAATCATTATATCATTTCATCTTTTGGATATTCTTGCTTGTCACACAGAATGTGAGGACTAGAATAAATTTTCTAGATAGTGCTTTGTGAGACGAGAAACTCAGCAAGAGGTTATTCTTGTCCTCACTTTACATGCATGTCCGTCATTTGAATTTTGTACCAGTGAATCACACATTTGATTGGAGGGAAAAGCTGTTCTCTTTTCTGCCTCTATACCATCATGACTTATTATCTCCCACAGTCATACCAGTTATACAGTAAGAGTATACAAGTAATAAATTAGAGGACAAAGAGTGGGTTTTGCTTCCTTCTTTCTGTCTGCACTTTATTTTTTTACCTTACTATGAGTGTTGCCAGATGTAATGTTCAGATGGACAGCACTAAGTAACGCATGGTTTGGGTAACCTTAGACAGCTAAGTCAAACACCTTAAACACAAAGAGGAACGACATGTGCTCCACTCCAAGGCAGCCAATCTGACTCTCTCAGCCAATCTCTCCCTCTCTTTATATAAATAAGCATAATATGTAATATAAGCAGTAATTCTGAGCTAGTTTGGCTTCTCCAAGGGAAAACTGAACTTCTTGATTGTTTATACTATCAGTGAATGAAGAATTGAAATCAAAAAAGTGAACTGGATTCAATTTGTAGAAGCACTCAAAATCATTTAGAAAACACGTATTGATTATAGCTGTTAATGACGTCAGCCCATCCTTACGATGTCATTTCAGAACTACCTGTGAAACAGCGCATCTTCTTTCCAAGGGTAGATCTGTAATGACCAATCAATATAGTTTCATAGATTAAACCTGTTAATTATAAAGACAAACAGTTCTATTATAATGAACGTCTTATTTTTCTAAGGCATAAAAGTTTGTAAGCAACCATGGTTCTATGCTGGAAACTGTTATAATCTCTACATTTAAAATCTATTGTCTGAAGTTAGACACATTCATGTTTTAACTTATTGAAGAGGAACAGGCCCATTTTCAGAGCTTTTGAGCACTTAGAAACCTATAAAACCCAGTGGGAGATGCTCATCCAAGAGCTGAATTTAGCCCAGCATATTCAATATTATTAATTGATATAAGGGAGGAAGAAAAGACCAAAAAGCCGAGTCTGTAGATGGTACCTCAGTTACTCCAAAGAGCAAATACTCAATGGTGGAAGAAGGTGGTGGGGAAACATACTGCACTTCCAGATCAGGGAGCATAAGAGATGAAATCCACTTCTCTAAGGCCAGATTGTGACTGTCTCTGAGGATGAGGAGTCACCTGAAAAAAGAGAGGATGGAATTAGCACAGGCTGTGTGCTTTTGGAAGAGCCGGCTTTGTTCTGTTGCTCACGTACATAAGCCACACCTAAAATAGTGAAATGAATTTACTGAGCATATCAAAAACGAGATGGTGTGCCCTAGTTTGTTGTAACCCAAACCCCAACATGGTGGCAAAATTTTATCTTGCTACTATGAGGACAGGCTGAGAGAGTTAGGGTTGTTCAGCCTGGAGAAGAGAAGGCTCCAGGGAGACCTTATAGAGGCCTTCCAGTACCTGAAGGGGGCCTACAAGAAAGCTGGAGAGGGGCTTTTTACAAGGGCACGTAGTGATAGGATGAGGGGTAATGGCTTCAAACTGGAAGAGGTTAGACTTAGATTAGATATCAGCAAAAAAATTTTCACGAGGGTGGTGAGGCACTGGAAGAGGTTGCCCAGGGAAGCTGTGGATGCCCCATCCCTGGAAGTGTTCAAGGCCAGGCTGGATGGGGCTTTGGGCAGCCTGGTCTAGTGGGAGGTGTCCCTGCCCATGGCAGGGGGGGTGGAACTAGATGATCTTTAAGGTGCTTTCATTCTACGATTCTACTTCCCACGTGATTCAATGGGATATTGGAATATACTTGCCAAGACTTTTAAATATCAGAAAGGAGACAGAATGAGACTTACAGATTATTTGACTAGTGTAACACAATACCCGAAAAAAAGGATAATAAAAAAAAAAAGGAAAAATAGTAATTGCTTCCTGTGCTGTAGATTGTTGCGTAAGAAAATACTTAAAAAATGTCAGCGTACTTAGAAAGAATGGTTCACAACTATGAATTTTCCAGCTAGCAAGAACTTCAACTTGTTACCCCAACTGATTCGGTTTTGGGGGGGAATTTTTTTGCCTTTTTTCTTTTTTTTTAATTTTACATACAGGCTCCAGCAGGGAAGGCGCGCTCCCACGAAAACACGCTGGGCTGCTTCTCCGAGTCAGCGCCCGGCTTCCCTTCCTCGGGAGCCTCCTCTCCTCCCGCCTCGCCATGGAGAAGGGCAAAGGCTCCCCCCGGGCTCCCGCCCTCACCCCTCCTCCCGCTCCCGGGCCGGCCTTCAAAGGAGAGACGGCAAAGGGCACCTCACAGACGGGACCGGGCCTCGGACAGAAAGAACCAGATAGGCGGAAGGAGGAGCGCGGCCTAAGGGAGCCGAAGGCCGCCCCGCCTCCGCCACCGCCCGCCCCGGGGGAGGTGGTGGTGCCGCGGGGGCGCGCTGGGTAGAGGCGGCAGCGGCGGAGGTCGGGACGGGGCCGAGATGGGGCGGACGCTGGTGGAGCTCTTTTACGATGTGGTGTCCCCTTACTCGTGGCTGGGGTTCGAGGTGAGGGCGGCCGGAGGGAGGCCCTTCTCGGGGCGCTCCGCCGTTCTCCGGCCGGGGCCGGGGCCGGGCGGTCGCTCTGCCGCTGCCTCGGCCTCGGTCTCCTTCAGCAGGCGGCTGAAGGGCGGCTCGCCCGGACGACTGGCGAGGCCTTTCCCGTCCCGCTGCCGGCGGCGCCCTCCCCGCCAGCAGTTTCGTTGTTAGTTTTACCTCACTTTTGAGGGGCATTTCGCTATTCCGGTTTCTTCATCGGGGTGTTGAAAACCAGGGGCGCCCGGGGAGGCGTGTCTTCAGCCAAATGGCAGCGGTGGCCGGCGCTTCTTTGCTGAACGTTGTGTTTTCGGGATAGTTAGGATGTTTAACACATGCGAGTGTGCACTCATAAGCGGGATCTTATCCTTATTTACCGCTGCTTACACTTGTGCAGTCGTAATACAAATGTGGTCCTTTCAGTTTTTGTGAGATGGGAGTTCTCGGGCAGCCTCCAAAAAAGGATTTTATCCCCATCACTAATGTAATAGAAAAGCATTTATCTGCAGTGTCTATTAGCGTTATTTCCTAGCTGCACGCAGCTCTTACAGACATCTCCTCTGACTGTCTGTCCGTCACTGCTTTTTTTATGTTGCAGGTGCTCTGCCGGTACCAGCACATCTGGAATATTGATCTGCGCTTGCGTCCGGCTTTCCTTGGCGGCATAATGCAAGCAACTGGTAGGCAATACGGGGAGATTAGCTCTGTGGGGAAGTGCCTTCACTAGTAGGACACTAGTGGGAAAGCTCTTAGTAAGTGCAGAGCCCGCTTTAAACTAAGTTTTGGCACCAATAATAGATCAATTATAAGGTTGTGGAGCTCAGTAGTGACTGAGAAAGCAGCCACAAGGAATTTCACGCAGCACAGACAGTCTATGCCAAAGTTCATCATCCCTAGAAGTATTTAAGAAAAGAGTAGATTTGGCACTTCAGGGCATGCTCTAGTGGCAGAGATTGTAGGGGTTTTTTGGGTGCGTATGGTTGGACTCAATGATCTCAAAGGTCCTTTCCAACCATGAAGATTCCATGATTTTATGATGCTAAAACAGGATAATAATAATTTCATATGGAATGTTTTCCTACAAGTTTCCTGTTGAGTTTAAGCCAGAATTAATTTGTGGAACACTTGCAGGTTGTAATATGCATGAAGGATCCAAGTATGCCATAAAATAGAACTTGTGGCCTTATCAGAACAAGTTAATCACTGACACTTATAAATCATGAAATTAACAAGTCTCTACATTTGTTTACCCATGCATTAGTAGTTGTTTAGCTTAAAAGTCATCAGTCTGAATCAATATAAATCCCTGCTAGGACATATGTGCCTTGGTTTAAAACTTACTCTGCTAACTTAAAGAGTTGATCTGTGCAAAACCAAAATAAACCATGTTTAAATCCTAGCATTATCTTTGGAAAAGCTGTGTATGTTTCAGTAAGCCGGTATGAAATCATACTTTGCCTTAGCCATGAGGTCTAATTTGTCCAGTTTTGTTTTGTCTGGTGTTATTATAATATAGTTGACAATCTAAACAGAACTTTTTCTGAAAGGTAACAAGCCCCCAGCTATGTTGCCAAAGCGTGGAGAGTACATGCTGAAGGATATACAAAGGATGGCAAAATACTATCAAGTGCCTGTAAAAATTTCAGAAGGTGACTTCCCACGTATCTTTGGTACAAGTAAGTAAGAGACTTAGCTTAGCTGCTGTCTTTCAACTCCAGCATTTCTGGTTCAAGTCCTGCGTAACAGTAAAGGTGAAGATGGATTTCCTGTCCACAGCCTCTCGCTGTATCTGTGAGCAATATGAAGTATGTGCATTTTTAACCATAAAAGGAACTTCTGGAGAAACATGCTTGTGAATGGTACTAGCATGGAAGATACTGTGAGTCAACATAAGCTTTACTAGTAGTTTTGGGACTGTTACAGAGAAGATCATACTGTTCTTAGGTAGCGGTTGTGCAGGCAGTATATGTTACTGATCCTGTGCCTCGTCTCAGTATATTTCTCTGTCTTCTCACTAATCCCAGGCACTCTTGGGGCCATGCGCTTTATCACAGCCATGGATATGACACAACCAGGATACTTGGAACCCTTATCTAGAGAGTTCTGGATACGTTTTTGGTCACAGGTCAGTATTTTATGAAGTCGACTTCCTGATCCTTTCTCTGTCACCCTTCCTGCCCCACTTCGCCCAAATGTGGAAATCGAGCAAGAGAAAGGAAATGTCTTTTAATGAAGAGTCATAGCAGAAAACTTAAGGTCTTAGAGGTTCAGGAGCCATTACAAGAAAAGAACTACCTTGTAGTCAGCTTAATTTGCCTTTTTTTAGGTGTGTATGATGAATCCTGTGGGCTGAGTGGATCAGTAGTTTGTATCAGAAATCAATACATTCCCAGATTAGGTGACTTACAACTTTTTCTGAGGAGATTTCTCCAGCAACTAGTATTGGTTTTATGTATATTTTCTTAGAAAACTGCTGAGCTTTTGTTCTTAGGTACTGAATTATTTATTTTATTCTTTTACCAGTGTGAAGATATCAGTCAGCCGGAGAGTATATTGGCTGTAAGTGTCTTTTTTGTTGGTGCTTCTGTGTTTCTGATAGTGATTCTTATTGATGGCTTGGATCAGTAATAAACATGAAGACAGCTTAATCAAATGATAATTTGGAGCTTTGAAAAATTTCAGCTAGAAAAAAGTGGATTTCATTTCCCGAGCAGCTCTGTTTGGAATGATTTTTATTTTATTATATTTTTTGTTATGCTTTGAATGACACTCAGAAAAAGAATCTCCTTTTTTGTTAATGCATCTGACAAGATACCCACAGTGGACAATGCATTATCTGTTAACAAAACAGTAGTGAAAATATGAACAGTGTCTCCAGAATGCATTGAGGTTTTGCTGCTATATGGAATCTTCAGGTGAAATGCAACACTTTGGAGAGATGGAGCCAGGCTTTACTATTAAGTTCAGTGTTGTATTGCCCTTTTACATGCTTAGAAATTGTATCATAAATATGTGCAGAAAGCCCTTATGTAGTCTCTGGATACATCATTATTTAAATAAAGATAAAGCAAGGACATGCATAACTTCAGAGAAACAAACTTCATACTCAGAAAGATCTCTGTGTAATGTAGTTACTGTTTGGCGGCCGGTGAGTATGCCTCTGTCTTCCGCAAGGCAGAGAGGTAGGCATCTCCTTGTTTGCTTCTGTCTCCCTTCATTCACCCCTGCTGCAAGTACTAGACTTTCCTCTCTTCTGAAGATATGCCATCCAAAGGTGGGTGAGGGGTCCCAGCCTTTTCATCTGAGTCTTTATAGGTGAATTTATTTTACACATCAATTAGAAAAATGGACTGCTGTTTACTTGATAGAGTTCCTTAGTATTTTTTTTACTTCTTTTTTGTTTTAGTCAGCAGTAACTTCACTTAAATTACTATAGAAGCAATGTATAGTCTTTGAATCCTGCCCCAGTCCGCTTAAGTTACCCCTTCTGCCCTAACCTGGTGAGGACCAGATACTACGTCTCTGTGTAAATATTGCAGTCTAAACACTGCGGCTGCCAAGCACACACAGCATTTTGTTCTGCTCCAGTGCTACACTTATCTCCTGTTGAAGCAGAGTCAAAAAGAGCTCCTAAGCTCCCTGATCTGGGAGTAGGAGAAGGTACAATAAAATGTGGATAATAAATGAGAAAGTGATTGAGGGAGAGAAAGAAAAAATCATTAACACCTGCATGTGCAGGATTACTGGCCCATGTGCAATACTGTAAGCATTTTTTAATTCTTTTGTGAAATACTTTATTAAAATAGGTACTTGTAACTGCGATGTTAACTGATAAACATTGGACCTTTAGCTTTGGCCGCTGTCTCGTTCCTGTGTGGCAGAGGCACAGAGGAGGCTAAAAAGAAACAGCAGTTAAGACTGGGAACTGTTAACACCTGTGAGAGTTACAGTCTCTTTCGTGCAGCACCACTTACAGATCCTGCGTGACCACATTTGTTACACAAACTGTTTTTGTCTTAGCAGGCTTGTACTGTAAGATTTTCTTTTTCAGAACATTATTTTTTGGGGGGTAAGTTATTTGGTAAGTCATCGGATCAGAGGTTACACTTAGTATTTATCTTTTTTTTTTCTTTTTTTTTTTCTGTTTAGGAACTCCTGAAAAAAAGTGCAGATTTGGGGCTTAGAAGTTTAAAATATCCCTTCTACTTTGTATCTGAAAGTTGATAAATGATGAACGGGTGGGGAATACAGCAAGACAGTGCTTCAACAGCACTCTGTAATTTTTTTGGTAATAGACCTTGGGTGATAAAACTGAAGATTAAATTAACTAGACCATAGTAGGAATGAGAATGTTTAGTATTAGAGTATTCTTAATTATATCATCTTTTCTCAGGTTGCCAGACAGGCTGGGCTATCATCAGAGCTCACCCAGAAGCTACTTGAAATGATTTCATCCCCTGCAGTGAAGAACCGACTGAGAGAGACAACAGAGGAAGCAATAAAACATGGGGTGAGAACCTTCCAATGCCATTTGGCATCACAGCTATGCATTCCTTCCCTATTGAGAATACTGGGAAGCAAGGAACAATGAAGGTGATGAGTAGAAAGCACCATATAGACCATATAAAGCACTACAGGTCGGTTTTGCTTTTTGAACATGTGCAAGCTAACTCACTGTTGTCGGTAGTTTGTCATCTGGGAAACCAAGGTTGACCCATTCAGCTCATTCCATCGGGACAGCAAGAATGGGGAGCTACAGGACCAGTACTAAGAGATACCATTTGTCGCTACTTGACATAAAACTCTGGATTTATCAGGTTGCTTTTTTTGCACCTTCAAAAGGGGCACACAAGCTCTGGAGAGTCCCCTACTTTCTGACGGCTACATTAGACTCATCTTAAGAATGAAGAAGGTGAAAAGAAGGGCAGGAAAAAAAGTCAAAGCTTTTGCTTTTTATTCCTGAAGATTGATCATGTGTCTGCAAAAGTTTCTCTCATTGTAACATTCTCTGTTTCATCTCCACGGTGTCAATAGGCATTTGGGATGCCTGCTGTTGTGGCACATTTTAACGGAGAACCTCATCTCTTTTTTGGCTCTGATCGTTTAGAGCTGCTAGGCAGTGTTATAGGTGAGTGTACCTTATAACTTCACTTTTGATTTCATGCTTTCACCCTCTTCTAATGCAGTGTGCAATAAGCTAAATAAAACGCTCTTAAGGTCTTTCAAATATTAAATAATATTGGTATCCTTCTCATGGGATGAAACTGCTGATTGGAACATACAGTTCAAGTGGCCAGAGATGTAGTCCTTTTCCAAACAAGAAGTAACTCGAGTTCTTCATCCTCTCTTTGTATGTTTCAGGGCTTTGTGCTTCACATGCCATACTCAAATTATTATTGAAGCTCTTTAGTTTTCAAAGTGTTCATATTTAACTTTTTGATACCGTGCATTAGATCTTGACTAGGATTAAGACTATGGCTGATACTGCTTTTATTTTGTTTATAGCTTTAACATTTTAATTTTACATCTGTTCCTTCTTAATATAAGGCACGTTATCACAGCTTCCCAATACATAATTTGTAATTACTTAACTACACAACTTTTAAACAGAAATACATATATTGACCATCTTTCTTTTCATTTTTCTGTTAATAGAATACGAACTTCAAATTTTTGAAGAGAATTGGAATAGGTTGTGATAACTAATAAAACTCAGACACCTGCTTTTGCATGAGTTAGAGGGCATTTGACTAGAATTTGTCACTGGAAAGAGTTATGCACATACTTATCCCTTATACATTTGTTGAAAAATTTCAGCAGCAAATCTTAATGTAAATTAAAATTAGTTTTAGGCTTAAACAGAAGGGAATTTTGCTGAGGTTTATTTTCTTTTCTGGATGGATTTCTGATTGTATAAAAATATTCTTGATGAAAATGAGAATGAGGAAAATAAACCCAACACCCCCTATGATAGTCACTAATCCCGATTGGAGTGTTACAGCCTGGTTTGTAGTCTGAACTCCAGGGACTTCAACAGATTTGCCTTTTGTTTCTCTCACTCCCCAGCCTTCCACCCTTTTTCTCTTCCTTACCCCCAGTCCCTCAAAAAAGGACTCCTAAAAAGAATTGGCTTCACCATCACGTGGAGTGCCACAGACCTGTAGAAATCTCTCATCTGTGACAGAGGAAATAATTCTTCTGTACAGCTTCAGTTGTGACTAGATGGTGAAGGATTTATGGCGCTGGCTGAAGTATGCCAAACAAGATATAAATCTGTATTCCATCATCAGTAATTACCCGTCAAAAGAGGAGTAGGAACGCTCTACTGCAGGAATGTGACTGGCCAGTCACTTCTATGTATTAAAACTTAACTTTCTCTTTTGTGCTGGATTGCTTTGCAGGTGAAAAATGGCTGGGACCAGTTCCATCAGTTCCAAGTCCCAAGATGTGAAAAGTCCTGGGGAAGTATATGAATGAAAATACATGTGTACATGGTCAGTCTTCAGCAATTATCTGAATGTATCCAATTTTATGGAAAGATTACTTTCTCGTCCTTAATGGCTAACTTTACAGCTCATTCTCATTTCTAATTAAGAAGAAATTCAAGGTTTGCCAGTATTACCAGTCCGGTGAGGTCTTTACCAATACAAATGTGCTGCTTTTCTTTCAAAAGATTAATGATTAACATAAAAGATGAAACACTAAATATTTAACTTCTTGCAGATTAAACATTATTCTTTTCTGATTAGCTCTTTCTTTTATTCTAAAAGCATGAGGATTAAATTTTTGTTGTGGGACTGTGATCTCAGACTCTTCTTGCCTGTCCGTTAGAAACACACACACACACATGGACACAGCCGAAGAGAAGCTGGCTGCATTCTGCTTTTATTTTAAGTCCAAGATAACTACATATACACTAGAAGCACAGGACAAGGTATTCACGCTTCCTTTTACTCTGCAGTATGGCAAGTGGAGGGGACACAAGAGAGAAGAGTAGAAGAAAGAGGGACAATTCCAAGCCCAAAGAAAAATCTGGGGAACCAATCAAGTATTTCAAAAGGAACTGTCCCCCCTCCTGGACACTGTTTTGTACTGCAGGGACTGACATGTGAGAAGACCACCACACACAGGCATTCTTGGGCATGGACCCCAGACCTTGCAGGGGTTTTTAATTAGTGCCAGTTTCACAGGAATGTCTTTGGAGGACAATGGTGAATACCATATAAGTTTGGTTCAGTTATCAACTAGACTGTGTTTTGCTTCCTCAAGGATGGCCTAATTGCTGCCTATCCAAAGGTGATTTGAATAGGGCTCTGAGGGACTTCCCATCATATAGTCTGCAGAGGGAAGGAGATGCAAGCAATAAAATTAAAACCAAAAGGCTTTGATTTTCACTCTCATCTCTGATTACAGTAGTTAGAAATTTCACACTGAACTAGTTTGAACCGGGCCCTGTATTGGCTGAATTGGAATAACACACTGAAATTGATTTGTATGAGGCTTGATTTCTCAGTGGTTCCTGGCTGTCTCTGACACATCACTGAAGGAAGCAGAAGAACTAGCAGCAGCTGGAATTCCATTTTTTGTCTCTTTCTGAACTTTAAGATAAAGCATATTCATGCTTGTTCACTTGAACTGCAAATCCTGGAACAAAGCATCAGAAAAAAAATATCTGTATCATGCATGTTCTTACAGCTCTAAGTGTTCTAAGAATATAATTTGTTCCCCTGGCCACAGTTTTTCCTTCCTACACCTCTTCAGGAAATATCCTATAATTTGAGACCTCTTTCTTCCTTTCCAGCAGTGCACCCATTAGTCTTTGGGCAAATACAGCCTGGAATTTAAGGAAATCTTTGTGAGATATAAGAGGCCACATTTATTTAGGAGTTAGAACTGCGGGGAAGTTATCATTTATGTGGACACCATAGATTTCTTTGAGTCCCTTGAAGCCACATTAAAGAATTTTTTTTTTACTATTCTTCCCCCCTGAAATTTGCTAGTTTCCAATTTGTGCTATCAGACTGATTCTGAGGTTGTGATTAGAAGCGGAATGACTGAAACATCACTTTAAGCCAGATCATCCCAGTGACCTGGGGCCGCTGCCATAGGCAGTGCTGTCTGAGAAACAGGTGAAATAGGAGGTAAATGAACTCTGGTGGGGAGGTGGAGAGAATGCAAGGAACATCTTGAAATAATCTCATGGTGAAAGCCAGGGTCTCACGAAGCTTTGTCCTTCAAACCAGCTTGACTTAAAAAAAACAGCCTTTGCGACAAAACATTGTTGATTTGGCAGATGGACCAAATGAGATGGATCTTAGAGACTGCAACATATGTCCCAAAATGATCTTAGATGCCCTTAGACCTACTTGAAATCAGTGGAAATAAAATGCTCAAAGGCTTAGGTACTAAAATAGTACTTAAACACTACTGAAAGAAGGAAAATCCAAACTCAGGATTTTCCTTAACATTGCATGTTGCCTTTGATAACCACTAGTAAGCGGTTACAGCCTTTGCGTCTCTCTCAGTGAGTATGCATATTGTTGCAATTCTGACTGCATACCTACTTCGAGAAAAAGTTGTCTGTTTTGGAGTAGATCTTTGAGGAAGTTCTTCCTCTTGTTTAGGCAACCTTACTCCTGCGTTACAGAGACCTGATCGCATGCACAAGCACTTGGCAGACTCTGTTGATTACCCCAGTGAACGCTGGCTGGCAGCTATACATTCTCGGTACTTGTCTTTGGCGTAGCGTGCATTTAAGTAGTCTCAGAGCTAAGCACCAGCTTTTTTACCTGGCTTCATGGAGTTGACCGTTGAACTGTTTATCTGACTGCTCTGAATGCCACCAGGTGGCAGGGCAGCCAAAAGTGGAGCATTACTTGAAAAAAACATAAGAGGATCTAAACACTTGTGTCTTTTTACCAGGCACGTGGGTAGATGCTAAGCAATAATAAGAACTGCCAGCTATTTAGGAATAGCTGGAAGAATTTTCTTCCATGAAGAAGAACTTCTTTATGGAATTCTTCTACTTTGCTATATACCAAAATAGTTCCTGAGAGCCTCACATCCACATCACTTTCAAGGTAGCATGCTGTTCAGCTGTCAAGCCAGAGAAGATACTGGGCAAGGAAAGGGACTTTGAGCCAAAAGAGAAATTCTCAGCGATGCAGGCGAAACTGGATTACAGACTCTAGGGAACAAACTTTGAGTTGTGTTCCCTTTGCTCTATTACAGACCTCATCAGGAGATCCAGTCCCACTTCCCATGTCTGGAAAAGCTGTGAAACTGGCATGGAGAAGTAGGTCCAACCAATGCTAGGCTGAAAGCAAACGAGCAAGAGTAGAGATAGGCACAAAGTCACAAAATGAGAAAAAGAAAGTGGTTCAGCAAAATAGTGAAACCATAGGAAGCAGAGAATAGGGACAGGTAAAGCCAGGTGGCATCTGAGCAAAGGAAACCAAACAATGGAAGAAAAAGAAGAGAATAAAGCTAAGCATAGATTAGGGCAGGGAGAGGTGTCTCAATGGGAAACGCTGTTCCCTCAGAGGGAGCCGGCAACCAAGAAAGGCAGAGCTGAGGTCAATTAAACAGGCCAGAGTCAGCTGGCCACGGAAGATCATTTGGGGAAGAAGGTGTAGGATTAAGTCTATTTGCTGTGAAGCCCTACAGTACTTGCTGCACTCTTTCTGTGAGGCCAGGGACAGCCCAGGGGCCTGCCTCCACCCTGAGCCATGGCGCTGTGGCGCTCTTCCATGTCCGTTACCTGTGCTCCTCACCCAGCACACGCCGAGACTCTCCTCCAGCGGCGGCCTCACACGCAGCACAAAATGGAGGCCTGCAGAACAAGGCAGTTCTTTAACCTTCCCTGCAAGCACCTTCTTCCCGTCCTTTCATAGAATCATAGAATCATTTAGGTTGGAAAAGAGCCTTGGGATCATCGAGTCCAACCAACAACTCCACTCTACAGAGTTCTCCCCTACACCATATCCCTTAACACCACGTCTAAATGAGTCTTAAACGCATTCAGGGATGGTGACTCCACCGCCTCCCTGGGCAGCCTATTCCAGTGTCTGACCACTCTTCCTGTGAAGAATTTTTTCCTAATGTCCAGCCTAAACCTACCCTGCTGCAGCTTGAAGCCATTCCCTCTTGTTCTATCTCTAATTACCTGTGAGAAGAGACCAGCACCAACCTCTCTACAATGTCCTTTCAAGTAGTTGTACAGAGAACCCTCAGCCAGCAAAGCCTTGCCTCCTAAATTAAGTCTGTCTCTTTTTCTCCCGTCCTTATCGCTGTGCAAGTGAGAAGGAAACATTTTATTAAAGCACTTACTGGATTATGGTGCTGAGCATCTGCTTTGCTGCCTTTTCCTTTTCCAGTGGAGCCAGCAACACTGCTGGAAGGAAGCAACCTGCTTCCTAGAAGGGAACCAAGCACAGAACAATAAAGAAACAATCAAGAGGGTATCCCAGGAGCTGCACACATAGCTGGTTTTACCCCAAACTTTTCACAAATCTGTGGCTTATCCACAGGTAAGAGCAAAAGGAATGTATCTACACCCAACTTGACCTACTTCTCATTCCAGCTTGAAACACAAGAAAAGCGACTACTTAGCTTTCGTTTCATTCAGAAAAATCACTTTGTCCCCTGGTTCCGGACTGTGTGTCAATGCCACAGCGATAGCTTCTTGCCTAAAGAAGCTACGTCTGTAGCTATCTAACGAGTAATGAAGGCATTCTCCAACTTTCCCAAATGTTTCCGTCAATCAATATCAGTCACGTTTTCAATTTCTGTATCGGTCTACTGTTTTACACAAAAAATTGTTTAAAATAATACAGCAGGTTCCAGTAGGTGACAGCATCATGCAGTCAAGCTAAGAAATGCCATTACTGAATACATCTGTGCAACCTGAATGCCTTAAGAATACACTTTGTGCAGCAGAGTCTAATCTTATGCTCTCACAGTGTTTCTCTTCCTTCTTCTCCCGCTGCCCCCTCCCTTAGGATTCTCACATCTGACCTCAGGGTTCTTCTCCATTTGGTATATATCCCAGCTCCAAGCACTATGAAATTTAATTGTGATGTATATTTGTAATTAGTGACTAATAGACTGAGTAGCTGAATAAAAACACACCTAAAACAACTATGCATATTAACTAACCTAGAAGCATCTTAAAGAAAGCGTTAAGGAGGGCTGTAGCTGAATCCTGACCTTGGGGCTAGGGAGAAAGTCACCTCTGCCTCATGTGAAATCCACTGGCATATAAGATATGTTGGTGCTTTAAAGCCAACTCAGAAAATAGCAGGTTTGGCAATGGTAGTTCTCTATGTCTTTATTTAGCTCTGGTAGCATAGTGACCACAGGCTGCTGCCATTTTTTTTCTTCGTTTCTGTAACTTTTCTCTCTCACTCTGAATGGGAAATTGGAGAATCCAAGAATGTGTACATGGGCCAGGAATTCTAGAATCATTCAGCGTAAGATACGGACTTACAGAGGGCATCCAAAATGTTTTAGGTTTCTTCATAAAAAAATCAGTTCAGTCTGATTTTAGACAGTAGCTTAACTGTGGCTGAACAGTTATTGTATAGCTCACTAAAGGACAAAACTAAAACACCTGTGTGCCTCTCTGTGTTCCAAAGTGTTTTCTTTGCTTTCAGTTTAGCTTAACTCTGACATTTCTTCAGTTTATTATGCTTGGTTATGGATAATTACAGTTCTTCCCTGTTACATAGATTAACCCAAATTATCAATGTCCATTTAAATGTAATTTTGTCTAGGTGTCGTGGTTTAACCCCAGCTGGCAACTAGGACCACGCAGCCACTCATTCACTCCCCCCTGCCCAGTAGGGTTGGGGGAAGAGGGAGAGAAAGGAGATAAAAAAAACGTGGGACGAGACAAAGACAGTTTAATAGAACAGTAACAGAAGAGAAAAATAATAATAATGGTAAAAGAATATACAAAATAAAGTGATGCAACAAAAATTGCTGTCACCAGCCAATGATCGATTGCCCAGCCCATCTCGAGCAGTGGTCACTGATCCCTGACCCCATCATACTGAGCATGATGTCTAAGGTATGGAATATTCCTTTGGCCAGCTTCTCCTGCCTATGCTCCCTCTCAACTCCCATGGGAAGCTGAAAAAGTCCTCGACTTGATATAAACATTACTTAGCAACAACTAAAACAATGTGTTATCAACATTATTTTCATACTAAATCCAAAACACAGCAGCTACGAGGAAGAAAATTAACTCTATCCATCCCAACAGAAACCAGGACACTGGGAATATTAACATGTATTGCCACACTTGGTCTTTTGGTAATTAGTTTTCTATCAGGACTGGCTTGTAGTACCTAAATAGAAAAGTTTTTACTACTTGCAAAAATCAAAATAAATATATCATCCTGTGGTTTTTTCCTAAATTTTTTATCACAACACATTGCTCTTAATCCTATCTTTTTCTATGTCAAGAATTGTCAGAATTTCTGTAAAATGAATTTTCAAAAACTTTGAAATTCCTAGGGACAAGATTTCACTTTGTGCTTAGAAAATGCAGGCTTAACTCTGCTACCTCACGTACCTCACAGACACACGTAATCTTTTATTTCCTTCCTCTCTACCCCTTCATCTATTACGACAAACACATTCTAAATGGTGTGGATGGTGACATCATCAAGCTTCCTTACTGGCACTTGAGGCTACATCTCTACAGTCTCCTGATTAGGTGAGCTGATTTCAAAGAGTCAGAAAAGTATCCACTATGTTTATCCTTTTTAAGCATGGCTCTCCTGGCATAAATCGAAGTCCAGATACAAACCTGCATGTTTGTTGGTGTACCCTTATATACTTGTTCGGGTTTTTTGTAAAAAAAAAAATATGTCTGCACTGAAGATATAAAAGTAGATATGATACAGAAAAAAAATCCCCGTTCCTGCAGGGTGCAGCTGCCTTACCATGCCAGGGTACCAAGAAACCACGGTGAAAGTTTTGCAGTGTCAGTATCAGGTCACCGCCATTGACAATGGAGTGTATAAAACCTAAAAATTTTGTTGAACTTTATATCACGTTCTCTGTAATGATTATTCTCAGTGATATATATTCATGATGTATATACCTGTGGTAAAATAAGGAGTCAGCAGGTAGGGAAACTCTCTAGGAAGAGCAGCAGAGGCCACTGGAAAGCATGCCTACTTCCAATATCCATAACAAAAGGGGAACAGCTAGGCTGAATAACCCAGCACTCTTCTGCTGGAGAGTATATTGGGCCAGCAGCTTTTCCCCAAGGTGGCAAGCTGGTAGCTCACAGTGAGTTGGGCCTGT
Organism: Chroicocephalus ridibundus; assembly: GCF_963924245.1. Lineage (NCBI taxonomy): Eukaryota > Metazoa > Chordata > Aves > Charadriiformes > Laridae > Chroicocephalus > Chroicocephalus ridibundus. The sequence goes on along the minus strand of NC_086284.1, from coordinate 133,838,103 downwards.
ACTATCAACCTAGCACTTGGATCCGGATGTGAAAGTTCATAGCTCAGCTACAGCTCTAGGATCCAGTGGGATTTTCTGGCAAGAAATAGAATGCAGGAAGGAAAACGTTGCATAAATGAGTAGAGGGGTGTGCTGGTTTTGGCTGGGGTAGAGTTGATTTTCTTCATACTAGCTAGTATGGGGCTGTGTTTTGGATTTGTGCTGGAAAGAGTGTTGATAATACAGGGATTTTTAGTTATTGCTGAACAGTGCTTACGCAGCGGCAGGGCCTTTTCTGCTCCTTATTCTGCCCTGCCAGCGAGTAGGCTGGGAATGCACAAAAAGTTGGGAGGAGACACAGCCAGGACAGCTGACCCCAACTGACCAAAGGGATATTCCATACCATGTGATGTCACGCTCAGTATAAAAAGCTGGGGGAAGAAGAAGGAAGGGGGGGATGTTCAGAGTTGTGGCGTTTGTCTTCCCAAGTAACCGTTACGTGTGATGGAGCCCTGCTCTCCTGGAGATCGCTGAACACCTGCTTGCCGCTGGGAAGCAGTGAATGAATTCCTCGTTTTGCTTTGCTTGTGCATGTGGCTTTTGCTTTACCTATTAAACTGTCTTTATCTCAACCCACAAGTTTTCTCACTTTTCCTCTTCTGATTCTCTCCTCCATCCCAACTGGGGGAAGTGGGCAAGCGGCTGCGTGGTGCTTAGTTGCCGGCTGGGCTTAAGCCATGACAAGGGGTAAAAGGAGAGAGAACCCAAGCCAATACAACAAAAGTTTATAGTGGATGTCATGCGGGCTTCCACTGTGCTTTACATGATGCAGGTAGATGGGAGTGATAAGCGGATTTGTGGAAAGAGCACACTTGGATTAAACTATGGGCCATGTCAGGGGAGGCCTAACAGCACTGCATTATCACTGTGCCTGGGAGTGCTCTTGGAGAAATGGACGGCAAAGGGAACTGCAGTTACCCTCAAGGTCAAAAACAATGGGAAATCTTTTACTTGATGACAATAGTCAATTTCTGATACTCAAGCAAAACAAGCTACTTTACATTTACACTAATTTTATGCTCCCATTAGTATTTCCCATCGTGAGTAAACACAAGCTGTTTGTTCGCTTTTGACAGGAACCATCTTTCCCACCTGCTTGGTCTCAGTGCAGCGCCACAAAGGCAACAGGAGTGAATAAAGCTCAAACATTTGTGAGGGGAGCTGTGGCCTGCTCAGGATAATCCCAGACATGTGGAAATGGTAGCATGGGCAATGCCATGGTGATACAGTGACAACCCTCACACCACCAGGCACAAAGAAGCTACTGCCTTTATGGTGTCATTTCTAGATCCCTTCAAAAAGAGACAATTTAATCGTGTTGGGCCTCCTGGCCTTATAGCATCTGTTCATGACTCTTGCTCTGAGCTGATGACACTGAACTCTTTCTTCCTAGCCTTCCTACAGAAGCTCATTCCCAACTTCTGCCTCTTAAGCAGTTCATTAGCTGTCTTCTGCTGTGAAGGTTCCTCACATGCTGCTTTTTCTTGTCTCCACATTTGATACCTTTATGTCTCTCCCTCAGTACAGGCAGACTCTGTATATAGCACCCCACTTCCTAATTATAGCATACAACATGGCTCTCTCCTCCTCCGCACAATCAAAAACTCCACTTGTTTTTCTTGTTCTTCCAGGGTGTCAATACCAGCCCCTTGGGCCCTCGTGTGCCTCTAAGTGTACAAGCCCTCGTGTTGTGAGTTGTTCTGCAGAAGTGGAGAAATCTTACAGAACATCTCACAGAACAGAGGTCTCTGCAGAACATCTCACAGCATCATATCTTCATTGATGTTGCTAAGATACAGGCAATTTTAAGCAGGGCCACTCTTGATGTCTCAGGGCTGCTGCAGAGACTGAGGCACAAAACTCTGTCTTCAAAGTAAATTGGCTTCACTTTCTGACCTTGTAATCCCTTGTAATCTTTTTCAACAATCCCTTTTCACACAAGTCCTATACAGATTTCACTGTTCCTTCCAACCTATTTTCTTCCTTGCCATCCACATAATCCCTAGTATCTCTTACCATCTTAACCTGCTCCTATTCCAGAATCTTTTAACAACAAATGTTGTTTTGCTTTCCACAGTTCCTAATGATTTCCCAATCTCAAAAGCTTAATCTTTTCAATCATACTTTCCCAAAATCAAGGCTGAAGCCTCGTTCTCAAAAACAGACTGAAAGGGATTTAAATTTTCCATAATTTTAACTTTTCCGTAATTCAGTGCGGGTTAGTTACCTGATTACCCACCTTCTCAGGAGCATACTGCTTTGTTCAGGAAGCACTGTTTCTGTAATTCCCATATCCAAACTACCTAATTTATAAAGGGGCACTGCATGCAGAAAAGCAACCGTTGAGATACATGCTCTCCACAGAAACACGTAAACACATTACTTCTTTGCAATCTACTGTAACTCCTTCTGCAGTGTACAGCACTATTTATTCATGCTACTGAAACACACTTCCCCTTCCCATTCTCTCCCCATTACAGTTTGCATGATAGCTTCTCTCCCCATTTCTCTGAGCCTGTCCATCGTCTACCTGCACTTCTCAAATCTTAAGTATACCGATACAAAAGATTTTGCCAAACAAATATGGCTCAACCTCACATATGCCTCTAGAAGCATCAGCAAAGGATTTCTTTTCTTTCTTTCTTTCTTTCTTTCTTTCTTTCTTTCTTTCTTTCTTTCTTTCTTTCTTTCTTTCTTTCTTTCTTTCTTTCTTTCTTTCTTTCTTTCTTTTCTTTCTTTTCTTTCTTTTCTTTCTTTTCTTTCTTTTCTTTTCTTTCTTTTTTACCTGGTGAGCTGGAAGTACTGGGTGTGCAGTCACTCTCATCCAGCCACATACTCTGAACCATTGAATCCTGTTTTGGAGGGCCCTCAAGAGAGCACATCAGCTCCTGGAGAGGGCAAAGAAGACGTGTTTTAATAATGGACTTGGTAAAATCAGGGAGGTAGCCTGTTTGTTAGAGATCATACACCCACCCTGTCATTCTCGTCTTCCTCGGATGTTTCGTTTTCCCTCAAACCACTACAACAACTGCTTACACTGGATGAAGAACGTGAGAATGGCTGCATCACACAGTATCCTGAAGTCTGACTCCTGAGCAGTCTGTGAAATGCAAGCATTCGACATCATCATGCTTGTTGTTACACATAGCCCTGCACTTTTTGTGACATAACTTTATTATACAGCAGTCAGAAACATTGAGAAGAAACTATTCATCCACAGTTAGATTTTCCACATAGGAACAGAATTGAGGTGAACTGGCTTGCATTCCTTAATTTCTAGTTGCTGCTTCATTTAGTAGGAACACCATTGCTTGTTTCCTTGCTAGATAACTGTATGAAAGGACAAGACTAAGTAAATTTTTAAGTCACAGACCTAAGTGTTTTAAAGCAGAGTGAGTCAAATCACCTGCATTTAAGCGCTGTTTACCTCTAGACATTCATAAAATCAACAGGTGCCTTCGTTTTGGAGATCAGATATTTTAAAAGCCTAAACACAACAGGATGAGGTGTTAAACTGAGTATGAAGGGAAAGCACTACCCAGCCTAGGCTACCTGTTCCCATAGCCACCCTCAGCCTATCATGTTTGGTCTTATGTGACATTCCAGACAGTACAAGGGGATTATAAAAGCACATTTTTCATGTCACAGAGCTTATAAACTGTCACCACTATGTTTCTGAACAGTTGTAACAGGAGGAGTCAGGAAAGCATATAGAAATTAACCAGCATTATAGAATGGTTAACTAAGAAAGCTTGAGGAAGCAATGAGAAGGTAGGAAAAAAATTACTGAGATCTGCATTATTTTAGGATATCTCTGTGCCAAACTATTAGGATCAAGTGCCAAGATCTTACACAGACAGGTCAGAGCCCCCTTCTTCCTGACAGATAGGAACATACCCAGGTTAGGATGGCCATCCTGGTGATTTTGCATACGCCCAGTTGCCAGTAAACTGGCTCCTGTAGGTCCATCCCACCAGACTTTTAGCTCCCACAAGGTCATTACAAAAGGAACATTCAAAGCAAACTGCATTGGATCACTTGACCACCACTCTCTCAAATGTCATGGACACTGAGGTAGCCTGGTGCATGTTTCTTATCTGTCAAGAAAGACCCTTAAGGTCAGCTTCTCCCAGCTCGGAATTTGGGATCCACTGCTTGCAGTCATCTGGGAGAGAGAGCCGTCCATGAGGCTGATTGATAAGCTTACATGGTGGAAGGTGCACTGTGCATGTAAGCCTAACATTTACGGTGAAATACTGCCTGCACAAGAGACCAGTCTATAAGAGAGAGATGAAGCACTTAAAAATGTTAAGAACCCCCCAAAAAAGCTATGAGAAGCAAGAAAGATAAGACACTTTTAACATACTAAATATATTTATTCCTTCAGAAACACTGCAAAATGTGGCCAAGTCTTGACCTACAAGCAGTAATGAAACCTAAAGCCCCAGGCATATTACATGCCAGCATGCAACAGGGAGAACAGTAAAGACAGGGCCAATATAGGCCGAAGATACTTCCTCAGGAGATTAGGAAATATATTTTGGAGGAAATGAAGGCCAACATGCTTCTCCCTTAGCAGAGAAAATCAATAACATGAATTTAAGTGAGCTGGGACCTAGATTTCCACAAAGCATCTCCTTCTCAGCATCTTTCCTCAGCAGGTTTCTCCATCCTCGTTCTCTGCGCTGCACTTCCTGACCTATGTCATCCGAAGGCACTAGAGACAGAGGTGGAAACATATTCTCCCGCTCTTTCCTTCTGCGGACGACCTGTTCTCTTCTCGCTCATTTGAGCGGAGGGGAAGAGAAGGGGAGGCACTTTCCCTCCCCCATCCTCCTTCCCCCATCATTAGCAGGGGCTGGTTCAGTGGCTGCTGAATGGGCAATGGGAAGGGCATAGAACCAAAATGCTCCAATAGGAGCTATCTGTCCATCTCCCTTTCCCAGGATTTCTGCTCTAGGAACTGCCAGTGGAGCGTTACTTGGTGCCACTTGGTTTCTCCACAGTCCTTGAGGTCCTCTAAGTAAGTTCATGCTCCTCTTTAGCCAGGACTCTCATTTCACCCCAAAAGTCTTGCCAGTATCTTCAGTGAGGTAACCAATGACTGAGTAGCATCCGGTCCACTCCTGATTGGCTTGATGTCCCCACTCAGATGTGTCTGAGGAGGGAAAACACACACACAAAAAACCCATGTACTTTTCCCAGGATTTGGACATACACAGTACAGTGCTTGATTTTTCAGATGCAACCCAGAAAGCCGTCTGATCCTGAGGAGTTTTGCTACCTGGTTACTTAGGCTGGGTTCATTCTTTTGAGTCTGTCCCTTGGGAAGAAGGATTATTTGGAAGGCTACTTGGACAGTGGAGCAGGAAAACTAAAGAAAATTGTCCCTGTATGTGGGAGAGAAGACACTGTTAGACCAAGAGAACTATGCGGTTTCACAGATTGCAGGCTGATCACTGCAGAGCATGTTGGAAATCAGCATGTGGGGACAGAAAGTAAGTGCTGGTTTGTCTCTACTGTGAAAGAATTAATCTATCATTTATGTATTCTTTTTGCATTTATTTCCAAGTTGGTTTTAGCAGAACATAAATGAAGAGTTTGATCATTCAAGTCTGGAATCTGAAATGATTATTTAAGACCAGCAGCAAGATGCTGGAGATTTTTGCAATAGAGAAATTTCCTGTGATGCTATTCCCTGGAGAGAGCCAGGAGTGGACTGATGACGTACTACCAGGGATAACATTTTTAATATGGGCTGCATAAATTACTGTAGAACCAGCCGGAACTCTTTTTGCATTAGAAATATACCTATATCATGATCCTGATTTGTGGTTCCACAATTAATGGACAATAAATAGACTATTTCAGTAGAACTTCAGTAGAACTGTCTCTGAGACAGACCGTTAGAATTACACACCCAGACTGTTCCTGCAATACCGTGCCAATACTGTCTTGGTGAAACTGGTGTGCATTACATGGTGGAATTACGTGTCCTTGATTCCCTGTTCCAGATGTGATGCAGAAGGTATGGCTGCACGTGGGCTGCTCCCTAACTCTGAAATCATGATCCTAACTATGGCTAATCATCAGTTGTGCAAAACTCCATGCTACATCCCATCTTGTAAACAAACTTTCCAGGAATGGGCTGAACCACCACAACTGTGAAAAGACTTTTTCTGGTGATTGTACAAGTGGTTTTGAGGCCATGACTGGAAAAAGATGCATGGAGAGAAGCCTGGGGACAAAAGTAAACAGACTGCCAAATCATGCAGGTCATGTCTCATGTGCATAAACAATATTCATGCTAGTACTTCTAGTGAAATCCCATGCTATGTTTGCTCTCCGAAAGCATGTGATATCAATTTGAAACAGATATTGCAGCTGGCTCACCTCCTCAGCTGATGAATGGGGAATAGGGGTGGGGAATTGGGGAAAGCACACAGTCAAATGCAGAAATCAGGAACAGATGTCAAGAAAGCGTCATCATTTTTTTCCAGGACATGCGCACATTCTACAGTAGGGTAACCAGGACTAGCCAAGCTATGAGATGTTTTCTTACTAGGCAGAATTCTTGCTGATTATGCAAGGTTGCTTCAGCTACCTAATCAGAGGAAGAGTCACTCACACATGCCTAGCCAGGAACTTCTGGTTCACTAACAAAGTCCCAGGCAGGAAGAGGAAGGGCAGGTGGAATGATGTGGTAATACTGGAAGATGGGGGGTGCTGACCAGTCGGTGGTTCCATGTCCTGTGTTCTTTCTTGTCCTTGGCTGCCAGAACTAGCATCTTAAATGGTCTGTATCTCCTAGCTGCGCTCCAATCCTCCTTCCCACCAAAATTTTGGACACCCACTCAACCCAAAAACTAGTATCACAAAAGTATACTTAACAGACCTCTGCGCCTTGGCTGTGACAAAATTCCGGGCAGTCCTACAGCATACAATTGGGTAGCTGAACTACTGCAGTCACCAGCCTGTATTTCTCAGGGACCATTGGGTCTAGTTGGAAGGAAGGCCCTTCCTTGTCAGACTTAGCACCAGGAGCAACCCACAGAGGCCTGGCTCTAGGGCACCTCCTGGAATTTTCTTAGAGCAGCCCCAGTCCTAAGAAAGGGACATGCCCAACTACCAAGTACTCAGTGCCCTCTTTGCCACAGGTCTCATACAAATTCTCAGCGAAAAAGAAATTCATGTGTGGCGAGCTGCTCCAGAAAGTCAGCTGCAGTCTTGGATTTAGAGACAGGCTGCTCCGGAGTCTTGGAAATGAAAATGCGTGGTTTCCGTGAAGTCTTGAAGTATCCTAGATAGGATCACACCCCAGCATAATACAACTTAGCAACAGCAAAGCTGCGCTACCCGGAAAGTGCATTTTTCCAGTTTTTGACCATCAGAAGCTAGAGAACTGTTTTGCAGACTACCACATGAAGTGCTTTGCAGGAGAACACTGGGTGCGGTATGGCGTGCTTTCGCAATGAAAGATAGGTGCAACACATGGGACCCTGCTGTAACACTCTGAGAGGACCCAAGACAGGCTAGTTTATGCTGGTTGGGAGCAGCAGCATGAATCCTGCTTAAAGGGGCAGAACTTGAGTACAACCCAACATACCCTTGTCCAAGCTTCTCCATGAAGCTCCAAAATCACTCCAGAGCAAACTACGGAGGAAACATACACATGAGCAAGCATGGATAATCGGACAGCTAGGGCTTTGTGTAACCTATTGGATGTGAGCTAATGTTACAGTAAAGATATAGCCAAAATCACCTTTAAGTGGTCCAATTTTTCTTCACTGACTGTTTAAGGAATCTGAGTTCCTTACTTACACGGCCTGAATTACTGTGCCATGGCCAGACATCTAACTTTTAAGATGCTGCAATGCCTGATGTGGACAATCTCAGAAAAGCCTTTAACAGAGCAAGACATGCACCACACTTAAGCCAATACCAGACACAGTGAGCATCTTTCAAACATTAAAATTATTTTCAACTCACTTGTTCTTCCTGCTGGGGAACTCTGGGGAGCTGGGACTGGATGATCCGTCAGACTTCAGGTCAAAGAAAGTTCCTGGATTGTCCAGCACCTTCTGTATCCTCTCTGCAGTGTCTCTGCTGGGACAAAAGAGAAACCAGCTATACCCCAGGGCCAGAGTTAACCACTGTCTATTCTAACACTTCCTTGCAAGCTACAACACAAAGCTGGATCTTGCCTATACACATGAAAGGGAAGCAAATACAGTTGTATTTAAAAGGGCAGACTCCTTAGATATGACCTGTTGAGGGCAATATATTAGAAATGGCCAACTTGAAGCTCCTTTTTAATTGACATAAAAGCCAAAATTAATTTCAGGATTCTCCTTTAATTCTACAACTTTTTCTTCTACCTTCCCCATTTCATTGGTCTTAAGAAGCTTTGAGATTGATTAGAGATCTTATATATTTATTGCATAAAGAAAAAGGATTCAGCTAATTTCTCTGTTTCAGGATGGTTACAATAGTTTTGTTTCTACTAGTACTTGTCAAGATACTTCTGAAGAAAGCTGTCTGTGTGAGTAACTGGAAAGTGGGATATGATTAATTAAGGATTGGATAACTCGTGTTTTTGTTGTGGGGTTTTTTTTGTGGCTTCAGTGATGGAGTTCACAAAGTTCCTTCTCTGCTCTCTTGGTCAGTTGATCACAGTTCCTCATTCCCTCACTTGTGCTAATACAACTGTTAGGGAGACTGGAAATTACCCTGGCAAGAACCGATCCTACATGACCCTGAAACTTCTATGACACATGAACAAGCGGGGCGGACTGGCTCAGCTCTGTCATCAAAGCCTGCATATCGTTAAACTACAGCTTCAGGGTGAAGTCACACATGACACGTTGAGCTCACTGTTGCCACACGGAGAGCCTGCTCCAGCCCCCTCCACTCTTGCTGAGCGTACTTTCCATCAGTCCTGGTACCCATCAGGCTTCTCCATGAGACAGTTCATGGCAGAACCTGGCAGACAATTAATCCAACGAAAGAAAGTTGATAGTTTTCTGTTTGATTAATGGACTGAATCAGTCCACTAAGCATCTGAGCCATCACGAGGAATGGGACAGGATTGGGTAGTTGAAAGAGACAGTGGGAGAGGGAAAGTGTGATACCTGCTTTACAGCAGCCATGAACTATTAGACCAGTTGCTTGTCCTTCAAGAATCACCCAAAAAGTGTTTCAGAAAACACAAGATAAGGCTCGCTGTTCCTCATATGTAAGATTACAAATAAGCAAAAGGAAAGCTGAGTGAACCCAACGGCTCACCAATTCCTTCCTAGCAAAGAGCAGGAAAAAAAGAAAATAAATCCAGGGTTTTTCCTTGTTGTAGAAAACTTTTACAGGTCTTTTAAGGGGATAGTGAAGGATGTTGCATGCAAAATAATGGATTGAGGGGCACAGCTGCATAAGGTACAAAATTATTTAAAGTAGTGAGGAGCTGTGGCTACTGTGTTGGCTTAGACTGTTACAGGGAAGTTGTCTCAGAAGATTTTATTTTTCTCAAACAAATTTCTATACTATTTTTATTCAGATTAGGTCATAGGCACCTCATTAATGAAAGGTCCAAGAGAATAACTGGAAAGAAGGGAAAATGTAGTAATTCTTCATGTTGTGAAATCACTAGTTTCCACATTAAAGATGGCTTTCTGCCTTTTACACTGAGTCTTTAAGCTGTTCCCTGGAATTCTTGCAACTGGGAAAACTGTATGTTAGATGCAAAGCACTCCTGTGAGACTGTATAATCTTAAAAAGATGTCTCAGCTAGAGCCAAAACAAATTTATTGATTTAACTAAATAATTCTGTCAAATATTCCAAATCACTCCTTAAACCTGTATGTTACCCCTTAATTATAATTATTGTTCAGACCATCTAATTTAAACGCTAGTTATTTTGACTTAAACCTTTTTTTAAGAAATCCTTTTTTAAAGTTATCAGAAGTTTTGTTTATTTGAATTTTTTAACATGAAAACAAACAAAAAATCAAACACCCAATTCCCCCTTCCCAAGTAAAAGCCTTTCATCTGACCCTTACCTAAAAGTGGTGAATACTTTTCGCCACAGGAGAACCAAGAGTTCCAGATCACAATGCACGATGTTTAAGAGCGATCTTACCATATTCCTCCACCCATCTCCTCGCTTCTTCCTCAAATATTGATTCTCCCCGTTTCCAAATGTCCTTTTTTGGTTTTTTTGTTTCTGTCATTTGTCCATTTCTCCATTAGCCGATAATCAGGCTTTTCTTCCCATTCCAACCATTTCCATTTCAGTTCTCCTTCCTGTCGATTCCCTCTCTGTCCTTATATGTGCCTTTCTACCTCCCTTTTCTCATCTCCTCCTGCTTTTTTTCCTCTCTTTGTCCCACCTTCCCACGGCTCATACCTCTTTTCCTCCTGTATGTTCTCAATGCCAATGGCACTACTCCGTCGCCCATGGAAGCGGCTGGCTCGAGTACGTGATGGGCTCCTACCAGGCAAGGCAAAAGACTAGAAAAAAGGAAAGTGTGACAGAAAGGAGGGAGGGGAACAAGACAGGAAAAACCGGAGAACTGGAAGTATGGGACAGGGAGTTTGCGATGTGCCTCCAGATCCTCTTCTTTACTCTGCAATACAATAGCACGGCCCAGCTCCACCGGTGCAAGAAGTACTTTCTGTCAGTGAGAAAGAGAAGCTAGGGCTCACAAAGGTGGTATGAGAAAGAGACAGAGAGACATAGAAACAAAGGCAGAACAAGATACACAGCCAGCGTACAGAGAAAGAGGCTCAGGAAGGGAGGTATCCCCATATTACGAGAGGAGAGGCAGAATCAAGAAGGCAGAGAAAACTAGAAGTTAAAGGAGAAAAGGAGGCAGTAAACCCAAGTCATTACTATTCTGCGACTTTGTTGTGCTGACATAAAGAATGCATACAAACTGTCACCAAGAAATTTCCACACTGAAAGGCACCTTCTTGGCTTACTCAGAGATGTTTTTTCGTAGTTTGCTTGTATTGACATCAGTAGCGTAGAGACCACAATAAGCTGGATGCACTTTGGCCAAGGTAACCATATTTCCAATATTAGAAACATATATCCTTTTCTGGAAAAATTTGTCACGGATTTATTATGCTCGCACTGATCATATATGTTTAGTATTCCTAGAAAATAAAAAAGACTTTGATAGTGACTAAAAATATTCACTCTTTCTCTCACCCCAGACTTTATTAATTCTGCTGTTTGTTGCCAACATGCAAATTCTATTTGCAGCAAAACAGCACACTGAATAAACATTGTGCACTTGTTTATATTACAGAAAAGAATCTGACTGGCGAAATTGAAGAAAATGGAACAAATCTAGTGTCCTTATGTTCTCATCTCTTGCCACATGACAATACTGTACCATTCTGGTCAAACCACAGTGCATTCCTTTTTTTTTAAGGTATGGCAACGTACAAGATCTAATCCAGGATAGCAGAGATAGATGTCTGATACAGAATCACGTTTGGCTTTCTTCTCTCAGTCTGCATCAATCTCAGCTTTAGTTTACAGATGAACTGGGGCTAGGCACAGACAAAGCAGACTGCAACATGTGCCGTCCCCACTTGTGAAACGGGATGATACAACAAAGAGATTCACAGAAGGACAAGAGGACAAACTAATAGGGAAAGAGAAATAGAACGCACGAGTGGGACACAAAGGTATGCTGGGTTTCTTCTTACAGCCCACCCAAATACCTTACCGCAGCAATGGCCTTAGGGCCCTCGGCGACACTCTGGCTGAGGGCAAGGCCAGCTGTAGTTGGGCGGCTGGGCAGGGTGGCTGGCTGCTGCTTTCTCATGGATATCCCCATGGTATCCAGGCTCTGGCTGCGGCCTCTGATCACCCGCTGAACAGAAGGGAGGCAGGGAAACAGACAAACATGGATACACATATAGACATGCACACGGTAGGGCAGCATGGAAAGCACCACAGATTGGGTGGAAAGTTGTGACAGACCAACACCAGAACCACAGAAATCCTAGCTCCTAGAAGGCAGCATCTTAGATGTTACCCGTTTTTGGTCCTAGGTGATTCATGGAGCTCACTGCCAGGGAAGAACTCTTCCTCAAGTATGTGCAATACTTTCACCTACCTTGTCCTGTTGCGATAAGCAGAGATTCCCTACCAGTATCCCAGTATACTGGGTAAGACAGCATCACCTGGAGCAGTCCTACCCAGCACAGGCTACAAACCACAAAATCAAACTCCTCTTCAAGACTGTAAGGTTCAGTCTTGCATGAACTTGAGTTCAAGGGGAACTTGAACTTGCAAGGGGAAAGCAGCCATATCAAAATCTGCAGCATTTGAAAACGCCATTTTCTGAGTTTAATACGTAGTCTTTTCCAGCCTTTTACAAAGGTCATCTGTGTACATGACAAGCAAATCACAGCATGCGCTAGAAGTCAGAAAAGGACATTTTGGGATAATTAGTGGAAGACGTGGATGGGTATGAAATTCCTGGTTAGCAGAAAAGGCAGGGTAGACTGTACGTAAAAATACACCTCACCAAAGCACCCTCGCTCTGACCAAAGCTATGCATATAGCTACCAAACCTATATGTGAATGGATTTGTTTCACAGCCCTTAATGACTCTAACCAGCCCACCATACAAAGGAGGTGGAGGTCACCTGAAGAAATGCTATTTATAATATGGCTCTATGTCCAGACAGATACCTTATTATAAAAGAAGTGGCGAGGCCCTTCCCACAGAAGTGGGAAAGGGGAAGTAGGTAGGAAAGTGATATTAGATTCTCTCAATACAATCAATTCAAAACTCAGTTTGCCTTTTCATACAAAACCTTTGCTTTCTCCTATCACCTTTACCACTTTTAAGAGTAAGTTCTGTCACACCTGATCTTCATTTATTAAAAAAAATAAAAAATAAAAAAAATAAAGTGTCATCTACACTGAACAAAGATAAATTAACTCTGTCTTTTAGAGGGTAAGTAAAGCATCACAGTTTTTCTGGACAGTACACTCACAGATATGTTAGAAACTCTCTTGCAACTCTTTCAGTTATAACGAAAATTAATTGGAAGAGATCTGCTGTAGGAACTGAAAGCTGCTTGCTACTAGTTATTAAAATTCCTCTGCAAACACTCACTCCTTTTTCTGTAAGTCATGGAGTGAAACCCCGTCTGACACTAGACACCAGCAGGAAGCATAAAGAGTTTGACTTCTCAGGGACAGCATGAAATTCCACCCTAGATCATGCTGTAGCTCTGTAGAAAGGAGCACAGAAGGGGGAAAATTTCTTTTCTTGAGAGATATGATAAAGCATAGTTAAGATGCTCTAAAGAAAGGCTGCTGGATGGAAAGACTTCTTTTCTGTCTCACCCTAAGCACAGCTGATCAGCAGGGTCAATATTCCTTGGAGGGACACATAATGAACTTGAGAAAAGTGTGAGCAACTGGGTAAGGCATCAATCCACTATGGCTCACCTTGAAATTCTCGAGGAAGCCCCCACTGCCATTCTCTATCTTGTCATCCTCCCCTATGGGCAATCCCATCATACTGCGACTGCGAAGCTGCAGCTCCTCAAAAAGGCTTTCCAAGAGGGCACTCCGGGTTCTTTCCTGCATCAACATTGGGAATGAAAACACAGCTATTATTGGGAGAGAAGGGATTTCCCCGTCCTCCCCCGTTTTTGCAACATCTCACATCCCCCCTAAAAAAAAAAAAAAAATAATCAAAAAATCACTGTAAAAATTAATTTAAATAGTTTAAATAGTATGAAATGGTTTTAGCTGTATAGTTATGGAATATATTAGAGTAATACCCAGCCCTTTTAAACTCTTTCTAAAGCAAGTCATAAAGGACATCAGTACTTCTTTACAGGTGATGAAACAAAAGCATGGATTGAGGGCAGGTTTTTTCTAGATCAGGCAAGCAGCAGAGTCTGGAGCAGAATTTTGGTACCTTGAACCAAAATCAGTGATATCAGTACGCATCCTGTAGCACAATACCAAGTTTCAGCTAATACACAGTTTCCTCCAGCAAAATGTAAGCATCATATTCCCATTCTTACTTGAGCGTTAGATCTTTACATTAGTATGTACCTTTTCATATTCTATCACACCTGCTGTGAAATACAAAGGAAGCATCACATAGCTGAGTATAATCACAATTCATCTTCCTTTTTTAAGCAACACAAAACTAGAAGTAGAAGAAAGTAACAAAATATATTGTATTTTCTTAATCTGGCATTAATATAGTTTTATAATTTTTAATGGAAGCAACCAGGTAATAGACCCACCTCTAATTTAGCAAATTTCTCAGCTCGATAGCAGCTGTACTCAGCATTGATGAGCTTGGCCAGGAGGAATTCACGAAACTCTGCACTCTACAAGACAAGATGAAGGCTAGACTGGAGATGAAAACAGTAATAAAAATGTCATATGAGAAAAGCTCTGCCTTACTGCTCTTTAGACCTCCAAAGTCATCTAGCCAGATTGACGACACTGACTCAGAACACAGAGGTGTGTACCACATCCCCCTGCCATCTAACACTGGACCAGAGAAACAAACCTTCCTAAATATGGCTGGATTTGGCAGAGGGGGTCCAAAGAAAGGGACGTCATCTCGGGCTGTGACTGAAACCTGAAACAATATAAGGGGAAGAAAAATAAGTATCATAACACCAGTGAGACTATCAAAGCCTTCAAACTGCCACGGTATATATACGGTATGTCCGATCCCTCCTGAATCATTTACATATCGAAGAGAAATCTAACATGATGTCCTGTGCATCCATCTGTTTCTGTACTCAGTCAACGGATGTGCTGATTTATCTCCCGGAAATTCAGTCAGTTAGATGTGCACACAGTAAGAGCAACAAAATACAATTGAGCAAATTGCTTTTTAAAAAAAATATATTTTTAATAAATATTTTAAATAATAATCAGTTCATTTAGAACAAAAAAATGAGATGCTTCTATCCAGCCTGCAAGATTTACCTCCACTAGAGGAACCTTTGTCAATACGGTTGGACTGACCTATTTTTTTTTTTACAAGGAATCCTCGGTGGAGATAGACTGCACGCTGAGGGGAGCGTCTCAGCGACACTCCCTCTCTGAGTCACATGTGCTAAGTCTACAAAAGCACTTTCCCAGTAATACATGTTTCCGTGTTGGTTTTTTTGTTGTTGTTTTTGTTTGTTTGGTTTTTCTAACATGCTCCTACATGACATAAAAATGCCAAAAAAGTAACCGTAATGCAGTTCAGTTTTTACATACTGTTACTTGGCTCTTCACAGTGCTTACCTGTAATTATATGCAGCTATCTTACCAGATACATACAGCACTTACAAATATCTCACAGTTACTTTTTTTTGTCATGTTTGAGATGGAACAATACCATTATTTGCCATTTCATACAACAGGGAACAATGTCAGAAAAACTTAACAGCAACTGCCTCAAAATAACATTTACACTCCAGTGTAATGTCACCGAGACAATGAGAGGCAGGAGTTTAATGAGTGGAAGAAGGAAAGGGGCCTTTGATTTAATTCAGATTTCTCACATTATAGGCCAGCTCCCCTAATTACAAGGCCTCCCTCACCCTCCCAACAGAGATCTACCAGTCAAAATCCTGCTTTGCATTTTTATTTTCTGATTACAAAAGTTGATTCAAATAAATGAATGCCATTAATTTTCCAATTTAACCACTAGGCACTAAAGCTTAAGTAAATGCAACAAAGGATGGAAAAAAAGTCTTCTCAAACTGCAGTCTTTTAGGTACTAGAATGCTCTCAAGGCAGAACGAGTTAAAATCGCTTTGGAAGAGCCTTTAGAGAACACTCTGCATTGGCTCTAGGGTCTTGACTGGAACGATTTCTTTTTCATGAAATGATGCAGCCATCCCTATTATACTGAAAAAAAAACAATGCCATTGCAGACAGGCAAAAACAATAGCAGGAAGAGAAAAGAGAAATGGCAAGCTTCCCGAGCTCTTTTTTCTTGTCATTAAAAAATTCCAGGGAATTTCTGTGCCCTACAAAACAGAGCAAGAGGAGAACTGGAACCCCATGCTCCTGATCAACATGAAGCTATCGGGTCACTGCAGACTGGCTGCCCATAGCATAGGAAACAACGGAAGGTTTTGTTCTACCACCAGCACCCTCTTTGGTGGGACAGGAGATGGGGATCCTGTCCTATTTTTTACGTTCTTGGTGTTCTTGTAGACCTCCAAGGCGTAAGGACTCATCACCAAATCAGAATTCCTACATAACATGAGACATAGCACTTTAATTAAAATATTTCAGCAATGGAAAATCCATCACAGAATGCAAGCTTCTATATATTTTCTGCTCTCTCAGCATGACTGAAAGTTGGACATAAAGTTATATAGACATCCATACAAAGTCACATGACAGAAAAACAGCTGTGTCCAAAGGCTGCAACCAGGGAATTCGTGTTCTAGAGGGGGCTTGTTCATGTTCTAGCCAAACTGGTGGGCCCTAACAGATAGCAATTCCCTGCCAGATGGGCATCAGTTCTGGGATCCCCCAAAGCAGATGTAGCTGGTTGGGATTCCATAGATGAGGCCAACCAGCTGTATCTGACCTGCAGTCTCAGGCAGTGCAAGCTCTCGGCCCTGTGCTCTGCAGCGTGAGCAATGCAGACATGGCTTTCAGTCAGGTGAATGAGTTTTATCTGGCTTAGATAATGTAAACAAGACATCCCCCAAAATGGCATCAATTGCTCCTTGTGCTCTTTGATGTAAACAAAAATTTTTTATCCAAATTCGTCCCGCTTTCCCAAGCATCATCAAGCATTCCCAAGCTTTAAGCTTCAGAAAATAATTAGCTACTTCGAAAAACATATAAGTACATTCTAGTTTCATGTGTAGATATACTTAATGAATTCATCAAATTATTCTTTGACCTTCTATTTGCTAGGTAGGGGCAGTAAGCAGTCCTGGACTCCTTTCAGTAAAACACTTGTGTTACAGGATTTTAATCATTCTCAGCCTCACCTCCTAGCCCCGTCCAGCTTACCAATACCTTTATGAAATCTGAATACTCAACAAACGTGAACACAGATTGCTAAATAGTAGGAATCACAGCAAACAGAGGGGACCTCTGCAGAAGTATAGAATAGAGAACAACAGAGCAGGAAGGAGACTCCCGGTCAGAGATCACAGGGTGGGTGAAGGGCAACGAGAGCTGGTGGCAGCTACTGGATCTAATTATTGCCTTTCACTGAAAACGCTGATCAAGTTTACTAACAGAGCAAGCAAAGCTGAGGAAGACAGCTGGCTGAACCTGTACCTCTCCCAAAGGCCCAAGAACAGGTTTCCACTTCAAGGATCAAAATCAGTGAATCAGTGCAGAGGGATCTATTGGCTCTGTTTACCTTGTAGAAAGTGTCTCCAGTGGTGCCAGGGGTGAGCTGAACTACCACATAAGCATGTAGGAAATTAGAAGCAATCATATCAGGGACAAAAGGCGTGCTTTCATCCTGGAAGATGATGGCTACAATGTCATTCCCAATATGACGCTTCCGCTGAAGCTGGAGAGGGGAAAAAAACAATAAAGCGAAGAAGGCGGGTGAAAAAGAGTAGAACAGTACGATGGGGCCTCAAACACCAGTCTGTCTAGCATCTCCAACCATTTGTTCAACCAACCCCCTCATCACTACTTTCACCATTACTCCAGCCGTAATTCCCAACATTACATAGCTAGGCATTCTCCCTTCACCACTGGCCCCTCACCAAATACCCCTCCCTCTTAGCCACACTGTTGAATTCCATAGTTCACCTTCCAGTACCTGCTGGGAATCTCCCTCTGTGAAGGGCAGTTTTGTAGACACATGAAACATGATCTCCTTGCCCCGGAAATTTGTGTAGACTGACTCAGTGCCTGTTTGACCTCTAGTGACATCCAAGCCTCCCCGGAACCTGAGCAAATCCATACCACACCAGAGGTCAGGCAGGGCAGAGATGAGAAAGTGGAGACAAGAAAGAAGATATCAGTAACAGTAGCTTGATACATCGATATTATCAAAGGTGATTTTTAAGAAATCAGTGATAGTGGGGCACCAAACCTTCCCAAATCAAAGGCACTGACTGAAGCTGTACGATGAACATACCAGCTTGCTAAAAGCTATGAAGCTAAACCATGGATTCTCAAAGGAGCTACTTTCTTTGGAATTCTTGTGAGAAACACAATCCATATTTTAGAAGTACAGAAAGGACAGGCCGCCCCACAGAAAAAGACTAAAACAATACTGACCCCTACCGTTGTGAAATAAACTTACATTTGCAGTCAAATAAAATTATTCTATACCGACACCTTGGGTCAGACTGAGATACCAGGAGACCTTTAAATGAAAATACCAGCAGAGACCTAAACTCCAACTGGTTCCCAGAGCGGGTGGTTGACAAAAGCATTCTGGGCTTCCCCGCTTGCACTGGGACACAGCACTTTTCCAAAAGCAAGGCTCTAACAGAGTCGCGCCCCCTGATCATGTGGCATTCCCTAACTCAGTCTGGCTTTCCAATGGCACTGGGTACGCACCCACGGAAATCCTGCAGCTGAATCTTGTCACCAAGGAAATCCAGGAACTCCAGGAAACCCAGACTCTCTTCTGTGTTACTGAAGACTTCTTCTTCAGTCGTCTTCAAAAGGAAAGGAGAAGTCATAAGGAACACAAGCAGTACAAAGAACAGGCAGTAATTTCTATACACAGTTCAACCAGCTTTGAGGACCTGCACAAATTGATCAACATAGGGCAAGCTTCTATCCTTTCTCTTTACAGCATCTGTATTTTTCACAGGATAGTGCAGACCTTGTTACTATATTTATGCTAAGAGAACTGAGTCTGGATGTTTTGCCTCAAGTATCCTGGGATTTGAGGGAGCTTACCTGTCCAGGTTTCTGGTAGATGACCCCAAATTTGAAGTTATTGCTTATGACATGTTCATCAAATGCAACAATAAGCTGAGAAGCCTGAGGTAATGAAAATACAAATTATCAGTCGGACGTCAGTAGCCAGACCTTGATGGAAAAGGGACATACAGACATATCAGAACATTATACCTTGGGGTAGAGGACAGGAAAGAAGCGTTCAACATTCACATCCTCACACAGTAGCTGTCGAGTGAGAGAGAGAGAGAGAAAGAGAGAGGGAAACAGAAATGTGATTACCATGTGCCCTAGCTTGTTGCGGGCATGAGAGCGTAGGCACTGTTTATAATTATCTGACAGGAGTCCCTTCAGGCAAAAAATTCTGACGTAAAATTAGAAGAGAAAGAAGAGAAGCTAAATCAAAGTGAAACAGGGAAGTATATGACAGTACTGCTGGGGAACAGTAGAAGAAGGGAAATGGGAGGAAAGCAGTGAAAATAACTTGAAGAATGAGGCTGTAACAGTGAACAGGCAAACACGAATTTCACCTTTGCCATCTGGACAGCATTGGGAAACTCATTCAGACAGGAAATGGGGATCAGGTCGTGTTTGGTGCCAGTCCGAGTCCTGACAAAACAAAAAAAGGCATTAGAGCAAAATCTGAAGGGAGACATAAGCAACACTGGCTCTTGAAAGAAAGAGTAGCCATTCCTTCAGATTATCTCTTAAACCTGCTGCATAAAATCACTGGGAAAGGGACATATTTACACTTCTTATTGCTCATCATTTGTTGTGTGGGAGCAGAGGAAGACAAAACAGGGATGCTTAGTCTCTTCCTCGTTTGCATTCTTTTCTTGCTTGAAAAAAATATTTTGCTTCCTCCTCCCCACCCCCCTGCCATTTTCTTTCACAGAAATCTAAATGTTGAAATACAATTCATGGACACAGTCTTATATAATATATATATATAATGGATTCATAAGATCATACAGTGAGGGTTTGAAAGGCTGCTAAAAGGTCTGTTAGAGACAGCCTAGGAAAGCAGATCTATGCAAAGTATAGGAGGTAGAAAATGGTGTAGAAGAATAGGAGGTAGAACTGTTTCCAGAAAGTTGATGGAGAAAAGCTTCCTTTCTCTCTGTATAAGAAATGTCTTTCTAGGACAGATGTCTTTCTATGGGAGAAGAAATATTGGGCTGTCAGAGTCCTCTTCAAACCATTATAAACAAGCTATTGAGCAAAAGGTGCAGCACATAATACAATATCTTAATAGAGGAATTACTACCCTTTTGTACTTCACCAGTCTCTTCCATGTAGGAAGGTTTCTGGGCTCAGATAAACATTCCCTGGGACAGCTCACAAATAGGCTTTCTCTTTCCCCTGCCCCAGATTATTGCTCTGCCTGGTACTCTAAAGTGTCCTCCGCATACAACAGAGGAAACTCACCAGTAATTCTCTTGTGGCTGACTCCCATGCAATCAGTATTTTCCCTCAGTCCTGGATAAGTCCTTGTCAGCAGCAACTGTACGTCAGTTGCTTCCAGCAGCATATTCCCTACTGGAAGTGCACCCAGCCCATAGTGTGGTAAAAAGCTTTTCTGCAACGTGCCTCTCGCCTATGCAAGATCTATCTCTGTCCTTTGTCTAGTTCATTCATCAGCTCTCTCGGGGTAATGGCTCTCGGTGGAAGCCCTAAAGGTTATGGCACTTTGTAGGCTATCCTGGGAAGCTAAGGAATGTTCTAGCTCACCTTCAAGGGAGCCTTAGCCTCAGGTACAAAGTTCAAACGCAGGCCTGGGCCAGGCTGCCCTCCATCAGGGAATCCATATTGTCCTAGAGAGTACTCACATGTCTCTAAGTGAACAGAATAAATGTAAAAACTTTCTTTTTGAGGAAAGAACAGATGTTTTTCACACAGTAACTATGAAAATGTGCCTGCAAACACTACTTCAGCTTCCTGAAGGAAGCTGCTGAGAGAAACTCGGAGGCAAAGGCAAGAAAAGAAGGCTCAAAGGTTCCTTTGCAGTCCTCTCCAGGAGAAAGACACGGTTCACAACCATATCTATGCAGAGGATGCTCAAGACACACAGCACAGTAACATACACTTCAAAAACAGGCACCTCAGCAACAGGCGTAGATTTTCCTGTTTCTCGATCTGTTCATACTTCACAGAAAGGACCAGGTAGCCCAAGGACATGTCACTGGAGTAAAAGTTCTGGTGCTCCTGAAAACAGGAAGCCAAAATGCATTATTCTCAGAACACTTCCCAGAGAAGTTTACCAGATTTTTTGCATACAACCTGTCACTCAAGATTAGCTAATTTTTTCTTTAACTAGCAATGGCATGCTTGAAGACATGCATACACTGTCTCCCAGCCCCCTTGGTGATAAAATGCATGAACATATCAGTCAAAGTTCATCCACTGCCAGTTCAGTTCCTCCTCAGCTGTCCATCATTGCAAGGGCTCCTGAGAAGGAATAGGATGAGAACATTCAGCAACAAAAGTTTCTTGTATCTTTCATGGACTTTCCCTGTATGCATTCAGGCTCTGCACGACTAAGTAGTGGTCTCCAGCACATTCAACTGGATGTGATCATGGGACTTTTCTATACAAACAGTAATGGCAGGATCATTATACCAAATGGTTGGTCTCTAAGAGCGCTCACGTCTCAGGGAGGATGCAGTCAGAGCTTCAGGCAACTACTTTGCAAATGAAGAGTGTTCTCAGCAGTGCCGCTAACACTGCTTGAGCTTTAGTGGAGTGTGCCTCGAACAGAGAGACTCCTTCAGTCAAACAATGAACCATAATGCGTTTTAGGTTTTATAGAAGTGGCTGCGGCCATACATTTCTTCTGGGTATACAGCCATGTTCCAGTGGCCTGGGTATATCAGTATATATTTATATATATAGACTTTATATATATTTATTGACATATATATTTATGTCAATAAATGTCATATATAAATATATATATTATATAAATATAATATATTTATATATTTTATATATATATTTATATTTATATATATAATATATATAAATATAAATTTATATTTATATATAAATATATAAATAAAATATTTATTGACATATATAACCTCAAACCTCAAAAAGTTAAAGCCTTTTGACAAACGACATGAATGGAAACTTCTAGCACAATGAGAATACTAAATAGGTGGAATCATCCAGACATGCTTAGATCACTCCCATCTTCCCAGTGGAAAACCACTTTATGGCCAGTTTTGGGAGCTGGCTGCTACATAAACTCTGATCAAATAGAGATCTGAGACCGAACTCACACTTTCAGCAAACAGTCCAAAATTATTGGGCTTGAGGCATAAGCAGGACAGAGAGACAAATGAGAATGTCATGCGGGTGATCTGATTCTCTTTGGATTAGATTTGATTAGATTAATATCTTAATCTCTTGCTGCTAATGAGACCTTCTGTTGAAAGAGGCAGTAGCACATTCCAGTATTTAGCCTCCAAATCAGGAGAATATAGTGAGATTGGTATGGTACTTCTGGGCTAGCAATGATGGAATTTGCGGTAAGACTCCTTCTCAGCAAAGCAAAATAATAATGAATAAATAAAATAAAAAATAAAATAAAAATAAATAAAAAATTAATAAAGAATCATCTCAGCTACCCTATAGCAGAATTATGAGTGCCTCCTTATGCCTTGGAACCATGAAAATCTGGAGAAAGTCATGCAGCAATCTGCTGACAGTGAAATCAGGAATGTGTCCACAGAGATCTTCAGTGCAGACCAGTTTAGGCAACAGCAAAAAAATTAAAATATCAAGGCTTTCTTTTGGTATCTTTTGTAGACAAATCTTGGGATTTTTCCAAATCCCGGATGATGTACTTCATAATATCCAGCTGGACTGCCCACCTGTGGCTCTGTAAGAAAAAGAAGCTCTGTCCACTCACTGAGAAGTCAGACGCCCCCAGGATATAGAATGGACATACTTTAATGGGGAGCTCGATTCCCACATTCCACTTGTCAACTGTTTCACAGAAAAGAGGTACCAACTGCTATTTTGTTTGTTGATATATTTTCTAATGATAGTGTTGCCCATCACCAAGTTACTTGAAAGATATAATCAAAGTGCTCTGAGGACACTTTAGTGTGTACAGCTTCTGTTCTGATGTACACCAGTGGGTTTATGCTGTTTGGTTGTAGAAATTATCTTCTCAGCCTAAACGCGAAGTGTTTTTCACGATAGAATTAAATGGAGGAGAGAGATAAAACACCATTTCCCTGCAAATAATGAACGGGCTGTTCTACCAGCAGAATAGCAGTCATCTCAAATCAAAGACAAAGTCACTTGCAACACGAGAAGACAGCCAGGGAGCATGAAGACTCAGAAGGAACATCATAGGATGCACTGTATAAATGCATCCTTGTGCATGACGCAAAAGTGTTATGCACTGAGACAGTAAGTTAAGTGTCCAGTTGTACAGTCAGAATGGGCACGATTTGGAATGTGTTCTGTGAAAGGAATACTCTGGACACAATTAATTAATAATATGGACTCAATGGGAGCAAAGCGTGTCATTTGATCAGAGAGAGTTGCTAGTCTGAGAGATCCTTCCTCAGCCTTTTGCCTAGAAAATACAGACAGTCTGTTCTACCTCTGGTGGATTTCAACATCTCTCAACACACTGGTGAGATTGCCTTTTGCCATGGAAAAAATCTAGGCAATTTTTTGTATTAGTCATAGTTCTGACTCACTGTGAAACAAAGGTACATCTACTGAAATACTCTGATATCTACGTGGAGGTAGGCATCTTGAAGTCAACAGACACAAACCAATTCCCTGTTTGGGAAAAAAAAAAAAAGAATAACTAAGACTATAGTCGCTACCCTGAACATTGATGTGAAGATGAAGTTATTGTACTTCTTTAAGTATGAGAGATATCATTGTCCTCACTTCCTCTTTGAGACAGAAAAAACACCAACACCCAGAACTGCCCTGCTACTGACTTATGGTGAAAAAGTTTCACGTCTTCCAGTGCTAGCATGGTCTACCTTCTGCTGAAGAAGACCGAACAAGTGCCTCCTGGAAAAGATAAGGTATAAGTAAAGAGCAGCAAACAAGCAAACAGAATAATGCGACCTCTAGCTGCAGTGTTCAAATTACAGAAGTCCAGCGTGATCAGTCACACAAGTCAATGGTAGTGACTGAACTTACCTCTAGGTGGGAAAAAAGCTGAAATCAAAGGAAGCCACAAAGGCTGAGAGCACAGTTAATTTTTCCTGACCATGGCTTTCACGATACTAGCAGATTTTGGGGATGTGAACAAGGATCAGGTGCAGCAGTCATTGTGACCAAGGGCAGAAAGACAGAGCAGCTGAGGAATAGAAAGATTCAAGGGGCAAAACAAGAGCACACCCAATGATCAGTTGAAGTCTAGAATCAAAAAGGTCATATGCTAGGGTGGATGCCCAAGACAGGCTGTTAAAGAAAAAGATGGTGCAATGCCAACAAAAGTCAGGACTAGAAGGCAGAACAAAGGAACAGGAGCCAAAGCCTGAGGTTAGATGCAGCCTAAGGTAAGACTGAGCTGCAAAGACCAGAAAACAGGATGCTTTTTGATGAGACTTCTAAGCCAGACCCCAGCAGGTCCGATACATTGGGATCTCAGTTGTTTTGAACCCTGGGCTATCAGCTCTGCAGCCGGCATAACCGGGCAGAGCTGCACAAAGGGGCGCAATCTTCACAGGGGAACAGGCACCAGAATTAGTGGAGGTCAGAATAATTGAATTTTTGTCAATGCTACTCTGGCTGCCTAGCTTGATCCTGAATATAAGCCTGGGTTTTAAACTGAGATCCGAGTAATCGTATGTATAAACAAAACTATAGTTTCCTCGTTATGACTTTTTTTTTTCTCCCCTCTGTGATTTTCTTTCTCTGTAAAAACACATAGGTAACAGAAGGCAGACTCAGAGTCCTTCAATGTACAACAGCATTTATCATTTGCTGTCCTGAAGTTCGAGATGAACCATCAAAAGGCTTTATGGCTTATACTGAAGATTGCAACTCAGCGGTGGCAAGACACCCTGGAGCTGAGATGACCTATGTATAGGTACAAATTTGTTCAGCCATAGAAGCCATTTCTATAACATTTAAGGCAGTCTGAAAGTGAGTTCTGGATTTCAAATGGATCTCTGTAAAAGCAATTAAGTATCTTCCATGGGGCCAAGGGAAAAGACTAACAGAATATACAAGGAGTGCTGACAGTTTGCCTGGGAAGTTATAAAGCTATTAAGACATCTGCCACGTTCTTAGTTGCTTGGGTTCTTTTTGATCAAATAGAATAATTTTTCACTACTCAGTAGCAGCAATTACACCAAAGATGAACAAACCAGACAAAAGTACAAGATGTCTTCCCTGTGGGACCTGGTTTCAGTCCTTTTAGCAATAGAAGCATAGGAAGCCAGAGAAGACAAAAAGATCTTTACAGCTTTCAAACTAGGTTCATTAGTCCATTCTCTTCCTTCAGGACAATTGAAAATTAAAAATACAATTAACTTTAAAAAAAAATTGGCAACCTCTGTTCACGTGGTAAAATACTGTGATTATTTCATCCCTGAAGAAGAAACAAAAGCAGTTTGGGTGGCCAAATGATGACCTACAGGAAGACAATAATACCTGAACATCCAAGCCCATCAACAGTGCTAGATAACTAAATGAACTTACAGTACTGAGTAGGCAACATCATTATTCCGTCAAGCCTTCTTTTCGTAAAATCATAAGGTGTAGTTTGCCAGTCAGATGATAAGGACCTAGGAGCTACTGCTATTGTTGGCAACTGCAGAACACAGACCCACTAAGGCTGGGCTGGTACTGCAATAATACCTGATGAGGCTGTCTCCTTGCAGGCCCTCCCTGCATCTCTGCTTGGAGAAAACTAAAAATAAAATAATAAAAAAATCTTGGGCTGATGGAGCTTGTTACTGTTTTCATGTCATGACAAGCTGACATAACACATGCATTTGCATACCAGAGGAAAACGTTCCTGAATATGAGAAGATCTGCAGTCTGAGCAAGTCAGAGAATACATTTACCAAAATTATAGACTTGTAATGAAACAAAATTACAGACACTTCAAAATAACAAAAGAGATCATTACAATTATATCTAATAATAAAAATGTCCTTTCACTGCTTCAAACAGTTTCCACCTCTGTCCTAGGTTAAGCTAGAATTTCACACTAATAACTTAAGAAATACAATAATAACTTTCTGCTGAGAGGACCCCACTGAGTCAGCTCCCCAACAGTTCACATCATTGCAGCAACAATACTTTAACCAGCACAAAGAAAGGACAGCATAATGGACATTGGACGTTGTCTATCTGGACTTTGGTAAGGCCTTTGACATCGTCCCCCACAGCATTCTCCTGGAGAAGCTGGCGAATCATGGCATAGACAGGTGTACTCTTCACTGGGTTAAAAACTGGCTGGACGGCTGTGCCCAGAGAGCTGTGATTAATGGGGTGAAATCCTCTTGGCGGCCAGTCACCCGTGGTGTCCCTCAGGGCTCATTTTTGGGGCCAGTTTTGTTTAATATCTTTATCAATGATCTGGATGAGGGGATTGAGTGCACCCTCAGTAAGTTTGCAGATGACACCAAACTAGGTGGGAGTGTTGATCTGCTTGAGGGTAGGAAGGCTCTACAGAGGGACCTGGACAGGCTGTATCGATGGGCCAAGGCCAACTGTATGAGGCTTAATAAGGCCAAGTGCTGGGTCCTGCATTGCGGTCACAACAACCCCAAGCAACGCTACAGACTTGGGGAAGAGTGGCTGGAAAGCTGCCCGGCAGAAAAGGACCTGGGGGTGCTCATGGATGGCCAGCTATACACGAGCCAGCAGTGTGCCCAGGTGGCCAAGAAGGCCAACAGCATTCTGGCTTGTATCAGGAATAGCATGGCCAGCAGGAGTAGGGAAGTGATCGTGCCTCTGTACTCGGCACTGGTGAGGCCTCACCTCAAGTGCGTGTTCAGTTCTGGGCCCCTCTGTACAAGAGGGACATTGAAGTGCTGGAGCGGGTCCAGAGGAGAGCTACCAGGCTGGTGAGGGGTCTGGAGACCAGGTCATATGAGGAGAGGCTGAGGGAGCTGGGCATGTTTAGCTTGAAGAAGAGGAGGCTGAGGGGAGGCCTCATTGCCCTCTACAACTACCTGAAAGGAGGTTGTAGAGAGGTGGGTGTTGGCCTCTTCTCCCAGGTGAATAATGACAGGACCAGAGGAAATGGTCTGAAGCTGCGGCAGGGGAGGCTTAGGTTAGATATTAGGAAGAATTACTTTACTGAAAGAGTGGTCAGGCACTGGAACAGCCTGTCCAGGGAGGTGGTTGAGTCACCATCCCTAGAGGTGTTTAAGAAATGTCTAGATGTGGCACTTCAGGGCATGCTCTAGTGGCAGAGATGGCAGGTTGTTTGGTTGGACTCGATGATCTTAAGGGTCCTTTCCAACCATGAAGATTCTGTGATTCTGTGAATGGAGAAATACATGACCACATATGAATGCATGGAAAGAAAGCTTCTCTCATAAGATTTTACAGCCTTCCTCCTACTGGCAAAATTAATCTTACTGAGTAATAGTCATATAAAATATAGACAATGAAACAAAGAAAAGGAACTGAACTATGGCTTGTACGCCCTTGCGCATTTTTTGTGGTTGTTTTATAGGATCTGCTACAAAGTTCTGCAAAAAGTGTCAAAAGAATTGTCCAATTTTGAGTGACCTAGGATATGCACACCCACAACACAGACATGCATATTAAGTTTGTAATACCACATATACTCTAATCTCCCATCGTGCTTAAAGGATATTCCCTAAACCACTGGCTATGCCTCTCCCATCATACGATGCTTACGGACTCTTCAGCTGAGAATTGTTCGCAGTTATTCAAAGCATGCAAGAGACCTTTCTTTACCTTTCTGAAATAACCTTCCCATGTTATCAGCAAGGAAAGGACCCAATCCACATAGCACCAAAATCACTGGTCTCTCTTAACTTTGAGCTGAAGAAGTATTCTCCTCGTGGAAAAGCTCTGAGCTCTCTCCTTACCTTAAGATATGGGTAAAGACATGGGTAAAGTTTTCTACCTGTGGGTAGAGATTTCTGGGACAAAAGTCCTATTCACCTTGTTCTTTTCTGACACTGACGTGCTCAAAAATTTACATGTTTAATGGAACACAGACAAACATTCATGTCAATTAAGACAAAAAATAAAACACTGGACACTCTAGAAAAGAAAGAATATAGGCGAGAAGAGTTTTTCTGTAGTATTGAAGCGCTGATGGTTGGTCACTTTGTAAATTGTATAGAGTCTGATGGTATGGGAATTCCTGGATCTCACTTGGAAGGAACAATGATGATATGGCCCTGGTTGAGCACGAGTATGGAAAAGATGAGCTCCACAGGTCCCTTCCAACCTCAACCGTTCTGAGATTTTGTGATATCAGGTCAGCAGTGATTCCTACAATCAGGCTGAAAAAATCATATCCCAATTTGCCTCTCATCCTAGCTGGCTCTGGAAACCTTCAAGCACAACCCTAAATTTACCTTGACAGAAAAATAATTACAGTTGGCACACTGAAGGCTTACAGAATGTCACAGGGTAAATGTCCATTAACAGATTGTACAGCAGATCTGTCAGTCTAGAGAGGAAGCCTCCAGGAAGGGTACTTTACATATCAATTGTATTAATATCAGTTTCTAGTGCTGCATACTACACAAGATCATTCAGACAAGTCCATCTACTGCAGAACAGGTCCCAGGTACTTCCCAAAGATCCACCTCTTCCTGGTTTTAAACTTACTAAGCAATCACAGAGGGAAACCACTGAATACGATGCAGCGTGAGTATACCTGTCAAGCTTTCTTATCTCCTTATGCCATGAATTTAATCTCAGAAAAGATCATGGGTTTGTTCTCACTTGTTCCTGAGATCCAGTCTGGGAATCAATCAATTCCCTGAACAGGCCAACCCAGATGGACCGTAATGGCCAGCCAACAAACATACACTTAGTGAGGCCAAGCTCTGCCTCCCTGTGTCAGACTGAAATTTTTAAAGTCAGGCAACACTTAGCACCAAATTTACTTAAATTAAACAACTATAAAACACATTGTGCAATTTCTTCATACAAATTCTGTGGTGACCATCCTTGCTATTTATCAACCTGAGGAAAATGGACCCTTTTTCTTACTACTGAGGGCCTTGCACTGTCAGTGCTGAAGTCCCCTCTAAAAATTATACCACCTCCATTTCCAATATTATTACAGTTTTTCCCCCTTGTCATCCCAAGGTTGGATCTGTCCAAGAGTCTCAAAAGAGCTTCTTAACCAAATATAAGCATTTCATGTGCAAACCTTTCTCTTCTGTCAACACAAAGGATGACGCACATATCACAGGGGGACAGGAGCAACCCAACACACTACTAGTCATACAGTAGTATACACCTTATTTACATTAGTTCAAGGCATCATGAGGAACTGAAATGGAGTGGCTGTACAGTTATTTCTAAATCCATAAGGAAAAGCCAGAGATGCGTTTCAGCCTTGAGGCCGGGTGGGCTGAGAAGGCTCTGAAGATCACCCTTACCTTCCCCAGAAAATGTTTGCGGTACAGCTTGGCTGTAGGGTCACTTTCCAGTTTCACTTTACCACTCCAGGGAAAGGGTACGTCAGACAGAGTTGGACTCGAGCTGGAGAGGTTGTGGCTGGTCCCTTCAATCCAGTAGCCCCCAAACTGGGGTAAGATAATGAGAGGATATGGCCACCCTTTCTGTAACACCTATTCAGAAGGACACAGGAACATGAAAGCTGAAAGGCCAATAAGATGAAATGCCAATAAGCTGAAAGGCCAATAAAGTCCAAGGAAAACCAGAGGAGAGCAGTACTAACTCACCTCATGGATGCTGGGGTAAGGAATATACTCCTCTTCTGTCTGAAATCAGAAAAGACCATTAGCAAAAATGCATGATATCATTTAAAGTGCTATGCTCTCATGATGGCGCAAGCTGTGCCCTCGGCTTCCACTCTGCCCTTGTCCATCTTTAGAGTTTTACTTTAGGATTTAAGGTTAGACTCTATTTCCCAGGCCTCAGCATTATAATATAGAACTTTGAGAACAACAAATTTAGGAATCAGATTTCACCCACCTTCCTCCTTGAAACTACACAGAATACAGGTATGCAAAATGCCAAGGTAGTCAAACAACAGGCAAACTGGATGAGGTTAGGAGTGGAAGCCTCTCTCCTTTCCCTCCACATAGTGTTAGACAGCTGCAGACAGAGATGACAGTAGGGATGGTAGAAACAGTACTGTATTTACAGCTGTACAGTTGTGGTACACAACTGAGCAGTGCTAAGGCATGACTGCAATAACAGGACGAGTATCTGAGCCACTTTATGCCAGTTGGATGCCCCTTCCATCACCACAAAGAGCACTGACTGTCTCTGTCAGAATGGAGCTATATCCATTCTCTATGTGGTTTGGTTTTTGGTTTGTTTGGTGGTTTTTTTTGGGGGGGGGTGGTTGTTTTTTTAAGGTCATTCCAAGATTGAATTCAAGGTCAAGGTTGACTTTAAGGTTACTGTGCCTGAGCTGAGACTGAAAGAACAGAGAGGAAGAGTTGAGAATTTAAAGATGGGAATCTGTTTTTATTAGCCTAATATTGAGGGAAACCGACCAGCTTCCTATGAGTCCTCAAGCAGTCTGCTGAAATAAATGCAAAGTGGGTTCATAAATATTATTATAGCTCTTAAATTAAATAAAATTTAAGAAATTATTTAGTCAAACCTAAGATTGTTAATAATATTAAACGCTTATTGGAACCACTTAAATTTGGAAGTATCGATTCTGTTTCAGCTACACAGTTTCACTCTGTCACACAGCAACTTAATAATTAAATAAATAAATAAGTAAATAAGACAGGCATATATGTGTTCTTGGGCTGTTTGTAGGCTCCCTGTTCACTCCAAGATGAGAATACACTGCAAGCCCGGTCAGTTATTATCTTCCATTGTCAGCAATTTAGGAGGCAACAACAGCTTGGCCTGACCTTGAGAGGAGCTGGAAGGGAACATCTTTGTTCGTCCAGACGACTCCCCTGGAAACACAAAGTCACAGACAGTGAATCCCATGTTTTAGCATTTATGTTTCACTTACCCTCTGTGTCCTTCTCCATATCCCAAATAACTATATTTTGTCTCTCTCTGTAATCTTCTATTTTAAGCAAGTTTGGAATAAACGGAAGGAGTAAAGCTAGAACTTGGTCAGTCCCCTAGTTTTGTATTAAAATGGAAAAGACCCCTCCCCACCTTACATCTTTTAAAAAGCAGAAAGCTAACAGAAATCAAAAGCAATCTCCTGAACTGATTTCCTTATTTAATTCTCTAATCTCTTCTAGCTACTTTACTTCCTAGCCCAAGCAATAAAAAAAGGGAAGAGGTAAAGACAGAACGCAAAAGAACAATATTTCAGACCATTCATTCCTGTGCTACTCTTCCCTCTCCCTTGAAGATACTGTCAGGCAAAGCACTGAGAACCTCAGAGCAGGGTTAAGAGAAGTAACAAACACTTGTTTTGAGGATTAGGGCTAGGCAGGAAGACTTTTAAGCAGCTTATGTGCCTTGCTTCCACCCACATAAGGGAACAAATCTGTCTCCTGGAGGTAAGAGAGAAAATCAGAGCTGCTCTCCATCCATCCATCCATCTGACCAGTGCAACAGCCTCCTGCAGGCAGCAAGGAGCCACATAGCAAAGCCCTGCACATCTGCTTTCCTAGGCACTGTCACTGTGAGGTGGGTTGGAATGGCAGGGCAAAAGACTACTGGCTGGCTAGTTTCTTCCTGAATCAGTAGCTGGCATCCAGACTTGATTCTCTTCCTTAAGATTGTTCCATCCTCTGCCTTCTCACCATGGCAAGACTAGTTCAATTCCACCACACTTCTGCAGCAGAAGCACACGGGAATAGGAAAATTTTAGTGAGGACAGCCCCAACATGGACCGAGCAGAGAACAAGAACAAAATAAGCCAAAAATATATGGGGGGCAACACGCTCCCATGAAATGCTGGTCATAGTCCAAGTGGGCATCAATACAGAGAGGAGAGTAAGAGGCAAAATTTGCATTGTCAGATAGGAAGCTGAAGACCAGGATTTAAGTTGTAGCTTTCTGTTATACACAAGACATGAGTATTCAACTACTGCCACCTAAATCTTGTAACTTTCATGCCAGAACATGATGCTGAGAATATGGTTTTTTATGCCGTCAGTGACTGCTTAATGGAGTGGCTAATCAGGGATTCCAGACACGATAAGCAGCTCTCGACTTTGTTCTGAAAATAAGCAGGATCTGATTTATAACAGCTGTGTAACAGAATACAATTATTCCGCAGTGGAACTAGCTTGTAAACTAGTATCTGGTAGAAATACATCTGAATGGAAGTCTACAGTAAGAGGCCTAAGAGCAAAAGTTTGGGGCCAATGCAGGGTGAAAAAAATGCTACTGTAGCAACAACAGTAACATTGGGCAATAGCAACATTAGATCAATGATTAATAATAATCGGGATGCTTCTTGCAGAAGCAACAAAAGAAAGAAAGGAAAAAAAGAGAAGGATAAAAAGAGAAAGGAAAAGAGAAGGAAAAAAAGAGAAGGGGTAAAGAAAAAAGAAGAAAAAAAAAGAAGAAAAAGAAAAAAGAAGAAAGAAGAAAAAAGAAGAAAAAAGAAGACAGAAGAAAGAAGAAAAAAAGAAAAAAAGATAAAAAAAAAAATCTATTACATAAAACCTAAGCTATAGAAAAATGAGAAACCTTATTAAAAGGACATAAAAACGAGCCTAAAAAAAAAGCTAAACCTTCATGAAATGTTGAGGAGCCAGACCTCAAGCTCACAACAAATGGATAACACCTTCGAAAAATTCTTAGAAACACCAGAAGTAAACCAGTACGGCTAAACTCCAGGGTAAGGGAGACTAGTAATAGATGTATGAGGGCATTCTTCATAGGCCTGAAGTTGAGTTCAAACACAAAAAAATGGCAACATCAACAAATTTTAGTTGGTTAAATATAGAAACACAACAAGTGGGGAACAATCTGCAGGTAACAACATAACAGCAAAAAAAATATTTTCCTTAACTATACTTTGGCAAGAGAAAGAAGCTTGCCAAAATGTCTACAGAGTGACACAAGATCAAACCATAAAAGCTGAGCTTAGAGAGAGTTACCCCCCCCAAAACCAAAATTTTTAAAAATATTTTATTTTTATTTTCAACAGAGAAGCCTGAGCAAATATCAGCTAAGAACTATTTTTCACAGAAGAAGATCTGTTTCAAATTGCAATGTCAGCACTGACAAAATGAACAACAAATTACCAGGACATGGTAGGTTGTGAAATCAAGATGGAGCAGAGGCTGACAAGCGATCTTTACCTTTTGCAGAGGTAGTAATAACCATTTTGCATTTGTGGAAGTCATAAAGCTGAGAAAGTGGAGTGTGTGAAATCTAAGTGTAAATGGATGTTTTGTTTATGTGATCTGGAGTTTCGCTTGTGAACCTAGTGTGTTGAGGTTCATCAGGAAGGCTACGTTCTGAAACAGGGCTCTCAGGAACAGTTCGCTGGGACAAGAAAGTCCTATGCTCTATCAAAGTAGGTTTGGGATAGGAGAGACATGCAAGTACAAAGCAGGCCCAGCCTCCCGGAACAAACTGTGGAAAGTACTGGGACAAACTTGCTATGCACAGGGGGATTTCTGCACACAGAAATGGAGGTTGGGAAACTGCAATTTTGTAAGATCTCTCTCCCCTTCCTTGGCATTTTTGGCAGATCTGATAACTGCAAAAATTTTCCACTTTCAAAGGAGGTGCTGGTAGAAGACCAGTATCTCAGAGAGGCCTAAGGGAAAACTTCCTAGGCTGCAGTAAAGGATCTGCTGTTCATATCTGAGACTCTACAGAGAGCTGAGGAATGTGCAAGCACATTCCATGACTCTGCACTGTTAAAGGAGCTCCTGGTAGCCTGGGAGCAGAAGACGTAGGCCTAAATCTACCAACCTCTCCTCTGGAGTGAAGCTTAAGATACTGGCAAAGATCTAATTCAGTCTTGGGCCATAGAGTCCAAAGCTTTATTTCAGAGGGGACTTACAGCATAAGTACTGCAGGGAACTTACAGCATAAGTTGTTGAAGTGTCAAAGCATGGGCAGAACAACTGCTTGATGTAGGCCACGAGGATGATCAGAGGGCTGGAGCACATCTTTTACAAAGACAGGCTGAGAGAGTTGGGATTGTTCAGCCTGGAGAAGAGAAGGCTCCAGGGAGACCTTATAGTGGCCTTTCAGTACCTGAAGGGTACTGAAGAAAGCTGGGGAGGGACAAGGGCATGTAGTGACAGGACAAGGGGCAATGGTTTTAAACTAGAGCAGGGTAGGTTAAGATTAGACCTTGGGAAGAAGTTCTTTACGGTGAGGGTGGTGAGACACTGGAACAGGTTGCCCAGAGAGGTGGTGGAGGCCCCATCCCTGGAGACATTCAAGGCCAGGCTTGATGATGCTCTGGAGCAACCTGGTCTAGTTGAAAAAGTCCCTGCTTACTGCAGGGGGGTTGGACTAGATGACCTTTAATGGTCCCTTCCAACCCAACACATTCTATGGTTCTATGATTCTATGATCACTGTCATTCCTCAAAAGGGAGAGGCATAAACTACAGCAGTTTCAGCCACCTGTGGAGACACCCATCTGGTTTGGTCCAGTTTGGCTTGCAGCGCTGCCTTTACGGAAAGACTTTCCCTCACTGTTTTCCTGGGTCACTTATTGTAGACAGCAGTGGTCTGGGAAACCAATATTCCCAGGGTCTTTTACAGGGGAAACACCTGGCCTGAGCAGGATGAAAAAATGGACAGCAGAGGAAAAAGCCTTCCAGACCCACAGTTGGGTCCAAAATGGCACAACAATGTTGTGATAGCACATTTTTTTTACAGGGAAACAGCAGTGCCTTGAGGGAACTAGTTCAAAATGGACAACTTGGATATAAAAGGGGACACAGGAAAGCAAAAACATGAAAGTAGTTGTGAGAAAATAAGACTGAAGGCTATGTTGAACTGGCATGAACGCAGAATAGAGGTAGTGAACGTCACACCATAAAACACAAAAGCAGGTAGGTGAAGAGGGGTTGGTTATGCAAGCATGTAAAGACCTAAAACATCTGAGTTTATTGGCTGAAATAAGATTTGCTTGCTTTTCAACTGCTTGCACTGCAGAGTAATCTAGGAAAATGTATTCCTATGTGTCCTTAACAAAGTATTTACTATGACTTCATTACATCTGTGTGCATAGAACAATGTGACCAGTAGCCCATTTACTTCAAGTAATGATTATTAAGATTAAACAGGAAAAAAAAAAAAAAAAGGTAAACTTCCTTCCTAGATGCCGGGGACAGGTTTCAGTTTAAAAAGAGAGCACAACTTCACCTGTTAATTCATCACACATAATGAAATGGCTATGTTAATTTTCAGTCAAACAATTATACTCCAATCCAACTATTAAAGTACTCAAAAGTACTGTGGCTTTGTTGTTGTTATTTTACAGGAGAAACATCCAAGTCTCCAATTTTGCCTTTTACTCACTTGATTGCTGCTGAAAATCCCAGATTTAATTTTCAAGAATAATTCACTAAATCTAAAGGATAGCCAGAGTCAAATGGAAGGAAAAGGAAAGAAAAAAACAAACAAACAAACAAAATAAATAAAGACTTAGTAAAAATATAAAGAAAGATCAAAACAAATAATATAAAGAAATATTGGGGGGAGTTTTTTCTTTTGGAAAACACCACTCTTCCCTTCTTTCAAAAAATTGCTGTCATACTTAAGCAGCAGTTATTAATTCTCCTAGTGCAAGACAGGTGACAAAACAAGCTAAATTAAAGAAAAATACCACGCCACTATACAGTCTTAACAATGGGCAGCTAAGAAAAGAATACAGATGCAAAATTAGGTGGTCTACATATGTTGGAAATTCTCATCAGCTCCCTCTGTTATATCTCTAACTAAAGAGGTACAAATCCAGCGAGAGACAGTTTTCATATGGTAAAGTGGGAGCTAAGAAACACTGAGAATCTTAAGCAACACAGTCTTCTAGTAAGGGACATCTGCTAGTGATTCTTCCTTATTTCAAAAAGGTTCCAGATTTCAAAAGGCCTGGGGAGGATTGTCATACCTGTCAACATGTGCTTGAACTGAACAAGCAGCTCTGCACGCTCCAGCTTACTTTCTAGCACAGAGTTAAATGAGCCAGGCAGGCTTACAGAGCCTGTGATTCTAAAGCCCTGAGCATATATCCCAAACATACTTCGGGTGTCAGAACAGTGGTTTCAAGGTCTGTGTCTGTCTACACATAAATACATTGAATATATACCTTCGGCCCCTCCTTACCCCATTTCTCCTTTCTAGTCTGCCAAATAGTACACTTCAGCCTCGTAACGCCGTACTCAGCATTTTGCTGCTACCTTCCACCTCCTCACCTTTATAGTCCCAGCAAAGTCTTGCTTTTTCCTCACGTACATAATTCGATCACCCAAATTCCAGAAAAAGAAGTTAATATTTTGCTGAAAGTTAAATTCCTGCACATAGCAAAAGGCAGGCATTACTTGCCGTGTTATGTGTCATGTTAGGTCAAAGTTAACCACAGCATTTTAAAGAAGGTGTACCACTCAGAAAATATTAGTAGTCTGTAAGGATGCTCTGAGAACAGAGCAGCTGAAAATTTTGTTTTCAAAGATTTTGTTGTAAGATATATACCATATATTACTGTCTCATCATTTTGTAGGGCAGGGTTTTTTTCCCTTTTACTCTATTTTAAGTTTATAATGTAATATATGCAACTAAAATGCATGCATTTCCATAAGTGAATTAATCCAGAGTCATTCTTTCTTGTGCAAGTTAAAGACGGGGCCTACAGTAGTTATTTATTAAACTGTTTGACCTTGATAAATGCAAATATCTTAATGCAACTTTGATTTTCTCTCAGAATCACACTTGTGCAAAGAGCAGACAGAATTATAATAATTTGTGTCTATTCCTTCCATCATGCTGGTTGGAAAAATGAACACAGGAAAATGCTTGTGAAACTGCATTTAAAAGCAGGTATAGGAGCTTGGGCCTAGAAGAGGTAAATATGCTGCAGACCCAAATTAAAGGGTATTGGGAGTAGAGTGACAAGAAAAATAGCAGCTGATTATTTGTTTGGCTATGAAAAATCAAGAGATCCCAAAGTTTGGCAGAATAACTTCTCCTTACCTGCATTTTTTCAATCATCTCAAACAAGTCCACAGTCTGTGAAAAGGAAAAGACAAAAGGGAAAAGAATTTAACGTCTGCAGAAGCTAATGTCACCTTTTGTGGTAACCAGATATTGAAAGAGCCATCACGTCCTTCCATGTTTTGGCACAGAAACTACTTGTTTGGTGAAGACAAGATGGAATTGTTCTGGAATGATGGAATCTGGAGCACCTCTCCTATAAAGACAGGCTGAGAGAGTTGGGGTTGTTCAGCCTGGAGAAGAGGAGGCTCCGGGGAGACCTTATAGCAGCCTTCCTGCACCTAAGAGGCCTGCAGGAGAGATGGGGAGGGACCCTTTATCAGGGAGTGGAGCGATAGGAAGAGGGGTAGCATTTTAAACTGAAAGACGGTAGATTTAGATTAGATATTAGGAAGAAATTCTTTACTGTGAAGATGGTGAGACACTGGAACAGGTTGCCCAGAGAAGCTGTGGATGCCCCATCCCTGGAAGTGTTCAAGGCCAGGCTGGATGGGGCTTTGAGCAGCCTGGTCTAGTGGGAGGTGTCCCTGCCCAGGGCAGGGGGGTTGGAACTGGATGATCTTTAAGGTCCACTCCAACCCAAACCATTCTATGATTTCTATGATTCCTTAACTGATAGCATGGACAATACAACTGGCCAAATTGTCTTCAGCTTCTGTTGCAAAAGCTTGACGTGGAACCTGATCAGGCAGGTACCAGGAATTCCCCTCTTTCAATGGATGAGACTACTGGCTTAATACTGAATAGCATAAGAAATTATTAAATGAACAAGTTTAGGATTCTCACAGAAGTGGGTAACTACAGCTATAACACATGCATGCACACGAGCTTTCTTTCAGTCATTTCTTCTGCTCAGTGGTTCAAGGCACATTCCAACCCTGAGCCCGAGGAACGTGGACTGCCTTTACCTTGTTGGGGACAGCAGGAGTGAGAGCACATGGAAAGCCTTGGGTGGGAGAGTCTATAACATCACTGAAGCAACGCAGCCCCTCCTCAGATCTCCTGCAAGAGACAGAGGCAGAAGGGAGGAAAAAAAAAAAAAAAAAGGGAAAAAAAAGGAAAAAGAAACATTTCTAACTCTTGGAGAACTCAAGATGCCAGTACTTGCCTGCAGTGCCTCCTTTGTCTTCTGCTTACTCTTCCTCTCCCCAGACCATTTCTTGCCTATGAGGAAGCTGTCATTCCCTGTGAGATTCCCTGAGCTGTCTTAACTTACCACTTGCCACCTGAAACATCATGGATGTAATAGCAAAAATCTTCTGGCCCCGACTGCTCAGTCTCTGTTCACAGGCACCATTTGCCTCACAACTGTCATGTAAGAGCTGAACAATCTTTTTTGCCAAGTTCCTCCTCTATCACAGATTTGCAGCAGAACAAAGGTCTCACAGGAAGCTTTGGGATCAGATCTCAAAACTGAACCATATTAAAAGAGCTGAAAGTTCTGAAATATCACTGAAATCAGCACCTAAAGGACAACACCAATTACCACAGCCTGGGTATTAGTCTCCAAGACAGGAGATGGTGCCAGAACAGAAATTATACACCCTGCAGGAGAGATGCAGGCATGGTTCTGTGGTACCACTGCTGGTAAAGCCAGAGCGCATATTAGATGGGCTTTTGTCTGCACATCTGCTATTGAAAATATATTATTATTTTGGCCCCTGCTGGAGCAGCAACATATACAAATAGCAGCACCATTTATTTGATTTCATAGAAGAGAAAACAAAAAATAACACAAACAATACGCTGTAGTTTAAAAGACATATATTGCATTGCTCATTGCACTCTGGACAGCCTCACTGTTACCTGCAGCTCTCCTGCTGCCGGCTAATAAACTTTCCACGCCATTCACAGATTTTACTAGCAGTCACAACTGGGATTTAAGTCATGGTGAGCGTCACATAGGTGGGGCTGGGAACAAAGCCCAAGTTTCTAATACAAGGGACAAGGCTCCTCCACTTTGGAACGCAATCATGAATTGTTTGTTAGGTCATATAATGCAATTATGAACTGTTACCCTCTAGCTGTTAGATTCATGACGCGTACTGCTTCCGTGCTGAGACACCAGTATCTGTAAGTCACACAGACTCTTGCTTTGAAACCAGTGGCTACATTCCCTGTTGTATGGAAATATAACGTATTTCTATAATCATGAAGCTACACTCTATTACAAGCTCCAAGAATCTCTATGCCCACCAACTCTCTGACAAGTCACAAACTATGTGGGTAGCCCAATGGCATCACGTAACTTGTAGACAGGCTGATCTACACAAAGAAACACAATGCTTCCATCCTGCAACTTTCTCCTAAAACTCAAATGAGAGAGATCTGTGTAATGCATCTAAAGATTAAATCCATAATGTATATGGGAGGGAAGATGTAGGAGTCAGTCTTGACATCCTCACATAAATATTGGAGTAGTCAGATGGCAAATGTACTTCAAATTAATATTAATATTATACCAGCACATGCTTTACTTATCGTTTTAGTCATTTACTTGAAGCATGTTTGGGACTAACAAAATTTATGTCCAAGGCAGTACATGAAAGATTTTCATTGTTTCTTTTAGTAAGCTGAAGTTCCTGTTCTGTGAGCCCTAAAAAGCTAAGAACTTAATTTGATAAATTCACATTTTCAGAAACTAGCCATCTCCACAGAAGTGCAGTATTAGAACTTCTGTGCAACTGGATGCTCTGGGGCCTTGTTGCATGCTATAGTGTTTTTCTTTGGCTGTCACTGGTTTGAATACCAAAGCATTCAGTAGAGAGTAAAATACACACCTGTCTCATGAAAATCTGTCAACTCCTACATGAGGTCAGCGTGGCCAGTCCTGTCCCTGTTCTCTCACTGTAAATTCATCTCTACACTTTGGACTGACCTGAGCACTTCGTGCAGCAACTGCTTCTCACCATTCAATTCTAGTACAGTTCTATTGTCAAAATGACTCCAGCAGATGCAAAAATCACTGGTCTTATCATACATTTAAAGATATTCTCAATTCTATAATTATCCCAGATTAGGAATGTGCTGAGGGACTTTAAAAATCCAGGAGAATGATTTAGATTTTATGTTATGTTTTACAAAATAACACAAAAATTTGGGGCCATTGTAACTATTGCTTGAAAGTCCAGTTGTGAATTTTGAACTTCTGGAATTAGAAGCACTAAGCTTTATTTATAGAAAGATAATATACTTCTTTTCAAATTGGAGCTTCAAACTCTTTGACCACAGAAAAGCAGAATAACGTCCTTCTGAAAAAGAAAAGCAATTCTGCAGACTGGGAGAGGAATACGTGTACTTGCTGAAGCTTTATTTTTAGGAAACGGCAACAAGGGGAAGCAGAGGGCAGAGAAAATGCTGAAGACTAAACTAGGATTTTACTAGCGACAGTAACTAGTGCACTAATTTCAAGCAGGTAGCCAAGCTAAAAGTAGGCAGTGCTGATCCACTGCTAAAGACTCCACTCCCAATACTGAAACTGTGCAAGAAGCACCTTTGCAGACCTCTAAGCCACTATCTCCACACACACACAACTCGGCTCATGTCCTGTATTCCAATCTGGCAGCATCCTCTGCTATTTCAGTCCTGGGATCTCTCTATACAGCTCTCAAAATCATTCCTATCTACTATAGCTGAGCCAGTTCAATAACCAAGTCAATGCAAATACTTGCTCCAAGAAAAACACAAATCGGCCTTGACAGATTTCATACATCCTTTCACCCACCTTTCATAAGTATTCCAGAGGTAAAGGGGATTTGTTGTGCTCTAAAGAGCGAAGTGCCCCAAATCCTCAGGGAACGTTCACAGGGAAGCAGGTGTATAGCTATTGTAAAAATGCTTGCTAATCTGGAAGCCTTCCAGTATGAAAAACAATATGGCACAATTTGCAGCTAATTATGGAATGACAGTCAGTATAATATCCCGTGTCCCTGCCTGATGAGTGATTCTTGAAATGAGATGTTTTGGTATGTTTTTGAAATCATTCACTGGAAGGGACAGGCAACTCAGAAGAACTGAAGCTAATGTGAAACAAGAGCAGGCCTGAAATGCTCATAAGGAAAATTCCGAGCAACCACTTCCCTTGAGCAACAGCTTCTGCTCTTTCACTCCCTTTTTTCTCCCTTAGAGAGACATATTTGCTCTACCAAATAAGATTTTTAGGTATTCAGTGTGAAAACACGACATGAATAGCCTTACTACTAACACCAGCTTTGAATTTTGCTCACACACAGATTCCTAAAATTCAAGAAAAAGAATTACCAAGACAGAAATAGGAAAAGGAAGCAACTACCACGGATGAAATGCAGTTTGTGTGCTCTGAGCTGGTCACAAACTTTTCTGCCTATAGGCACTCGACTTCCACTTAGGAACTTCACTTCCAGCTGCTGGGGAGCTCCTACCCCTCCCGCGGGAGCCACTGCTCGAACATGCAGCCAGTCTCTGCTCAGGGCTTTCTGGGTGTACCGAAAAGGCCCAGAGAACCCAGCTAGCTCTGGCTGCCCACCGGCTACCACCCTGCAGGTCAGGAAAAAGAACTCCCGAGGGAAATCGATCTCGTCGCGCAGCCGCACTCCCGAGAAGTCCGAACTGGGGATCTCCGCCACTCCCGGGGAGGCAGGAGAAAAGCAAACGAGCCTCCCTCCCTCCCTCCCTCCCGCTCTTCCCCTTCAGCGAGAGGAGCCCCTCGCCAGCCTCGCTCGCCCGCCTCCTCCCGACCAGAGCGGGGCCCGGGGCGGGAGGGACCGCGGTGGCTCCGCTGGCAGCGGGGACCGACCCCAAAGCCAGACCTGCCGGGCCGGGGGACACGGCCATCGCCTTCCCCCTCCTCGGCTCCCCGCTCTTTCAGACAACACGTGAGGGCTCTTCCTCCTGCTTCCCACGACGTGGGGGAGGGACCCGCTCCACCGCTTCGCCCCAAGCGCCTCCAGCCGGTCCCGGTCCCCGTCCCCGGGCTGCTGGGGGAAAGGCCGGGTCGCCCAGTACCGGTGCCGGTACATACCCTCCGCAGGCTCCAGCAGGGAAGGCGCGCTCCCGGGAAAACATGCTGGGCTGCTCCGCTGAGTCAGCTCCCGGCTTCCCTTCCTCGGGAGCCTCCTCTCCTCCCGCCTCGCCATGGAGAAGGGCACAGGCTCCCCCCCGGCTCCCTGCGAAGCCCCGGCTCCCGCCCTCACCCCTCCTCCTGCTCCCGGGCCGAGCTTCAAAGGAGGGACGGCAAAGGGCACCTCACAGCCGGGACCGGGCCCAGCGGCACAGGGAAAGACGGAGAGAAAGAAGAGACGTGGAGGAAGATGAGACAACGGAGGATGGGACAATGAGTTCTGCCCTTCCTCCGCTGTGGAAGATCAGTTCCCCCTGGATTTCCCCTTTCTGGGGGATCCGCGGGTGGTGCGCAGCCTGCAAGAGCACTCTGCGGGGACAGCCGAGCCGAGGAAGCTGTACTCCGGGTTGTCGGTGATGGTAAGACAAGCAGTATTGGACAAGGACAGCAGAGGGGTCCTTTATTCAACTCTGCTGTAGAGTTAAGAGCTCTCCCCAAACTCTCAGTATCCAGAGGGAAAAGTGAGCATCAAGGCAGTCCTCCGCAACTTCCCATTCCCTTCAAGGGAAGACCTTGGTATTTGGAGCTGATATACATCAATTACTACAGAGATTTGGCTCTACCTCCCCCTTGTGAAATAGCTCACTGACCTAACATGTAAGCTCTTCTCTAGGGAAGCTCAAATTCTGAGAGGTCAGATACCCCTTAACCACGTGTATTTGCATTCACTCATCAACGATCATCACTCCTGATAAAAACTGAGGATGAGAACACACTCTTCCATTGCGAGAGTGTGCCTATACTTGTGCTTCAATAACAACACACACCTCTTCTGGACACGTTTTTTTTTCCTGTCATTCCCAATTTCATTCCACAGGATGATGTAATGTTTCCTTTTTACATCAGCAGCTTTTACATTTGCCTTTACATAAAGGCAGCAGCTACAACCTTATGCCAAGCGTCAGCCTCACACTGGATTTGTTCATATTCACGAAGGGGAGAGTAGGAAACACAGAACAAGAGACAGAATTTGACAGAGGAGCCAGAGAGCTAGGAAAAGACACACAGAGGGAAAGCAGAATGCAGAGACCAGACAGAAAACATGAGATAGCTAATATACATGGGCAAAAAGAAACATGGAGAAAGCAAGCAGCTACATCAAAGTTTTAGGGATAAGAGTGTAGCAATTTTGTCCTAATGCTTCCTATAAATTCTATTCCTATGAATTCCACTATAAATTCCTATATTCTATGAATTTCTATAAATTCCATAGAAATTATTGTGGGGGCTTCAAGGGCCTGTGGGTGGGAAAAGAGACTGTAAGGCATCAATCAAGGTAGGTGACAACTTTGAATGGACAAAGAAAGGATCCACGTGCTATTTTTAGGAACTTGCATGGAGGCCAGGTGTTTCCATTTCCTCCTGTCTATCTCTTTTTTTTTTTTTTTTTTCCCTTTTTTTTTTTGTTTTCACCCCTGCAGCAGATCTGATGCTGGAGTATGGGCTAACTCATACAGCCCACCTCCTCGCTCCAACCCAAACGCTTCCCAGTGGTCCAGGGCATTGAATTACAGGAGCTGCTCTCTGCACAAGCAGTTCTTACTCATTCACTTGAATCTCTAAGCAGAGATGTGACTGGGCCAAGGCCAAGAGCCAAGCTTGCCAGTGCTGCTGCCTCCAGGAAGGAGGAAG
Organism: Chroicocephalus ridibundus; assembly: GCF_963924245.1. NCBI lineage: Eukaryota > Metazoa > Chordata > Aves > Charadriiformes > Laridae > Chroicocephalus > Chroicocephalus ridibundus. Next base: position 133,794,125 of record NC_086284.1, on the reverse strand, counting down.
AGACATTATTTTCTGCTGCTAGAGGGGGCTGCCAGCAGTAACTACTGCCCTCCCCCATCCCAGGGAGAGGGGGAGTATCGGCAGCCATAGGAAGCCTGGCCGTGGGGAAAGCAAAGTATACAGAGGGGCCCAGGTCTTTCTGCCATTCTTCGGCAGCTTGCCACTCCAGACAAGAGCCAACTTTGTTCACATACAAAAACACACCGGGCTCAGCTTTCATTTAACCGTCTCACAGATTTACCTAACTTCCCATGCAACTCCAGTTGTGCACAAAGCCCTCAAGACCCACTAGCAAACAATTATTAAATAGCCTAATTACTGTTCTAATGACCCTCCTTCAGCAATAATCATACGAGTAAATCACTTCCACAGGTAAGCAAATCACATGTCCCCTTTCCCCTTACTATTCCTCAACTTACAAGCAAGCTAACAAGTGTTACTATTTACACAGCTGATGCAACGATATCACCTAATATAAGCCTTTAGTTGTACTAAGCAGATTGAGTTCCTAATATTTGCATTCTTATATGACTAATTCCGTGTACTTATAGTCTTACATTGTAATTCATATATTTATCTGTATTTGCATAGATCATTATGCATTTGATATTCATTGTGTGTTTTAGGGACTGACACACAAGTTCCTGTTCTTTCAGGTATCCTTATAGGTCTGTTAATACATGTATTACAGAAATTGTTGTCTATACCTTTTGCTATGTATTCTTCCAGTTTTTGTTAACAGAATTTTTTCATTCTTATAACTGCGTTATCATTTTATCTTGCTCACATAGGAAAAATCCATATTAGCTGTAGCACAGAAATTGATGTCTGCAATTTTATTAATTATTTGAGTCATTGTAAGAACATCAGAAGCTGCGCAGTAAACACAGCAGCATATCCTTCAATGCTAAACTCTTCAGGGCAGAAACTGTCTTTTTTTTAATGTATTGCTACAATATTACACTCAGTCCTCACAAACTCCTAGACGCACCCACAGACAGAACAGATACATGTTTTCACATGAGCTGTTTCCACTGATCTATGCACACAGCTTCTAAAAATAGTACTTAGTGTGCACAGGCAGCACCTCCCGCTGCCCACTTGGACTCATCCTGTTATGCCAAAGGTTGACAGAATTGGGGTGGGATTCCTTGGAGTCTGGGCAGACCCTCTTTCATGCCCCTCCATCTCTTCAGTCTGTCTCATTTCCTGCACAGACATCTGCTGTCTCTCGCTCTCTCTTTCTAATTGCTTCTCTACACAATGCAGTATAACACAATGTCTTTTAAAAAGCGTACAGACACTTTCCCTGCTGAGGCTGAAACTGCCCCAAGATCCATCCATTACACAACGCCACGCCAGCAGCAGAAAAGATCTGGATCAACCCTCCCCCAGCTGTCTTTGCTCCCATTCCTTCTAGATGCAAAATATACTTAATTGGCATTGCAGGCAAGACGAGAATAAAAGCAGCTAAGCTGTTCATCCCCTACCTGAGCAGGGATCTCTCATTCCCAGCTGGTGAGCGGATGGAGACAGGGAACCCAGCTGCTCTCCGTTCCTCGCACTATCAATTATTCACGTAGGTTGCAGTGTCCTCCCTCTCCCTCCCTCCCTTTCTCTTCCGCTGCCCCCACCTGCGGATGAATGGAGAGGGAGCAGGTCAGTGCTGTCATACTTGAAACTAGAGATCATTGTCGATTGAACAGACAGCCTGTGGAGCAGCTGGGCTCTTAAGCAGAGAAGCTCGGTCCTAGGGGAAGGGGCCAGACCCGCAGCTCCATAGGTGGAGCATGGGCAGCTCTGTACACCCACATCCTGCTCCCTGCACTTCTAATCCCAGACCTGCAGGGATGACCTTTAAAAATGACAGGGGGCTTTTTTTTTTTGGTTTGGTTGTTTTTTGTTTTTTGTTGTTTTTTTTTTTCTTGTTTGGGTTTTTTCCCACAGAAAAGCACATTTCTTTAGTTCTCTCAAGTATAATGATAGCTATTCGGTGACAGCAAACTGGGTCATGCGGATTCATGTGTATAGATGAGAGTAGGAAGGGAAAGTAGCAGGCTGGGAAAATCTGAAAAATGCTTACTTAGTACCGACTTAGTCCCATAGCAAAGGCACCGAAATAGGATAATCTGAGGGGACAGGATGACATGGTACTTTCTGCAAATGCTTTTGGTGATCATGGGCCAAGAGACTGACCTGTGGATTGGAATGGTTGTTCAGTCGCAATTTTTGTAGGTAATTAAAGAATTTACTATGTGGTACCAGTCTTAGGCTATAGTAAAATTAGTTCTGCAGACCTAGGTGAAGGCATTTAAAGCATTTTCCTTTTGTAAAGGGCTACTACCTATAACTGGGATACTGCTTTAGATCCATCTCAGAGCAAAATTAGGTTTAATTCCCAGGCCAAATTAACCACTCCATTTTACACCGAAGTAGCTCAGCCCGACTCATACTGGTTCCATCAATCTGATGGGTAGACCTAATAGGTCATCTCAAACATCACAGTAATTTCTTCTATTAATTCTTCCCATGACCACATCCATGGCAGAGGCACCACAGCGACAAAAAAAAGCATACTAGGGTGCTCAAAGAGTAGGTCATCATTGGCTTTTCTGCCCTATGTAACTTCTCCCATGTTTTGAAAAAAAATCTGCAGGAATTTTACTGGAAATTATAGAGTTTCCTGAAATTGCATTAAAAATGAAGTGCCTAATAAAAATTGTTGGTGTTGCAACCTCAGTTGTGAGTAAGATTCCTGAAAACTGGCAACTCTTTTTCAGAGGGCACAGTGATTGTTTCTATCTACAATTGTTTTAAATTATATTATTGTTTTCAAAGCTTCATGGATCGAGCTTTGTCAAGCTTTTTGCCACAATTATGCAGGCTGGAAATGCTTTATTTTAAATAAAGAAGAAGTCAGCACCTTTTTGTCTTCATATGAGCATGGGAACCAACAAGTTCTACAGATGGAACAACAAGGAATTTCCCATGGACTTGTTTTGTGTAGTTGTTCCAGGTCTAAGAACTTGGACTGAATCTGCTGGAGCACTCACAGGACCCTTCCCGTGTGCTGAATCTTTGATGACGTCTACTCTTTTGGGACATTTAGGGGAATTTTTTTTCCTGGTTGGCCATCTTAATTAAGTTTATAGGAACCTTTTCTGTGAGATAAGAGTACAAATTCTTTCTGCGATAATTATCAAAGCTATATCAAAGAGATAATTATCAAATTATCCAAATATAATTTTGAGAAAATTATCAAATGAACAAACTATCTTTGAGACCTTGATCCTCTAATTTTAGTAGAAGATAACTATTCCAAAGCTTACTAAGGGATAATGGTGTACGGACACACCCACACCGACTGTCTAAAGTATGTTTTGCTTACAGAAAAGTAGGCTAAGAACAAAGTACGGTAAAACTCAATAAAAGTAAGAAAACTGGCATTGTAAATATTAGAAAAGCAGTCATGCTTAGCTTTTCAGTAAGCAGCAAATATCGATACCTATATATCTACCTACAGATATAGGAGCATAAATTTATGCATTTTATTCTGAATATTAGACTCATGCTGGACTTATTGTGTGATTATTCTGGTATCTTACAATTTTGAATGAGTATTATTCATAACCTGATTAATAAAATTATAACATCGTGCCATTTCTACAAGACTTTCAATCACCTTTAGATTATAAACTGACTGGGTCTTCACATTTGTCTATAAAGAATCTAGAAGAAATTGTTTCCATGTAAGTACTAACTCTTCACGTTTCCTTGCCACCGTTCCCTGAAGATCTCGCAATACGTTATTGATATTGGTTCTCATTATTACCACTATTCCATGTATGGATAAATGGCACAGAGAGACTAACCCTCACTGTCACCCACAGCTAGGAAAAGCCTAACAGAGCTCCCAGTCCATCAGTACGGTTGCAGAAACAGCTTGAGACACCTGTGTACCACACTGACACCAGGGCAGTCCCACTCGGATCAGTCAGCTGATCTGGTGACGTCCTGAGTGCTGGTGCAATGAAGGGGACTGGAATAAGTGGCCAGGGATAGAAATGCGATATGGCAGGACTCCCTTTTTTGAAAGCAACGGTATTTAAAACTGGCCCGTGAAACTGCATCATCAATCACCTGGCAGAGCCCCTAGATAACAACTCCATTTATTTTCAAGCTTTGGGCAAAGTTGCCTGCTAGTAGAACTTAATGATATGAGAAATATTTATTAATTTATCTGACTGACAGTGCTGTATGAACTGGGGAAGGTTTTAGCAGTATACTCTGGATATTTGTCAACAGGGAAAATTCATATGGATGGAAGTTAAGGAATTACTTGCTAATTTCAGAGATGACTGAAATGGCCACAGTTCAGAAAAGAGGAAGCAGCTCCTCCACAGAAGTGACATCCAGGTTCTCACATATGTGCACAGTAGAAGCACAGAGGTAACATTCAGGTTGCACCAAGGAAAATTTCAGCTATGTGTAAGGAAAATTTGGTTCCTTCTATGAGGGCGGTTCAGTAATGGGAATAAGTGCCAAGAGAGGTTGAGTAATCTCCATTCTTGGAGATCTTCAGAAGATGTATGGACAAGGCCCTGAGCAACCTATTCTAGCTTTGAAGTTGTCCATTTTGTGCAGGGTAGTTGACCTAAATGAGACCTTTCCGTCCTAATGTATTCTATGATTTATTCACTGCATGTGAGAACACCCATGGCATGAAATATTCAAAAGCTCAAAGTTCATTGTTTCAGTATGAAATGTAAGAGCTTCAAGTTCTGCAGTGTATAAGATAATAACCAAGTTGAAATTCTTCACCACTGGTTTTCCACCCAGAAGTCATCAAGTTTTGTAATAATTCAGCAGGTAAAATTTTTCTTGGCATACGTGAGAGCACTCCGAAAATCAGAAAGAGCTTGTAGCATCCATCAAGTCTTGCCCTGGAAGTATATCGCAGGTGCTCAACAAGAGAATAGCTCTGGCAGATGGAAAATCTGAGATGCAAGGACAGCTGTAGTAATGGAAGGCACTCTAATAAACCCACATTTTGCAAACAATAGTGCATTATCTATATAATAATTATGTCTAAGAGAAAGGACTTAGTTCCTGGGCTTTACTGCACAATTAACTTCATAATTGGCTTTAAGTAATAATTTTAACAAAGAAAAACTTTCTTTATACCCTTAGCCAGACCTGTCCCTCAAAAGAAGTAGTATATGGATATACAGTTCAAGTCCCTGAATTACATGTGAAATCATGGCAGAGAAGTGAAAGGATTTCCAGAGTCACAGTAAAAAAGGCGGATGGACAGATCTTTTTGACAGCAGAGAGGCAAGTTATTAGAGTGAGGAAAGGCTGAAGAGCACATAGGTGAAGATATGGGCCTTGCCTGGGTTGGGTCAACAAGCTTAACAGTTTGCAGAAATGAAATGGTATTCAAACAAGGGGAATAATAGCAGTCTAGCCCACACAGAAGGACAGGGTGCACACGCAAAGTTTTTGTGCTATGTATGCGCCCACAAGTTTCCAAACTGGCACTAGGACTGCTCAAAAGATACACGGGATGGGGAGGAAGGGACATCAGACCTGGAGGGATGCAGTGTGGGTGAGGACAACAAGGGAACAGCTGGGTGGAAAGGCAATCGGACAAGCAAGTTTCTGTCACAGAATTAGGGATAAAGCTGCTCTCAATTTCTCTGAACCAACTAGGATTATTCCTCACAAACCTCCTGTCGGCCTGAAACCCTGAAGGGAGCAGAAGGGGTTAAAGAAGCCTGCAGTAAAAGGGGTGGCAGGGAGCAGAGCGGCCCCTGCCAGGCCGCCTCAAGCTGGGGAATCCCTGGCGGCAGGACACCATCAGCCCAAAGCCCCCTACTCTGGCAGGAGTGTCCCCCCACAAACACTTCTTTTGGTGACTTCCCGGGAAATGGGAAAGATGCCTTTAAGAGCTGGAGCAGCTGCTTATTAGTGTGGACGGCACGATCCACTGCGGCTCGGCGGGGAGCAGCCAGCAGCCAGCAGCCACAAACTACCATGCTCTCAAAACGCTAGGGAAACCCAACAGGACTTGTACCCCGAGGTACAAAAGTTCGCTTGGACGGAGGAGGAGCTCGTGTTGCTAATTTCACACTTCCTTTTTCTTTTTTTTTTTCATCGAAGGAGGCTGCAAGAGAGCTTAGCAAGATCTCGGCCCTTTTTGCAAGGCACAAAATAAGAGTCAGTCCCCATTCTAAAAAAATTCATGTTCCAGGAGACCTGTGATGAGCCAAGGCATTTGCTTAACGTCACAGCTGAAAGATTATGCAACTGGAAATTTAACTGCGATTACCTGACTCAGAGTTCAGTTCCTCCGTTACAAGCACAGTCTTCTTGCTCCTCCTTTCCTTGCTATTACTACTCAATAAATGAAAAGCATGGAATACAGTGTCTATCTTTATTTACGGGAAGGGGAGTACATTGTTACTTACTTGAATCAGGACAGTAAACAAACAGTACGCAGACTGTTCACGATTACTGCCTCAGGAGAATTTCGTCAAAAAGCACCTAGCAATTAGTCCACAATGACAGGCCACCAAGAAAGCAGCAAAGATGGTTTATGCAGAGCATTAGGAGAAAAAATAACAGATCATTTATTTGTTAACCAGTAAGGGCACATAAAGAATAAGGAGGATCTAGTAGTGTAAGCATGTGTGACAGCAGAGAACGGCTGATACTTCCTTTGACAACTACTTAGCATATATAATGTCTTAAAAAGAATCGCTTCATGATCTTCAATAAGAAAATGTCTACCACTTAGGAAACATACACTAAATACCCAGAAAATCTATCAATGAAAAATGTGGGGGATATTTTGCTTGTGTGAATGGCTAAAAATGTATCCTACTGTGTTTGTACAGTACATATCACAATAGGACACAATTGGCATGTATCGGCTGTAGAGTTTAGGTATGCATATATTTATAAAATACATAATATATTCTGTCTGCAGTAAAGTCTGTCTATACTGTCTGCAGTAAAATCTGAATCTATGGCTTCAAGTTTATTCATTACAGAGCAGTTCTCCCTAAACTTTTTGGACTACTGTCAGACAACATGTCTCACAAAATAGTGTTTCTGTATGAAACTTAAGTGACAGAGCAACTAAGGAAAAACGATGCTGTAGACCAGTTTGTGAAACACCTCACTGGCCTGGATAGCACTAAGAGGACAAAAAACCGAGCACCGCTTCAAAATCAGCTAGCATAGAGCACTATGGATAGTAAGAATCCAGTAGAATTCCTAGACTGCAGGCAGCTGAACTGCTACAACAACAACAACAAAAAAATCCTAGTAGATTGCAGTGCATCTGGCATGGAATAAAAAGCATCTAGCCATTCTTAGACAGCAAGGGACCACTTGGCTGGAATAGGACACATCCAGCAATTTCTAAACTATAAATTGTAGGCCTGAGATAAAGAACGCCAGCAATGCTTCAGTGACGCATAAAACTGAAAACAGGGAAAATCCATCAATCTTCTAGCAGGGAGTAGAGTTACACAAACTAAAATATAATGAAAGGAGGGCAAGAAGTTTACTTCCTTCTCAAAGAATATTAAGAATTGATAAATATACTGATATAACTGATGTAAATATATTTGTGGAATGAAAGGCAGAACTCTTACTACGGCAATTTCCAGCCAAAACTTCTCCATTTAGAGAGCCACAATTCACAAGAAGCCTTGCTTTTGTTTGGAAATATGTTTACAGCCAGACTTCTTGTTTGACCTACCAGTTTCAACGCAACCTGTAAGAAAAACATCCAGCCTGCAAATTAACAAAATAGAAAATAGGACCACAAAAATATCACCTCTGAAAAGATCTCTAGAAGTGTTGTAATGACTTATATTTTGGTCTTAATTACATTAAATAAGCCATACACAGTTTGCATGGAAATTAAGACATTTCTGCCTTCTCCAGCCCTGTAGTGAAGTGTGTTGGTCTCGTAGAAACTCATGTTGCCAGTTTCATGTACTTGAGGTTTGGAATTTTAGAACTGTGAGACAGGCTTAATGAAGTTCACTGTACCTTCACTGTCTTGCCATGCAAGGACATTTCATGGTAGGGTTCCAAGGGGAAAGCAGCAAGCAGAAGCAAGAGATGCAGAAAGCTGTAGTACTCGATATAAGCAAACACTTATCGGGGATTTTGCATAAATAAAAATCAGTGCATCATTTGGCCTTTACAGTGCTCATAGGAAATTGAACAAATCACTTAAAGGCTACAATTCTTCACCTCCACACATTCCTCATTCTGCCCCATCCCATACTTTGCAAATATTATTTGAAGAACAGCAGGTGAAGATGATATTGCCAAGGAAGCAGAGGAGCCAGCTCCCATCATCAAGGCCCTTTATCTTCTCTTCAGGTGGCCAAATGTACATCCCATAGCAGGGGCTGAAGTAGAAAATTAGTAAGTCTTGATGATGGTCAAAGTTGTTGCTGAGTAGCTTGATGAGCAGGAGAATCAGGGTAAAAGCAGAACCACCATGTATCAAAGACTTGGAAATTTCAACAATATCACTGGAGACTGTGAAATTTTGTCAATATCAATGGATCTACAACCAGGTGCTGGAAATTTGTGACAGATCTGGATGTCACACGTTGCCCCACTTCAATGTGTAAGAAGTAAAGGGTCATATAATGATGATTCTGACAGGAGACTGTTATCCCTTTTTTTAATCAAGCGAGATGGAATTCGGAGGAAGCAGGGAGGAACTGTGGAGGCAGTGGACAAGAATATATACCTGATCAGTAGTTCCAAGATATTAAAAGAAGTCTTTTCTGCCTAACTAAAATCTCCCATGCACCAAGTATCAATAAGACCTTTTCAAAGAATTAACACTGTCTCCTGAATCACTCTGACATTTTTTATCTGCAAGGGATTTCACAGAATGGTCTTATGAATCAGAAGTTGCCAGTAGCCATCAGACTTGACAACTCTTCTCAAGAAACAGTGGCACCATCACGTGGATTATCTTTGGCATCAAATACAACTTCAGTCTAACACAGATGTCCATGAACTATGACCACTCTACCCTGACGCTCTCCCTTCATGGGCAATCTTCTCATATTCACGGAAAGACGCTTTGCAACCAGTCATTGCTTTTCTCATGAATACAAACATGACGCGGAACAAGCAGACTTGCACATACCACCATTAATAAATTCTGCGTCAAAGCCATCAATTCAACCAGATATACACTTAATTCTGCATATTGAGTGTCCTTGGTTTTTTGTTGCCTACGGCGAACAAGAAAGCTATCTCTCAGCAACAGAAGCCTTGATAAAACAGGGTTCCCCTTTACAAACAATAGGAGTTGCAGTATCGCTACTGCTGCTGCCTCAGGAGAAAGCAAAAGTGGTGTATTGCTTTCACGGCGCTGACTGACAAACAGCAGCCTGTTCTGGCAGTGATGTGGCACAGTGCTCTTTATGAGGCTGCCCCTGCAGCTGATGGCTGACCTCAGAAACAGTAGGTCACCCCACAGGAAAAAAACATCCAAAACATCTTCACAATGCCATGCTAGAATGTACCAGGATAACAATTCAGATGCCGTACAAACTGCAGTAGTACAAGGCATGATCATGGCACATACCAGAAATGCATTTTGATGTGCTCTTGCTAATTTGGCGGTGTCCATTAGACATGCAAATCCATGTCAGAAGTGGATAAAACCTGTATGTATCACTAAATGAACTGCTGGCTCATACATTGAGGAACCATGCCAAGATAAAAGCTACATTCTTGTCAGCTCACATGCCTATTTGCTTTCATAAAGTAACAAAGAAAATGCTCTTTCACTGACCTCTGTAAACGCCTATTTGTACAGATGTAACTGAAATGTAACAGTTTTTCTAAAGCAGACAAAGGAACCACATCAGGTTTTCTCTTTCTGAGGTGTGCTGCCTTTATGGCACATGGCTGGAGCAAAATGCAGTGAAAACTCATGCTAAAACTAGTGCTCTTACAAACAGTGTTGCCTTTGAATGGAGAATATCTAATGAAGCAAAGAAAGGATCACTGCTTACAGATCTAGTTTTGAAGCAAAACCTGCCTTTATTAAAATAGATTTTACTATTTTTTTTTTCTTTCTTATTTCTTTTCTTACCAGGTTATCTCTCTCGGGCCTTCCATACTTGCGTTGTTGTTCTGTGGCTTTGTCACGCTCGCTTTAGGCTGGAAACAGGCGCCGAGGAGCACGTGGGATTCTGTGCTGCGTTTGCTATAAATCACAAGAGTCAGAGAGTGATCAGTACCAATAACAGCAGTGCACTCTTTTTCGCAAAGCACAGCTCATCAATAAAATAGTTAAGTGAAGTGAGCTCTTTGTCTGGCAACATCTCCCCCATTCTCCCACCTCACTATTTACTGAAACAATTTGAAGAAAGTGCAACATTATACAGTAGGAACATAAGAACGCCTCAAGGAGAGGCACTGTGGGTCCCACCAGTCCCATTTGACAAATAATGCCAAATTCCTGTTCAGGAAGCTACATTCCGCAACAGTAATTTCAACCTCTTTCTCCTCCTCTCATGCCTATTATTTTTCAGTCCACAGTTATTTAGTATCACAGTGAGTTGAACAGTCACTGAATTCCAACCCCAGGAGGTTTTATTTTAATGTTGGGTGGTAATTCCCAAGTATTTCAGGTGTGGTTCCCTGGCAGAACCATCTAATTTTGTTGAAAGGAAAAGGGCATTCCCTTATTCTTCAACACAGAAGTAGCCCATGAGGTACTTTCTCCTCTCTTATGGCCATACTGGTGCTTCCTGCATGTTTTCGTGACTGTTAGTTTACTAACCAAACAGAAAATAGCACTTTTTTTCCTTTTTACTTGGTTAGTTTTATGCCTTGTTAGCAATTCAGAACATGTTAGGGAAGGCTCCAGTGCATAACAGGTTTGGCAACATACGCAGCAAGAATATGTGGCCAGGACCAGGGAGGAAGATAGGGAACAGGAACTCTGCAGCAATACACGTTAACTTTTCTTACTCCGTTTCAAGTCCTTTGGCTGAAAACTTTCTTGTTATCGAATGGTAAAATTACATCTGGAAAAAAGGAATGCAGACACTGTCCTACAGTAAAGCAGCTCAGCATATACAGGTCTTATTTTCTCTTATTTGCAGGTACATAGTATAGTCTAGAATGACAGCAAGTGGTCTTTCTGTGTTGCTTTAAGTATTCTCAATTGATTCCTTAATTTCTTCTTGAAACTATTTCTTTCTGGTCACTTGCTCTTTCCATGCTAGGTATTCTACTTGATTCTTTCACCATATTCTAGCAGTAGGATATTAACTGCCCTTCTTCTTCACCTTTAGTCACAGTCAAGTTTTCTCATCCTCTGTCTGATCCACATTAGGAGCTCTAAGTTAGCACAAAAGGAGAAGTCGCTGTAGTATTCCATTTAGTAGCATTGCAGTCACCGGGGTGAATTCCTTCAAAAGAGTGCATACTGCCAATTTACACCCTATATACAGTAAGGTCTGATTTTTCATCAGTAGCGGTACTGCAATGTGCAGATTCTACACAAGCAGAGAAAGTCCTCCAACAAAAAGTAAACAATATAGACCAGATCAGGCTCTGTCATTAAGCTAAACCAGCCACAGAAAATTTTACCAATGCTAATGAGACCTCACAGTTTTAAAGCTCCTGCCCTAAGGAGAACTCAGAATAAAAAGATGAGGAAGTTTTCAGCCTTCACTTTCTTTTTTTTTTTTTTTTTTTTTTTTCAGAGAAAAAGCTAAACATGAGACATAAGTGAATTTAAAAAGCTCTAAGAGGAGATAAAAAACCCTCATATTTCATAGGCTTGGTAAATGCTTGTTACTTTTATGTCCTTGTCATGGCAGAAAAGGAGGTGCTGCTTTGTTAATTTTAAATACTTAGGAACTTCGGGTGTGCAGGCAGCCCCGGAAACACTTTTTAATTACATGTGACTCCCCACTTTCAGAAACGAGATATCCATTAGTTCTGCACAACATAACAAGTATCTCTGACTCAGTCTCTGTAGATTTATGCTTTTCAGGTATCTCTGAGACAGTTGAGGAACTAGTAGCAGGAGAAGAACCTCTCCTTGCAATATCAGTCCTTCTGTGACCACATCTCAACCCTGATCTATAGAGGAAAGCCACTGCAGGTAGAAGACAGCCAGCCACCATAAAGTGACTACACACACAATAATTTTCAACCATTCATAGAATCATAGAGTTGGAAGGGACCTCTGGAGATCATCTAGTCCAACCCCCCTGCCAGAGCAGGGTCACCTTAGAGCAGGTTGCACAGGAACACATCCAGGCAGGTTTTGAATGTCTCCAGAGACAGAGACTCCACCACCTCTCTGGGCAGCCTGTTCCAGTGCTCTGCCACCCTCCAAGTAAAGAAGTTCCTCCTCATGTTTAGGTGGAACTTCCTATGTTCAAGTTTGTGCCCAATACCACTTGTCCTGTTGTTGGGTGCCACTGAAAAGAGTCTGGCCCCATCCTCCTGACACCCACCCTTTAAGTATTTATAAGTGTTGATAAGATCCCCCCTCAGCCGTCTTTTTTCCAGACTAAAAAGACCCAAATCCCTCAGCCTTTCTTCATAAGAGAGGTGTTCCAATCCCCTGATCATCTTCGTAGCCCTTTGCTGCACCCTCTCCAGCAGTTCCCTGTCCTTCTTGAACCGGGAAGTCCAGAACTGGACACAGTACTCCAGATGTGGCCTCACCAGGGCAGAGGAGAGGGGGAGGATGACCTCCCTCGACCTGCTGGCCACACTCTTCTTGATGCACCCCAGGATGCCATTGGCCTTCTTGGCCACAAGGGCACATTGCTGGCTCATGGTCATCCTGTTGTCCACCAGGACTCCCAGGTCTCTTTCCACTGAGCTGCTCTCCAGCAGGTCAGCCCCCAACCTGTACTGGTGCATGGGGTTATTCCTCCCCAGGTGCAGCACCCTACACTTGCCCTTGTTGAATTCCATAAGGTTCCTCTTTTCCCAAATCTCCAACCTGTCTAGGTCTCTCTGTATGGCAGCACAGCTTTCTGGTGTGTCAGCCATCCCCCCCAGCTTTGTGTCATTGGCAAACTTGCTGAGGGTGCACTCTATCCCCTCATCCAGGTCATTGATAAATATATTGAAGAGGACTGGGCCCAGTATTGACCCCTGGGGAACACCACTCGTCACTGACCTCCAACTAGACTCTGTACCCCTAATCACGACCCTCTGAGCTCTGTCTTTCAACCAGTTATCTATCCACCTTACTTGTCCATTCATCTAACCCGCTTTTCCTAAGCTACCCTATGAGGATGCTGTGGGAGACCGTGTCGAACGCCTTGCTTAAGTCAAGGTAGACCACATCTACCGCCCTCCCCTCAACTGTCCATCTAGTCATGCCATCATAGAAGGCTATCAGATTAGTCAGACATGATTTCCCCTTGGTGAATCCACGTTGAGTACCTCTGATACCTTTCTTTTCTTCCACATGCCTTGAGATGATGACCATTGTCCTGTAAGAACTGGAATTAGCTAGAAGACAAAAAGAGATTGCCAGTTCTGTAGGCATAACTTCCTTGGGGTTTTTCTTTCTCCTGCTCAAGACATTATACTGACCAGAAACATAACAACTGTAGGTCATGGCTGACCCATGACATCTGTAGATACAATGTAATCATGCTCCTGAACAGCAAAATCAAAGTTGTATTTCACAAAAGTGACTAAGCAGAACCTGGGAGACAAAAGGAGAGGTGGAAAAGGTGATTCAGTAGCACTTTGTCCCCAGTACTTGCTCAGGCTCTAGGAAATTGCTTCAGGAGAAGGTTATAGGGAAGAATAGACTCAGTGATTACAGAGAGATTAATGGTGTCGTGGTATGTACGTCACAAGCCCTTGGGAATAAAGCAAGCTCCTCTGCATACCGAGCTGATAAGCGAGCTTACTGTAGGTACTAAGTTAATTAGTAGCAGTCTGGGTAGGAGGTAGAGTAGATAGTGAGATGAAACAGGGGAAAGGTGAAATGCTTCCTAGGGACTGAATGAAGAACAAAGATCAACAATGAGATACTGGAAGAAAGAGAGAATAAAAGAGGAAATCTGTGGTCTTAACTAAGGAAATCTCCTGTTAAATGAAGTGTGGTCCCCGCAGCATGGCTGAACAACACAGAACAGAAAGCTTTCTCTAGAAAACATCTCTACTCCACATGAAAGGGAGACAGTTTAGGACAGCAGTATAAATGTCCTTGTTTACTCTCCCTGACTTCTACCCCTTGTTTCGCAAACACTGCATAGTTATACCTCTCAGACCTTTCTCAAGCCCCTCTGCCTTTTCTGAATCTTGTCATCACCAAAAACTTCTTGATGCAGCTACGTGATCAATTTTTCTTTTTTATGGATCCCCACACACTGTAACCAATGACAGTCTGAGCCAGACTATGGAGAGAATCGAAATGGCAGATTGACAAAAATTTCAGAAGTCCTTCAGAAATGCCAAAAGGCCTCATGTAGAAGCTCTGTGTTGTTACAAATTATATTGCAAAGGTTAGTTCATAGATGTTCATCCTGCTTTGTATCCTTAGATCCACAAAGCAGTCAGTATCACATTCATAAACATGTCAACTGATGCATTCACAGCTGCATGGCAAAGTGTCATTCCTGTAAATGCATAAAGATCATTCCTAAAGATTCAGGCCAGTCATAGAATCATAGAATTGTTAGGGCTGGAAGGGACCTTAGAGATCATCTCGTTCCAGCCCCCCTGCCATAGGCAGGGACATCTCCCACTAGATCAGGTTTCTCAGAGCTGCATCCAGCCTGGCCTTAAAAAATTCCGGGGATGGGGCCTCCACCACCTCTCTGGGCAACCTGTTCCAGTGTCTCACCACCCTCATGGTGAAGAGCTTCCTAACGTCCAGTCTGAATCATCCCATCTCTAGTTTTAATCCATTCCCTCTAGTTCTACCATTACCCAACATCCTAAAAAGTCCCTCACCAGCTCTCTTGTGGGCCCCCTTAAGGTATTGGTAGGCCACTATAATGCAAATCCATGGGTAAAATACACAGGAGTTACTGAACTCTGAACTTCAACTGAAATAAACTGAAGTAATACAAGCAACAACTAATGCAGCAAAGACAACTACCATTTTTAGCCTTTTTCATCCTGATATTTCATAACTATGTCTATAAATATTTTTAAAAACAGTGCACCAACCAAAAGCACTATACAAGTTTTCAGCGAAACCTCTATTTTTCTATCTATCCACAAATCAAATACAGCCTTTCCAATCACAGAGATAATTTTTCATCAAATAATGACTTTTTTTTTTTTTCCTTTCTGACGTTCTCCTAACTTAGCAAAAAGGTTTCGCCCCAAACCAGTTTTTATGTGCCTACTCCCCACAGGAGAATGTGCAGACAAGTGAAGTGCCTCAGCTCCCTCCACATAGCCTACACAAGGATAAGTACCTTCTGTATAGGTACTTACAAGGGGGATTGCTGGGGGGATTCGACAATAGTCAGTGTATGTACCAGAGCTGGGAGTTGCCTCAAGTCATCAGGCTGAGCTAGAAATCCCTGATATAATTAATAGGATTTGCTGAGGACAAGATGGGTATTAGATTCTACACCTTTCTGCAGGGCTTATTCAGTCAAAGAAGGAAGAACTTCCTTCTGCTCCAATGGTTTGGGCTGAGTCAATCAAATGGCACCCACTGCAGCCCTGGAAGTTAATCCCACTCTCCCTTCCTTCCCCTCCACCTCTCTAGCTATGCACTCCCACTGCTTCCCTTGAATGAGGATCTAGTGGTTGGACAATACTTTGGTGACTAGATTCAGCCCACTAAATTCACTCTGGGGAAATGTAAATATTTCTCACTAGCTGAGACAGCTGAGCTGGCTCAACAAGAGATCAGCTGAGTACTAGAATCACTGCAAGGAGGGCAGGGGGAGATGGAGAAGAGGGAAGAAGGAGAATGGACTAACATTCCACAGCAATTCTCTATTAGGTTTGTTCAGCTGCCCTGTCAAACCACACTTTCACTCACTACTTCAAAAAGTAGAACCCTTTTCTTTGAAAATTCACTATACTATAGTATAATTCTATAGTATAACACTATACTATAATTCTTATAGTATTGATGCTCTTTTATGGCAATAGCTCAGTAAGCAGAACACTTAGCCAAGGTCTGTAGTATATGTTAATTTCCTCCTCAACCCAGTAGGATACAAATCTTTTATCTCTAAGGAACAGTTCTAGCAACCACCAGGTACCCTGGTCAGAAGGAAGTTGCTGTTAGTAGCAAGGCATCCAGATTCCACCACGAGTCAGTCATGCCCTCTGTGCAGAGAGGCTGTGAAAACAGTTTTGTCAAATCATCCTTAGCAGTTAAGGTGTTCTTAACAGTAGGCAACACCAAAATGGAAAGAGCTGTAAGAAACAAATCAGTTTTCCCATTTAAACTATAGTCTTGCAAAATGACATGCTACACACCAGAAGCCTGACATCCTGCCCTTTACATGGGTGTTAAGTCTGCCTTCTTCAAAGGAATTCTCTTGAAAGTGAAGAATAGATAACAATTAGAGCTGACAGTCCTTTATCTGTCAACAGCCAAAAAGGCAATTATAAGGAAAAATTTTTGAAACATAGAAACATTGACAAGTCTAGGCTGGAAGGGGAGATTATCCGATCCAACCTGCTACTGAAAGCAGAGCCTTACAACTCAGCTGCATCTTGAATATTTCCAGCCAACATGATTCCTCCACTTCCCTGGGCAAGTAATTGCAACGTTTTGCTGTTCTCACCCTGACGACTTTTTTTCTTATATCCAGAGGCACTTACCCTCTTCCCTATTGCCTCTTGTCCTGTCACCATGTACCCTCATGAAGAGTACGTCCCTCCTCTCTGTAACTACCTACTAGCCATTGGAAAACTGTGAATAGACGCTCACCACCTTCCCAAGCCTTCTCTTCTCTAGGCTGTACAAACCCAGTTCCCTAAGTTGTCAAAGTTCTCCAACCCTCAGATCATCTTGGTGGCAATTCACCAGACCATATCTAATTTTTCAATTTCTCTCTTGAACTGGGGGGACAAAAACTGTACACAATATTCCAGGTGTGTCCTAACAAATGCTGAGTAGAGCAGAATAATCACAGTCCTTGATCTGTTGACTACACTCTTACTGATGTAACCCAGGACACAGTCTGCCTTCATTCCTTCAACGGAACACTGCCAACTCCTGTTGAGCTTGCCAGTCATCATGACCACCGGGTCTATTTCAGCAGAGCTGCATTGCAGTCAGTCAGACCCCAGCCTGTACTGCTGCTTGGGATTATTCCATCCATGCATGACTTTTCATTTATCTTTGTTAAACCTCGTGCAATTCTTGTTGGCCCAGTCTTCCAACCTGAATACTATTAATAAACATTTGGCTGTAGGACATCTTCCTGTTACGGACAAACATGAGTTGCAGCCAGTTCCTGGAGGTAATTCACCCTATAATGTTTGAGAACTTTCAATGATGTAAGCACTGACAAGTTATTCTATAGGCAACTAAAAGAAATTTCAAGATCTATAGCCCTTGTCCTTGTGGGAGATTTCAATTTCATGGACATCAACTGGGAATATCATACTGCTGAGATGAGCAGGTCTTTCAAATTATTGAAGTTTGCAGGAGATCTTGTCACAGGTACTCAGTGAGCCAACTAGGAAAGATGTTCTCCTAGACTTGCTATTTGTGAATAGAGAAGGACTTGTCAAGGATGTGATGGGAGGTGGCTGTCTTGGCCACAGTGACTTTAAAATGGCTAAGTATAAAATTTTCAGTGTAGTAAGAAAGAAGGACAGCAGAGTTGCTACCCTGGACTTCAGGAAAGCAAACTTTAAGTTATTCAGGGAGCTATTTAGGAGAGTGCCCTGAGAATCTGCTTTTGAGGGCTTACAAGTCCATGAATGCTGGTTAGTCTTTAAGAACCACCATTTAGAAGTACAGGAGCAGGCAATTTCACTGTGCTGTAAGTCAAGCAAGCGGGGCAGAAGACTGCCTTGGCTGAACTGGGTACTCCTCATGGAGCTCAAGAGGAAAAAGAAATTGTATGATCTCTGGAAGCAAAGACAGGCCTCGCAGGAAGATTAGAGAGCTGTGGTTCATACATGCAGGGAGAGGACATGAAAGGCCAAATCTCAATTAGAGTTGAAACTGGTCAGTGTTGTTTCAGATAACAAGAACGTCTTTTTGAAGTACGTTAATAGCAAGGGGAGGTCTGTAGAAAACATTGGACCAATACCCGTTCAAGATGACTAACAGGGATGAAGAATAAGCAGAGGCATTCAATATTTTTTTTGCCTCAGTCTGTAATAATACTGATAGACCTTGGGCTGCCTGGTTCCCTGAGTCGAAGGATGACGAGTGTAGGAACAGGGACTTTCCATTTGTGGACACTGAAATTGTAAGGGACCAGCTGTATCAGCTGAATGTTCACAAGTCCATGGGGCCTGATGGGATTCATCCCAGAGTACTGAAGGACCTAGCGGAATTTATGGCAGGACCCCTCTCTATCATCTACCAAAGGTCTTGGGAATTTGGAGAGGTCCCTGCTGACTGGAAGCTAGCCAACGTTATTCCAACCTACAAAAAGGGCACGAGGGAAGACTCAGAGAACTACAAACCTGTTCGTCTAAACTGAGTACCTGGAAAAATTATGGAGAAGATAATACTGGGTACTACTGGAAGAATAATGCAATCACCAGGCACAGTCAATGTGGGTTCACAAAGGGAAAGTCCTGTCTAGTTAATCTGATATCCTTCTATGGTAAGGTCACCTGCATTATTATAGATAGGTGCTGATCTCCTTTCTCTGGTATCCAGTGACCGGATACATGGGAATGGTTTAAAAGCTGTGCCTGGACATTAGGAAGCATTTCTTTACTGAGAGGGTGGTCAAACACTGGAGCAGGCTTCCTATAGACGTGGTTGATGCACCACATCTGTCAGTGTTAAGAGGCATTTGGACAATACCCTTAATAACATGCTTTAACTTGGTCAGCCCTGAATTGGTCATTCAGTTGGACTAGATGGTTATTGTAGGTCCCTTCCAACTGAAATATTCTACTCTATTCTATTCTATTCTATTCTATTCTATTCTATTCTATTCTATTCTATTCTATTCTATTCTATTCTATTTTCAGACATACACTAAAAGTTCAGGTGAACTTCTACTTCACGAAGTAATTCATTACTTGTTCTTTGTTTAGCAGTACTCCTTATTCCTAGATACATCAGGGAGTCAAAAGGATTTTAACTCATCCCTCTGTGAAATAATAACCCATTGCCTCCTTTTTCCTTTTGTTTGTAAAATCAAAGAAGGCATAAAAAAATATCTGACAAACAGGGCCCAATCAGGATAGAAAAATATATAGATTTGCATGTCACAGAACTCATAAATAGATTTATGTGGGGGCCATGTGATGTGGGCTGGGCCGTCGGTCCTTTCTGCTTTGTGAGGCAGAGAGCAAGATTCCTCTGCTACGTGTGAGGGGAGAACATAATTTTCAGGGCAGAGTTTCTCTCATTAAAGTAAAGCAGACCAAACAGCCCTGACACAGGTAAGCACTCCCCCACTGCTCACCCCGCCCTCTTTCCTAACGAGTTTCCTGCTTTTGTGGGACAGACCTAGGAGAGCTGCGAAAGAGTAGAAGGTATGTGATCGTCTAGAAATTGCTTTGGAGTCAGAACCTGGAAAAATGAGGTTCTAGTTTCCCACGCAGAACGTGTACAACGGGATCTTCCCATCGTTTGGTACCTTCTCACATTCACTAGCTACCGGCTTTTAGTTTCAAAAGGAATCTTTGCTGTCTCCCTACAAGAAAACTCAAAAAGGAGGAACGGAGAGTTTCTACTTGTGACCCATCCTCAGGTCGGAAGTGGAAGGAGCAGGGACAGAAGACCTTGCACATTTTTCCTTGTGATGAAGAGAGAAGTTAAAACATGACTGTTCCTACCTACCGAAACCTCTTTCTGGTAAGTACACACTGAAAGCTGGCAGTAAAAAAAGTAACAAGAAGGTAAACTGTTCAGAAAGAATGTGTTTCTTTTTCTGGCATTTTTATATATATATATATATATATTTTTATATATATATTTATCTATTTTTGCTGTAACAAGGGAACGCATTTAGTGTGCAAAAGCACACAATGTAATATGGAACTATATAAAACTGTGTATTTGTTTGGAGATGCATATTCATAAAAAATATGCCCATTGTGTCATGCTCTTTTCCTTCAAAGGGGTCTTCACCAAAACAGTGGGGTGTATGTAGGTTAGCGTAACACGTGCAAGACGACTCCTTCTTTATGGTATTTCTCAAATACCACAGATCCGTGGTATTCATTCCATATTGACTGCACACAGTGACAACTGCTGTCTCTTTCACGGAGATGGGGTTTGGAATGGGGGACAGGGAGGGGCTCTCACATTTGAGAATGGTGCAAAAAAGCACATCAAAAGAAAAAGAACTGAGGATATAGGCAAATATTCAAACGCATACCTACATTTTGCAAAAACCGACATACCCCAGCTATATCTAGAACCTAAAGTAATGTTATTGCTATAATGCCACACTGAAGTTAGACGCTCGATTTACTGGGGCAGACAGCCCCGTTAATGTGGCTACGTTTCTTCCGGGATCTGAACTATTATCTGAACCTTCATTATGCAATGTACAAATGTCCTAGAATTAACCTTTAAAGTTTTTCTGCATTTCACTTTCATAGTAACCTCAAATCTGCTTCCTAGACTGCTCTAAGTTCTATTAAGTAGCTAGACCTTTTTAGATAAGCCTGGCAATAAGTGCTGATGGCCTATTTATGCATTTTATGTCTTGCAACTGTGTGTCCAAGCGTCCCTATTATTCAATATGCATTCACATAGGGAATTCTAGTACGCTTACACTGGCATGTATTTATGCATAGATTTCCCAGGCTTATTACATATGTGCATAGCTGCATGTTTCATGATGGCATGTGCTTGAGTATGTATGTTCTTATTTTGGTCATGATACGGATGAAGTGTTTGTATGCTCATGTTTCATGTTAAAAAAAACCCTATTGTGTCTTCCACAGATGTCCGTCCCCTTAACTGCTCATCTGTTGTCAACTGTCTGCTATCACCATCTATACCACCATGTGGTTAGAGACACACTGGAAGAACATCCGCCAAACCCTGTTGCTTCTTTTCACGGCTGCTCTTCTCATTGGGGTCACCATGCTGGCCATTTCATCTAACATCAACCCAGTAGGCTATTTCTTCCTAGGGGTAGGGGGAGTGTGCCTGGTCGGCTATTTGCTGAGTGTCTTTGTTGAGTGTTACCTGAAGGATCAGCACCGACAGGAGGCAAATGAGACACCGCCAAACAGACAAAGCCATGCAGAGTAAGCAGCAACCTGGTTATTCCTCTTGCTTTAACTCTCCCTCCTCAGATACGGCCACTTTACATATTGTTTTGCTGCCCTTCCCCTAGGGCACCAAACACAGACTCCATTCCAGAAGACAAAAGTTGTTTTTAGGTTGTTTTTCTTCATTCTTCAGGTGGAGGTTGCAAAAGTCTGTGCCATATACGTCCTGCACCTTGTTCAATATGTATTTTCTTTCCCCCTGGGAACTGATCCGCTAACAATTTCCAAGGTTAAACAGATTCAGGCCCAGTTTTATTTTCCTTTGAGTAATCGAGTCTTGCCAAACAATGAGTCAGACACGGAAAAAGAAAAAAATGCTGAAGCAGTACTGAATCTTAGCTGGGTTTAGCTCTATAAACCTTATCTCCAGAGCAACGGTTCCTTGGCAAACTTTTACAAAGCAAGCTGCAACTGGGTGTGTTTCCAGTCTTAAAAACCCAACTTGACACTAATAAGACCTGATTTTGTGAGGCTCTGAATACTCCTACAACTTTTTTGGCTTCATGTACGTTTGCAGGTTCTCAGCATCACTTAATTTAACCCCACTTTGCCTACTGTAGTTGAAGAATTTAACTTCATTTGTATCTTTGCTTCCTTGTCTGTGTAATTCAGATAATCATTACCCATAAATGACTTGACATTCTCAAATACAGGGAGTCGTAGGAATGCAAAAATGTTATTTTGTGTTTATTTTTAGAAAGAGTACATAAAAAGAAGTCTATATTGGGTTTTGCTAGCTTGGGGGCACACTAGAAGAAAATTAGTATCTGTTTATTTAAAAATATGACCGAAAAAGGAAAATGTTTCTCAAGTAACATCTCTTCCTGCAGATATTTTTTTTAACGCAGAATATTTAGTCCTTGTTTAAAATAAATGAAAACACTTCATCTTCTTCACTTCTTAAACATAGACGAAAACTGACCAAATGTATTAAAAAAGCAAGGTCCTGTTTTATTCTGAGAAATAATTAGGGGATTTTAGATGATAGGGGATTTTAGATGATAGGAGATTTTAAATGAGGGAGATCACGCTACAGGCTCCCTTCCAACTTGAGATATTCTAAGCCTACGACACTGAAACCCAGTATGGGTTTTTTCACTTATTCTGGGGAGCGTGGAAAAATGGTCAAATAAGCCATTCTCCAGAGCAGCAAGCAAGAAATTAAGTCAGCTGGGCAAGTGAGCTGATCCAGTGGCAGAATATCACATGCAATAATACAATGTGAGATACCCTGTCTCAGACACATCTGTTGATTGTACCGTGGTCCCTATAGTATATTATGCAGACTACCTGCCTCTGAATAAACTAAGCTGTAAAATAACAAGTGTAACTGCCATTCCTCTCTTTATGTATAGGGTGAACAGTGCCTATGAAGCGCCCACCTATGAGGAGGTGATGACCACGTCAGTTCCAGCAATATGGACGATTACATCCAATCCAGGCTTAGTGCCCTCACCACTGAACGAGCCTCCTCCTTACAGTGTAGTTATTGAATCATCTGCCCAAGAAGAGATTACGCTGGATGCTCTCAGGGTGTCAGTGGTGTCAGACACAAGGCACACCTCCGAGACAGACACAGGCTCCAGGATGCAGTTGCAGCTGGTGCTGCCTCCAAGACTGCAGCGGTTTGTTTCAGATATCCATGAAGTGAAAGGTATTGAAGACACGTTTGAGCCACTGGAGCCACTCACTCCACCACCTGCTTATGAGAGTGCCATCAATGATGAGGTCTTTGAAGACGCTTTCCAGCCCTCCGTATTATGATTAATTTCACCTGTGAATGCAGAAACAAACTCTCACCCCAATACAGGGTGCTCCTGGAGGAAAGGTGAAAGAGATGAGATTTTTCACACACAAAAGCTGTAAAAGTTTGCCTCGCCATCCTTTGAACCAGAGCTGAACTACAGACACAGCTTCTAATCTCACCAGAATCTTTTTGCACAAAATATAAATCAACGGAATACCACCATGCTTTGTCGTGGCAGACATGTAAAACCGCTGTGAGGAAAGTTGTGTTATATACAGCAACAATTCTCAAACTGGAGATACACCTTTACGGGGTGTAGCATGAGAAGAGACAAGAGTTCCAAAGGAACTCTGTATGCAGCCAGGAGAAGCTGCCTCAGAAACAGAAGGAGTAGAAACAGCACTAAGCAGGTTCTGCCTGTGCGCTACAAACAGCAGTATTGCCGAGAGCTGTGCAATCACCAGCCACCCTAAGATCCCTAATGAGCAACTGAGGTTGCAGTTCCCCGAGCTGCTGTTTTACAGCTACACAAATTCATGGTCTGTACTGTGTTGCTCCACATCCTCAGCTGTGCTGCACCAGAGCGTGACTTAGGGGAAAGGTGGTTGTCTTCATCTGGAAGCCGGCATCACCTGATACCTGTCACTTGGGGTTGAAAAGCTGACGGCAAGCATGGCATCATGAAATGACTCCTGTTGTTCACAAAGTTCTCATCCCACACAGCCTGCAGTGGTGGACAAGAGGGAGACAATAGCAGTTTTTCTCCTGTAAGAGAGGCCGGCGGTGGGATACATACACATAAACGTATTCTCTGCTTGGACCACCAAACTTTGCAGCTCTACAGGAGGGTGTATTTCTCTGCTGCACTACATCCCCAAAGAGATCACTTTGAGATACTTTATTGTCATCATGGCAAGCACTTGCACAGAAAGGTCAACACTCCTCCAGTTCCCCGTAATGATGCCGTGCACAGGGGGTTCCTCTCTGGACTCTGGAAAGAGCTGGTCTGTCTGATGAGGCCGTGGCGGCAGGGGAGAACACCTGAGAATAGCAGCCCCGAGGCACACGCAGTTTTCGTCATGACGGCTCTAGGTTGGAGCGAGGTACTAGCTCACACTGATCAGTCACGCCGTGTGGTCTTTTGAAATGGGTGAGTTAAACTGATGGGATCTGCAGTGTTAAAGTGGTCTGCAGTATGCAGAGAGACATTCGTGTCTGGCGAATGCCGAAATATGGTGGTCCGAATATCCTGTGAAGGAGAGAAGCAATCATCACAGCCTCATGTCATACAACTGCATCATTTTTAATTCATATGAGGAACCATCAAACCATAGTCTATAAGCAAATAAATTATTTCTCCTTGTTTGATTCTTTATAGTTCAAAGAAAAAACCCTGACCTTTTGTGTTGTTTATAAATAAACAGGACAGCGTTAAAAATACCTGGTAGCATCATTAGTTTTTCCTCCCAAAAGAAACTCCACAAAGACATGCTTTTGCTTGCATTCACTTATTTGATAATTTTGGCTTAGAAAAAGGAGAGTTCCATTTCTCAATCTACAGCTGAATCACTTTAATATCATTAATGACGAAGCAGCTGTGATACCTTTATCATAAAAGTATTATAAGACACAAATTTGCTGGTATTTTTTAAAGCCAATCACTTCTTGCATTTCCCTATCTGTATCTGCAAACACAAAAGAACAAATCACAATAAAAAAGATTGCAGGTGTACCACACAGGAACAGAAACTTAGGGGCTAAGCTGGGCAACCTCGGCCTTTTATGAGTGCACCGAATTTCCAGGAGTCAGGAAGAAATTCAGGTAAGCAGCACAGATGAAGACTAGCCAAAGGGAAGACCAAAAATGTCACCAGTTATGATCACGACAACTTTGTCTTCAGCATCTGTAAGCGTTATTCAAGCCTTGGGACTTGTGTTAAGTTTTAGCATGTGAAACTCCTGCGCACCAAGGAACAACTATTGGAAGTTTTGCATGACAAGTGCTGTAAATTAGCTTCTGCTAAAAGGCGGATCACGTGCTTTTCCCTTCATATTTCACGTGCACTCTGCATGCCCCCTGTGCTCCCTCTCTTCCCTTTTAATTACTGAACGTTACTTCAGCCCTCTTATGACTTCAGCCGATTTCAGATGAAACGTATGTCAACAAAACATACGTAACAAAAAAATCTAAAAATAAAAAAAATCCCGGAACTGTTCTACTTGTGGGGAGAACCCGTTCCCCTGCTCTCATCACAGAATGGTTTGGGTTGGAAGGGACCTTAAAGACCACCTACTTCCAACCCCCCTGCCATGGGCAGGGACACCTCCCACTAGACCAGGCTGCTCAAAGCCCCATCCAGCCTGGCCTTGAACACTTCCAGGGATGGGGCATCCACAGCTTCTCTGGACAACCTGTTCCAGTGTTTCACCATCCCCAGAGTAAAGAACTTCTTCCTAGTATCTAATCTAAATCTACCCTCTTTCAGTTTAAAAGCATAACCCCTCATCCTATTACTAAACTTCCTGGGAAACGTGTTCCAGTGCCTCACCAACCTCATTCTGCCCCTCTACTCCACTCTGCTGAGACCCGACCTGGAGTACTGCGTGCAGCTCTGGAGTTCTAAGCACAAGAAGGACACGGACCTGTTGGAACGGGTCCATGGGGAGGGTCACAAAGATGATCAGAGGGCTGGAGCACCTCTGCTATGAAGACGGGCTGAGAGAGTTGGGGTTGTTCAGCCTGGAGAAGAGAAGATGGTCTTCCAGTACCTGAAGCGGGCCTACAGGAAGGATGGGGAGGGACCCCGTATCAGGGAGCATGATAGGACAACCTGTAACAGTTTCAAACTGAAGGAGGGTAGATTTAGATTGGATATTAGGAAGAAATTCTTTACTGTGAGGGTGGTGAGGCACTGGAACAGGTTGCCCAGGGAAGCTGTGGATGCCCCATCCCTGGAAGTGTTCAAGGCCAGGCTGGATGGGGCTTTGAGCAGCCTGGTCTAGTGGGAGGTGTCCCTGCCCATGGCAGGGGGGTTGGAACTGCATGGCCTTTAAGGTCCCTTCCAATATAAACCATTCTATGATTGTATAGTGAAAAATTTCTTGGTAACATCTAAACTAAATCTACCCTCTTCCAGTTTGAGGCCATTACCCCTCGTCCTATCACTACATGTCCTTGTAAAAAGTCCTTCACCATATTTTTCGTAGGCCCCCTTCAGGTACTGGAAGGCCACTATAAGGTCTCCCCGGAGCCTTCTCTTCTCCAGGCTGAACAACCCCAACTCTCTCAGCCTGTCCTCACAGGAGAGGTGCTTCAGCCCTCTGGTCATCTTCGCGGCCCTCTGCTGGACCCGCTCCAACAGGTCTGTGCCCTTCTTGTGCTGAGGGCTCCAGAGCTGGACGCAGCACTCCAGGTGGGGCCTCACCAGAGTGGAGCAGAGGGGCAGAATCACCTCCCTCAACCCCGCTGGCCACGCTGCTTTCGACGCACCCCAGGATGCGGTCGGCCTTCTGGGCTGCTTTTAACGGGCGGGCCCGTTCCCCCCCCTCCGCCATGACCAACCTCCGCCCCCCCACACCACACCCCGGGGGCCCCCCGCGCGCCGCGGGGCGGGGCGGGGCCGGGCCGGGCCGGGCCGGGCCGGGCCGGGGCGGCACGCGCTGACAGGCCGCGAGAGAAGCCCCGCCCCCCCGCAGCCGAGGCCAGGGCAGGAAGCGACGCCAACCCGCGGGAGGGGGTGGCGGGAAGGCGCGCCTGCGCATGCGCGCAACCGGCGGCGGGCGACGGCTTGTTTTCCTACCACCGCCGCTGCCAAAGGGAGGGCGAGGCGGTGGCGCGGGCCGCGCCCCCTCCAACCCTCCGCGGCCACGTGACCGGAGGGAAGCGAGTCCCTCGGGAGCTGGCGGGGGAGGGCGGGGCGGAGCCTGGGGGTGAGCGGCGGGGAGGGGCGCGCGCGGCGCGGGCCGTTTGGCGCGAGCTGGTTTCGGGACAACGCGCAGCGGCCTGCAGCGGCCTGGGCCCTCACGCCGCCGGGGCCCCGCCGCCTCGGGAGCCAGGGGTGGCGCTCAGCGCACCCTTCCCCGCCGATCGCCGGCGGGGCGGGTGGTGGAGGCCTCTCCTGCCCGTTGTCAGGCGGCGGCGGCGGCGGCTGCTGCCGCTTCTGCCGCTGCTGCTGGCGGAGACGGCCCGCTTCCTCCCGAGCAGAAAGGCGGGAGCGGTTGAGGGTGGCTCTTGCCGCTGAGTTTGGTTTTTGGTCCTCCCCTCTCCTGCCAGGATGCTGGTTGCCTGCGGCATGCAGCGGTGCCATCAGGAAGCGCTAAAGAAGAACCGGGTGGTGCTGGCCAAGCAGCTGGTTTTAAAAGAGTTGATGGAGCACATGATAGAGAAAGACATCATCACCTTGGAGATGATGGAAATGATACAGGTAAGCGCGGTTATACTCAACTGCACTGTCGGCTTTATTTCTAGCTAAGCTCAGTGTCGTTCTTGGCAGTGGCAGCATGGTAAAACTCATCTATGCGTGTTACCTGCGTATTTTATGCCTGGAGAACGTACAAAGCAATACGGGGTTTGCCTGCGGCCCCGTAGGAGAAGTGTAAGCTGCTCCTGGCAATATGGATTTTGGCTGAGGCTTATTAAATTGTTGGCGTGCATGCTGGTACGGATTTCCGGCAGGCTGCGCTTCCAGAGTCAGGTGGTATCTTCCAGGCCTTTGTTGTCATTTTGTGCCTCTCTTGTTTTCTCCTTTTGGAAAAGTAAGAATAATACCTATTTCCAGAAGAATACTGTGAAAGCAAGTAAGGGAATATATTATAAACCAGTTTGTTATGGCACTTGTGCACTTTTCACTTGAAGAATTTGTATTTCATATGTATTTTTGTTAATTGCATGAAGAACCTTGCATGATCCAATACTCACTCTCAGATGACAAATGCTGTTCTTGCGCTTTTGTTCCTTATCCTGAGCAATGGGTACTATGAAGAGAAGTCATTGGCAATAGCTTGAGATTGCTCCCAGAGGTATGGTTATGCACTGAAGACTATGCAGGATGGAGATACAGGTCTTCAAAGAGAGAACAAACTGAAAAGGAAATGACTGAAGGTGCACATCAAGTGCATCTCAGGACTCAAGTAAGCAGTTGAGGGACTTCTTAGTCCCTTGGTAAGACTGATGGTCCTGTCATAAGAACAGATGCTGAAAAATAGAATTATGAGCTATTTGTTGGGCACCAGTGCAGAAGATAAGAACCTGAGACGGATGAGGTTTTTTAAAGCAACGAAGAAATAACTTCCCGATGAATTTTGAATCGTTGTGTGTCAAAGATAATGTGAAATACTGTGTGGGACCTGTCAAGGATACTTGTGCTAAGTTGTGGGAGATGCAGGTAGTCTTACCTGAAATAGCTTCAGTCCCTGGTGAAGGAGCACAAAGATACAGAAAGACAGTGAAAGTCAGAGAATGAATCAAGAACTGATTGCACTTGTTTTGGCTGAGATAGCGTTAATTTCTTCATAGTAGCTTGTATGGTGCTGTGTTTTAGATTTGTGATTAAAATAATATCGATAACACAGGGAAGTTCTAGTTATTACTGAGCAGTGCTTACACAGAGGCAAGGCCTTTTTTTGCTTCTCACAGGACCCTGCCAGTGAGCAGGCTGGGGGTGCACAAGAGGTTGGGAGGGGACACGGCCAGGACAGCTGACCCCAACTGGCCAAAGGGATAGTCCATACCATATGATGTTGTGGTCAGCAATAAAAGCTGGTGGAAGAAGAAGGAAGGAGGAAAGTTCTGAGTTAAGGTGTTTGTTTTCCCAAGTAGCCGTTACGCGTGATGGAGCCCTGCTTTCCTGTAAGTGGCTGAGCACCTGCGGACCAATGGGAAGTAATGAACGAATTCCTTGTTTTGCTTTGCTTGCATGGGTGGCTCTTGTATTACTTATTAAACTGTCTTTATCTCAACCCAAGAGTTTTTTTCATTTTTACGCTTTCAGTTCTCTCGCCATCCTGCTGGGGAGACGGCGGCTGTGTGGTGCTTAGCAGCCCATGGGAGTTAAACATCAACACTGATGAAGTATGGGTGGTTAGTCGGGATGTTCAGTTGCCAGCCTGCAGTTAGTCATTGAAGGGGGAGGGAGAGGAGAGGCAGAAAAGGAGAGGAGAGGTAAAAAAAAATCCAACAAAACAAGCCCTCTCAAAGGTAGGATAATGCCAGAGATAATAGTATTTTTGGGGGAATGCTGCTGCAGTTAAGAAGTGTTAAACAGAGACAGAGGGGAAGAAGACTAAGGGAGTCTTCCTCTCCAGGTGTAAGTCGGTAAAAGGAGATGCAACAATACTTGGTAATGGATTGTCAGTAAGGAGAAAGGTGTTATGATGGATAAGTCAGGTAAAAAGTAATAGCTTAGTGAAAAAAATTGTGCCTAATACAACATACACACATAACTAAGAGCTTAAAGGTATATAAATAGCAATAGCAGCCTGAGCAATAGAACAAAGTGACTTGAACTACTGTTAGAGGGTATTAATCTGGAAATTGCACAAAAATAGAAATATGGCAGGGGTAGGAGGAAAGCATGCACAACTGGAACAATAGTACTGCAAAATATGCATTGTACTAGAAGGGCAGAAATGAAGGGAATGGTTGCAGGATAGTACGAATCATAATAGTGCTGTAGATAAACAAAAAGTAACGCGCATTAAAAAATGATCACATGAGTCAAAACCATTTTGTCTTACCTTTCATTTTTCTATAGTAGTTCTGTGAATTTGTCATAGGCATCCACTCTCTGTCTCAAATCTGAACAAAGGTCTTAGGAGTGCTGTTAGGTAGTCAGGTATCTTAGTGGAAACAGGAGGAGACAAATGCCACTGTGTCTGGTGACAGAGCATAGATATTTCTGGATATTGCAACTGAGTCATTCTATATAGCCCCCTGCACCCCACAAAAGTAATGAAATCAAGAAGATCTGGATCAGTAGTGATATAACCATAAAATGGTTAGAGTTCAAAGGGACATTGAAGATAATCTAGTTCCAACCCCCCTGCCATGGGCAGGGACACCTCCCACTAGACCAGGGTGCTCAAAGCCCCATCCTGCCTGGCCTTGGACACTTCCAGGGATGGGGCATCCACAACTTCTCTGGGCAACCTGTTCCAGTATCTCGCCACCCTCATAGTGAAGAATTTCTTCCGAATATCTAATCTAAACCTCCCCTCTTTCAGTTTAAAACCCCTACCCCATGTCCTGTTGCTCCACTCCCTGATACAGAGTCCCTCCTCATCCTTCCTGTAGGCCCCCTTTAGGTACTGGACAGCCACTGTAAGGTCTCCCCAGAGCCTTCTCCAAGCTGAAAAACTCTTTAACTCTCTCAGCCTGTCTTTGTAGGAGAGGTGCTCCAGCCCTCTGATCATCTTCGTGGCCCTCCTCTGGACCTGCACCAACAGGTCCATGTCCTTCTTATGTTGGGGGCCCCAGAGCTGGACATGGTACTCCAGCTGGGGTCTCACGAGAGCAGAGTAGAGGGGCAGAATCACTTCCCTTGACCCACTGGCCACGCTGCTTTTGATGCAGCCCAGGATGCTGTTGGCTTTCTGGGCTGCAAGTGCACTTTGCTGGCTCACGTTGATCTCATCTATCAACATCCCCAGTCCTTCTCCACAGGGCTGCTCTCAATCCGTTCTCCAGCCTGTATTTGTGCTTGGGATTGCCCTGACCCAGGTGCAGGACCTTGTACGTGTCCTTGTTGAACTTAATGAGGTTCGCACGGGCCCACATCTCAAGCCTGTCAAAGTCCCTCTGGATGTTTTAAATCATCTTGTCTTAAAAACACAACAATTATACTGGTCCTGTTGGTCTGATTTATACTAAACAGAAGAATAAACAAATTGGTTCTGGAAACAGGGCACTTCACAGAACCACAGAATGGCAGGGGTTGGAAGGGACCTCTGGAGATCATCTAGTCCAACCCCCCTGCTGGTTCACCTAGAGCAGGTTGCACAGGAACGCATCCAGGCGAGTTTTGAATGTCTCCAGAGACAGAGACTCCACCACCTCTCTGGGCAGCCTGTTCCAGTGTTCTGGCACCTCAAAATAAAGTTCCTCCTCATGTTTAGACGGAACTTCCTATGTTCAGGTTTGTGCCCATGACCTCTTGTCCTGTTGTTGGGCACCACTAAAAAAAGACTGGCCCCATTCTCCTGACACCCACCTTTAACTATTTACGAGCATTGATAAGAACCCCCCTCAGCTGTCTTTTCACTTAAATAAACTTTTGTAATCTAATGAAAGTGAAATAAACCAAGGAGCTCATGGAGATGAAGGAAGGATGAAATTTCTTCAAGTGTGAGGTTCTAAACCAGTACTGAAACTTGTACCACAAGTAAGCAAAAAGTGGGGAGGGGAGGAGGTTGCAGGAAGAGCCACCAAAGGCAAAGGTGGTTGAGCTGGATGAAGAGCTCACAAGGAGTATGAAGAGTAAGTAAAGAGTGTATACGTGTACACTGGAGAAGAATTAATAAATAGGAGCAGCTTCTTTTGGTGTCTGAAGTGGGGAGTGAGAGTAGGAAGTGACAGGAATGAATTTAAATTGAGTCATTTGGAAAGATACTAAACAATTTTAGGTTTTTTTTTTCAATTATTTACACTTCTAAGAAAGAATAAAGAAAAAACAATACTGTTTACTGTGTAGTGAAGATGATGTAAATATAATTATCTAGGTGAAGGCCCAGAAGAGAGAATTTTAAAACAGAGCAAAAATGATAGTGGAAATAAAGAGGGACAGTGGAAACAGCCATTTTTAAGATGAAGTCCAAAACCCACTTCATTAATGACTTCTTGTCAGAGCATCATATATTCTTCCAGAACTCTGGGGTGGACCTTCAAAATTGCAGATATGATAGCAAGAGCTTTCTCTTGCTTTTTAAACAAGTTGAATATTCTGTGCTGTAATCGAAGACTATGATATTGTGTAGATATAGAGATTTAAATGCTCTGTGTCTATCTGTAGACAGTAATGAAGGCATCACTGGCTTTGACAAAGTGACATAAATTTTAGTAGGATGTTTGTCAAGTATATATGCGCTCTCCGCAGATTCTGTGTGTATATTCAGGCTCAGTAAGAAGACTAATACTATGGGATTTTGACATGAATTCAGAGCAACCAGTTCCTGGTATGCAGATTATCAAAATCATCTGTGAGGGTACAAAAGTAAATTAAGGATGTATTACAAAATGAAATGAAAGAAGTCTGTCTTAAGAAAGTTTTACTTCTGAATGTTTGCTGAACATTATTTAGTATAACCTAAATATGGTGTTGATGTGGAAGTTACATGAGGAGGTACAGCACTTTGGGTATTTAAGGGAGCGTTAAGGAAGTAGTCTATCAAAAGCTGACTGCTGTACATACAAAGTGCAGAATATGAACATTATGAAAATTTCTTAACATTTTAACAAAACTTAAGATCCAGTTCTTGAGGTCAGCTTGTGTTCTTAATTATGATCTATGGCTTAGAGTCATAGACTGTATAGACATATAATGTGAAGGTTAATGATCCTAAGCTTGTTATAAACAGCTTCAGGTCTAGTAGAAAAGAAGAAACAATAAGTACTTTAAAATATCAGCTGTCAATTTACTTTATTAGGTAAAATAAAATTCAGTAGGCTTACAGCAAGATACAAGTGTATGGAGCTGGTTATCTTTTACGGACTAATGGAGAAGTGTTACCAGGAGAAAGGGGCAAGTATTTTCACACTTCTGGAAAGGCACAGGTGAGATGACTGTATTCACTTCTAGTCAACAGTGCACAGAAAGTTGAGGTTTCTGTGGGAATAGGAAAGGGTACTTACATTGTCAAGAGGAAGAGGCCATTTATGAGGAGGCTGAAAGAAAGTGACTTGTTTGCTGTAGCAAATTTAAAATTGGAGACCAATTTATAGACAGAACTTTGATAAATAAGGGAAAGGACAGGAGAACACTGAAGTCAAGGGTCATTGTTGATACAAAAATAAGTGCTGTTAGTCATTAATGAACATAGGTCTGAAATTTCAGAATAGGTTCATAAGCATTGGATCAACAAGATTTTGCAATATTCTTTCAAACAAAGTGATGGGGGAAAAAAGCCAAACTACATTTTACACCAAACTTGATAAATTTTATGAAAGAAAGCAGAGGATTTACACACGTGACTCAAGGCTTTTTTTCTGATTTTCCTGTGATTGCAAATGTAGTGTTAGGCCTTGATAATGTGTAACTTGCCAACCATTTCTTATCATCCATCGATTCAAAAAATATAGGATGAATTCCATAGAATTGATAAAATTTATTTTGGATATCCAGTATTTTAGTACATGATGTTTTGGTGTGTTTTATATCTCACAGAGAAGGCTATTGTATAAATTATACAGTTTGTTGGCAAGTGTCCTGTTAATATTCTAACAACTGGAACTTCCTGGGAATGTTTTACAGATACATGAATTTCATTTTTGATTGTTGCGTTTACTCATGTACTACTGTATGTTGCTTCATTGGTCTAGAAGTTACAGTCTATACGTATGTAGTATCTTTGGGAATTGACAGCATAAAATCAGTATTTTATTTAACGCTTTCTGAGGGATTTGCATATTGATGCATGAGACCATAAACCATTGGGTAGTAGTGGAAACGTGTTCTGGACTTTGTGTATTCAATGAGGGGAAATAGATACTACTCCAACGGTGACTGGATGTAGAAGTTTAGAGAGAAGAATATTACTGTGTGTCGTAGAAGTTAGAAGGGAAGAGTATTACTGTGCACGGTAATGTGTGAATTGTTGGCTTGCTGTGTTGTTGCGTACTGTCCCCCTTGAGCAATAGCAACAGAGGAGTGGGAGGGAAATCAACTAGGAAAAGCTGTAAAAATGGATCTAGCACAGGTAAGCATAGTGATGAAACATTTACATGACATAAAATAAAGTAGTTGTTCTGAAGATTCATTGAAAATTAATTCTGTTGGGGTGTTACTTTGAGTATGGATTTTGTTTTTTCTCTGGATCTAGGCCCAGTCTGGGAGCTTCAGCCAAAATGTGGAATTCCTCAATTTGCTGCCCAAGAGAGGCCCTAATGCCTTCTCAGCCTTCTGTGAAGCTCTACGAGAAACCAAACAGCAGCATCTAGAGGCAGTGATCTTGAAGACGACATCCAACCTGAGCCATGGGATTGCAAGGGTACAACAGTTTTAAAAAAAATAAAATGGATGCATTGCATTTCAGATTGGGTTTGGGCACAAAGCGATCTTTTTCAAATGGGAAAAAAGTTGTTTACAAAGGACAGGATGGGTTTTCATTGCAAATTGAAACTTGTAGTAGCCTTAGTAAAAGCAGAGAGGAAGAAATCTGTGAAGAGAGTTTTCACACAGAATCACAGGATGGTAGAGGTTGGAAGGAACATCTGAAGGTCATCTGGTCCAGCCCCCCTGCTCAAGCATGGTCACCTTGAGCAGGTTACCCAGGGCCATCTCTTTTGAATGTCTCCAAGGATGGAGACCGCAACCTCTCTGAGCAATGTCCTTCAGTGCTCGGTCACCCTCACATTAAAAAAGTGTTTCCTGAGTAGAAAGCTACTAAAAGCTAATCTTGTCTGTTTAGGAGAGAGGGACTTTATTTTGTCATTTTTATTTTCCCCTTTTCACTATCT
The DNA here is from genome assembly GCF_963924245.1 of Chroicocephalus ridibundus. Classification (NCBI taxonomy): domain Eukaryota; kingdom Metazoa; phylum Chordata; class Aves; order Charadriiformes; family Laridae; genus Chroicocephalus; species Chroicocephalus ridibundus. Next base: position 133,759,245 of record NC_086284.1, on the reverse strand, counting down.
GCAGTTGTTAGCATTGGACTAAAGGAAGAATTTAGTAAAGATTCAATATTCTCAGTGTGTTGACAAGGATGAGAACTCACAGTAAACATATTTTATATGAAGGAAGACAGACAGACATGGTATTTTTGAGCAGAGTTGTTCCCTTATTAAAACGTAGGCTTTATTAGACTACCCTTGCTATTTTTTGTTTTCAAGTGTGCTTTACTATGCAAACAATGAAATCTTGAAAGCAAACAAAAAGATAGGAATCACTAGACAAATCAATTTTTGGCAAAACCAAGGAGGATATGATGATCTCAGTGAAAGGTTTCCAACCTGGGGATTTGAGTAGAAGTGTAGACATGAGCAAAGAAGGGAAGGAATTTTGCATTGATAGAAAATGCCACTGATATCTTGTTGTGATGTTTCATATGGATGTGAACAATAGGACTGGTTTTTTTAAGTCATATATACGTGTATATATACATGTACATATACATGTATCTCTGTTCCATGATACCTACAGGCTTGTACTGTAGAGAAAAAAAGAGGTGTTTTATGCTACTCTTTTTCATGGATTTATTGGATGTCTTGTAGCTTGAACACCGTTATGGATCAAATCTTCCATTCCCTGCCAGTGAGTCATGTAATGCAAAGAGACCGCGCTGGATTGGTGAGTTGCACATGACACCATAAATACTTGGTTGGCTATCTGTTTGGTTGCTTCTGATTTCTTAATACTCACTTAATTCAGTTCTAGAAATAAGCTTGCTACCACTTTGCTCATCCCAGGACAGTGAACAACTGTGTTATGATCAGATGCAGGAGGCAGAATTAGGCTAGACAATGAAAGTGAAATACATATTGGAAGAGAGAACCCAATCAGTTTCTAGTCAGCTTCATTTATTCTTAGAAGAAATTTTGTTGATTAAACAGTACATGTCAGTAAAATTTTAGATTTTTGAAAGATTTTCTTCTTTGTTCAAGATTTGTAATAGAGTTTAATTGAAATAGAGCTGTGAAAAGACACTGATTTTGGGCAGTATTCCTTAACTTGGACTTCCTTCTTGGCAAATAAGTTTAAGTACAAGGCCTTATATACATTACATGGGCCCACCATAGTTTTGTGTAGCTTCTGTTGAGTGCAGCAAATCAGCTTTTATTTAGCAAGCATATGTGACCTAGATCAGGGAACTAGTTGTTGGAATGAATCTCCTTGCTATTTTTTATGTTGCCTCTGATAATACCTGAAGTACTCACGTTCCCTAACCATAGCTTTAACTGTGTGGTCGTTACTAGGAGCTCTCTCTGGTGTTAGAGAACAAGTGTCTAGATTTTGAAGGATTTTTTTTTTTTATTTAGGTGCAGAGGATTTAGGATTGGGGTTTTTTGGTTTTTTAGAACGTATGTTCCTCCATCCAGGAGAGCCATGTCTCAAAAGGCTGAGAAAGGATTTCAAAGGAGATCATGAATGTCATTACCTCCATTTCTTCAGGACAGGGGAGTGAGTGTTTGTCTGCAAATGGCAAGTAGTTTAGATTATCATTCCCTTCATCTGTTGTTATCCAGAGGAAAGGGTTGTGCAGAGGCAGATAAACAAAAAAGGGTATTGCACTTTATGGAAGCTAGAAACGTCTAGTTTGATCGCTCATGCCTGTGTTCCGCAAAAAATAAATAATTGTATCCAGTGAGCATGGGAGGCCTTTCATGAAAGAAAAAAACACTATTCTATTTGAATATTTCTAGCAATGGTTTGTAAACCTAACTGTGGAAAGAATAACATACTGTACAAAATGACAGAAAGCACATGGCTCTAATTTTAGATAAGAATTTTTCATACTCTGTAGAACCAAATTTACTAGGCCTTAAATAAGGCTAACCCACATACAAGACAAAAAAAACCCGGATGCCAATTAAAATTATAAAAAAAATAAGTATACCATTCCAGTACTTTTGGTTTTTTCTGCTATGTTTCATTGTGTATCTGTAGTCCCTGATCGAGCAAAATTTTTAGAGGTATGAATAGCATAATACCGTAATATCCCTAAGACCACATACTTCAGAATTTCCAAGTTACTACCTTAATGCAGAGGCCTAGTGGTTGGAATTTTTTATTGTTACTGATATGTTTGTTTTGCACAGAACCAGTGGAACATTCCTTGGATAATGGAGATGGTCCCCCAATTCCTCCAGTGAAGTACTGCACTCCTGAATTTTACCATAATCATCAGCACTTGGTAAGTAGTTGACAGAGAAAATCTCCTTAAGAGGTGAAAAATATGAGGTGTATAGATATATCAACTGAACGCGTACTACTTAAAACTGAGTCAAAACAGGTGCTTCACTGGGATGCAGATCAGTGTTGTGCTATTTCTGTAACTGAAATGTTAGCAGTCATGTTCGATTTGTTGTAGTTCTCATTTACAAGCGTCAAGAAATACTGAGAAGTTCGTAACTCTGTACAAATCTCTGCCTCTGGTTTTTGCTCATGAAGAGCTTCATGAAATGCTTTCTGTTCCGTTGATTTGTGTAAACTGTCAATATTATTGTCTGTCAATATTATTTGTTTGCATTCTTGTCTCCTTCTGACACACCCTACAAATGACTGTAAGATACCGTAACTGTGTTTCTATTAGTAGTCACAGTCTTGGCTGTTTTAGTTGCCAGCTGTACCCAGAAGGGTCTCTTAGTCTCAAGAACCAAATCAGGATTCTATGCTGGGTAGTACCCAACCTGAATTTCTAATCTTCTGCAGTGTTTGAGGTTATGTAGGTAGTCTAATTACTTTTTGTTTATTCTGTTTGTAAAGTATAGATTGTGTGGGGTGGGCTTACAGAAAAAAATCATTTTGTATAATGGGGCAGACATTTTGCTCGGGTTACACAATGTGTTAACGCTTAACACTTCTGTCACAGGCTCTGTGTACAGCAATACAGATTTTAGGGGTTTTTTTTAACTGTCTGTGGGGAGACCTGATTAGGCAGCATCAGTGTGAGCTTGACTTGCCTCCTTTTACATGTGCCTGGATACACCCTGTTGGATATGCTCCTTTGGTATTAAATTTCATTTTCAATTTACAAGAGTACTAGGAAATGATTTACTGTTGATTTGTTGTTGTTAGAGAGGGAGGGGCCAGCCAAAAACCTTTTTTGCCAGCCACATGACTTTCAGGATCAATCACTGACAGCCCCTTGGTGTTGCAATTGCTCTCATATGGTATTTTACATCTATCTCTGCTCCCGACAGCAATTAGGAAATATTAGCTAAATTTTACATAATGTTGTCATAAAGACTTCGATGGGGATGGTGGAAATATACGGGGCTAGGGTGAGGGTGAAGAAAGGGAAAAAAGTTAGCAAGACATAATTCACAGTTTGAAATGTACAAGCTGTGTTTCTTCTGAAACGAGAAATAAGGCAAGCTAATACAACATCTTAATAACAGTGTTGTACGATCATCATTTATGGAGACTTGCAAATACAGTTGGTTTTGGGACCCTTTGCAATACAAAAATTTGTTTTATTTACTAAAAAAAACCCAAACCAAAGCAGCAAAAAGCTTCAAAAATTTGACCTCTACTGTTTTTGTGCCTTCTCAATCAAGAAATCCTAGTATGTGGGGTTTGCTGCTTTACTCTAACACTCTGTTATTTCCTTCTGTAGTCTAAATTTACCAATTTTAAATCTTCTTCTCAGGCATATAAACTGATATCAGAGCCCCGAGGGTTAGCACTTATTCTCAGCAATGTCCATTTCAGCAGTGAAAAGGACTTGGAATATCGCGCAGGGGGAGATGTGGACTGTGCTTCCCTGGAAATGCTTTTCAAGCATCTTGGGTATCAAGTGACTGTCTGTCATGATCAAACTGCACAGGTAAGGGGGATCTCAGTACTTCACAACCAGTATGGATGATAGTTTGTAACTATTACATAAACATCTTAAGAGGTTCCATTTGGTATAACGAAGCTTGGAAAGAAAGACGTGCACTGTCACTTATGAATAAAAAATAAGGCTAAATGGGATGATATCTGCTAGCATACTGACAAATATGGAGAAACTTGGAAGGCAGAGGATTTAAAATGGAAAGTAGGATCACAAAGGACGACAAGGGGTACTACTCTAGTCTGACCCCTGTAGTGCAAGGGGCAAGAATTTCTAGACCACACCTGGCATGTGTGCTAAAACCACAAATGTATAAAGTCTCTAGTTTACTCTGGATTAACGTTTAGGATAGCAGAATACTGGAAAAGTCTAACTTAGCAAATATTTGACCTAATCTTCACAAGTGTAAGTGATGTTTTCGTGTCCTTTCACTGATGGAGTCAACTGCCATCCTGTTTATCAGTCTTCCAGTATCCGTGCAGTTAAGTTCCACTCTTACAGTCTTTGCTTTGCTAGAGAAGTAGCTATGCTTTACTTGGGAAACTTGATAATGTTCCGTAACTGACTGAATCAAGCCACTCTCCTTCCCTAGGAATGCAATTGCTGTCCCCTCTAGCCTCATTTGTTCTCACACCTTTTAAATCCCTATGAAACCAAGTGGTACACAACGCGTTAAAGAGTGTTTTATTCAAGAAGGTAGCTTTTGCAACATTATAATAAGACTTTTGCACCTGCCATGTTGTCAGAGTTCCTGAAGTTTTCCACTTTAAATTGTTGTGTTTTGATCACTAGTGTTTGAATGCCTGAAGTACCAGAGCATGTATCTGTTAAGTTACTCCAATGTCCCAGCCAGACTCAAGTGTCAATGTAAGATCTTTATAAAATCAGTTGATTTCTCCTGTGTTGAATCCATATGTACCAACTCAGATACTTGCTGCATCTCTCTGTTGGCTAGCATGGACACATAGATGTCCTAAGTGATTCCTACTTCACAGTCTTATACTTAGGACTGAATATTACATAAAAGAACAACGTTTTGCTGGTCTTTTTGGTTTTTAATGGAACACTGTCTTTTGTCCTGTAAATTTGATGTAAATAGGGTTTATTTCGTAACAGGAGGACCATTTTTGTTTTTCCTGTACATTTGTGTTTTTCCCTATACATTGACCCACTTTCCCTGTGCAAGTCTGGAACCTATTCTTTTTCTTTCTTCCAGGAGATGCAGAATGCATTGGAGAGATTCTCTAAGCTGCCAGATCATCGGGATGTGGATTCCTGTATTGTAGCTTTACTTTCCCACGGTGTGGAGGGTGGGGTTTATGGCATTGATGGCAAACTACTGCAGGTATATTCCTGTGACCTGATATGTTATATCCTGGAAAGTAACAATGGAAAGAGGAAAAAAGTAAAAAAAGAAATAAAAAAATAAAAAGAGAGAGAAGGTGAAGTGATGGGAGATTGCGGATTTACATTTTTTAAAAAGAAAAAAATAAGGGCTTGTGGGAAGAAAAGGGCAGGGGTCTATATATGAGAGGTCTACAAGATAAAAAATGGCATAGAAATAGGGCAGGTAGGAAAAGTTATTTCATTCTCTGTTACTGTACTAGTACTAGGTAGAGTGCATGAACTCAAAGTAATAGGAGCTGGGGTAGAAGGGGGAGAAGGGATGTGTTTGTCACACGGTGAATTTGGAGATAAAGGAGAAAATATCAAGACTGGTGAGGTAATAACAAAAATACAGGGAAGCAAGGTGAGACTCAGTTTGCCTCGCAGAAAGCTGCAGTGAAGATTATTTATCTTCTTTCTTCTCTCAGTTGCAGGAGGCTTTCCGGCTCTTTGATAATGCAAACTGTCCAAATCTCCAGAATAAGCCCAAGATGTTCTTCATTCAGGCCTGCCGGGGAGGTGAGTGCCCAAATACTGAGACATATATTTGGCATGCCCTTAAGGCTCATTTTACACACATACACACCCTCACCTTCAACTTGCTGTCAACTCTCCTCTTTGCTTCTCTCAGGTGTAAGTGGGACCCATATTCACCTCCCTCTGCCCTGCTGCTGCCACTGCATCTGTTGCTCTGTAAGTGTATTTTGCTCTGCATGAGGTGTGTGCATTGACTTGCAGACCCCAGAGCACTTTAGTGATATAAAGGTCTATCTTATCCCACTCATATTGAGGCTTTCTCTTGCTATGCCTGCAGTAGGGGGAGTGGGGCATTTGGTGCATCAAAATGCAGCACAGCATGGAGTGGTACACTAGCACTGGAGTCTTGTCTGAGGTCCTGTCTTTTTCTTGATCCTGGATGTGTTGTCTCTCTTGTGTTGGTGTCTCTCAGGCCATCAAAGTTGGCTCCAAGTCCTCCTCTTTTACTTTTTTTTCCGTTACCCTCTTCTGCTTTCAACCTCCGAATGACCTTTCCTTACACCCTTTTCCTCATACTATTGTAATAACAGAATTCTTGATTCTCATAGATAGGCTCTTTTTCCACTCTCTCCATTCCTTTTTTTTTTTTTTTAATTCTGCTATTCATTTTCCCTCCTTATGTAACTAAACATATGTTTGTAGCTAACTGCCTTTCGGATCTGCTAATGACCAAATTTTTCCATGAAGTGTTTGGGCTTGTTGAGATCGTTGTGAAACTGCAGGTACTCCAAAGAGAAGTTCTGTCATAGGAAGCTTTGCTTTTTCCCTTGTGATACAGAAATTTTTCTAGCATGTATATTATTCCCCCTTCTTTCCCCTTGTTCCTTGCAAGTGTCTCCCTTCTTTTTCATTTAAAACTGAGCTTTATAGTTCTCTAGCCAAGAGAATGTTTCCCCTGTTATCTACTCATGTTTAATCCCAATGCAGAGAAAAACCTAAAGTCTACATGAAGTATTTTGGGTATCAAAAATATTTGATTCTGCTAAGCATTTGGAAATACCGTAATGTGTATGTTTCAGTATGAATGTGATAGCTTTCCTTTATGTTATTGAACCTTTAGATACCCTTGAACAAATGTGAATGTGCAGACTCACAACAGTGTGGAAATAAGTTTAATAAGGCAGAATTGGCAGCTGACATAATTAGGTAATTAGGTTTATTTGACTGCCGTGTTACCACAATGGGTCTGTTCACATCAACAGGTCAGGCTTGGCCTTCGATTCCCAAAAAAGTTTCAGTTAAGAAAGCTATGCAAAATTCTGTAGAATTTGGATACTGCAATAGGCAAAGGATTGAGACTTGAGCAAATGAAAGGGAAAAATCTTTCTTGAATTTAAAAAAAAAAAAAAAAAACACAAACCTGTCTTTTTTTAACCTCTCTTTTAAACCTTGATTAATAGTTGGAGAGGAAAGCTAGTTACAAAGTAATTGATCTGTCAAGAAAAACATGTACCTCTTCATGTTAGTATTCAAAGGTTACAGTAGCTGATACAATTTTTTTTTAAAGCAGCATTTAAAAGACTATAAATAGTGTTGACAACTTTAGATTAGTAGGCAATCTCTCTGTGCCATGTAAGTTAACTGGAACCAGTTAAAACAAAATGAGAAATGCATAGGTTACTCTTTTTCCCTAAGTTTATGTAATAAGCCTTATCTATCTTCTATTAATGACACGTAAAAAATGTAGATAAAGAAGAGCTGGTACAGTCTACTTAATTTCCAAAGAGCCTTTGGCAGGAGTCTACTAAAGAATTGAAGTAGTCCACCTACAGTCATAGATCAAAACCCAGTGGTGACAGAAAGCAACAGGAAAAGACATATCGTCAGATTTCACTGTGACAGGAGACTTTGAAGCTGTTTAACATCTGTGTTTAATATAGTAGTTGATCCAGAAAAGTGAAGAACTGGGGTAAATAATGACAAATAGGTAGTTGGCAGTTATTTAAATCAGTTGGGAAAAATGGCGATCTGGTGCCTTCAGTAAAATTTAAACAAAATGGATCAAATTGGATGGCAGTTATTGGTGATATAAATTAGAGTTTAAGTATACAGAGGAATATCTTGATAGGCTTAGTGCTTTACACTTTTTAGTTACCTTGCTAAGTTGACTAGAATGGTGTTTGAAGACAGAGGCATGAGGAAGACATCTAATTCTGAAGCTTTAGTTAAAAAGGTTTTGACTTTATACATTATGGGATGATGACAGTGTGAGTGATGTAGCTTGACTGTGAAATTACCCAAGTCTTATCTGAAATAGCATACACTGTGAACAGTACTCTAAGTGTTTAAGATACAGAACTAAAAGGTTTTGGAGAAGTGTGATAAAAGGCATGAAAGAAGTGTGGTTAAAAATGGAAAAATTTGCATTGTTACCTTAACGAGATGATGAAGGAATTTGATAGAAATATTCATGAAATTTTGAGCTATGGATCCTTAATTACAGACTATATCTAGCCTGTCAGACGGTCACACCCCTCCCACTGCTGCTTTCATTTTGGAGGAAGAGAATAATGTTGCTGACTTATGAACTGACCGTTTCCTGTGCATAATTATGAGATGCCACCAGTGCTGCTCCCTGTAAAAGGGTTAGAAATCCAAATGCATTTCTTAAGCACAACCTGGCAACAAAAACCTAGAGGCATCATAACCGCAAGGGCTCTGCAGTGGACATGTGTGCCTCCTAAGACTAGAATCTGATCCATGCTGTTAGGTAGATTCTCATCTTACAACAAAGGAACAAAAGGGCAAAATTATATATAAAACCTGCAAACTCTAGTTTTATTTTTCATTCAGCATAGCTGGACGATAAAAGTTATTGCCACTGAGCAGTTAGTCTAGATTACAATGGAAACTCTGCATAATGTAAACAAGCAATTGAGAATATCTACAATTGTTATAATATATATTAATGAATGCTGGAAAGGACACTACACGTTCTCCCGTTTTTAAACTAATCTCCATGTACTGCAGTTCTCTCCTGTTTGGGGTCAAGTGATTTTGCATTTTACTGTTACACAATTTATGCTTTTCATTGAAACAAGTGATGCTATAGTCAGGATTTAGAACTAGGTGAGATATTTAGTCCATGTTTTCCTGGTGCCTTGGAGGTAGGCCTTAGCAACTAAAATTATAACTCTCATTTGAGTTCTGCAATAAGTAGGTAGTTAGCATGGCAAGCTAGACTAGCCATTTTTGGACCTCTCTAAGGTAGGTAAAAGTGGACTATAGAAACTTTAGGGCTAGGCATCAAATCCTTCCATGCATGGTGAAGAATTATCAGAAAATTCTTTGCTTTCTGGTTATCATATGATCTGCACAGGAAAGAAGGGCGGGAGGGAGGGAATCAATGGACATGCAGACTAACAGTCAGTTAGGCTGAGCAGGTTCAGCAGTTGTTGTTATCTGCATTAGTTTGTGCAGAAGAACTTTCAGATGAGTTTTAAAAACGGCTGAAAAAGCTTAAAGTTCATGCAAAAGCTTTCTGCTTGACAGCAGTTGTGGCATTGCTGATGGGAGCCTAAAACTAAGGAAGTACAGGAAAACTACATCCAGCAATTCAGGATAATTTTTTCTTTTCTTTTTTTTTTCCTTCCTTTTCTGCTGCCCCCCCCCTTTATTGCCCCCCCAGATGAGACAGACCGGGGAGTAGATCAAAGAGATGGGAAAGAATGGTCAGATTCCACAGGCTGTGAGGAAAGTGATGCAAACAAGGAAGAAAATCTCAAGCTGCGTCTGCCTACACGCTCCGATATGATCTGTGGATATGCTTGTCTGAAAGGTACTGGGGTGAAGCCCTAATTATTAGGGCATAAGGAGGTTTTATTTGTGTGTGTTCCCCAGAAACTTCATCATACTCGCTTTCTTCTCAGGCACTGCGGCCATGCGAAACACCAAGCGTGGATCCTGGTATATCGAGGCACTCACCTCTGTGTTTGCAGAGGACTCCCGAGACACTCATGTGGCTGACATGTTGGTGAAGGTGAGCTGGAGCGTCTTTCCTCTCCATCACTTACCTTGTTTCTGAAGAGCCTTCCAGTGCTTCGAATTGCTAGGATTAATCTACTATTAAAGCAATTGTTCTTGACTTGTTTGTGGCAAAATTATTACTTCTTTTCCCCTTCAGATATATATATGTGTGTATACATATGTATGTGTATATAGATGTTTATATACAGTTCCACAGCAGCTTAACCAAAGTAAAAATGCTGTTTCTTTGACTCCTTCCATTTCACTTGTGTGGTAGTATGGTGAACTTACGAGAAGAATTAATCTGTCTTGCCAAAAATTACTTGTTATTCTGTAGAAATAGCTTTTTTTTCAGGTGGATTCGTTCCCTGAACTGGGTCACCATATAGTTGCACAACCACTTGCACTCACATAAAGTAAAGATTAAGAAAATGAGGGAAGAGAGACTCAAGACAGCAGTGTGGCCATGGCAACTTGAGCTGCTTGGAACTACACCATAGTTCTTTATTCTTCTTATAACTTAGAAGGGCAATACATAAGGGACTACTTAATAAGTTAAACAGAATAATCTATGAGTACAGAAAGCAATGACATTTTTCTTGCTTTTGTCTTCTTAATCCTTCCAGTCATTTTGGTTTTTTTAATCTCACATCCAGGTGAACAGGCAAATCAAGCAACGAGAAGGCTATGCCCCAGGCACAGAATTTCACCGCTGCAAGGAAATGTCAGAATATTGCAGCACGCTCTGTCGGGACCTTTACCTGTTTCCTGGCTATCTGCCAGGAAAATAACCCTGCCAGCTCTGTCAGAAGAGAGATACTGCCAAAGCTAACCTTTGAGTATGGATGTCTGCGTTTTCATTCTCATGGGCTGTGACATCAGAGGTGCAAACAACGAGTGCTTGTTTATATCTGGCCAGTCCAATTCTTGATGTCTTTTTCGAAAATAATCTGGCAACTTTCTTTGTAATCTGATTCAGTTCAGGGTTAAAAATCCTAATATCCTGACTTATTCCGTATGTATAGAAATTAACGGAAAGAGGATCAGCACTGGAACAGTGAAAAAGTGGGAACATCCTTCAGAAGGAGACGTAAGGACGTTTGTAAGCAAAGCAAATGTGAAAAGGGAAATAGACTATTCGTACAATTTTTTTAAAAGTTAAGCCTTTCTGAAAGGAAGATTATTCATAAAATGCTACTTATCTTATGCTTGTATTTTAAAATGCTTTCTACCTGGTTCTTCATGCAGGACAGTCGGCTCCTGTGCACATTCTCCCTTGTGAAGGAGAATCCTTCCCCTCTCTAAAATGGAAGGTTGTTGTTTTCAACAACACTTGACACTTTCCTATCCATCTTGATCACTTAAAAGTCTATTTTTGGACATTCGTTTGGTAGCCAAGTTATTAAGAGACATCCCAGGTTATCAATAAAACAAATAGAGATCCAAGATTTCTCATACAGACAAATAAGCCTCCATAAACTGCCCCAGAAATAGTTTTGAATCTAGAAGTTCTAGATTAGCTCCCCTTAGTCCCAAGAGTGAACAACTGCATGGAATATTACATTTTTTGCCATAGTACCTGTGTTGTCACAACAGGCGTAGCATTCAATCCACCAACTTCTCAGGAGTCTATAAATTGCACTGTACAACTGAACCCCTGAAACCCTACAGCCTTGTACAAAAGGATCTTTTGTCTTTTGTTTAATTAACAAAAATATTCAAGGCAGCTCTTTACAATCTAAGCGTGTTGCTTGGATTATTTATTACTGCAGTTTTTTTCCCTTTGAAATGAAAGGGAAGAGTTTCACATTACTACCCTGTTACGTGAGGTTTTTTTCTTCAGCCACGATCATTTAAGGCATTTGTTTAGCTAATACTGTTTGCAAAGTGTAATTTCAACTGGTCAATAAGAAATGTTGTGACATAATCCATCACTTCTTTTGGAATATTTTTTACACACTCTCTTCATGCTGTAATTTGTCTCTTGCTTGTGTCCAGTTGCAGTTACTCCCATTCGATGTGACGTGGGAGGCGGGCATTGTTCTCTTTTTGTGGTAGAGCCTAAATCCTGCTGTACTGGGTTACATGTGGACTACAGTCTGTTCACTTGAGTCTCGGTCTTCTCCATTTTGTAGCAGTAAATTGGCATAGTTCCTGGTGTACCCTTTTTATGTAAGTGTGGCTTTTAAAATATTTTTTCAGGATACAATTATGAACAGAAAGCACAAAGGGATACGGGGGGAGGCTGGAAAACTAGGCATGTGCTTTTTTTATTGTTCTGCCTAGGAAAATGAAGGCTGTGTTTCCTCCAGCTGACAAAGGTGCGGCATTAACATGCCTCTTGCACTTACGTTATACACAATGTGATAAACAGAACAAAGATCATACTTGCCAAATGGTGCCTTATTCTGAAGTTTAAGATATCAGTTTAGGGGCTGTTGTACCTCCCTGGAGTATAAACACTTTCTTCCTGAGTGCTCTCTCTTTGAAATGGTGCAATATTTTACGGATACATATATTGATGAAGCAGTCCACTCTGATGGGATAGATTTCTGTAGGATTGCATCAAGTTGCATTATCACTGCCACTTTCATATATACTTTTTCTATACTTGTATTTTACTGCCTTGAGATGTCAAAATAAAGAATTCTCGTTTGATTAATCTGTGCAGTGTCTTCCATTTGGAGACTTACGCTTTTATATAGAAATGGAGCTTCTATATAAAGAGAATTTTACATAATTTCTTGAGGTAGTACCTCCCAGAGGCTCTTTTGCACTCTGAGGTAGAAGCCTGCAACTTGCTAGCTGCAACCGGTATGGGCTGCTTTTGATTTTTGGTAATACCTGGACTAAACTAAATTTAATACATTTTTAATAAAGAGATACAAGGCAGAACCACCAGTTGGGACACTGATGTTGTGTTTCGGCACATAAAATATTTAGACTGGGAAAATGGTGGGCTTGGTGTTCTCGAAAGTACTTGGAGTACTGCGTGCAGCTCTGTAGTCCTCAGCACAAGAAGGACATGAACCTGTTAGAACGGGTCCAGCGGGGGACTACAAAGATGACCAGAGGGCTGGAGCACCTCTGCTATGAGGACAGGCTGGGGCAGCTGGGGTTGTTCAGCCTGGAGAAGAGAAGGCTCCAGGGAGACCTTATAGCAGCCTTCCAGTACCTGAAGGGGGCCTACAGGAGAGATGGGGAGGGACTCTATCAGGGAGTGGTGCGATAGGACGAGGGGTAGGGTTTTTAAACTGAAAGAGGGGAGATTTAGGTTAGATATTAGGAAGAAATTCTTTACTGTGAGGGTGGTGAGGCACTGGAACAGGTTGCCCAGGGAAGCTGTGGATGCCCCATCCCTGGAAGTGTTCAAGGCCAGGCTGGATGGGGCTTTGAGCAGCCTGATCTAGTGGGAGGTGTCCCTGCCCATGGCAGGGGGGCTGGAACTAGATGATCTTTAAGGTCCCTTCTAACAAGAAACATTCTGTGATTCTATGAAAGAAGAGTTGGTGCCAAGAAGAATGGCTCCTGAAATAAAGGAGGAGTCTTGGAAAGAGGAAGGGCCCAGAAAGAAGGCAAAGATACCAGCTGCAGGAAAGATCATGTAAGTGAAAGAACATCCAGGGGATCAGATCTGCATGGAAATGACTACCTGGGGATGCCCAGAGGCCTTGACTTGTAATGGCCGAGACTGATAACTGCAAGCAGCTACACAGCACAGAACCAACACAACTTTCTGTTCCACCTTCACAGACCAGCGATGATCTCACTGCTGGCAAGAGAAGCTGAGACCTGGGTAATGCACCTGGGAGAAAGGCAGTGAGTGTGTGTGAAATAAGGAGGTAAAACCTCTGTCCTCATTAGTTCTAAAACAAATCCCCGTATCCAGATCCAATAGAAGCTGCCATTTACTCTGTCTCATCCATGACACCTAAAAGGGCGTTTCCTGTCTTCTAAGCTCTCTTTTTTATGGAAAAGACTACATTATTTTTTCAATAACACCAAATTCTGGTATTAACATTAGCAGTGGAATTACCAACATCTACCTGTGCATAAAGTGTTTTCCAGTAGTGCAGAAGGTGAAGTAAACAAGATGTTTGTATTTTCAGAGAAATAAGTTTTGAGCTACCTAGCATAGTTTAAGGAATTACTTTAATAGCTCGGATACTAGGAAAGTGTTAACTGGTTCACATTTTGGCTCAAAACCAAAAGAATAGTAAGGCCAAAAGTGTTTGTGGGACAGGGAGTGAAAACAGTGAACAGGATGTAGACAAAGTATTTTACAAATCTTGTGTTGCGTGAAAAACACTGTATTTATTAGTAGAACAATTCAATAAATTAATACAACTGTAGTAATTCTAAACTGGTTTTGCTTTCCCATTTGGCATCATGAAAAGCAATAGATACTCAGTGGATTTGACTTCGTAAAAATGGTCATTGATCTCCTTAAAAATTAGGATGTACAGAATAGTATTGAAGGAGGGCATGCTTTCCAAAACATTAAAAAATTTGGCTAAGCATCTATAAAACATCTTGTAAAATAAAATTTCTGCCAAGCTGAAGCTCCTAACATACACTGTACCTCTGTTGTGCGATGTGTTCTTACCGTTCGTCTCAGGGTATGAGCGTTCTTCGCTACGTCGCGAGACTAAAGTATTAAGTTAGGAGAAGGAAATGCAAGAAAATAAGATATTGCGATGTCATAGATGATCTTCATCTCACAGTGGTGATGTGTAGTGAAGATGATCGCGTGTGTGCGCATGCGTACAGAAAACAGTTTCTTTCAAAGGAAAGGAAAGAAGCAAGAATCTCGAGATAGGTTATAATCAACCGTTGTCACGAGGTCAGCAGCCTCAGTGAGACCGTTAAGCTAGGCACGAGTACTAAGTCCTGCTCAATGCAATTTGGCCCAGTGTTGCTGCTTTTGGCAATTCTACTTGTAGAATTCTCCCTGCTGAAGATTTGATATTCTTTTGTTTCCATTTGTCTGCATTTGGTACCTTGTTTATGGTCACTGATACGTATAACTCAGTCTCCAGGCTGTAGTTTTGTATAAACTGTTAGGCCTGCGTACGCAAATTCTTAAGACGTCTCCTGTGTAACTCACTACGTCTTTCAAAGAGCTCAGAGTTATATTCAGATTTCTCCAGTTTAAGAAAAATAACTGGACTTGTTGTGGTTTAGGCTGTTGATTTTTTAACTTTTTTTTTTTTTCCTTTGTCACTCCTAAAAGTTCTGATTTTCAGCTGCGAAGTAAGGAGAAACAGTAACACCTCTTATAGAAACCATGCCCTGACGAAGGTGAGCATCGTGCTGCATTGAGAAAATACTTAGATTTGGATCTGTTATGTTCAGGTTGCAAAAAAAAAAAAAAGCCGCCACAAGCTAGCTAGCTGTTCGTATTCGGTGATTTGTAAAGTGACTTAAAGTGCGAAGGGAAAAGGTCACACGGAGCATAGGCTTAACTTTTCTAAGTTGATTTTACATAGTTAAGGGATGTTATGAGCTGCCGCTGCCTCTAGCAGCTCTGTGGCTTGGGTTTTTCTCCTGCCCAGCCCAGAAACCCCAGGCTTTCCATCCCAGGCTGGTTTTCCGTTTGCAGGTTCCAACAGTAGCAAGGCCGAGTGTGCTTCTCAGGAACGGGCAGATGTACGGAGGACGCTGATGTGGCCGGCTGCACAGGCTGCAGCAGATAAGGCAGTGCCTTCAGCAGCACCTAGCTTCGGTGCTACCAGGAGTCAAAGCGTAAATACGGCCAGCCACCTCGCCTTCCGCACCAGTCTCACCAGTTGCTGGCACCTCATCCTGACAGCACTCACCTACACGGGATGGTGAGATTTCATGGAAAGATAGTGAAGAAAGGATTTGATGAGGAGATAGGACGGACTGGTGATCAGGAGCAGTGCTCAGTCAGACAAGCACACTGACCAGCCTCCATTTCCACAAAACCGGCCCCTTTACATCTATTTCCCACTTTGTTCCTCCCCAGCTCTTTTCCTTAACAAGTTTTGCATAGTCCCGCAGACTCCTACTGATGTTCCAGGATCCTCAACATGCCATGACCCCTTCCTGGCTGTGCTGTTGAGCAGCTTTGTCTGGTTTTAGGTATAACAAATAGTGTTAAGCATAGCTTTTTTGATGTCTTCTTTATTCCCATGTCATTTTCAGTTAGAGAATAAGAAAAAAATGCCAACATTAACACAAGAGGAAAATATGAGATCTTTTTAAGGTAGTTCTCAGGAATGAAATGACCTATAGTTAGATGTTAGAATATGTATTCTTTTGGTGTATCTGTCTGTCACAAAATATTTCAAGACTTGACATTCTCTTCTGAGGATGATGGGAAAAAATAGAAAGAAAATGGAAAAAAGAATCATTAAGAGTTGAAACTTCGTGAATCACCAATCATAGAATACCAGGTTGGAAGGAACCTCAAGGATCACCTGGTCCAACCTTCCTTGGCAAAAGCACAGTCTTAGACAAGATGGCCCAGCACCCTGGGGATGACAAGATGGCCCAGCTGAATCTTAAATGTGTCCAAAGTTGGGGAATCCACCCCTTCGCTGAGGAGATTATTCCGATGGCTGGTTGTTCTCATTGTGAAATATTTTCTTCTGGTGTCCAATCAGAACCTCTTCTGGAGTAACTTGTATCCGTTAGCCCTCCTCTTTTCCATGTGACTCCTTGTAAAAAGGGAGTTGCCATCTTTGTAGCCACCCTTTAAATACTGGAACATGGTGATAAGGTCTCCCCTAAGCCTTCTTTTCTCAAGTCTGAACAAACCCAGTTCTCAGCCTTTCCTCATACGGCAGGCTTCCCAGTCCTTGGATCATCTTTGTGGTCCCTCTCTGGACCCTTTCCAGTAGGGACCAAAACTGAACACAGTATTCCAGGTGTGGTCTGACAAGTGCTGAGTAGAATCAATCTCATCAAATTCAACAAGAAATGTGGAGTCCTGCACCTGGGGAGAAGCAACACCAATATATGCTGGGGGCCACCCAGCTGGGAAGCAGCTTGGCAGAAAAGGACTTGGGGGTTCTGGTGGACACCAAGTTGAACATGAGCCAGCAATGTGCCTTTGTAGCAAAGAAGGCTAATGGTATCCTGGGCTGCATTAGGAGGACTGTTGCCAGCAGGTCAAGGGAGGTGATCCTTCCCCTCTACTCAGCTCTGGCAAGGCTGCATCTGGAGTCCTGTGTCCAGTTCTGAGCTCCTCCATACGAGAGAAATACGGACATGCTGGAGAGACTCCAACAATGGGCTGCAGAGATGATGAAGGGACTGGAGCACCTCACATATGAAGAAAGGCTGAGAGAGCGGGGACTGGTCATCCTGGAGAAGGAAAGACTCAGGAGGATCTTGTCAGTGTACCTAAACACCTGGAGGGAAAGTGCAAGGAGGATGGACCCAGGCTTTTCTCAGTGGTGCCCAGTGACAGGACAAGAGGCAATGGGCACAAGGGAAATGCAGAAGGCTCTCTCTGGTCATCAGGAAACAAAGTTTTATTGTGAGGGTGACTGAGCAGTGGAGCAGGTTGCCCAAAGAGGCTGCAGAGTCCCCATTCTTGGAGATACTCAAAAGCCATCTGGACATGTTCTTAGGCAACTGGTTCTAGGTGGCTCTGCATGAGCAGGGGAGTTGGAGCAGATGACCTCCAGAGAGCCCTTCCAACCTCAATCATTCTGTGATTGTGTATGAAAAAGATAGAGTGTTGGTTATGCAGTGGATGAAGGTTCATGAAGGTACAAAGACTGTGAGGAAGCCTGTTTATTTGTGGTGAGGTATTGTGGCCAGAGAATCAGCAATAATGAGTATGCTTTAAGAAAAATTATGTTGAATGTGAGGACACCATGTAATTTATATAAGGAATAGCCTTCCAAGGCCTGGTAGTAGGACCTGCACTCTCAGATGCTGACACTTCACCAAGCTGTCCCTGAAACAGGTTGTAGGAATAATCCTACTCGAGTTGCAGGACGGTTCTCTTGTCTCTAATTTTGGTAATTTTTTATTTCCATTCTCTTCTTCCCTAGTCTTCCTCTGTCATCAGCCCCCATTCTTTCTGTGGTCCCACTGTTTACCCCTTCCAAATGCAGTGAAGAATGATATTGCCTGAGAGAGGAGAGGGAAACCTTACCTCCTGTTAATTTACTGAGCTGTCCTGGTGCCAGGCCAGCAGAGAGATATTAAAGCAGGGAAGCGGCTGCTGAGTCCAAGCACAGACTGAACAGGAGGGGGCAGGGAGGCTCTGGTTACACTCTCCCTCTCTGTCTTTCCCTCACCAGTAACCTTCTCTCTCAGGGTGCTCTGTGGGATTTTAGCTGAAGCCTTGCGTCTGTTTTGCTCCATGATTTTGCCGTGGAGAGCAGAGGAGGAAGACATTGCCCTGAACAACCCCTACTCCACAGGACGGTGTCTCTGGGGATATGACTGGGGATGCCTCTCCAACAAAAGCGTTCCGATACCAACAAACTCTGGTGAGTACGATACCTTGAGGAGAACAGAATGTTTCCTACAAAATAGCTGTTCCCTTCTCTGCTTAAGGGGCTAAACACTTTCTTTGCCTACAAATAACCTTCCGTGTTTGTATTAGGAAGAATCTGTGAGAGTTTGGCCTGACCACGTGTCCCAGTAGTGTCCTCCTCCAAGAGGGAATGAGGCCATATTCTCCTTTTCTTGGTATGAAAATGGGAATAGTTCCTAAAACTATGGGTGAAGGATTTACATCACTGAATTCACCAGACAAAGTAAAAAATGCTGTAGAGACTCAGGGCTGAGTCTGTAGGGACGCCTAGTCTGCAGAGCTGTATAGAAATGTAACTGCTGGTTGTGAATGAGTTTCCTTTTTCCAGACAACCACAGATAAGGGACCGAAACCTGTCTCTGCCCTTTGCTACAGCTCCCAGAAGATGTGGTTGGTATCCTGCCATGCTGCGTGTTAATGGGTGCTAGGAGAGCACAGAGCGTGTTGCTTTATGGCATTTTTTGGGCATATCCCAGTGGAGTCTTGCACTGCTTTGTTTTATAGGTATTTGGATGCAGGCTCTCCCCCCACTTTCTGGTTTAAGTACTTTAAGAGATTGCTGCCAACTAGGAGAACTAAGATTTATTGCATCTCATGAGTCCTCATACTTCTCTGGACAAGCTGAGGTAGCAGTTTGTACTGTATCTAAAAAGCCACTTCCTTTAGTAATTGAAGGGAGAATTGGCATCATAAACTCACAATTGCCTAAGGAACAGCATGAATGGAATCCCAGCCTCTAAAAATGAACAGTGGCCTGTTTGTACTTGAGCAAGGAAAGTTTTGGTAGCAGTGTTTGGAGACAAGACTGTGTTGGGGCTGAGGAAAACATGAAATCTCATCTTCTTTGAGCTACTGCAAAGAAAGATGGAGAGACTCTTTATGGAAGCTGGAATACCTGGTTTACTAAGGGGAATGTGTGGTTGCCTTTGAGAACATAAAGCTGAGGTGAAGACCAGGAGAGTAGCTTTCAGTACAACATTTTCTGCTGCTGATCGCTGCTGTTGTGTATGGCGTAGTGCCTTACAGACGAATGAAGAACTGTATGATCTTTAGTGTGACGAAATAGCCCTTTATGACTGAAAGCTTGATTTCAAATCCAGACTTATGTAATGAATGTAAATGAATGCCTCATAGGCACATCACAAGCACGCGCCCTCAGCTCCACAGTGTTTTACTAAGAATGCTATTTATCACTTGTCAAGTATTAACATTGCTGAAGGAGCCAATCGTTATAGTGGAAAGGCTGGATTATGAAATATTTCATCTCGGTTGGCCTGGCTTTCTGTAGTCCAATATAAAAAAAGCAGCATCCTCAGTGTCAGGATTGAGTAGAACCAAAACTGGAGCATTGAGACTGGGCCTCACATATGACATAATGGGATGGCAGTGGCCTGCTTGCACAGTGTACAAACATGTAAGGTTTGTGGAGGGAGAACAAGAGTTGGGTTCTGAGATCAAAAATTCAAACTGAGTTGGTTTCTGAGTTGATCAAATTGCATCAGATACTGAACTGTAAGGAAATACTACAAAACTAAACAAAAACAGTGGTAGAGAAGACAGCATGAGACAGCAAAAAATGCAGAAATAGCGAGTATGCTACTTGAGGAAAATGGCTATATTTTTTCTGTAACTGTAACAAACTCTTGAATCTCTAGAATTTTGAGTTTTAAATTCTTTAGTTTAGAACCAGACTAGTCAGAGTATTTAGACTAGTGACAGTTTTCTTGAATGCTTGTGGGAAGACACAACTGGTATTAGATTTCTTGAGTTCAAAGGGCTCAATGCTTGGAACTAAGGCAAGTCGTCTTTGACAAAACGTTTGTACATTACTAAATAGCTATTCCGGAGAGAAAGCAAGGCAATGTGCTGTGTGATCTTCATTTATTCATAAATTTATCCCAAATATTTGTCATTGAGAGCTTTTTTGGCTTCTGGACAGGACAGGATTGTGTAATAAATGGTAGCTGCATGTGTCCCTCAAGTGTCTGCATGGAGAAACCCAGAATGCTTAGCTCTTTAATTGAATTCAGGTCACCCACATCCCAGATAAGCTTTATGATAAGGAGGCAACTATGCTACAACCTATTTCATTAAAGAGGTGGCTATAAATTTGGGAATTCTTAGAGAATGACCATATACTTGAGTCCTTAAGGGTCACAGGCAGAGGAGAGGGTAGTTACTGAGAGCACTAGTTGCTGGATCTAATCCAGGCATCAGTGCTAAGTAAATGCTGAATGACTAACCTTGACGAGGGATGAATTATTTCTCAAAACATGAAAAATGAAGAACAGTTCTAAAGATTAGGTAGCAAGTGAACAAGGAACTGTAATTTTGGATGTAGGTGCTCTAGTGGATCCCAGACACTTTTGGGATTGAGTGACCCAAATGCTGTCTTTATGAGCATACTCCTATCAAGTATCATCATTACCACCATCCACTCCATGTACTCAGTCATGTTAGTTCTTTCTTGTTTAGTGAGTGAACAGCAGCAAAGAGCACTTCCAAACTGATGCCACACATGTCAGTTTTCATACATAAAGCAGTCATAGCTCTCTGGGCATGCTGGTCTGTAGTAAAAGAGAGATGGTAGTTCATCACCTGGCTTCAAAGACTGTAGGAATGCCTGCTGTTTTCCCCTGATGTAGAAAATCAATTTCAGTGTCACAATCCAAAACCTAAATCACTTAGGAAGCCCTTATGCCCTGAGATGAAGGGAAATGGTAGACTGGGTAGTTGCTGGTCACCCTTCAAGGTCACAAATCATCTACATAAGAGTGCTGATGAGTCAGCTGGCCATTTCTCATCCTTCGATCCCTTCTGTGATTAAAGTATCTCTGCTTATTTACATAACGTGGCCACTTTATTAAAATTTTCTCCTCCTGGCTCAGTCCTTTGCAGTTTCTCTCCTGTATACGCTTTTAGCCATTTCTTTCACAGATGTTCACTACCTCTTTGTCACTTACTCTTGTTATCCTCACGTAACTTTTACTCACCCTTGTCATCTGCTGCGTCTCCTCAGTTTGTTTCTCTGCTGTTCCTGCTCTCAGTATATATGAAGCCAAGTGTTAGGTTTCACAGCTGTGTTTTTCTCTGCGCCTTCCTCACA
The DNA here is from genome assembly GCF_963924245.1 of Chroicocephalus ridibundus. NCBI lineage: Eukaryota > Metazoa > Chordata > Aves > Charadriiformes > Laridae > Chroicocephalus > Chroicocephalus ridibundus. The sequence goes on along the minus strand of NC_086284.1, from coordinate 133,737,869 downwards.
TCAATGCCATTGGATTCTGTTCTAAAAATATCCCATGTGACCCTTTCCCTGTGCCGTCCCAAGGCAGTGGGGAGATTCTCCACAGCCTCCCTCTCCTCTTTTTCTTTTTGAAGATGTTGTCAATCATACAGAAAGTAACATTAGAAGGCAGAAGAGACCTGGACAACCGAGGTCAAGAGAAAGATCATTTGTGCAGATTTCTATGGCTAATTCCAAAGCTGGAGAGGGCAACAGATGCAGATTAATACAGGGCCAGGCTCTACAGGGCAAGATGTAGGCTGCTGACAATGACATGAGAAAAGAAAGAAAGGAATTCTTCAGTTTCTTGCTGTCTGATTAGAAGTGCAGGCATTTAGAAGCATCACCTACTGCTATTACAGAACAATTTTAGTTTCTCGTATTCAGACTTTGGCGGGAGAGAGTCACCTCTTGTATACTGCCCGTATTTGTTGGCTCACAGGCCAGCCTCTACTGAAACTAACAAAGCAAAAAGAAGTCGTCCATTGACCATCTTCCCATTAAGTCAGATGGAATTCAGTATCTACTGAAGCTGAAGGCTTCCTATTCACTTATCCACCATATCCACCTTGCCATCTGCTTCCCCTTGGTTTGGCACCTACTGACTCAGTTCTATAGTCATATTTGAAGATCTGCATTCATTTCTGTCCCCTCTTCCCATTAGTGGGATCACAGAACTAATACCTTGTCAGAAATTCGCTGCAGAAATCAGTGGCAGGGTCTTGTCCTGACTGGATTGTACAAATGCCTGGGGAGCTGAAAGGCTTTTCCCTGCAATGTACGCATAGTAGTGCTCCTCTTCTGTAATCGTCAGTCAGTCACTGGGCAAACAGGCCTCCTGCTTTTGTGCCGTGGGATTGTGCCCAGACCTTTCCCAGCTGAGGGGTTGGCCAGTTTCAGAATCCCAGTGAGTAACGGTGTGTTTCCAGTGCCACCCATCATGCCAGGAGGAAGGCTGAGGAAAAGAAAAATGAAAACAGGCCTACTGACAATGAACTTTTACTTAAACTAACATGAATTTTATTATTAAGATTTTAGTAAGGTGGAATACACGTGGCATTCATTGGTTCTGGATTAGGAGCAGGTTAAAGACTGGATGGAGCATAGATTTACTTTCTCCAGAGTGCCAGGCCCTAGAGACAAATCATGAGTTCATAGCTCTCCTATCCACCCTGTTTGCAAATAATTTATGTAAGAACATCTTCCCCAAACAATAAAGTAGTGCTCTGTCCATCATTGCGTGGAGAAATGGTCAGAGCGGCCCTACCTGTTTAAAACATGGGGATCGGAAATTTTTGTATATTTTGCTGTGGGCATAAACTCCACTGCGAGACCGAGCGGCTTCTTGAAGAAATGATCTCCTTTCCAGTTCGTATTGCTAGCACACCTGGACTTCATAGTTCTATTAATAATTTAAGTTTGTCTGCCAGTTTTTTGGTTTTGTCTCTATCAAAGTGGAAAAAAAGAGAGTCACGGAAAGATTTAGGTGGGAAGGGACCTCCGGCAGTATCCAGTCCAACCCTCTGCTCAGGCATGAATTTCCCTTGTTGCAAGTCACAGCTGTTGGCTCTTGCCCTTTCCCTGTGCGTCTGTGAGAAAAGCCTGGCTCCATCTTGTCTATACCCTCCCTCTAGGTAGTGGCAGACAGCAAACAGACTTCCCTCAGCCTCCTCTTCTCTGGGGCGAATAAACCCACTTCCTTCAGCCTCGCCAGTCAACAACCCAGGCAGGCCTTCCTGAGGTGACCCCCGCAGCTGCGTACCACTGCTGCTTCTTACTGACCTAAATGCTTTTCCCATGGAGAAAGTTTGATTTAACGGTAACACGCGCGGCAGAAATGGCACCAAAGACTTTCCCTGCCACTCGGTGCTTCCTTGCCCGTCTGGGAGCCGCTGCAGCCTCACAGGGGCCGGTTCCCTGCCAGGCACCTTATCCTAGATGGCACGGTCCTGGCAGGGTGCTGCATGAGGCCTTTGCTGCTGCTTGCAGAAAAACATTTTTTTTCACCCGTTTCCAGCATCATTCAACTACTGGCTTCTGTCGTGAAGGTGTCCAGAATTGTATGTTTTAAGATGTTATTTCCAAACGATCCGAGGTGACCAGCTACAAAGTGGAGATCTTGCACATCAGCAGCTAGCTGCGTAGCAGCGGTGTCGTCTCTCAGCACTGCACTTGCCTATTCCTGAGAAAGCTGCCGCAACTATAACGCAGTAGCAGTGAGAATATCTTTATACTCCGGTGAGTTTGTCCAGCTACATGTCCCTGACTTGTAATGCTATAAAATTTAAGCTTTTCCATGAATTGTACAGACCTCCTGTCCAAGCAAATAAATGCCAAGGGCTGGCAGCACGCTGATCGATCTAACTCTTGCCATTGATCTTGTGCTGTAAGAAGTAAAATAGCCTGCTTGTGTGTAAATGGCATAAGGGGGCATCCCACATTTGTTTGAAACCTAATAGGGTAGGCTGCATGCTATAAGCTTTTTCACGTGGACAAAGAAAGTACATCATTGTTTTGACAGCTGACACTTGCGTGCTAATTTGGCAGTATAGCCCATTAAATTATTTGAGACAAGTTTGGGGTGGGGGGTTGGGTGGAAAGACCATGTGCCACTATTCCTGATGTTTCAAAAAGTTAGACCTGTTGCTAGTAAAATTGTCAACGATGGCAGTAGAGGGGCAACTGGAATACAGAGGTTGCTGCCTAAGCTGTACAGCAGGTGGCATTCAAAGTACAGTGCATGAGAAATAATGCATCAATACAGAAACGTACAGCAAATACAAATCCTCCAGGTAAACTTGGCTACTGTTGTGAATCTCCACAAAATCACTGCAAAGAACCCGGGCATGCTGGAGAGAATCTCGCAGTATATGCACTACATAAAATTAAGTTATTTTGTCAATGCTTGCTTTAGTGAAGTGGCAGGAAGCTGCTGCTGAAGTTGCTGCTGTTAGTACTGATAGAATTGTACAGCTTCTACACACCTGCACGATACAGTGGTAACTCCGTTAACTCACCTTGTTAACACAGAGGGAGGACAGACATAGGCTATTAATGTTGGACACTACCTTATCTGAACCTGCTTATTTAAAGTGTTTTCATTTACCGTTAAGTGGCGTAGAACCACTCGGGGAACCAAATTTCGTTGCTGGTTATCTGCATGTGAAGGCATACTATGCTTTTGTATTTGATAATGGTACAAGTCTCCACACTGGCCATATGAGTAGCAAAGAGATTCTTCACAAGTTGCTACTGCAACAGACACTTCAGTCTTTGGACATTGCTAAGGATATAGTCAGGGTTAAGGGATTTGCTCACATTGTTAAAACTGAGCCATATATCTCTACAACAAATTCCTGCCTCCCGGTGAAGTGTTGATTCTTATGTGTCCTTAAAGGAACCAAGTGACTGTTGGGATGGACAGCCACCCATTTCCACAAAATATTTATAGAAGGTCATGGATCAAGAATGTTTGTCTGTCAGCTATTGGCGTCGAGAGTAGATTCTAAAAACACAGAAGAATACAAAGCAACTTTACTGCACAGTGCTCATGCAAGTTTGAGTGACACCTTTTCAAAGCAAGCCATTACCTGCAGCTCTAAAAACTTTGACAAATGACAAGCAGTATACTCTTCTCTGATTTGGTGATGTGAGGAAACAGTGTTTAAGTTCATTAGCTCGTGGACCCTCAACTTAGTTTCAGATTGAAGTTAGGCCAATTAGTCTTAACTGTGCATAGTCTAGCATATACATTCTTTGATCCCGTGTAAACTACCAAAGGACTATGGATATCTTATCTATAACCTGAGACTCAGAGCTACCCAAAGCTCTACTGGGACGCCAAAGAGAACAGAATTTGCCTGAAGATCACTCGCAGAAGCCGACAAAATATTTCACTGTTAAAAAGACATTACTGCTTTTAACAGCTCCAGAAAAATAACTATCCCTTTTTGAGTATGTAGTCAGCCTAGGTACAGAACACAGCTCTGCAGAGAGACTTAAGAATTAGGTGGGGCTTTCTTCAGCCAGCTGAAAGAGCCTCATATTCACAGTCCCTGGAAGCAATCTGCTGGAGCAACAACGCAGGAGGGCACAAGCGATCCAGGAGATTTCTGGAGTGCTTCGACAACAATTAACACAAAATAATCAAGGAGACAGCAAGGGAAGGTGCTCTGCTGGACCTGATACTTACAAACAAGGAAGGAGTGGTTGGGGGCGTGAAGGTCTGGGACAGCCTCAAGATCTGAGGAGGGAGAAGGACTAAAAACAAGATCATGATCCTTGAGTTCAGAAGAGCAGTCTTTGGCTCTTCAGGAATCCGCTTGGAAGAATCCCATGGGATATGGCCCTGAAGAGAAGAGGGATCCAGAAGAGCTGGTTGATGTACAGGAATCGTCTCCTCCAAGCTCAGGAATATCCATCCCGATGAGCAGGAAATCAAGGAAAGGCAGCAGGAGGCCTGCATGGATGAACAAGGAGCTCCTGACTACATTCAGACACAGAAAGGTGTAAGCAGGGTCATGTATTCTTGGCAGGAATACAGAAACACTGGCCAAGTGTGCAAGGATGAGTTTAAGAAAGCCAAAGCTCATCTGGAGTTTAATCTGCTGAGGGACATGAAGGACAACAAGAATGGCTTCTACAGGTATATCAGCAGCAAAACAAAGGTGATGGAAAATGTGAGCCCTCTGCTAAAAGGGCGGGAGACCAGGTGACAAAGAGCAAGGGCCCTCCTTGGAAGAGGATGAGGACAGGGAACATTCAAGCAAACTGGACATACATAAGTCCAAGGAACCTGATGTGGTGCACCCACAAGTGGTGAGGGAGTTCGTTAATTTCATTGCGAGACCACTCGCAATTATTTTACTGAGGACTGGAAGAAAACAAATGTCACTCCGATCTTCAAAAATGGCAAGAAGTCCAGCATACTACAGGCTGGTCCACCTCACCTCATTCCCAAGAAAGGTGATGGAGCAGCTCATCTTGGGAACTATTTCCAGACACATAAAAGGCAGGAAGGTGATTCAGAGTAGTGATTCATGGATTTATGAAGGGAAAAAAAAATCACACTTAACTAACCTGATAGCCTTCAGTGATCAGATGATAGCTTGGTGGATGAAGGGAGAACCATGGATTTTGTTTATCTTTACTTCAGCAAGGCTTTTGACACTGTCTCCCACAACATCCTCAGACCAATCTGATTAAGTACAGGCGAGACAAGTGGGCCTCAAAGTGGATTGAAAACTGGCTGAACTGTGGGGCTCAAAAGGTTGTGATCAGTAGCACAAAAGCCAGCTGGAGGGCAGTCATTAGAGGTGTACCCCAATTGTTGACACTGGATCCAATACTGTTTAACCGCTTCATTAATTATCTAGACATGATGTAACTGAGAAAACTTTCAGCAAATTTGCAGATAATACAAAACTGGGTTGAGTGGTTGATACCCCAGAGGGTTGCACTGCCATTCAGAGGGACTTTGACAGGCTGGAGGAATGGGCAGAGAAGAACCTCATGAAGTTCAATAAAGGGAAATGTAGAGTCCTGCACCTGGGGAGGAATAATCCAATGCACCAGTACATGCTGGGGACTGACTGCCTGGGAAGCAGCTTGGCAGAAAAGGGTCTAGAGCTCCTGGTGGACACCAAGTTGAGCGTAAGTCAGTAGTGTGCCCTTGCTGCAAAGAAGGCTCATGGTATACTGGGCTGCATTAGGAGGATTGTTGCCAGTAGGTTGTGGGAGGTGATACTTGCCCTCCACTTAGCTGTGGAGAGGCCACATCTGGAGTCCTGTGTCCAGTTCTGAGCTCCCCGGTTCAAAAGATATATGGAACTACTGAATTGAGTTCTGCAAAGGGCCACAAAGATGAAGAGACTGGACTATCTTTCATATGAGGAAAGGCTGAGAGAGCTGGAACTATTCAGCATGGAGAAGAGAAGTCTCAGGGGGGAACTTATCATCTGATGGGAGACTGAAGATGATGAAGCCAGACTCTTCTCAGTGGTGCCCAGTGACGGAACAAGATGGAATGGGCACAAATTGAAACACAGGAAATTCTGTCTGAACATAAGTTTTTTTGCTGTGATTGAGCACTGGCACAGGTTTCCTGGAGAGGTTGTAGAATTTGCATCCTTGGAGATATTCAAAAGCTGTTTGGACATAACCAGGGCAACCTGCTCCAGTTGACACTGCTTGAGCATGGTATTGGACGAGATGCAGGTGTCACATCCAAAGTTCAAATATCCTGTGATGCTGTAATTAACTAAAGTACTCAGAGGAACAGCAGTGCAAGTTACCTACTGGTCAATAAGATTATTGTCTTCTAAATATGTCATAGAATGTATTTTTTAATTCTTCGTCTATGATGAACTCTCTTATCTACCCTTATTTTTAAAGGACTCACAAATAACTGGCATTTACTTCTATTACAGAAAAGCAAATTAAAACTGTGTGCCTGCATTGAAATTCCAAGAAGTTGTAACTTTAATAGAACAAGATGCATGTTGTCTGATGAATATATTTTTTTGGTTCTGAACCCACTGCCTACCTCCTGAGATACAGCAAAACAAACCTTTTCAGTTCATTTTTCTCCATATCACTCATGTTTTCTATTCATGTCCAGCCCTTGTTGCCCTTTCCAGCTTGGGAGGCTCAAGTCTGCTTAGCTGTTCTTCATACAGAAGCTATTCCGTAATTTTGACCGTCCTCTGAAACTCTTCCAGTTCTACTATATCCTTTTTGAGGTTGGGGGAAACAGAAATGCAAATATTACTCAAGACGTAGTTGCATGTTCATTTTATCTAGTCTTATTTTCCTACTTCTTAAACCATGGTTCTAAAAAAATACTGAGGGACTCATTATCATGACCATTCTGTTTAACCCCAATACCTATTTAAGAAAATAGTAAAAGTCAGCTTAAATAGTAACAGCTGGACGATTATTGTGTATGCAAAACTAGAACAGCTGTTCCTCCTCCCAGTCATCATTTATTGTGACTGTTTCACCTGTCCTTTTATCGCTCAGTCATCCTGTTAAGGTCTTTATACAATTCTTCAGTCAGCCTTTCTATTTATTCCTCCGAATAACTTTCGAACAAACTGTGAGCCCTTTTCAACACCAGAGAGGTATTTCATTTTACACCGATTGGCATCAAGTTTTTTATTAGAGGTAGATAACAAGGCAGTGCGTGTGTGAGTGCGCTGCTTTTAGCTCCAATTCCATACAGAAATGGGGCATGTTGGAAATCTCATTTCCATTAATTGGAAGTCCATAATGCTCCAGGCCGATAAGGTAAAAGAACTGCAGGTTCACTTAAGCTTTCCAGGAAAGGTAAAGGCAAATGCAAGATTAAACGCATCGCAGTCGTGACAGAAGAAACAGCCAGGGTGGTGTAGGAACTTTATACCAGAGGTACAAGAAAATCTTTCTCTTGGGAAGATTAAGTAAGTGCTAAGTAAAGTTCTCCTCTTGCCTGAACATGTGTTTTAGTGCTTCATGTGAGGCTGTACATTGTAGCTGAGATGATCTATTGACCACCACATGTAACAGCTTCTTACTTAAATGTTGCTTCCCTGACCTACGGTGAACTCATTCAGAGCACGACACTGAGAAGTCAACCGCATGAAGACAGGAATGTTTTTCCATCAGTTTACCTGTCACGATGCTAAGGGCAGACGTATCAGAGCTGGCGCAAGGAAGGGAATGTGGCTGTCCTTTCTTTGTGCCGCTTGCAATTTTGAGGCAGCTGTGAAGGTTCAGGCCAACACTGAAAAATCTCGAAATATTGTGTGCTTTCTCTTTAACCCAGCCTCTTCTTTACCTTTCAAAAGCAAGGTAAGAGTAGTTAACACTAAGATTTTTTTACTCTTACCCTATGACCCTTAAAGACTTGAGGTGGGGGGGGGTTTGTTTGATTTTTGTTTTGGGGGGGTTGTTTTCTTTTAACTGCTCTCATACCAGAAGACAAATACCAGACTTGAGATTTTGGAAATGTGGAATAAAGGAAACTAAGAAGTTGAAGGCCTGATACATCACTGGCTTTTCATTAGGCAGGTGCACAGTGTGTCAGGCAGCCTGTTCTGTGTAGGGCTTAGGTAGTAGCCTGACTAGTAGCCCTTCACCACAAGCCCACAGAAAGACAGATTATCTGCAAGAAGTAGTCCTTCCCCATAGTACCTTTCACTCTCCATTCAGTTCTAGCCCATATCACCCTTATTCTTGACTTTTACAGTTCCATCACTGTGGGAAACTCTTCAAATGCTATGTAGGCTACCTGTAGGCATAACCGTGTTAAAGAAACACCACTCTTGAAGCATGAATCACAACGGTTCAAACTTGTGAGGCAGTACTAACAACTGCCAGAAGTGCCCTACTGGGTCAGCCCTTCTGAGCTCTGCCCCACTCCTTCATCCCAGCAGCATCTTAGGGAGCAGAACCCCAAGGGTTGGACAAGTACTGAGTTGACCTTTTCCTTCAAAAGTGCCAGTCATGGGAAAGAAAGGGAGGGAATTCATATACCCTCAGTTGGTAGCAAGAGATTCAGTGAGTACAGCTTGCTTATTATTTCTTGATGTGCTGTTTTTTCCAGCCTTGCTTGTTTTATATTCTACTCAGCCACCTAACTCCTGATACCTTATAGAACCTGACATCCTTATAGCAAGTGCATAGTATAATGTTAGTATAATGTATTGACAAAACACACTAAGATACTCTGGCATACCCTTTCCAAATCCTTCCACAAGGATTTTTGATTCTTTCAGAACCTCTAGTTGTTTCCACTTCCAACACAACTGCTATTTACAAGTGTAGGCTTCTCTCTCCTTCTCTCCACTTCCCCACATGAATGTGTTTGGGATCTTGGCTAAAGAGAATGAGCAATCATCAGCTGATGACATTTTGCTACTGAATGTGGACTGTGAGACTGACACAACTGATTCCATAACAGTATGTCAGCTGACTGTTTATCCTTTTGAGGGTGAAGTTTTATAATATAATGTAATATAACATGATATGGTCTAATGTCAGGTAGTTGTGAAAAGGGACAGACTTATTTTATTCTCTCTGGTTTTGGACATACTTTCCTACTGCTCTTGTCATGAAGGATCTAATGCCCACGGCTGCAATGTTAAATTAGCTCAGGCTGTTGATTGAACACAAATCTAACCCATCAAGCAATTAGTTTTCCATCAACCCAGCTTGGTCATCTCTCAGTCACATGATTGCTCAAATCTCATGAAAGGAAGAGAAAATTGTTTGGTAGTACAGCTTCTTGCTATGGACTGTTGTAAAGAATGACCTTGTACCGGAGGGACAGACTAGCAGCAGGAATCAGACTTCTGATGCTGAACATCAGGAGGGTTATCAGCACGCTTTCAGACTGAAGCTTTAGGAGAAGATAACAGGTGCAAAAGCATGTTTTCTTCCGGTCATTTTTATGAAGGGTAGTACAGTTAGAAAAATTCTGTATCCTCAAGTGCAGGGCATATCAAAGTCTGTGAACACTCAAATTAGACGTAGAAAGAAAATATCATCCAATTTAAATAGACTACCGAAACAAGAACCAAAGTAGTGGTATACCTACTTCTATGCAAATGCTAGAATTATGAAAAATAATACATAGGACCAGTCTCTAATCCTAACAGGAGATACACCAGGCATGTTAAAAAATTTGTGGCAGACAATGAATGGGAAATTTTAATACTAGAACACAAATTATGCAGAAAGATAAGGTAAACCATAGCAGCCATAGAGTAGTACTATATGCTGATGAGAACCTGGATCAAACTAACAAACTCAGCATCAGAACAGGTTGAAATTTCAGACCTAAATAGAAAGTGTCTAGTGTTGGAACTGCATCACCACCTTCTGAATTTAGACTGCAACACTGTGATATGTTGATTGAGATCAGAGAGCCAGCTAGGACAGAAACTACAATAGTCACAAAAAACTGCCATGACCCCCATATAGGCTGGGCAAAAGTCACATTGGGTTGTGAAGTTGATGCAATTGGTGATTGTGGAATAGTCAGCTAAGGAAGTCCACAAAAGGTTCTGACTAGATACTGCACTAAAAAATTCAATTTCTTAGTTGAAACCACTACTACATAGTGACTACAATGTGCTTGGAGTCAATACCCCTATGGAAGCAACAAGGGTCAAAAAATCCACTAGAACGGATCAAACAGAAAACCACATAAAAATGAAGAAACCTTTTAATCAATTAAGAGGTGCGACCAAAAAAATGAAACATTTCCAGAAGACATGGAGGTTACTGAAGGACACAATATTGGTATCTAAAGAGATCAGGTCCACATACAAAGTCCCCGGTCCTTCTTTCATCTGCTTCAGATCCTTAAAAAGAGTGCTGTCCTCTGCCAGGATGCAGATGATATGCATCATAGAACCCTATTTTTATCCAAGGTGTAGAGGAATTGTGTGGTATGATCTCTCCCAAAGGAGCTGCATAAATGACCAGAAAAAAAAAACACGCCAGGACAAGCAAACTTCCAAACGCTATGTCTTATCCCACTTGTCCCAACACTCACTGTGGAAAGATGTATCACAAGACAGGCAAACACCCACCCAGTTCACAAACCTCCTGTTACAGATGCCCTGTTGCCACATCCTTCTGCTGGCAGCCATCTCTACATGTAGCTGTGGCAAGATAGCCAGGCACCCACCAGTTCCCAAAGTCTTTAGCCCTGTTTTTCCACGGGTCCTGCAATGCCCATGTTATAATGGCCAGTAGGCCAGCAAGCAGTGACGGCTCCCCTCGCAGAGAGTACATGGTTGTCTGTGAAGGGCAACAGTTCGGTGTCAGAGGCTGTCTGGTGAGATGTTCCGGTGCAAGATGCAGATTCGGTCTAGTCAGGAGTGGCTCAGCCTGATCTCTTCCACTTGGATGTAGGTGAAAAAAGTACTATTATCTGGCTGGAGGTGGTACCAGGTGTCCCCTAAGGAGTGCTGACCTCCTGCCATCCTGATGATATCTGCCTCTTCCTGTGAGTAGGGCAGAAGCAAAATTCACAGGCAGGGCCAGACACTCCTGAGGACTGATACTGCTAAGAAAGGCATCCTGATAAAAATGACATTGCAGACCTGGTATCAGAACACAGATATTAAAGATGTTAATGCACTTCCAAGCAGATCTGAATGTGCAGCAGCTGATTTAGTGCAACGATCATGTTCCCCAGCATTCAAGACTATAGGTCAAGAGAGGACAGGGTTGTAATGTTCAGTGTGGCAAAACTCAGTATGAGATTGTATAGACAGACATGTCTGTCCAAGCGGTCTTGCCACAAAGTATAGTTAGATTGCCAAGCAAGGAGAGTATCCTGCCCCTGCAGAGACCATATCTCCCTCTCGTGGGGTTTAATGGTGTGATTTTGAGCTGTTTCCCTTAGAGAAAGAGAGAAGGGGTGTGAGAAACCTTCTTGGACAGCAGTGGTGGTGCCAGTGGTACCAGCAGTGCTGTATACCAGCAAGTTCTGTAGACAGAGCTGTGGTCCCCATGGTGCAGGGAAGCACTCTGCCCTCTGGGTCCCCTTCCCTCCTTGAACAGGGCCCTTACTGATGAAGATGATGTTGTAATCTGCCATGACAAGGGTCAGGTGCACCTTCTTCCCAGAGCAGCGAGTCTTCAGCAGGTGGCACAGCTTGTCCCTCAGCATAATGGGTCTGAGGAGCCTGCAGACTTGTGTGAGTTGACGGTCCTTGTAGTGCCCAAAAGCCTGTGGACTAAGTAAAGGTCCCCAGCCCAGCTCAGCCAGTGCTTCTGGCAGAGAGCAACAACTCTCCCCCTGACAAAAGGACAAGAAGCAGAAGGAGTAGGATTTGAAAAATTTCACAAGGACCATCTCTGCTTTTTATTTGGTTTGTTTTCTGACTAATCCCTATCAAAATATGCTATAGACTTAATACTACTGTGGAATAGAATATGACTCTGATACAGATGGGCAAAAATCGAGTTATGCCCAGACCAAGGGCAGTGTCTGAACAAGATACCACAAGTACTCTCAGTGATTTTTGCTGACTCTGAACATCAAATAATGCACATGACCAAGACTGCGAGCAATGTTTTTAAAAATATGAATACAGCATCCAAAAATCAGTAATTTCTCATAAGCAATCTGAGTTAGCAGCTTCTAGAACTTATTTCAGTTCTCAAGTTAAATAGAAGTTATAATGGTTCCCATTGTTTATTGTCTATGCCTTATTTTTGTTTGGCCTATTATTCCTCCACCACTCCTGACTTTGGTCAATAGGTTCTAAAGTCAATCTACAGCCCCTCCCTGGATTCCTCTTCCAGGTTTTTTGCTTTTTAGATGGCATGGACATTACATGTCAGCCCTGAGATACGATGCCATTTGTGGGACACTTCCTGCACTTTCTTCTGCTGACTTCTCTTGTCCTGGGCTTGAAATACCAGTCCACCTGTCCCTCTAACATCTGGAGATTGTTGGTCCCTAATGGCCCTGGGGTACTTTTTGGACCTTTTCCCACTGTGAGAGTCAAAATTGTCTTTCAGCCCAGAAAGTCAACCACATCCTGGGCTGCGTCAAAAGAAGGGTGGCCAACAGGTTCGAGGGAGGTGATTCTACCCTCTACTCCGCTCTCGTGAGACCCCAGCTGGAGTGCTGCATGCAGCTCTGTAGTCCTCAGCACAAGAAGGACATGGACCTGTTGGAGCGGGTCCATGGGGAGGGTCACAAAGATGATCAGAGGGCTGGAGCACCTCTGCTATGAGGACAGGCTGAGAGAGTTGGGGTTGCTCAGCCTGGAGAAGAGAAGGCTCCAGGGAGACCTTATAGCAGCCTTCCAGTACCTGAAGGGGGCCTACAGGAAAGATGGGGACAGACTCTGTATCAGGGAATGTAGTGATAGGACAAGGGGTAATGGTTTTAAACTGAAAGAGGGGAGATTTAGGTTAGATATTAGGAAGAAATTCTTTACTGTGAGGGTGGTGAGGCACTGGAACAGGTTGCCCAGGGAAGCTGTGGATGCCCCATCCCTGGAAGTGTCCAAGGCCAGGCTGGATGGGGCTTTGAGCAGCCTGGTCTAGTGGGAGGTGTCCCTGCCCATGGCAGGGGGGTTGGAACTAGGTGATCTTTAAGGTTCCTTCCAACTCAAACCATTCTGTGATTCTGTGATTCTAAAATTGACTCCTTCTGGTAAGTATACAGCAGCTTTAGTTTAATTACTCAGTTCTATGATTCTATGGTTCTAATGAGTTCCACAGAGAAAAGACTTCCTGTAGCCTTCATGCCAAAGCGTGACCCAGTACTTCAACCCGGATGCACTTGCTCGATGCTGTTCTTCCTTTCCCCCAACACTTCCCTACAAGTCAAAGCAGGGGGCTGATAAAAGAGGGAGGGAGTCCAGTGAATGTTATGCTGACTCTCACTGTCATCCCTGTATCAGCAGCCAGTGATAACAGGAAAGGTTATTGCCACAGGGGAATTGTTTTGCCCTCGTTTGTGATGGATTTATTATTGTGGCTGCTAAGAGAACTACTATCTTCTCTCTGTTTACCTTCATCTTTATCTCATACTATTACCAGCGATTGTTTTATGGGAAACCGGCAAGACCGGCTGTGCAAGAAGGTTGGGTGTTTTTGTATGGGTATCTGCATTTGGATGGGGGAAGGAAAAGAGGAAGCTTAGTCAAAATTGTAAAAGATTTACTAGTATAACTTTGATAGTAACTAAGGTATTTAAAAATCTTTAATGGTAGTGATAACGTGTCTGTGCTACAACTTTTATATTGACATCATTTATCTCAGTTAGCTGAGACAGGACAGGACACACTAGTGAAGTCAGCAACCAGTGCCATGAAGTTCATAGGAGTAGTTTATAGCGTTTGTTCTAATAATGGTGAAAGTCTGATAAGTAAGCAACACCCAAGTGATACAGAGAAAAGTTTTATGGTTGCTTACGTCTCTGCTGCAATGAGAAAACACAGTCCATTTCCTCCTTTCTATGCGCGTTCCTGACCCCTTCTTTTCTAACATCCGTGTGGCCATGCATCAGCTGGAATGGAGAGCTGACGTAGCTGAAAATTAATTTTTTGTTGCATCAAGCTTCTTGATCATGGGTTCCGGTACCTAACAAATTAGGGCTGTCCTTTTCAACCAGTCTGCTCCTTAAGTCCTCTAAACCAGTAGTGTGATCACACTCTCAGTGACATCAGTAGATTCTAGGGCCTCAAAGTTGAACATGTATCAGGAAAATGAAATAAATTATTTCTTTCCTTGCATCTGGTTTCCTTACAGATTTCTAGTCCTAGCCATGGCCTCCTGGAGATATCTGTCCATACCGAAGGTCCCTTCTTCTTGCCCAATCCCAGCTCAGGCATACCCCTGATTTGTCCTTGAAACCCTCCCTTTTCATCTCAATCCAAATAATTTTGCTTCATCATCCAGTCCTCTTCCAAAAATTTTCAGCTGTGAGCACACTTCTTCCTAGTTGGCCATGGCTTACATAAGAGGCAGCATTCTTCTCTTGGAATTAGCCAAGTTCAATACAAAACCAGGAGACCTTCGCACAGCCTGTGCCAGCCCAGTTCTACACAGCTCATCACTGCATTTTCTTTCCACCCTTATGATGTCGGTCATGCTGCTGTGTAATAGCATGATTGACAGTTTGGATGTGCAATTATTAAATTTACCTGTGCAACAAGCGATCTACCGGAAGGAGAGGAAGAAAGGCACAAATTACCTACCATGCACTGCCTACCATCTCTCAAGGATGATTTTAGCTGACAACAACATACAGGTCATGGTGCAGGTGACTTATTAGAGAACATTCACCATTTGGAATCAGAGCTCATCGTCTACATATACAGGTAAGGAGCAACTTCCCAGAGAGTCTGTAGATTCTCTGTCCTGGAATAATAATAATTCACAAGCTTAGAAGAATCCCTAATATGTTTTGATCACTAGGGATGAATCTATAGTTCCAGATGTTCCTTAGTCTTTCTACTAAAAATGTCTTCAAGCTGATTACTTCGGAGAATGCTTATGATGCAACATTATTCTCCTGGAAAATAAGAAAGACTCTAAACTTACTTCAAATATTTCATTGACCGTTTGCTAGTTCTTACTGACTTTAGCTGCTTTTGGATGCACAATGCATTTATAAAGTGTTCTGCCTCTCAGCAGCCTAATTTTACTTTTTGCCTCTTTTTTTTTATTTATTAACTTTTTGATACTTGTATACACACTGTGCCTATTTGATTTGCCCTCGTTTATTCTAAGTTTATTCTAAGATAAGACAATCGGATTTCTACCCTGCCAGCAAGACAGGTCTTCCTTTGGAAAGCCATTGAGCATATGCAAGGGAGAAATGATTTAGTAGAGGCTACAGAGTGCTGTAGGATAGAGAGCCACCGAGGGAATTGAGGGTTGCAATTTAAGAAGAGGGGCAGCTGTAGGGGAGGAGCCATCCAAGCTGTGGAGGTGCAGAAACAATCTCCTAGGCAATGGAGTGTAAGCATAAAATTTTAGCAGCTCAGAAGGTCACAGAGTTAATTGGAACCAAGGTCACAGTGTGTGGGGGAGAGTTGTGTATAAACTGTATATTTATTTCTGTGCTTCCTGACTTACATACTTTAAGTTTTCTCTATTTAAAAAAAATAAAATCGAATAATCTTATTTTTGTTCTGGTAAAGATAGTTCTGTTTTGAGTTTTGAAGCCTGCTGATCTTGACCTGAAAGCTCACCAGGACATCTAGTCAGATCCACCTTAAAGTTCTGTATGAGGTGGGATCGATTTATACAACCTAATTTTGTTATCTTCTCTTTCCTCTGATTTTCTGTGTCTTGCTCTTGCTGCTGGATTTAAGTAGTCTCTGCTTGTTCTTTCTGCTCTCATTTCCAAACTGTGACCACACTGTGATGTAAGATAAGACAACCTCAAATGAACAAGTAACTTACATTAGCTACTAACATCAACATAGATATGGCTTTGTTTCATTTGATTTTGGGGTGAATTCACAAAGTGCTCTGTGCGGACTGACAGTTGAGTTGTTTCTGGAACCAAGACACAACCCTGTCCCCTTTAAGACCATTTGGGTTTTCCCTAGTCATGGCATGTAATAATGTCGTATCATGTCATACCAAAAATGTCATCATGTCATATCATGATCCGTTGAAATTTCCTTCCAAGTTTATCTATTCCAACTTCTACTTCTATGGCTTCTTCATGTCACTGTGTTCCTACAAGTATTTATCTGCTTTCAATTGTGAGATCTACTTCTTTTTTTCCATTCTGCCTTTCCTCTGCTAACATCATCATCTCCCTACTTGGAATCATCAAAAGCCGATGATTCTCAAAATCTAGCCTGTTTCTGTCAATTCAGTCTAGTATTAGTTAGTACATGTCCTCTTGAATATCATCATATTATATTGTTATTTCTCCATGATGGAAGCCCTTAAAATTTCTGGACTTTTTCTTTCTACTTCTTACTGTGAACTCAACTCTTCTTTCAAGTGTTCTCTGAGAGTCCTCTGTCATCATCTCTCCATAGCTGGCTTTGCTTGCAATATGGTCCTGTACAGCTTATATTTTTTCTTTTGCTACTGTTCAATCCTTAGTCCATGGTCTATTTCTCTCTTTCGCTATAAAAGCTATCTTTTCTCCTAGTCTCCCTCCCTCTGCCTAACCCTTTTCACAGCATTCTTTCTCTCCCAAAACTCCAATTGCCTCCTGTAGCTCTTTGAAGCTTCCATGGGTATCTTGTCTAATAAAATGTCCCATTCAAGCACCTTGTTCTCATCTACAAGACAGTACCTTATGTCTACTGAAGTTTTTTTTCCTGTTCAATCTTTTTTTGCTCCGTCTGAAGCTAATGCTTGAGGCAAAGTACACTTGCTGTGACTTCTTTCTGTCCTGCATCTCATGTCCTCATGCCCTTCTGTGCTTTCATTGCCTCTTATTGCCTCTGTGTTTATCTCTCAGAGTTTTAGTTACTGTTAAGTAGTTCTCCTTTTGTCACCTTTCTCCTCTTCCTGCTTCAGAACTACCTTTTTCCCTTTCACCTTTACAGTTTCTTGTGTCTCATTGCCTATCTTTTATATAATCTCCTTCACAGCCTTATTGGACTGTGTCCTCTTAAGCACAGAATGTTATTTTTTCTTTATTCTTAAATGTCTGCGTTTCTATTTTGTATGCAAGGTTCTGAGCAACAATAACTCTGCCTCCACAAATTCAGCTCCTTTCAGTCTGGGGTGGTAGAGGGCTCTGTATCACCATCTGCTACAATGTCTGTGTACTGCTGGTGTACACAGTACTGGTGGCAGCTGAAAAATAAGTGTTGTGTTTCATTCCAGAGGAGTCTGCACTTTGGCAGTGGGACATAAGGTTTCTGTACAGTGAGGTTGTGAAGTGGTCTTGATCTTTTAGGATGAATCTGCTAGAAAATCACACACACACACAAAAAGCTCTAGTATAAGGAGAAGACTCAGAAGTTTGTATGATGTCTGATAATTGTGTAGGCAGGGGACAGGGAAAAACATTAAGCTTGTCACTGTTGATTAACAGCACTGGGATTTCAGGTGATAAATGTCCTGGGACAGGACCATGAGAGAAGTGCGAGTCTTCAATCATCCTTGCCCCCATAGTATCAGACCTTTCACTATAAATGCAGTAGGATGGGAAGGCTAGGAATTATATTTTTGCATCCTGAAAAGCATTCAGAAGAAAAATTAAAGGCAGAGAAAGGGAGACCTGAGAGAAAACTGGGAAGAGGAAGGAGAAAGAGATGTCTGACTGGAGAAGAAACCAATCTTGGGTGAGAGTTCTTCTGATTTCTATTCCTTTCTTTTTCCTCATCTAAGACCCTAATTTGGGCTGTAGCTGTTTCATCTGTCTTGAAGATGTCCTGCCTGAAGGAAGTACCACAGAAACACACTTTGGAGTCCCTTTAGGGCCTGTAATATGCAAAGAAAAAATTGGTGTATGAGCAAGTTGTATACCTTTCCTCTTGCGTGCTGTGCGTCAGTCTAGAAACTTTTGTGAGCCCTTTCAAGAGGCTTAGGTGGACTTGAGGAGTCGAGCCATACATACAGGTCATCTGTGTTTGTGACTAGCGCAAGGTGATTATGACATCTTCCTCTTTTTTTACATCTTCCTCCACTTCTGCGCTAGTCTCCTGAACCTGTTGGTAACCTCTCATACAACAGGAGTACTACATTGCGGTGTCCTCAGCCTTAGAAAGCAGGACAGTTGAGCAATAAAGAAAATACATAAAGAAGAACTATGGCAGGAAATTACAGGAAAAGTGATAGGGAAGATTTCACAGCAGCTGCTGGACAACAGGAGTGTAAAAAGGCAGATCTTTTTCAGGATGTGCTCAGTATTCTGTACTTTCGTGACTCTGCTGATCTTAAAACATGGACAAGACAATGGGTAGAGCTGGAACAATACCTTTCATTAGGTCATCTGTGCCAGGTGGAAAAAGTGGACAAGCTGTTGGGTCTACAAGTTCTTTGAGTCTGAAATAGAAGCAGCAGATCTTAAAGCAAATACAAGTTGAGAGCGGCTTCTTTGAATTTAACTAGACTAGTGTCAGTGAGGCTGTGACAAAAGATTATTGGCACCTTGTGGGACAGAGAGGATGTTAATAGTGCCTAGAGAGCTGACAAACTACTTTATTCCTAGGGGAAAGAGGGAGAGGGGTGATTTATAAGCTGTGGAGCATGATAAGGTTAGTGTTCAGAACACAGGAAAAAATGTGACATAAATCCAATATCTCTGCAGATGTTATGTATTTTGTCATGCACTGGAATGGTGAATTTCAGTTCTCACTCTTTACCTTGGTAGACAATATCTGGGTACAGGGATCAGAGGCTGAGAGATTGTTTGATGAGAAATGCTCTCCCACTGGCAATTAGATAAACGCCGGGTCCTTAGCTGGAGATGTCCTTAGAGCTCGGTCCTTAGAGTGTACACATGTACCACTGTGTGCATAATGATCTTCAGTTTCATCTGTATAGTTATCAGTCTACCATTTGGTGCACTGGATGAGGTGTATGGAAAGCATGAGTGAGGGCACAGGGTTATTGTGGGTTGTCTTCTTCACAAGGCTAGTAAAGGTTTGTCGTTCGAGGAGCATCTAGAGCCTTTTGGTGAATGTTGGCCTTGGGGTCCTTCATGCTTTTAGTGATGAGGCGAGTAAGGCTGAGGCCAGTTTGGAGCCTGAAAGGAACAGTTCTTGGAAATAACCTTTCAGGGTAGGATCATCTTATTTTAAGCTATAATTATATAACTATTTTCCATGGAAGTTCCACAACAGTATCAGACAAGACAGACAGCAAGGGTTTGATTAGCTGGCAGCGGGGGCTTCTTTTTTACACTGAAGAAATTTCTGATGTGGTATTCTTGTGCCTCTTGAAAAACAAGAGCTAGGAGCGTGCACTGGGTAAAGGTTCCCATTAGTTTTCTCCAGTGGCTATGATGAGTGTTGTCCTCCAGTAAATGTAATAGTAACTGAAGATCTTGTGCTGTATTACAGCTTTGATGTTTGCTGGGGCTTGTTGTGGTTAGTCTTTAAGTTTTCTATATATCATGTACACTTTTACATTCTATGCAGTTTGTTGTATTTTATACACTATATAGTATACGCTATGCACCTTTTTTTATGTGAAGCTTAGTGACATGGGTCTTCCAAAAGCATCTCAGTAGGTTGGGAGCAGTTAATGTCTTTATGATGGAAATCTATGAGGGTACCCAAATATTCATCTTTGATTTCCTAGACATGGTCACTTGAAACTCTTCTTTAAGGGGGTTCATTACAAGTTTTGTCCTACTGATGGGCCACAGTCTTCCTCCAGAAAACATTGCTTATTGACGGTAAAGTGAGTGCTGGTCAGAATGAAACAGATGAGCCTATATGTTTTTGTAAATATTCAGAACTCACCTGGCCTGCCACCAGGTATGTGTTGTATAGGCTAACAATATCCATATGGATATTATTGCTAATGGGCATGCATATGGATATTGCTAGCAGAGACATTGGAGGAGGTGGGGAGGTGGTTTATGGAGGAAATCAAGTGTGTCTTCCTCTTGGACACTTTCTTTGTACCCCACTCTCAAGAACCATTCAGGCAGAGAAAAAGCAAAATGAGCCTCCAGGAGAAATGTTTTACAGGGGTCTGCAAAATGAAATAATGAGACTACTGTTCTGGACCCAAAAGAAGGGTGTTTTGCCTCTTTATCTCCCCCATCCTGCCTGCAAATATCTTATCGTGCAGCGTGAGAAGCTTGGAAACCATTGTTCTGGAGGGGTGATAGTGTACAAGAGGATGAAGAAGGAGTTAATAGCAGCTGTTTAGTAACTGTGTTCGAGTCATGCGGGGTCTTCTTTTCTTATACATAATTTCTAGGATCTTGAACTCACTGCTTTTCATTGGTTCATAGCCATAAAAAGACGCATGGCTACATTCAGCACACTGACAGTACTGGGAGGTGTCTCTAGACCATGTTGCTGGAACATGCTTCTCATTCCTGTCGCTGGCTGGTAGCTCACTGGTGTTGGCTGAGCTCATTGCTTTTTTGCCTGGCTGAGAAACAAGTGGCAGAGTGGAGAGAAGAAGCTGTTGAGTGCTCTAGCCTGTGCAAAAGTGAGCATCAAGAAGAATAAGTTTCTGCATATACCACTAATTGAATACCCACGGAACAATCTGGTGACAT
Source organism: Chroicocephalus ridibundus (assembly GCF_963924245.1). NCBI lineage: Eukaryota > Metazoa > Chordata > Aves > Charadriiformes > Laridae > Chroicocephalus > Chroicocephalus ridibundus. Next base: position 133,717,168 of record NC_086284.1, on the reverse strand, counting down.
TCTTCAAAAGTGTAAAGTGTTCCCCATAAGGGTATGTGGGAAGGCTGCGATTAAACTGCAATGCTCAGCAGTTTACAGGGATGCCTGACTTCTCCATTAGGGCTTGCTGCTTCTCTTGTGGACCACAGACTTAGAAAAATTGTCTCGGGACTCTGAGTGTGTACCTATCTTGTTCTACCTCACCATAGTCGCTGGCATCTTTATGATTGTCAATCAGTCTTTTGGACGCCTGGTATCTGGGAAGAAAACGAGGAAACCCACTGAATTTTGTTCTCACTGCAAGTATGGCTTGCCCAGGATGGGGACGTGTGAAAGAAGAGATCCCCTGAATAATCATTTCTGCTTCCTCCTATCTGTTTTCTGTGTCTGTACTTCTAGCTCTGTCTTACCACCTTCTTTCCTCCTCCCCCCTCTCCCTTCCCTCTCCTTCAGGAGTTCCCCTCTTGACCACACCTGATATTCAATCCCGTCAGAGTTAGTGCCTTTTGCTGAGATCAGACACGGCACTGGGGAATCATGTGGCAGAGGAAGGTTGCTATAAATATAGTTAAACCCTGCGATCACTGCCTTTGGGCAGGAAGGGCAGAGAGAGGCACAAGAAGGAGGAGGAGGAGGGGCAGAGAAAAAGTGAGTGAAGGAACAGAACAAGTCAGAGTGGTTTGAGGAGAGAAAGAAAGGAAGGAGGGAGCAGAGGAAAGTGCGGAGGCCAAGCTCTTGGCCAGAACATGAGGTGGTTCTAGGTAAGGCCCAGAGAGGCAGCTCCGTTGCAACTAAGCGTGAGGAAGAGTAGAGGCATGGAGAGCTCAAAGACCATGACGCAGAAACCCAGATCGAAGTCAGCTTTGTGGGGGGGCACACCGCAATACGACTATGTCTGCTTTGAGAAATGCACCCGTTACGGGATACCTGTGGAGGCAGGACGCGAGGCCGGGGGGACAGGGGACGACCTGCACTACCTGGAGAACTCCCTCAGCTACCCACAGGTAGGGCTGGACAACTGGGACATTTGTGGCAGCACAGGTCTCCCTGGGATCACATAACCTCTTGGGGCTCCCAGAACGGTGCTGGTAGAGCACACATCCCTGTCCGTTCCCAATCCTACCAACTCTGCCCTTCGTTTGCTGACTCCCAGGTCAGGCATTGACTTTCACGGTTGTACTTACATCCAGGAGGGCTATCAGCATTTTGAGTCAGGGGTCATTTTCACCTGCCATGGACACAAAGAGAGTTAGAATGGGCAAGCTGGGATGGGGAAAATCAACCAGGCCATTAATGTGTTTGTAACAGCAAAGAGAAACTGCAGCTGCCTTCATCTGCATAGTGATAGTAAGTAGAGCAGAAGAGTGACTATAACCAAAGAGAACAGTGATGTATATAGATGAGTATCTATCTGCATAGCTGTACAGAGGAAGTCGTGCAGAGCTCTGTTATGACTTTTCTTGGATCAAAAAGCCCTTCTTGGTCACAGAACCATATTGATGGTTTTGGTAACTCTTAGGGGAGCTGTAGGTAAGGGATTTTCTAACCCTTAAACTTGACCTGACTCTTGCTCTAGTTCATACAAGTGGCAGTTTAGAAAAATATCTGGGACACGGATGTACTCTGGTTATGGCTCCTTGTTCCATTATCCTCTGTATCTCCTCTACCTCTCCTTTTAGGACAGCCTCCTGCAAAGGGGAGGTTCTATAGCAGAGTCCTGGTGTCTTATTTCCTACTACTCTGCTCAGACTAAGCTGACTTAAGAGGGCTTTAGAGCAATGAAAGATCCAGTCAAATGAGGAGGGAGAGAGCACGTGAATGTGAAATTCATACAGAGTGGATGTTTCTCCATACATGAGTGCAAACTGCCTTGCATGAATACTTCTGTGAATGATTGGGGGATGAGGGAGGGGATGCATTAATCATCTCCTGAAGACTTGTGATTTAGTGATAGGAGTAAAGCCACATTTGCCACCAAGAAAATCCCTTCCAGTAGATAAGCATCCTTATGAGGATTACATATGCCACACTGCAAAAGATTAGAGAATCAGTTCTATGGCCATATTCAGGAATTTCTCTTCCGAAACTGCCTAAAACATCTGAGAGTTTGCAAATGTCTCCTACACTAAACCCTTCCCAAACCCACACGCTGGATGATTTGGAAGCAGCAGCCCAAGTGGGAAGGTGTATGGACAGAAGTCTGACTGGAGCAGTTTGTGCTGTATTTGCATTAATGCCAGGCAATAGTTTGGCCGCAGCAGTGATGCTGGCAGGGTGAGCGTGGGGTGGGATTTGATGGAGAGGTGCGTGAGCCCAGCTGGAGCTGAGCTCCCCCAGGATTCAGCCTTTGGAGACATCCCACCCCCATCAGCCGTGCCCGAGTCCCTGGCTGGCCGTTGGTTGAGCGGTGACGGCTTTGCTGGGAGGATGGCAGACGCCTGCCGCATGGGGTGCTAGTGGAGCAACGCCTAGGGCTGGAGAGCTGAGGTGGGCAAAGGAAACACACCTTGTGCTACGTGAGTTGGGGGCGGGGGGGGGGAGCTGTGGGGTGCAACCTGTTTCTCCAGTAAAGCACATCCAAAACCATCCCAGTTCACGTGCATCCACCCGATATGCTAGGCCCCACCCGTCTAAAACCACTCTGGCAAGCAGGCACAGATGACACAAGGAGGCAACACAACCCACCTCGGCGCTCTTCCTACCTGGCATCGGAGTGTGTCTGCCCTCAGATCCAGTGTTGTGCTGGTTGATGCATGTAGATAGACAACGTCACGCACAAACAAGCAGGCCACCAAATGCATTCCTGTGCATACCTTCAGGCAGTAATGTCTCCCAGCAAGCAGGCATTTGTGAACAAGATTTGCAATCTAAAAAGCAGACAGCCGTATTTATAGATTTACTGAAAAATATGCCCTAGAAATACTTTCACATGAACAATCACATACACATGCGACCGTATGTTTATGTATGAAACTTTGCGTGCAGGCATATTCTGGCAAAAACAGGCTTGCTGTCCAGATGAATATTTTGCTAGCCATTCACACACATGCATATAAGATATAAATATGCATGCTAATGTACACCTTGCACAAAGACGCACACTTGTGTTATTAGCAAGAAAAACAACCTTCTGCACATGTTTTCGTCCATTTCCATGCAGAGTAACCATTAAGATTTCTTTCCCCACTGTCATGTGAAAAAACACGTGGCAGAGAGAGATTTTGATTCTGTTGTGCCCTTGTCTTTTGCCTTCTGTTTTATATGTAGGTTGGAAGCTATTTCAGACTAGCTTTGTGATTTGTTTTGGTTTACATAAGCCTCAGAACAGTGAAATCTTGGTCTTTGGCCTGGGACCTTCAGATAATTGATGGTGAAAAAACATAGAGTGGTTAATAGATAATAAAATAATAATAGTACTGGGATAATAATAGTAATGTATATGTAATTTTGAACGATTAAGATAACAGTGGGTATATGATAGGTTATGTAATATACGTGGATAAAAAAAATATACTTTCTCATACACTGTAGGGTTTTGTATTGTTTTCTTTCTGGATGAGAAAGCAGCTACAGCTGGTGAAGTATTTATAAGCTGTGTTACTCAGGACTATAGAAAGGATGTTTGTGGCAATACACAGATGGGTGTAGTGGGAGGGATGTGTAATAAGTAAATGGGCAATGCAGTAATACAGAATAACAGGCTCACAGAAAGATGTAGGTGAGAGAGGCCTCTGGAGGTCTTTAGCCCAAGCCCCTGCTCACAACAGGGCTGACTCGAAAACTAGGTCAGGTTGTCCAGGGCCTTGTCAAGGCACGTTCTGAACATCTCTGAGACTGCAGATTCCCCAGCCCCTCTGGGCACCTGTTCCTGTGCTGAACTACCCCCAAGAGGGAGTGGATGCGGACACAGTCTCCTTTTGCACAGACTTTCCCTTCTTGCAAGTTACGTCTTTTTCCTTTTGTCCTTCACTGTGCCCCTCCAAGAGGTATCGCTCTGATGTTTCTCCCCAACCCCCCTCTCCCTTCAGGTGGTGGGACTGCTGTTAGATCTCCCCTTTGCCTTCTGTCCTTCAGGAAGAACTATTCTTTTCTTGCTGGCACCCACCCCTCACGTGTGCCTCTTTGAATCTGTCTAAGCAGTTGAGCCTAGACTTTTTACTGACATTTACATTTATTTATGAAGTGAGTTTTGTGAGGTTTCAGCTTTGAGACCAAACATGGCTACTCTTTTGTGATCCATCACAAAAAAAACCCAGCAACAACAAAAAAAAACCTAAGGAAGATCATTTCAGGAGCAGCAGGATGGCTACAAGGTGGGAGTGAGAGGGGTGAGCAGCAGAGCCCAAGGCTGCCTCAGTGGCCAGGAGCAGCAGATTAAAACCAGTGTGCACTGGCAATGCTGGGGGAAGGGATTTCAGGAGTGGAGTACGCTGTGAAGAACATGTTGCTCAGTCTGAATGGCATGGGAAATAGCTTTTCACTGTGAGATGAGGGCAATTTTATGCAAGTGCCGAGCTCTCAGAAAATAGCTCCCAGAAAAGCCTTGAGATTGCGGTGCTGTACATATTTTTTCCCCTGAGATTCTGTGCAGCTTTTCCTCCATTGTTCAAGCAATGAAGCTTCCCCATCTTTTTTTTGGAAAGACAAACCCTGCTGGTTTGCAGTTAAACATTAATAAATGCTGCCTCCCTGAAAATGAACTTTACTCGGGTTATACTTTCTCTCCCTTTCCCCCTCCTTCCCCAGCAGCATTTATACCTTCAGCTGGTTTTGCACCATTATCACGTTCTCACTCAGCATTCAGCCAAGCTGGGCATGATAGTACCTTTTTTGGCTCAACCCTTTAGGTGGTAATTGATATATTTTAACATTCTCTCCAGTTCTTCTGGTCCTCGGAAACCCGGTGTTCCTCGTGTTAGAGAGGGAGCATCAGAAGAAGGAACAGTCTAAGTCCTCCTGTGTTATATTTTTAGTTTTATATGTCTTCTAACGGAGTGGATATTTCTTGTCTAACCTAATTTTGCTTTAAGGTCATCCTCTGATTTCTGGATTCTTTCTCTCTCCCACAATCTCCTACCATTTTAAATAGTGCCAGAGTCCTGGAGAAGAAAAGCACGTATATGAGGCATTCTTTAAGAGACTAACTTGTTCTCCAGGACAGAACGTTCATTTTTGCATCCGGAGACTAACTCCTTTTTTCCCACATCCTGAGTGCACCGTTTTCCAGCCAGATAGAAGCGGTGAACTAGGATACCGTATGAGGACTTTTACCATTCGTGCTATTATATTGTCATGCTGTTCCATCTGGGCAGTTGGAAGACTCTAATTTGAACATCATACTGGGCACGGATTTGAGTTCATAGTTTGGATTAAGCTGTATTTGATATAAACCCATCCCTCATGACTATGTAAAGGCAATGAAACATTAGCTGAGGTGATGTGAAGATGCATTTGTCTAAAATCTGCTGGTACTTGGTGTTTCTGGCTGAAATAGGCACAGTGAGAGAGAAAAAGGAGCAGTCTGCTATTTAGGACTGGATTCTGTATGCGACACCTTACCTTATATATGAAGTTCTTCAGCCTGATGTTTCACTGTCCTGTCCATATTATGGGGGTCAGAATGTCCATTCCTCATTCCATGTCTGCATTCCTTAATTTGCCTAAAGTGCGTTGATAATCATGTGGTTAATAATTACATTCAATTTGTTGGCTTCCAATACAGTGATGAATGGAAGAATACTTTCAGATATTCAGATAGCACAAGTTTATTTAAGAGACAGTAGGTAAGCCATTTTAAGAACTGGATGATTTTAAAAAGCCTAGATATGTGTTCTGTGAAAAAAACACTAGGGTTTTCGAAGGGAGCTAATGCACATGGTTCAAGTGTCTCTCGAGGAATATGAAAATAAATAAACTATTTAGGACCTTCAGTCATATATGTTATGTGGAAATATGAATTGGTAGAGCACTGAAACAAGTGTCTGGAGAAACTAGGGAATTTCCACCCTTAGAAATGTTTAGGAGTTGCCTGGACAAGGTCTTGAGCAGCCTGATCTGGCTTTGGAGTTCCCATGCTGTGTGCAGGGGCTTGGATTAGAAACTTCCAGAGGTGCCTTCCAGTGTAAATCTTTCTGTGAGTCTCTGAATCTATTTGACCTCAAGGGAACAGGAGCGAAATCTCCTGTGTCACTTCAAAAGGCGGAGACACGAAGCTGTCAAACTGAAATGTCTCCTAAGCACATGGTATGGCTTTATATCTCTCATATGTCTTGTCATTCTCCAGCTGAAGTGTCTGATTTTGCTGATCAAAGCATTGCCCACTCTCCTTCTGCCACTCAGAAAATCTTAGAGAAGCAGATGGGGAAGAAGCTGGGGAGGAAGCAGAGGGTCACCTTCTCACAGGTGAGAAGTGCCAAGATCACAGGCCACGCATCAGGTGGTAACCTGACCTCAAGTAACGCCAAATCTGGTTTATTGAAGGACACGTGAAGAGGAGAGGCTTATTCTCTGCTTCTCAAATGCGCACCTTCCACACCTATACTCTGAAAGAGTGAGGTAGGATAGCTGCTCTTCAGGGAATCTGATAAACAAACAAGGGGGCACATCCAGGATCCTCCAGGCTCCCTTGAGATCTCATTGTTGACAAGATGGTACAACTGCCAAGTTCACTACAGGTCCATGTCTGAAATGTCATTGGTAAGCGCAGGTAGCTAGTTGTGAATTGCATATAACCAGTTGCATTTCAAGATTAGTGTCTGAAGACAAAGACTAGATTAGGCAGGTAGGAAATTCAGAGGAACTGGAGATATGAGAGGATTTGGGTAAATAATGGGAGGAGGTGTGCAGTACCCTGTGGTATGTCCGAGCTGATGCTGCTTCTTTTCCTCTGCAGGCACCACCAGTGGCTGTGTGCCCTGTTAAGCATTCCTTGGCAGCAGGAGGAACAGATGCAGGGCGTTCCTGCAGCCTGTTTGATAGTGTTATACCTCTTGAAACCTTCAGAGATGTTCTACAGTGCTGCTGAGATCTATGAGACAGCCCTCAGGGTGGCAGCCTCATGTGAACTATTTTGACCTTCTTCTGTATCTCCAGAAAGCTTGCTCAATCCCTTCAGACCACAGCCAGCTCTTTCTCAGGATGTTAGAAAGCAATTAATATTCTGTGATCATATCTTGTATGCCCAAAAAGGAGATTTAAAAGATTTTGGAAAGAGCGGGAAGAGGGAAACAGAAAAGACAAGGAAAAAAAGACGAGCTGCATCTGTATAAGTGTTTCTGTGTCTCTGTCTCTCTGCTTGGGTACATTTGGGCTTGCACCTCGGACTGTTAGTAGATCTGCCTCTTCCTCTCTAATGCTATTTGTGAAGGAGCATTTGCCTTACCTTTCCGTTTTGATATCTCTTGCTTTCTGCTCCTCTAGCTTTATGGCCAATACACAGACCAGATACCCGACTTTGCAGAGAAGGAAGCAGCAAAACTCCTGAATAAGAAGCAGGCCCAAAAGAACAACGAAAAACCTCTGAAACGTGACAGTCAAGTAGAGATCAAAGAAGATCACTATTCGAAATGTCAAGGTAGGGACAATTCATCTTTCATTGCCCTATGTCCAGATATTGGGTAGACCAGCCAGAGAGATGGAATTTAAGCAAGGCAAAAAGAAAAGAAAATTGTGACGGGGGAGAAGAAGGGAAGGAAGGAAAAGGAATCACAGTGGGTCAAAAATATTCTTTTATGTAAGCTTTCATCTTAGGAAGAGCCAAGATCTGTTTGGAAAAAAGACCAGTCCCAAGTTAATAATTTTTTCCACAACAGTTCTCTGTAACAGGAGGAAATGGACTTTCTTGTGTTAGATTTTTGCTGCTAGTGCACAAGATGTTAAATTCCACCACCCCCATCCCGTTTTTTTTTTTTTTTTTGAAACTGCATAAGGTTTTGCAGAGCTGTGTAAGAGAGGGATGGGTAACAGTCCTTCAACACGAAGCCCATGATGCTTCCAAATAAACTTCAGTTCTCATCATAGGAGAGGAGAGACAGACACAGGCTTCATCCATGTTCCCTCAGTTTTTCTGGTTCACTCTTCCCTCCACAGACTGTGCTAGACGCATCCAGAAATATGTTACCAAGAAGCTTGGAGAGGATTGGATTTTCTTGGTTCTCTTGGGTCTGGTCATGGCGTTGGTGAGCTGGGGAATGGATTATGCCAGTGCGAAAAGCCTACAGGGTGGGTCCCATTCAGGTGTTGCAAAAACACACTGTAAATGACATGAATGTTTTACAAAGCCCAGTGACAATGTTCCTCCTCCTCTAACATCAGTGTCCCATCCTCACTCCTTGCTGACTGAGGATTTTGAAGTACTTGCAGCATAGTAGAGAAAAGGTTAACTGGGGAGAGGTTCTTTAAAGGGATGGCAGGCAAAAATTTGGAAGTAAGTGGGCAGAAACAAAGGCTATGTGTATGATGAGTCAAAGACAAACCATTATTTTGACTCCCTTTCCCTCCTACTCCCTTGAACATGTAGGGGCACAGGGAAGTGGTACCGCGGTCCTTCCTATCATACTGGTTCCCATCCTCCCCAGGAATAATGAGCACATGGGGGAAGGAGTGGGTAAGGGTCTCTTGGATGCCCTCCTGACACTGTTTCTGCTTTTTATCCGTTATTGTTCTTGCCAATTTTCATTTGTACAGTGCCATGCAGTTTCCTGCCACCTGGCCACATAGTGCTGTCTCCTTTGGCTCTTTTCACAAAGATCTCCTAATCACCGTCTTATATCCCTTCCCCACATTTTTCCTGCAGTCCCTCTCCCCTTTGCCAGATGTAACAATTACAGGACCTTTCAGTCCCCCTGCCGCTCATCTTGGTGCATGCACACATGCACAACATTGCCCACATTCTGTTAACTGCTCTGTTCCTTTGTCCTTACCCTCAGTGTCCCATTCCTGGCCTGCATACACACACCAACCCTTTCCTCTCAGCGCTCTTGGCTGCTGATGTCCACCAGGCGCTGGCGTTCTTCAAAGCTCCCAATACTCCTTCGGCCCAATGTTCCTCCCTCTAGAGCTTCCCCATCTACCAGGCATCTGGCTTACTCTACCAGTCTCAGAGAGCCCCTGTCATTTATACTCCCTTTAGGGTTTTTTTTTTTTCATTCCCTCCACCAAGTCTCAGCCTCCTGCTGTGTGGGGAGCCAGCTCAGGCTGGCTGATGATGACCTGCCCAGGAGCTGCAGTTCAGTTTGGGTTCTCAGCAGCTCGTGCTGTTGCACCTGGCTGAGCACTGGTACCACTGCTGTTTTAACAGTTGGCACAGCTCCCCTCATGCTGCTGCTCTAAAAGACAAATCATAATCAGCCTTTTAAGCTATTTTTTATGAGGGAATGATTTTTTCATGTGACTGAGATAGAGGAGAGAGCGCTAGCTATTGGTGGACCACTTTATTGTCCCTCAGGACCCACTTAAGGCCCTCAGGCTGCCAAATGAAAAGACCATGTACAGTGATTCATCTTCACAACTGCATGTAACATACCTCTCCTTACACCACATTTTGGTGCAGGTGTTAATAGTGTTTAAGAACAGAAAGCCATTTTTACCCATTCCTGCAGAATGCCTGTTTTGTTTGGGAACTCGTACTCAAAATGTAACAAGGCTTGTCTTAGAAAATGAGGATTTTAGGATGCTATTTCTCAGGGAGATTTGGTATGGGTGGGTTTAGCAATTGTGTGATTCTTTGATGTCTACCAACTTGTTTGGAGCAGCTGTGGTTGCTGACGACTTCTTTGTTTGTCTGTCCACAGCCTACAAGTGGATGTACAGAGAGCTGCACCCGAATGTTCCTCTGCAGTATCTGGCGTGGGTCACGTACCCACTTGTTCTTATTCTGTTTGCGGCCATTTTCTGCCACCTCGTCTCTCCACAAGCTGTCGGTGAGGGCAGAAGGCATGGCAAGATCTGTTTCTGTCTGTCTCGTTTTTCTCATGCCATTTGCCTGCGGGTTTTCTTCATCCCCTGCTCTGCTGTTGTTTTCAGGGTCTGGAATCCCAGAACTCAAGACCATTATGAGGGGAGTGGTCCTCAAGGAATATCTCACTCTCAAAGCTTTTGTGGCCAAAGTTGTGGGTCTCACAGCTGGGCTTGGAAGTGGCATGCCTGTGGGGAAAGAGGTAAATATTGCTGTTTTCGTGTGCAGTAGGTCTGGGAGGTAGGAGGAGTTGTCTGTGGAAGAGTCTATAAATGTTTTCTTTCTTCTGCCACCATTCCTCTTAAAGCTCTGCTCTTTCCAGCAACACTTACCTTCCATTGGCCATTTTCCTTCCGCTTTGAAAGGTTTGATATAGAAAACATCAAAGAACTGAACTCAGGTAGTCTTTGAGAGGGAAAAAAAAAAGAAGATTGGAGGACTGCCTGAGATGGGCAAAGAGAAATTACGAGTGCTGCAATGTCTGAATGGCTGTCAGTAACCAGAGGGTAACCCTCTCTGATTTCCTTCTCCTCTTCTCTTGCAGGGTCCTTTTGTGCATATTGCCAGTATTTGTGCTGCGGTACTCAGCAAGTTCATGTCAATCTTCTGTGGTGTGTATGAGGTAAGGCACATGTCTCTGCACACAGCTCTTCCACAGGCTGAACTCCTAAGGCACACAGGATAGTATTAGTAGGCCACAAAAACACAGAGGAAACATATGGACTGAAGTTCACTGTACTGCTATAGAGCAGTAAAATACAAGCCAAAGAAAATGGTAGTGGGAGGCCAGATATACAGTCAAATAACTGCAGGACCACCAAAGCTACCTACCAATTACACAGAGGCTGGTTAGAAATATTCATTGGACAAGTTTTCAATCTCATGATGCTGATACCTTTGCACCGTAATCACCGTCTGTATAAAGAAGTAGCTGCAGACGAAGATCAATTTGTCTTTAAGCCAAATTTATACAGCATTGCTAATTATAGACACTGACACTGTCCCCAGGCTTTTGCTGTTGCAGAAGAGCCTCTGCAGGCTGATCACTGTATTGACTAGTTGTATAAAAAAAAAATCTATTAACTGCATATATAGCTAAATGTAGGAACTGCTTTACACACAGGCTCTTACCAGAAACTGGCTGTGTAACACAACAATGGGAGGTGCTGTTCTACTCGAGTAGATCCTGTCTGTGCATAAGGACCAGGTGTCACTGCTGAAGACCAGCTGACAGTACTAAAGACTGCACTAAAGTGTGTAGAGCCTGCTATTTGTAATAGCAGTGGCTGAATCTGCTGCTGGCTGTTGCTTTGTTTCATTGTTCTGGATCCTAACCCCCTTGCTTTGCTCCCTCTAACCCCAGCATGCCCTTCTCTGGCTGCACTCTCTGTTCCAGAATGTGCATAGGCAGTTCGACCTCCTGGTGGCGGCTTGCGCAGTTGGAATTGGATGTTGCTTCGGGGCTCCTCTTGGAGGCAAGTGTCTTCCTATATGTGACATTTAATGTACAACTCATTTAGCCTCTTGCTGTGGGATTTCCTGCTCTCAGGAAAGGTTCTCCACAGATACCTCTTCCACTCTAGCAACACAAGTTCTTCCTTTTCACATGTAACTGGTGGCAGTGAAAGAAGGTTAGAGGAAAAGTAACACCTGTTAATGTGCTGATTTCTAATGATGCAGCTTGCTCGGTCCCTGCCTGCCGTGGACATTGTTCAACCTGGAGAGCACCAAGGGCTGTCCAGAAAGTCAATAAGCCTCGAGTAGAGAACAGAAGTTAAAAAAAACCTTCAAGTAAGGAGTAGCAATATTTAAGGGCAAAAGATGATGGCAAGTATGACAGGAAGTGATAATGTGAACAGGAAACTACTGTACGGCCTCTTCATCAGTGGACTGGAGATCAGAAATATCAGTGTATAAAGTTTTGGGCTCCCCACGTAAGAGAGATGAGAAGGGCCAGTAAGATGATTGGGAGGTTGGAGTAATGGTATATGTGGAGAAGTTAAGGAAGCTGGGTTTGCTCAGCCTAAAGGAGAAAAGGCTAAAGGGGGATGGTCTAACTGATGTCATCAGCCACCTAAAGGTGTATTTTAGCAAAGATTGAGCCAGGGTCTTTTCAGAGCAACGCAGTGCAAAAAGCAATGGGCACAATGTGCACCAAGGGAAATTATGACTGTATCTAAGGAAAATATGTTTCCCTCCCCCAAGGGTGTTCAGCGCAGGCACAGATGCCCAGAGGGTCCAGGGAATCTCCACCCTTGGAGATCTTCAGCACTCACCTGGACAAGAACCTGATCCAGCCTTGGAATTAGCACAACGCTGAGCAGGGAATTGAAGGAGACACCTCCAGTGGTCCCTTCCCACTTTTCTATGATCCCGCTGTGAGGAGAAATGTGGCAATTTATCTCTGTCCCCTCACATTTGTACTAGTCTTCTGATTCATGGAATTTCCTTAAACAGCACATGTGCCAGAGGTACATGGTAACTTCTTCCTAGAACAGTGGAAATACATTCGTAAATAATTTCTCTTAAAATGTTTTCCATTCTTGTGCCTTTATTTCACTTTCCCCCCGTGCACTGCCCTGAACCTCTCCCCATGGTTATCGTGCCCAGAAGTTTAAGGCATTTTTGAAATGCAATGTTTTTTTCTAAGTTCACTTTGTTTCTTCCATGCACTACTTTCCTGTTAGTCTTCAAATAGATGAATTAGTTAGTTAGCTGACAAATGCAACGTGGTCTTGCGTCAACAATAATAATGATCTTTACTCTGGTTTGCTATTAAAAAAAAAAAAAAAAAGGAAGCAACATAGTTTGTCAGCTACAAATTAGAAGCTCTTCAGTTGAGAACTTGAGAAAAGATGTGCCAGGAGGAAAATCGGGTTCAGCAAGAGAGAAGCTGAGAGCTGTGTATATGTGGCAGTATAGCATGTTGGAGACAGCCTGAGCCGTAGCCTGAGACTTCAAGGCAAAACATGTAAGTCCGCCAAAAACCTTGAGTGAAAGCAGGTTCAGAACCAAGGGTTAGACCACAGTCAGGTGGAACGATTGACAGTATATAGGAGAATGGGACCTCTCTTAAGAGTAAAAAAAGATGAAAAAATCCCAAAACAACAACAAAAAAACCCCTTCCATAAGACAGTCTACAGTTCTTGTTTCTTTCTCTGTACCTGGAATTAATATAGTCTCAGAGACCACACGACACTTTGTACATAGTTCGCTAGGAGAGACTAGAGAAGAAAAGAGAAGGCTGAAGGGGGAGTGGTCTAATTGCTGTCTTCTGTAGCTAAAGGAGATGTTAGAGAGACAAAATAGCCAAACGCTTCTCAGAGAACACTGAAAAGACAAGAGACAACAGGCACAACTTGCAACAAGGGAAATTCTATCTATGCATAAAAAACCCCTCCCCGTGCCCCAAAGATTGTTCTGGGTGGCACAGGTGCCAAGAGAGGCTGTGGAATGTCCGCCCTTGGAGGAGCTTAGGGCTCACCTAGCACCTTGATCCTGAGGTCCCTGATCTAGCTTTGGAGTTATCTGAGCTCTGAGCAGAGTTGGACAGGAAGCCCTCAGAGGTACCTTCCAGACTAAAACATGCTGTGAGTCTGTGATAACATTGTAGCACGGGAACAAACTGAGAGTTATCTCAGCTTTTGTAGCCCTAGTTGGGTTCCTCTTATGGATTCACATCAAATTTTCGAATGTAATTTCCATTCCCTGGGAGTCATGTAATCTTTAGCTAACCCTAGTCCAGGATACAGCTTGCAACTTCACATCACGTTGCCCTTGGTGTACAACTTCTTGGTGCTGTTGTTGGTGAACACCACCCTGTGTATAAATGAGGAGCCCTCAAAATGGATTTGAAAAGCCAATTTAGCCCTTGACAAGAAAAAGGTGGCCAGCCTACTTTTTCTGAGTGCACTCTGGTACTCTTTGATTGTCTGTTTGTTTTGGTCTATCTGGCTACTCCTACACCGCTACGCAGCATCAGCACTCTGACACCGGGCTGGGTCCTGGGAGATGCCCCATGCCACAAGCTGTTCTCAGTGGTTGCCCTAGGTCTTTCTATCTTATACTGTTCTTCAACACTGTCTCATCAGGCTTTGCACCTTCAAATAACTCCAATTACCTCTTGCCATACTACTGGCCATGTTGCACGTACCCTCAGTTTCAAGCTGTTAATCACGGTGCTGGTGGGCTGTATAACATGGCCCTCCCACTTTGAAGTGAACCCCATCCCTGCTCTGGACATGATTATGTCTTAAGGCCACAGGGGCACTAATAGGGCCCAGAAGTTACCTAGGACAAAGCTATGGATAAGGACACATTGTTCTGGCCCATTTTTGTTGGGTTGCGCAGAGATAGCCTTGAGACACCTTTTGGTTGAGGCTCTATCAAAGACCTGCTCAGGTTAACAGGAATTCATGACCTTCTGGCCTTAGAATTCACCCCAGCCACTCAGATTCCTATCATAACACAAGACCACCCTTTCTCAAAACTCTTGTGGGAGATCTAACAGGCTACTTTGGGAACACGTGGTAGTAGGAAGTACCAAATACACGGGCTTTTGACACTGGTGTATTACACACCACCTAGGATTTAGACAAAATAAAATAAAAACCTATCTGCTCACCTTTCACCATCCTCAGGCAGTTCAGGGCCAAACCTTGGAGAAAGAGCAGAAGAGCACTTTCTCCCTTTCAACAGCTCTATGTCTTCCGCAACTGTCTCAGGAGAGGCTCTACCCTTCCATTTCACTGTTTTCACCAGGACAGCACGAGGCTGGGTGATCTGGTACCCACTCACCTAGCCAGGGCGACGGGACACCTGGGACACGCATGTACCTTGCGCACGCAGACTCATAGGGTGGGTTTTTTGAGACACATCCCCTGCCAAAGTAAAAGCAATGAAGTAAAACATACTTATGCACCCTCCACCCTCTGGAGTATTTTCCACAAGACACCTCTTCTACAGTGACAGAAATGTGCATGTTTCAATGAAAGATGAGATGCTGCCTCCTCCATGTGTCTTGAAGATGTGATTCCAGGTACATGCCTGTCTTGTGCCAGGTCTTGTCTTTTGAATATTTTGAAGCCATCCAGAAGGGAGAAATAAGATAAATATAGCTATAACTCTGAGACTGGTGGACAGAGCTGGGTGACAGCATGTGGCCGTACCTGCCAATTCTGTTACTCACTCTCTGCTTTCTTTCCTTCTTTCTTCTGTTTGTCTGTCTTCTCTTTGTCTCTTTCACCAGTAGCAGCCATATTATTACACGGATGTCCTGACTGTGGGTTGTGCTGTGGGGGTCGGCTGCTGCTTTGGGACACCACTTGGAGGCAAGTGGCTGTTCTGTTTCCTTTTTCTCAGGTACCTAAATCCTCTCCTGCCTAGTCCTCTTCTTCTCTCCCCCTTTCCTGCACCATATTCTTGATCTGTCGTCTACTTTGAATCAAGAAGCTTACCTTTAGCGTTGCCAACCTCCCCAGCATCTCTGTCGCAGTCTTTTTTCCACATGTTGTCAGCCTTCTGGAGGCAAGAAGTGGGGGACTGTCTAGAACAGTAGTCTCAAAATTGGGGTGTGCATACCCAAGGGGGTGCGTAAAATGATCCATTGGTGTGTGGGAAGGAAATACTGGAATTTCTATTTTTTTTTTAAATCTAAAAAAAAAAAATAAATTAAGCTTCACTAACATTCAGTATATGCGTTGGCAGTGGTGCCCTCACTCAGTCCATGATGGCCACTTGCCACATCCAGTGCATGAGGTGTCCTGGGTGTAGAGCTGTTCACAACGTGGAGGGTTAACAGTGGTGCCCTCACACATTCCCTTGCTTTCAGCATATTGCAATATATTGCAATCAATACGTACCCACTTAAGTGGATTTATGGGTTATATTAACTAAACTAACCCTCACAAAACGGACAAGTGGCTTAAAAAGATTCCTGCAAAGAGGGCGTGGCTTGAAGATAATACTAATAATGCAAGCACAGACAAATGACAAGAAAATGGCAGAGATGACACTCTCCTACTCCTAGTACAGGCTCTTTATCAGCCACATTACAAGGCACAAACAACGACCAGCTAATCAGGTCTGACAAGAAGCTGGCCAAAAAAAAATAATCAAATTCATCAAAGGCTATTTTAAATATGGATTTACATCCACTATCGTTAACGATGAACCTCACCCTAAGTGCATATTATGCTTTGAGAAGTTAGCTAATGATGGTATAAGGCCATCAGAATTAGCAAGACATTTAAAAGCTAAGCTTTCAGAGCACGAAGACAAACCTCTACAATTTTTTCAGCAGTGTTTCAAGCTACGTGATATCCAATCCAGTACTTTACAAAATTTCACTGAACTTCATGATAAATGTTTAGAAGCCTCCTTTGAGGTTTCTTGCTTCATAGAAAAAGACAAAAAGCCACATGCCGCTGGGGAAACACTTCTTCTCCTGCCACA
This sequence comes from Chroicocephalus ridibundus, assembly GCF_963924245.1. Classification (NCBI taxonomy): domain Eukaryota; kingdom Metazoa; phylum Chordata; class Aves; order Charadriiformes; family Laridae; genus Chroicocephalus; species Chroicocephalus ridibundus. The sequence goes on along the minus strand of NC_086284.1, from coordinate 133,700,781 downwards.
GTAAAAATGACTGCAATAATACGCAGAAAGCAATACGTCAGCAAGCACTCTTGGAAGATGTGTAGAAAAAAAAAAAACAACCAAAACAACAGAATCACAGAACGGTAGTGGTTGGAAGGGACCCTCGGATAAGATCTGGTTGCTGAAGGTTTGAAGAAACAAGTATCCGTACAAATTGCACAGTGTGAGAGGCTTGCTATGCAGCCAGATGAAAGTACAGATGTCTCTAACATGTCTCAGTTTACGATATTTGCTAGGGTCTGTGTTGATTGTGAAATACATGAAGAGCTACGTTCTGTGAGCCACTAAAGGAAAGATCTGCCCGAGAAGCTATATTCTCAAGAGTAAATGACTTCTTTAATACGAATGTTTTATGGAAAAGCTTTGCAACTGTAACAGCCTGTGAAGCAACTGCTTTGACTGGCATAAGAAAAGGATTGCGTGGTAAGGTTACCCAGACAGCACCACACCTGAAATTCAGTCACTGCATTGTCCGTAGGCAAGCTACTGCAGCAAAGAGATGGGAGCCAGACACGCACAAAGTGCTACAGGATGTCATCGATGTGGTTAATTTAATAAAAAACAAGACCTTGAAACAGTAGAATGTTTACAATACTTTGTAATGAGATGGGAAGTGACCATGGAAATCCTTTGTACCATCCAGGCATTTGCTGCTTGTCTCATGGCAATGAGCATTTAAGAGTTTTTGACTTTAAAGAACAATTGCACTTTTTTTTTTTTTTTACAAAAAGACGAGTGTTCTGAATTTGCTGATGTTTACTGACAAGCATCCGTCAGTAGCATGCTACCTAGCAGTTATTTTCAAAAAAATAAATATACTTGGTGTGAAGGTGAAAGTGATGTTCTAACTGCTTTTCAAAAGAAACCTGTGGAGACTTTGTGATTTTGTTGACAAATACAATGTGACCGTGTCACCTACAATAACTCTCATACACGTAGACCTAAAATACTCGGAAATAGAAATTTCTAACCGTTTAAAAATCTTCCAGATTAAGAGTTTCAGTGGGGTTTGAACGCAGTTGTTAAAGATACACAAATTCAACACCTTCTGATTAGTTTGCAAGAACAACTGATTGACATCAGGGAAGATGGAAGTTTACTATCCAAATTTCAACAAAAGCCTTTGCGTAAGTGGTTAATGGGATTGAAAAAATAGTATCGTGATTTAGTTAGCATGGCCAACAATGCATTTCTTGCACTTGCATCTATGTATCTTTGTGAGATATATTTTTCAGCTATGACCGCCAGGAAGACCAAGTACCAAAATTAACTGAATGCAGAACCAGACCTTTGAATCATTTTATCACAAAGTGTTAAACCAAAATTTTCAAAAAGAAAGAATATCAGTATTTTTAGTGAGAAAAAAAAAAAATTGTGCCATTAATAGGTATAACAAATACTTTTATAAAAATTTTGTTTATTTCATCTTTATCTTGTCCTTTTTTAATTGCTATTTTTTGTGTATGTTTTGTATTGTACGTAATATATTAGTACAGTAGTACTGTTATATAATTTTTAAATAAATACACATAAATTGGGGGGTACCTGCTCAAAAATCTTTTATTGGTAGGGGTGCGTTCTCAAAGAAGTGCGGAGACCACTGCTCTAGAAGACTATTTAGAAGCCTCTCATGCTTCTAACATCACACTTCTGATTTAAACTTTGCTCCCTTTCCTACTCTTTCTAGGCGTCCTTTTCAGCATTGAGGTCACTTCCACTTACTTCGCTGTGCGCAATTACTGGAGAGGTTTCTTTGCAGCTACCTTTAGTGCCTTCATTTTCCGAGTCCTTGCTGTGTGGAACAAGGATGCAGGTAAGCGATGAGCCATTCCTACTCTCTTTGTACAACAGGTCCTCTTATTAATTTATTATTTTCCATCCTCCTCAAAACCACAACCTCATATGATGTTTGAAAATTCTGCCGTGACATGTGAATTCCACCCGTACAGAAGGAAAGAGAAAGGGAAGTATCTTAAGTCATCAATTGTATAACCCAACCTATTCCTAGGCGTGCTGGGGATATGACTGAAAAATGATGAAATAAGAGTCCCCGGCAAGTAAGAGGGACCATGAGGTGGGATTTTTGCCTCTACTTAGCATAGTGTCAAGGCTGCAAACATAGAGGTATCCCATAACAGAAGATGCAACACATACTATGGTGCACGCTGTTGCAATCTGCTGGGAATGCCATGGTCTGCTTTGGTCATCTCTTGATTAGAAGCGTAAAAACCAAATAGTCTAGAAAATTGAGACGATAAAGTGATTAGGAAGGCTGCCGGACTGGCAGGGTCTGACTTAAGGTCCTGAAAACGTAACTGTCTCCGGTAACTGCAAAGCGTGAGTGCAACGTTGGTGCAGAGAGAAATAGCACAGGGCAAGCTTGTTCAGGAGAGCATTTCAGATACCATGGGAATGGAGTTCCAGCTGATGCAGAAGGCTGACATTTCTTTGTAAACTTCTTGCTTATAATGTCTTTATCTTTTATTCTTACAGTTACATCTATTTTATTGACCTGAGTTCCATGTGGGCAGTTCCTTTACTTAAAAATGCTACAACTTATGTCTCTCTTGACTTCACAGGGTTGGATTATTTTTTTTGTGCTAAAACATTATTTGGCTTGAATATTCTCTTGGATATAGAAAGTGGCTACACTTTCTACTTGAATGCGGAAAATGGCTACATCTTTCTTTTGAAACACCGCCTTTTATGGATGGGTATTTGACCATGAGATCTCTCATAGAAAACACACCTTTTTGTTCTTTCCAGAGGAAAATACAAGAAATTCAAAGACAGATGACAGGAGATAATATCCTATCCTTCACTTTGTCTACTCTAGCTCCCTTGCTGATCTTCCAAATCATTAGAAATTAGCGTAATCCTGAAACATCTTAATTGTGGTCCTTTCTTCAGAAGTCATCCAGACAGGTTTAATACCCACTTTAATGGCTCCTTACTTTCTGCTTCATTGACTGTCTGGGTTAAAAAGTTCCATGATCCAACTGTCTATGAAAAATAGTTCATTTCCATAGTTCTGAATTTCCTTTGTCTGTGTTGTCAGTCTCCTTGTCCTTGTATTAAGGAACTAGAAACTCTTGTCTAGCTAAATCATTCATTATTTTATGATCTTTTATCATGCCTGCTCCAACTTATCTTTCATGTCTTTTCTTGCTCATTTCCTTCTGAAAGTTACAAGCCTGCTCTTTTCAGTCTGGGTTCATGTAAGGGATTTTTTTAGGTCCCCTCTCTGATGTCTTCACAATCTAAAGTTTTGCCGATTCACGGAAGATATGCACTCAGTAGATAAGTGCATGTCTTTATGTTAGCTTCCTGTATGGCTACTGTTATCACCCAGTAAGAAAGCCTTTCTATGAGGTAGGTTAATGTACTTGAAAGTGGAAGAAATTGCCTTCCCTTGATGTGCGCTATGTGCATCTACCTGTAATGTTGATGTGGAACATGTAAACTATGGCAAATTCATACATAATATGTGAATTAATTTTTCTGCTTAGTCAGGCAGTTACCATCTTCATCTGGAATATTTCTGAGATAAAATGATCAGAGTTCCAAGCAGGTGTGGCTATTGCATGGATCTATTGGAAGGCATTACAATACTGCAATGCAATACTCTGAATTACAATACCATTTTTATGCAGCTTTTGCATATTTTTAGCAGCCAACATTAGGAAAAAGGTAAAAAGACCATTTTTCTTAGAGCTGTCTACACTAATCCAACCGTCCTTCTTGAAATACTGTTGTTAAATTAGATTCCTTTCTAATGTATCAATCAGTCTTCCCCCACTGCATTACTTTGCATTCATCAACACAGAACATTGCCTTTCTTATGCAATACTTTCTGCTTCCAACCAGGGTAAACTGATTCAGTATCATGTGCAGATTTTGCTGTCTTGCACAGAAAATTCTGAACTCCAAACTCCTGCTTACAACAAGGACAACTTCCCACTGCCTCTCTGGGCGTCTGTTCCAGCGCTGAACCAACTCCCCAAAAGGAAGCATTTGCTCATTATATGTGGACAAAGTTCCCTTGTTGGAAGTTGTGCCCATTGCCTCTTTTTCTTTCACTGTGTCTTTACAACTTCCCCTTGATGGGACACTGTTGTTAGAACCCCCTTGAGTCTTCTCCTTTCCAGGCTGAGCAGACCTAGTTCCTGCAGCCTCTCCCTGTGCCCGTGCCCTAGACCATCTGGGGCTCACCACTGGACTCTCTCCAGTTTTGTAACATTTCATTTGTACGGGGTTTTCTAGATGTGGCTTCATCAGTGCCATATAGAAGGAAATAATCACCACCCTCAACTGGCTGGTTGTGCTTTTGCTGATGTGTTCCAGTATGTGGTTATCTTTCATTGCCACAAGGGCACATATTAAGTATTCTATCCACCAGAACCCACTGGCATGAAAGCAGAGCTTTTCCTGCTCACTAGGCCCCCAGGCTGTACCAACACACCTGCCATTCCAGGTGCAGGGTTAAATATTTGTCTTTGTTGAATTTATGATGCTCCTACCAGTCAACTCCTCCAGTCTGTGGAGACCACTCTGAGTGAAGCCCTCCAGGCAACAAACCACCCCCTTTTCTCCTTCTCTTTCTTGGGCTGATATAACAAAAAAGAGGACATCCTGACATCCTGTTTTTCACAATCTTCCATCCCTGACTCTTCTTCTGCCTTGTACCATCTCTGTGTTCATTGGACCCCTCCACTCGACTCACTTCCCTGGCAGAGGACTTTTCCAGAAAAAGAGCAGATAGTTTTTCTGGTAGGTTTTAGTGAGGTGAAAGAACTCAGTGAAGGCTTTGACATGTGTTGGAATAGATCCAACGGAACAGTGCATCCAGGAGGGAAGGACCAGGGTGAAGAGGCAGGGAGTAAAATCTTCCCATTTTGAATAGCAGCACGTGGTTAGACAGGCTTAGCTATCTTAGGTAATGTAACCCACAGAGATCTGATACAATCATTGCTCTAAACCTAGTCCTATCTGGCCAATTAGCAAGTAATTACTGCCTCCTGTAGTAATCACATAATTCTAGATTTTCACTGCTTCTTCTCTTTCCTCGTTGTGCAAATAATTCCTTCATCCAGGGCAAGTTGGGATTTACATCCGTCCTCATTCTGCTGCATTTCCACTCTGCACTAGATTACTAATTTGTACGTCACCTGTTGGCATACAGATAGTTACTGTTTCCACGCAATTAGGTACCTCCATGTAAAAGCAGGACAGGTTTCAACATCTGAGTCATTTTTGCAGTGGAACACTACCAGAGAGGTGAGCTGGAGAAGATGAGGCTTAGCTGATCTTTTCCATTTCTGATTTCTAAGACTTTAATTCTTTTGGTACCAGTCAAAAATTTTGCAGATGTAAGTTCAGAGAGCATCTGGGTTTTGTTTCTAGAAGGCAATTACAACTGCTTGTGACACAGTTTTTCCAGATATGTAAGCACTGCCCGCCTTGGCAAAGAGAGTTTTCAGAGTCAGTGAGTATAGTGGGAAGAATTTTTATTTTCTAGAGAATGGATGGTAGAAGAAAAGAAAGAAAACCCTTTAAAAATCTGGCATCGTAGCTAAAAAATACATACATTCTCTGAAAACAAACCTGTACCATCTAGACTGCTAATGTTGCCAGTGCTCAAAAATAGGCACTACTGAAATCAGAGCAGTATTCCAATCTGTAATACTGTATATAATGTCATGAAAGCACACAGGAGCACGTATAAACTAGTTCCCCTGTCCCTACCCCTAGCTTTTATGGCATTTAACTTCTCATGTCATTATTCCATTTCTTCTCTCACAGTTACCATCACAGCCCTGTTCAGAACAAACTTTCGCATGGATTTCCCCTTTGATCTGCAAGAGCTGCCAGCGTTTGCTGTAATAGGGTAAGTTCCCGGGAACCTGGCTCCTTGCTCCACAAAGGTCATCATGTGAGCTCCGTTAGGAATTCTTTCGAAAAAGAGTTACATTCATCTCTGTTAGACATTTCGGTTGTCACAAATAAGGCCATTGCTTGTTGAGATTCCTCCTTCAGAAGTGGTGCCCATGTAGCACAATGGCTAAGGAAGGAAATGTGGGTGTTATCAAGCTGTTTGTTATTTCCTTTCCGCATATCTTTTTCAGAAATTAAGTTCTGGGGAAAAAAGTAAGTCTAACTTGGTCTACATTCTGGGTATAGATTTACTGACTGGGCCTTTAACTGTTTTGATGGCATCCCCAAATGAACTGACCAAACTAGTATTGTCTTTTCACTTGACAAAAATAGGACAAAAGATTTAACCATGAAGTTTCCCTTTTCCAAGGCCAGAATGTTTATCCTTTCCAAGAGAGGTTGGCACACTGGACATGGTGGCAAGGGTAACTGAAGCGTAATTGGATTCAGTGAGAACAATGGTAAATTTATGAAGATGAGTGTCATTTTTACTTTATTTAGGGAGATAACTGAGTTGGTTTCATTTGTGGAGGAAATTTGGGGAAATGAAAGAATGAACTTAAGAAAAATGAGAAAAGAATTGGGAAATACTAGAGAAAAACTGAGTTTGGAATTGCTGTGAGGAAAAGTCTTGAGTTAGAGCTTGATACAGATGCCAGGGAAATCACTGCAGAGCAGTAGTGAAGGGAATATACTGTAGGAACAAAGACCTGTGCTGGCATTGTGAACATATTCTGTTGCAAGACCTGAATCTAAGACCAGAAATATATTTGAGGTTTTCTAGCTCTTTTTAGTAGGCTGCCCTCATATTAATTTACTTGAATATGTACTAAAGTGGGATTTTTTTGAAAACCTCAGATACATTGAAAATCTATAAATATATAGGAGCTTTCGCTAGTAATATGTATCCACTTTGATCTTCTCCTTAAATACACTTGCATGCTGAACCCGAGGGAGTCTGTTTGTTTAGATTGGTAAGGAAAAAGGTAATCCATATTATTTACAGCTTATAGAATGCAAAATTTCTTGTCATTGTGTTCTGAATAGAGTTGACAGAGCTGGTTTTTTCAGTACTGCACATAGGCTAGGAAAGGAGTATATGACAACTGTGAGATGCTTTCAAATGCCTGGGTGTCCAGTGTGGTATTTAAAAAAAAAAAAAAAAAGCTAAAGACTTGGATAGTCTTGGATAAAGTCCTGATGCCAACTTGGACTTAACATTAAGTCTCAAAGTGGAACTCTCTTTCTATCCAGCATATGTCTTCACTTTCAGGTAGGACAAAAAAACTGAGCCAGCCCAAGCACTATTAACTGGTAGATCTTGTTCTTCCGTGTCTGCTAATGTTGTTAATTTGCAAAATTAACAGGAGGAGCACTTCTATTTTATTGACAAACTCATAGGCAGGAATGAAGGGATCTATTTTTTAATATGAAGTATAAAGAAATTCAGTTCACTGTGCAGCCCTTAGGTTTATGTTGCCTAAGGGACGGGTCTATTTTAACACAAGTGCTAAACAGTGCTGGCTTAGAATATTAAAGAGAAGTTCATTGGACATATTTGTCAGTGAACAGCTTTATATCTAGTTCAAACTTGTTTCTATGTAATTTTTAAATAATCAAGCAAGATTTTTCCAGCATACAACTCTTTAACTAGGCTAAGATAGTCTTTGAATGAGATTTGGCAAAAGCCATATAGAAAAGGAAAATTCCATTCACTTTAAAAAACAATAGAATGAAAATGCTATCTGTTTATCCTTAGTATTCTGTGGGTTAATTTATTTGCCACACAAAATAATAGTTCCCCTTACCAATTCTAAATGCAGTCCTTTTTTTCACTTTTTTTCACCTTTGAGTATTAGGCCCTATTTATCCAGGTCTCATTAAGCTACAAAGCATAAGGATGAAGGCCAGTCCTTAGACAACTATATTTTTTTTGACCTTATTAGGATCAGGAACATAGGCTGAAGTGATTAGGAGCACAGAGATGATGTACTTTGCTAAAGGCACAAGAGTTGCTGTCGCTTTTGATGTAGGTGCATAATTTTGCTGAATCGGAGTTAAACTCCCTTCATTTTTACTATTTCGTGTTCCAACCTGATGTCTAAGTTCTGACAATACTGGTCTTTGTGCAGGTGCTCTTCACTGGCTCCCACTGAGGTCTGTCAGTCCCTTTTTATATATCATTTTTATAGATCATTCTATAGATTTTTATAGACGAGATTTCCTTCTCTAAGCAAGAGGAAATTTAAGCGGCAAAATGGCAGTGTGTGTGTGACCAACAAGTCCAAAATAATCTCTCCCCTTTCATCAGGGAGTCAACGTCTTCAAGTGAGTTGCTATAGGAGTAACTCTCTAGGTGATGTTTAAAAGACTTCATAAACAGCTGAAGATGAAAAACACTTAAACTCATTTTCTTCGTCAGTGGTTTGTGTATTATCTGTTGTTTGGTATGATTTTATTTCTTTTTCTCTACTTTAGGATATGTTCTGGATTCCTTGGAGCATTTTTCGTTTATCTCAATCGCCAAGTGGTCCTGTGCGTCCGGCGCCATACGACTCTGAGCCAGTTCCTCACCAAATAGTGAGTGCCTTTGAAGTTACTCTCTTTAGGGACCAGATTTTTATACCCTACTGGTATTGGAGAGTAACAAATGCTTTCTGGAAGCTCATAGAACTACATCAAGTGTAAGATAGTAAAAATATGAGAAACTCAAATTATTTGAGAAAAATATCTGCAAACATCAAGAGAATTTGTTCTACACTGGATTTTCTTCCTCGATAGTTTCAAATAGCTTCTTGATTTACAAAGGACACTCTGTAATATTCATTAAGAGGACAAGGGAAACTATTGAATGGACAGAAAATGTTTTTAATTAGAAAATCAACGATCATGCTTAAGATCATGCCGCTTCTGTTCAATTTTTTGGAATCTGTAAAAAATAAATTCAAAATAATTTACATTTTCAGAAATTAAATACAACTGAAGTCTAACCATGTCTTTAAAATCTAATTTTTTCTTAACCAAAATTCAGGCAAAAATGTAAAGAATGTGCTGCAGTATTGCAATTACTGCATACTTACAAACCAGAAGCCGAAACTGATAGTAACCAAATGGTGTGAATTGCAGCATGGAAGAGAAATGCAAAACAAAATAAAAATCTTAGCAATAAAGGTTTTATGCGGCACTTGACGATACTTTTTTTCCCTCCCTAATAAAGTTATAACCTCCACAGTTATAACCTGAAGAAGGAAAGGTGAAATTTACTAACTGTAGATGTCTTCAATCTCTTTACAGAAGAAATCTGATGCTGTGAGTATTTTTAAGTTGAGAGGTGTTGAGAACCTACATTTCTTAGCGAGTTGCAGATCTGAGCAGAAGAAAAGCATTACTTAAAAAGAAGTTCACACAAACTTCATTTATTAGAAAGAAAAATTGTCTTTCTTCATTATGTAGCATTACTCACAAGCATCGGCAGAGCCATCAAACAAGTTAATAGAGAAGTGGAGCAAAGCCTGAAAAGCAGGAATTTACTTTAAACTTTTGATTAATTCCTCAGAACTTTGTAAGTCTTTAGACTGGAAGAAATTAAAGGCTGTATTTTGTCTTTCTGCACAACACTGCACCTCAGACAGAGCTTCCAGTAGGGAACACAGTAATTTGTCAGGGGAGACCTGACAGGCTTCGTCCAACATGTGGAGGTAGCTTCAACTCACGTTGTCTTACTGCCCATGAGGTGTTACAGTGTACCCAGAACCTCATCCTGGGACTGGACACAGCAGTAGGAAAACACAGATGACTTCACCCTGCTCTCCAGTTATGCCCCACTGGCCTGGCACAGCTAGACCCGCTGGCCACCAGGGACACCTTCCCAAAAATTGTGATGGTCAGCAATCCAATGGAAAGAAAAGCAGTTTTTCTCATAAGAATTAATGCGATGGGGGATGCATGCAGAAATGTATGAAACCCCCCTACATATTTAAATACACTAGGACAGGATACATTGCATGGGTTGAAGAAACAAGACTGGCATAATCAGGACAAATGGAGGAGGAGCTGGCTTCTGACAATGGGTCAACACATCATTGTAAATACACATCTACCCTGCTGCGTATTCAAGTTTATGCATTTTGTACATCCCCTCTTTCCCTCCATCCCTCCCATTACATTAATTCTGATGGGAAAAATGGCATTGCTGACAGTTGAACTCTCCATGGATGATGACGATCAGTAGAGCAGGGCATTAAACTGCCAGTAACAGAACTCCAAAGCAATGGATACAAATGTGGCAGAGAGCTTTCACAGAAATAGCATTCATAGTCCTGAAGAGATAGTACCACAATAAAAGAAGATGAGGTTATATTTCAATAAACTTTTCTTTCTTTTCAGCCGCCTCATATACCCTGGGGTTATAACCTTCCTTATAGCCACTGTGACCTTTCCTCCTGGATTTGGGCAGTTCATGGCAGGAGAGGTGAGAGTGGGATATTTTCAATTCTATACAACTCTGCAGAAGAGTCTCCCCTTATCTTGTGTGCCAGTAACCTTATGTCATGGAAAGGGGAGGAAAGATATGGGAGGAATTTAGACTGAGGAAGGACTATATTCTGAGAGTCATGATCTCTGCTGTCTCCTTCATATAAAACTTGAGAAAGGTCCATTCTCCTAAGCAAGTAATAAGGAAGATGTTAACCCACGTGTAAAAGTGGGTATCCTTTCACCAGTTCAGGTAAAGTCCCATGTCTATTCCTGAAGATTAAAAGTGTGAATTAAGTCTCATAGTCATGAATTACTAAAGTAAAAATCTCCTCCACTTTCTTGGAACAGAGGTAGAATATTTACTCAGTCTAATCTCATGGCTCACGCCTGTTTTTTTGCTGTTTAGTTGATGCCACGGGAAGCCATCAGCTCTCTCTTTGATAACTATACCTGGGCAAAATACACCGGGGACCCTCAGATCCTAGGGAAATCTGCTGCCTGGATCCATCCTAAAGTCAGCGTCTTCATCATCATCCTGCTCTTCTTCCTCATGAAGGTAGGAAACGCAGCTCACCATAAACCTTCTCCACTCAGAGTGAACGCTTTTGATCCTTTGTAAAATAGTTTGTGAACTGCCAATGAGGAGTTGCTGGGTACTGAATGAAGCACTACACCTGCAATGGGTTCTTACAACTTTTGCCGTGATGTTTGCCCACCTTGAATGCAAGATTACCAAAATTATTAGGGAATATTTTCCTGGCCTTAATATAGTGACCTCCTTTGCTGCTTTCCTAGGTCATCTTCCTCATGCGTCCTGCTGAATGACCCTTGGTACCCACTGTGTAGTAGCTGGTAGGGAGGACTACATTGGGAAAGATTGCTCAAATTCCACAAAAATAAATAACTGACTAAAAAGCTCTCAGATAATTTATATTTGGTCTAAATAAAGTCTGATACAGTTTACTTGATATTCCTGACCACAGATAGGAGACAAATAAGAATACGCAAGCACAATCTATAGTTTTGTGAGGCTCAAGAATTTGTTAGCAGTACTGTAACTTGATGGAGAAACGCAGCTGAAAACAGTTTTGCTCACTTCTTGGAAAGCATCAGCAGATTAAATGTTCTGAGCTGACATGGTCTGTGGAAGTTGCAACTGTTCAGCCTCTGAAAGGATCAGCTGTGTAACTGATACATGACAGATCAAGAGAAGAGATTTGAAAGAAGAAAACATCATATTCCAGTGTTCAAAATACAAGTAGCAAGAAAGAGGTTTTCCTAAGGCGAGGGGGGAGATAAAAGGCTAAAAGTATCATAGAAATGCTGATTTTATTTTTTTTTTGTTGAAAGGAGCAAAAGAGCTAAGGCCACCTTGTAGTATCAGTTGAACATTTCAGTAGATCAGGAATGGACATCAATGATTGATTGACACAGATGATTCCACCTAAAGTAAAATGTATTGAATTTCTGACAGGCAGCTAAGAGTTCTGCTGCAGTGATTATTCTGATTATAGTGTACCAAGCAGATAAGGTCTCGTTTACTTGAATAAAAGAGGAACGTACTACATGGTGTACCTGTCCCAAGTCCATCTGTTCTCCTTTGGAAGAGCTGTATCCTCAGACACTAGATTTATTGGCCTTGTCCCATTAACTAAATGCTTTCTCAACTCAATAGATAACTGCTCCAAGCAGTTTATTTTCTTCTAGATATATTCAGAGTTGGGATAGACCACATAAAAAAGAAACTGCTGTTTCGACTCTGGTCAAAGATTTGGCCTGATTCTCCACTGCGCTACAGTCCCAGATCTCAGATATGTTTGGTCTGGGTTTGGTACTGCAAACACAGAGCTTAGTTAGCAGTACTCCACTTCTGCACCTTGCTGGCCTCTGTAGCTAGCCAGGAACTTCTCCTCTTGAATATTCAAATGGTTTATGGAAGGAAAAGCAACAGCCAGTATCAAATTGATAGTCCAGCCCATCCTCACATCATGTTCCTCTACCATGGGCTGAGAAATGCTGTTCTGTGGGCTCTTTGTTACCTTTGTAGAGGGCTTTCCTAAATGGAGGGCTATATCTTGGCTTCATTTTCCCTTTTATGCCAGCCATCCTATGAGAGTTACAGTGGAAAAGCTGATTTCCTCTCACCAAACTGACTGACTGATGAGAGTAGTATAACATCTCTCTACAGCTACAGCAATGTCTGCAGAGGTATCACCTCCTCAAAGGTGGACCTTGAACAGGAAGGATTTGCCCACTCTGATGAGAATATGGTCCTAAAATACCTGAAAATACGGCTTTTGATGTGCTGGACCACGGTTGTCTCTCTCTCTCTACGGATGATACTGCTGCAGCAAGGGACATCTTGCCAGTACACTTCTTTGTGCAAGATTTTGAAACAGCAGCATTCTCTGTGTTTCCATCAACTGTGGAAATCTCTTGTCATATTGCCTGAGGAAGTCTGAGCTTACTGGCCTTTGTAAGATTAGGCTATTGCCTCCAGAAGAAGTCTATATGTGCTGGGCTAAGTCAGCATTTGAATTGGTCTTAGCAGTAACAGGATGGATTTCATCATTTTGCCCAACATAGTGATAGGACAAGAGGCAACAGACACAATCTAGAATAAAGAAAACTCATGACAGTTGGAATTCAGGAAAAAATTCTCCCCTGAGCATGGGTCAGCAATGGCACAAATGAGCAGAAAAGATGGGGAATCTCCACCCTTCAAGATGTTCAGAACTCACCTGGATAAGGCCCTGAGCAACCTGATCTAATTTAGGAATTAGCCCTTCTGGGAGCAGGGTGTGGGAGGAGAGACCTCCAGAGATCCCTTCGCACTGAAATCTTGTTATCTAACAACGTTGCCCTATGAAAAGCTAAGCAGTTTGGAGCAGTAGGAAATCTCAAGTTCCGAGGTCCAAGGCAAAGGAGTTCTCATGTTCATCCATCCCCTTGGTGATTCAGCTTCCCTGACACCATAGCAGTTGCCCAGAGGTCCTCTGTGTCACTGTAGGTGTGTTGTCAGAGTTGTTTCAGCTCCAATTCACACACCACAGCCCCTTTACCCTTCACTTTCTGGCTGAACTGCCAGAGTCCTCAGAACATGTCTCCTCATGGATTCATAGGCTGGGCAGTAGAGTGGGGCTGCAGGAAATGCTATTGCTGCTCAGTAACAACTGCACCCTCTGCCTCTGTTCTAGTTCTGGATGTCTGTCATTGCTACCACGATGCCAATCCCCTGTGGAGGCTTCATGCCTGTTTTTGTTCTAGGTGAGTTTCAATTTTGTGTTGCAGCATACAGGTCTGACAGGTGGAGAGGATAAGAGAGACGTTGCTTATGTACCCAGTAGGTTTCTTCTAGCAGATGAGGAGTCATCACTTGATGTCTATGACAAGCTCAATTAACCATCCATATACCAGCCTCTGAGTCCCTGCTTTTGTCATTTTCCCACTCCCCAAATCCAAATTCTGAGGAGGAAATCCCTATCCTTTTACATAAAGAAAGGCATACTGTGGGGAAGCATGCTGAGCCATGGCCTTCTAATTTCTCCGCCTCTTCACCTACAGAGAAATTTTTATCCTTCAATTAGTAGCAGTTGTTCTGTTCGCACCTAATGGCCAACTAAAAGAGATAACCTCAAAACTAATACCTGCAATGTAACCCACCACTTGTTCATTTCTTCTGACTGAAATATGGTAACGTACAGGAGTTTATTTGGTTTTTAACTGGTTTTAATTCCTAGATCAAAAACTAAAAAGAAGATGATGCTAACATTAAAAATGAGAGGCTATGTTAGGCTAAAGTATACAGGCTCATGAAGTTCAGCATTACGCACCCACAGCTTTTAAATGAAATGGTGTGCACTAAGGACCTCTGAATTCTGGCAGGTAGCAACTGAGCATGAGTCAGTAGCATGCCCTTGCAGTGATGAAGGCTGACCACGAACAAGGAAAAAGCCTAGCCAGCAAGGTAAAGAAATTGGTTATTTCCCTGCGTTCAGCATTTTGGACACAATTCTGGAATATTGTGCTATTTTGTGTCCACCAATACACGAGATTATGACAAAACGCAATGAGTCCAGTGCAGGCCACTGAGACTGCTGGGGAGCTGGAACACAAAGCAAACAAGGAGAGTCTGAAGAAGTTGGTCTTGTTCAGCCTGCAGAAGAGAAGGCCAAGAGGGCATCTAACTGTGGCCTTCACCACCTCATGCAGCAGGAGACAGAGAGGACAGAAAGACCCCTCTTAGAGACACACAGTAAATAGGAGGTTTATATATAACAGAAGGGGTTGAAACCATGGCAGAACAAAAGTTCATGAAAAGGGGATAGTACTACAAAGAAAATAAAAAGGCAGAATATGTCTGCAGCAAGAAAAAACAAGCAGTGGAATAGAATTAGGATTCGCACACAGAAAGGGAGAAAAGTCCTTTTCTGTTTTTTCACTGAAAGCACGTTTGAATAATCTGCACCATTACTGAATTTGTATTAATATTGCCAAATTGCTTCAGTTAAAAAAAATTGTTGCATGTTGCAACAGGGGAAACTCTGATGGGACATAAAAAAATTGTTTCCCTGGTTAAGGTGCTCAGAAAGGCTGGAGAATCTCCATCCTTGCAGATTTTTAAAGCTTGTCTGGACAAGGCCCTGGGTGATCTGGTCTCACTTTGGAAATTAGCCCTGTTGTGAGCAGGGGTCAGAACAAGACCTCCAAAAAGTTCCTTCCCACCTAAACTCTTCTGTAAGCTGTGACCCTAGTGTTTGGACATTCACAGAATGAGTATGCGAGGGGCCTCAACTGTGATCTGGACTGACATTGTACATATTCTGAAAATATTTCCTCCTACCTGGGAATCACAAATACCGCTGTACCTTGGTGTGCCTAAGTGGAAGAACGAGGGGCCAAGAGTATTTATGTATCTTAGTACTTTTTTCTCTTCTTGGAGTCTAACTTCTATATTTTGTAACTGAGAACTACTCTTTAGTTCATTTTAATTAGTGTCATTTTAGTGTAAGTTTTGATTTTGTTTCTGTTAGAAAATACTCAAGTGATTGCCGAGCACAGCTGCACAGCACAGAGTGGGTGTTCCTTAGACGTTAATTACATAACTGCCAGTGATATTTTCCAGGTGCTGCATTTGGGCGTCTTATTGGGGAAATCATGGCATCACTTTTTCCCGACGGGATCCTCTTTGACGGTATTGTTTATCAGATCTTACCTGGAGGGTATGCTGTCATTGGTGAGTGTCCGTGTCTTTCTTTTTCTTGGCCTGGCCCCATCCCCATGACTTTCCTGGTTGACATGACATGCTGTTTCTTTATGACAGTCGTCTTCTCTCCCTATTTCTTTTCCACCCTACCTGAGAAAGGTGCAGCAGCTCTGACGGGAGCGGTGAGCCACACTGTCTCCACTGCTGTGATCTGCTTTGAGCTGACAGGTCAGATCTCTCACATCCTCCCCATGATGGTGGCTGTCATTCTTGCCAACATGGTGGCCCAGAGTCTGCAGCCTAGCCTCTATGATAGCATCATCCAGGTGAAGAAGTTGCCCTACCTGCCAGACCTGGGCTGGAATCCCATAAGGTACAGTGGTAGAACAGAGGTGGAGGTGGGGAGTGGCAAAGAAATATAATAGAAGAGGTTGAAACCATGGCAGAACAAAAGTTCATGAAAAGGGGATAGTACTACAAAGAAAGTAAAAAGGCAGATTATGTCTGCAGCAAGAAAAAACAAGCAGTGGAATAGAATTAGCATTCACACATAGAAATGGAGAAAAGTCCTTTTCTGTTTTTTCACTGAAAGCACGTTTGAATAATCTGCACCATTACTGAATTTGTATTAATATTGCCAAATTGCTTCAGTTAAAAAAATTAAAATTTAAGTGTCTCATTTCCATTTTCTTCTGGATTCAGTGGGGTTTAGATTTTTTTTTTCTCCAGGAGATGTTTGAAATATTTCATTTGGATATTTTGCTTTAAACAAAATTCACGTACACGTCTTCCTCTCTCTAGTATATATAATATACATAGTTATATATATATAAAACATCTATACATATATGTATATACGTGTGTGCATTTTTATGGTGGGGGTAATGGAGTGGAATACAACTGTAACAAAAATCCAATTAATTTGTGTTGATCCTGTTGGAAAGTCCTCTTTGGTTACTCACAGAAGATTATTTAGCAACCGTGTTGAGAACAATTTGAAGGAATTTATCTACTAGACGTTTTTAATATGTTAACTCTTCCTCTTATTGTCCATAAATTCACAGCAAATACAATATCTTTGTTGAGGATATTATGGTCCAAGATGTGAAATTCGTCTCCTCCAACTGTACATACCGTGACTTGCAAACTCTACTGCAAAGCACCACTGTTAAGACTTTGCCCTTGGTGGACTCGCCAGGTAAGCAACGCGGAGAAACTGGTCCTTCCTGAAGACTCTCTTAGTTTAAGGAGCCAAAGAAACTATCTTTCAAATTACATGCTGTGAAGGAGACAGTGCGACCCAATACATAAAAAAAAAAAGTCATCCTAAAGATCTCCCACTATGGATGATATAGGACAGAAGGCTGTTTCAGCTGGTCAGACAGGTGAGCTGGAGTGTGGGCCGAGAAGCAGACGCAGGAGGTAAGGGAGGCGTGTGGGACTCTGCAGACTGGACTGTGACAACAGGCAGGGATTTTGCATGAGAGCCTGCTTCTGATGTGGTGCTGAGGAGTGGCACAGCTCAGGGGTGGCGAGCTTCCCACAGAACCACAGTGTATTAGCAGTACCTGGCAGGGCTGGTCAGTGGCTCCTGTATAGCTCTAGATAGTACGAGTCCCAGCACTTCGAAGAGGTTGGAGGGAGGAAGGGGCAGTGTGTGGCAGGGGGCTTTCAAAACCTCGAAGTGCCTTAATGGATTCTCTGCTCTGTTACACAGAGACCATGATCCTTCTGGGGTCTGTAGAGCGATCTGAACTGCAGGCTCTCCTCCAGAGACATATAAGCGCGGAACGGCGGCGGTTCCTCAACAGAGAAATGCAGCAGAAGCTGTCTGAGGCACCCTACGATGGGCACAGCAAGGGACCGTGGGCAACCCTGCCAAAGCTGAAGCATGAATCTTTTGCTTATGTTGATGAGGATGAGGATACAGATGAGAAGGGAGAGGTGAGGGAGAGAAGTGGAGAGACTACAACACAAGAGACTGCTTAAGAAGCAGTAAGGCATGTGGAGAGGCTGAGAAAGAAATGACACAGGGTAGACTTTGTTTTCTCCCCTTTCTGTAACAGCTGCCTCGGCCCCCAAGTCCCGCTCCCAGTTACCCAGAGGAGCCCAATGGCCCAACAAGTCCTCTTAAACAAATACCTGAAAATTTGGAGCCACACCAACTCCCAGGTATGGTAACTTCTGGCACGCTTCAGTCGCATCCTAGCCAGCTTGTGGAAGCTTTCATGCTAACTGTGTGTACGTGCCTGCGCGAGGCGCTGATTTCGCAGAGACCGAGAGAAGGAGCTTTCTCTGCTGTTCCCCTATTAAAGGTATTTTGTTAATGCACCTCAACATCAGCGTAACTTACCTGGAAATATCTTCTGTTTGTGATCCCTCAAAGAGCATGGCTAAAGTGGACTCTCTCAGGCCACTGCTCTCTCTCTGCCAGTACTCCCCACACCATCCTTTGCAATAACATCTCCTTGGACATTTTCTGGAGAGTCTCCATGGAAGGGTCCCCTCTCTTGTCTCCTTCACCCCATGAATGAATTTCCCTGGGAAAAGCAGCCTGAGCGCTAAACATCTGTACTTGTTTTTTGAATAGCTTAGGCTGTTGCTCAGCCACCTCCAAAACTGAACTGCTCCTCCCTTGGACACGCATCTCTCTGATTCAGCCACATTAATATCATGGAAAAATACCCATGTGTTGTGTTCTTTGTGTGCCACCCCAGCCTGTATTAGCTTTGCTTTCAAGACTGTACTCCTGGCTCATTTCTGATTTGCATGTCATGTATATTTGATGCAGGATGATGGTTTTGTTTTAGTTTGTTTTTTTTTCCTTTATGTGCCTGGAAATATGCAGGGAGTGAGTAAGCACAGAGGTGTAGCCCAGTCTTGAGAATTAATACAGAGGACAGGGCTCCGGCTCATGCTTTTAGGCACCCAACATTTAGCGTGTAAAATACCAAACATAGCACATTCTGGTCCCATAACACCACTCATGTCTGACTAAACCTGTAAGGCACAGGAAAGTCCACTTCATGCTTCCAGGGCGGTACAGTGGTGCTGTATTCTCACCGCCCCTTCCCATACTCATTCTCCAAACCCCATTCTCTTTGTGGACTGCAGAAACCTCTCGTCACAGCAGTTTATCCCTTGTACCAGATTGTTTGTTATGTTAGTAGTCTTGCTTCTGGGTTTTGTTTTTTTTTCTTCAGGGACACTGATCCATTAATATTATCCACAAGGGCTACTTTGTAGTCATTTGTTTCCTCTCCTTGAGGAAAAGATATTGCATGGGAATATTTATTCTGGCATGTCCCAGACACCACTTTACAAATTGAATGCTAGATTGTGACTGGCTCAGCCCTGTCATATACCGTCTACGATGTCCCTCATAATATTTCCCAGCCTGCCTGGGGCAAGGAGATGGGCATGGGGCTTTGCATGTTTGTCTCTCACTTGTTCTTCTCTCTTATCCATGTGTTTGTTTTCATCCTTCAGGCAATTTCAGGAGTTTGAGGCAACTGATCCAGCAGCTCTTGTGCCACTACAACCGTCCACATGAAGCAGAGAGCGCCGTCCAGGTTAGGGACACAGAGAGCCTAGCAGTACCCTGAAGAGGGAAGGGAATGCAATGGGAATAGACTCAGAGCCATTCAGCATTTGGCCAAAGTGTGGACATCCTTATGGTTCTGAACTCTGACAGCATCAGTGGGGAACTCTCTCCAAGGAGAAAGGGTGTGATTACTGTAAAGGAGTGTGCATCTTCCTAAAGAGCCATTTGTGCTCAGGTGTCAAGGCTACCATCATGACTGAGTGTGGGCATCATTTTCTCAGTGAATAACTTAATGCTATTTTGGTTAACCTGGAATAAAGTGCACTTCTCTTCTATTTGGCAAACAGTTTTGGCCAGATAGATAAAAATGAAAAAATGCTTTTGCCTTGTGCCATGTTAGATGCCCTTGGGTATCTGACATATGTGCACAGAGTTTGTGGATATCATACAGAGCCTATGGGACACCACCCACTCTAGGGCAGTGGTCGGACCCCCTGTGGGACATCTGATAGCATCTAAAGCAGTACTAGATGACCGTGTTTAGGCACCTGAATTGCTCTACCAACATTCCATAGTCAATCTTCATTGTCAAGGGAAGCACAACAAGTACAGAGTACACCTCATAACGTATGAGTATAAAGAAAATCTAAACATTCAGTAATATACTATTTGGAACAAAAAGGGGACCACATTGGGTGAGGAGACTGTGCAAATTTTTCCTTTCTGTACTCTGTGAAACTGTGGGTTCTCTGTCTGTCCTGAACAGTGTTTTCTCCTACAGGAGCCAGATGAAGTTGTTGACACAATGAGTCCAGAAGAGGTAAGACTGGGTGCAGAAAGGGAGTGACGTTAATTGAGTGCTTCTTTTGCCCATTTCCTATCACCTGCAATACTTCCTGAACTCCGACAGCCTCAGTGATTGCCACATAAAGCTATAGCTAAAGCCATTTCCTTCTTAGCGTTGCACAGAGGCAAGTCTCACCCAATAAGAGAAGAGATTGTTCTGTTAGATATGCTGAGTAAGGCTCTGACTAATCTGATCTAGCTTTGAAGTCAGCCCTGCTGCGAGCAGGGCTTTGGACTAAAGATCTCTCACAGGTTCCCTCTCACCTAAATCTTTCTGTGTGTCTATGATGTTCCTTCATTTTTTACACAAAGGAACCGTCATCTTGCAACGACAAGGTGAAGATGTCCTCAGAAAGGAAAGCTAAGGTGTTTACTCCCTCTTTAAGGGGGAAGGAGCAAAACCTCACCTTCTCAGGAAACCTCTGACGTACTGGAATTGCTCTGTTTCCACAGGGACTTGACATTTGGCAAGGAAGGGCTGGCAGACCTGAGGGCTGTGATGTAATGGGCAAGATGAACGATCTACTAGGAAGGAAGAAGCATTAACAGGAGAATGGGACTAGTTTGGGTACACAAGACGGCAACACTGCTGATTATTGTAAGAGTGATTCCTCTTCTTTCTTGTGTCAGATAGATGCTTGGGAACAGGAGGAGCTGAACAAGAATGTGTGCTTTGACAGCTGCCGCATAGACCCTTCCCCTTTCCAACTGGTGGAGAGAACTTCCCTGCACAAGGTGGGTGCAGATGTCTCTCTGAGGCATACACTGGTTTTCTCCACCCTATCTGTCATTGCAAGTCTAGTCTATGACTTATTTCTTCACCTTGTCCTCACCTACAACTACTATCACCAGCTACTTCAATATCAGCTACAGAAGTCAGCTTATTCCTATAACCTTCTGCGTGTACCTCCAATCACACGCAAAAAGAAAGGCTACATGATAAGAAGTATGACTGCATTTATTGAAATAGCTTTTGGACACCACGTAGGATTTTCCAGCCACTGCATGAACAGAAGCACTGTATGCCTTGCTGCTGGGGGCATTACACTGAGGTTTACATGCTATTTTGTCAGTGTGCAGCACTGGAATGAGTGCCCTGGATTTGTCAGGATGTTTCCGTCAGGGTGTCGAGACTGCCTCAGTGCATGAGAAGAGTTCCTTGGAACCACCCTATATCATAGGCTCTTCATTGAACTGAAGCACAAGGAACAAGGAAGCTGGATCATACGACTTCTAGAGTGAGCACAGGATGATTGGGGATAAAAGCAATCACTGCGTATCAGGAGTGAGAGTGGACTTGGCTTCCACACAATGGAAAGGGAAAGCAGACTACTGAAGCTGAAGTGCACAGCGCATGTGTTTATCAATATTCATTTAACATGAACAGTCAGCATATGTCTTGCACAAAATTAATTACTGTTATCAAAGCGGTAAGATCTCAGCCTTGAGCAAAATAAGAACAGGTTAGCATAAGATGTTTGGTGTTTTCTAAAGGGCTGACTGAAGTAATCTGAAAACCACTAGCCTTTGTCTTTGAGAATATAGAGGTTACAAGATGTTATACCTGAAGACTGCAAACGGGGAAAGTTTCATATGTCTTGTAAAAAAGAGCAAATGAGAAGCTCTGAAATAACAGATGAGTCAACTTAACTTGGATGCACAAAAAATGCAGGAATAAAAAATCAAACTATCTGAGGTATGCATAGTTAGAGCTAAATGTGAGACTACTGACAACGGCAAGAAGATCACAGCTTATGATGATCAAATTGTATATAACCCGTTTGATTTTCTTTACATTAGGGTAAAATGTCTTGTTCCTGAGAAATGAGATTTTCCCTAGTTTACACTTGAACATGGCATTCAAAAGCTCATGTGATGTTAAAAAAAAAGGCAAACACCACCTGTGAAAGAATGACTTTGTGTAAGGCCACATGTAAAGCCCAGCTAGACCTCAGCTTAAAGAACTTGGAGTTTAGAAATACACCACAGATGAGCACTTAGAATGCTGAAAGTTTTAGAAAGCCTGGAGAACAGTAAAATAATGGGGTATATTTAGGCTGAAGAAAAGAAGACTGATAGCAGTGTGATACCTGTCCTTTTAAGAAGGCTTTGTAAGAGAAAGGGAATAACTTGTTCTCAGAGTTCATACTGCACTGGATAAGCAGCAACAAGCTTAAGTTTGGACAGGAAATATTCTGGAACAGGAAAAAAGAAATCTTCTGGTGTTAAGAAAAGCACTGGAATAAATAACCTAAGCAGGTTCTGACTTTGCATATTACTATATGATAGTTTAATTTCCAGCACCAGAATGAAATAGGATCTGCATAAGTCCCCAAATACACAGGAGGCTGCACATGGATCTCTGTTTGCCAGATGCAGGGTGAAAGCGTCCTTGAGAATGTGCTCTCCACCATCAACACACTACCAACTATGGCTGTACTACCAAAGGGTAGCATTTGCTAGCTGCAAAAGGGGAAGGGAAGAGGTAGTTTCTCACTGGGATAGCTACAGAATTGTGCGCTTTTGTGATTCCCATTTCTAAATCCCAAGTTCCAGCTCTAGCACCAAGTATCATGTTACCAGTTTCCAAAGTCCCTGAAATGGTGTTTTTGTGTTTTTGCTCATAGACGCATACGTTGTTCTCATTACTGGGCCTCAGCCATGCCTATATAACCAGTGGGGGGAAGCTGAGGGGAGTGTTGGCCTTGGAAGAGGTAAGTACAGATCCTTTCATCTCTTCCTAATCAACTGCAAATGTCCCGTGGACCACTGCAATAACTTACAGGTGCTGGAAGATCCAGCTGGAATATATATAACTGTGATTGCTACATTTTCAACCCAGTGTTGAATTCTGAGTCAACCCTTTGGAAACCATGTAGAGGAACGGATGACTGTATTTCAGAGGAGGCAGCAGATGTTGTTTACAGGGATGTTACACGCTTCATCCTTTTCATGAACATAGGGCTCTTAACTGTCTCTGAAAGTGGTGTGGAAATTGTTATTTACCACGGAATGAAAAATTACACCACCAGTGCAAAAGATGATCTCCACAGGCCCCAGAAGTAGAGCCGTGACTCTATTTGTGCTCCCTTTACCCTGGAGAGTAGACGAACTTCTGCTGGGTAGGGCTGGGTCAGCCTCCCTTTCACCCATTTTTTCTGAACCTTTTCTCTTCCCATAGCTCCAGAAGGCAATAGAGGGCTCCACACGCTCCGGGGTTCGCCTCCGCCCACCCCTTGCCAGTTTCCGCGACACCAACCGGACTTCCATCAGCAGTGAGAAGGTCAGACAGACCAATCAGGTGTGGAGCCAGCAGGACAACTCAATGGTGGCGGCACAGCAAGCAGCGGACTTGGGCACAGAGAGCCCATTGCCTCCCACCTCACATTTCCCCCAGCCCTCACACTTGCAGGAGGAAGGGGAAGTCCTGTGCTCCGCTGACGCCACTGATACTGAGTTGGAAGAGATGGAGCTGGCCGGGCCAGCTGCTGAAAACATCTCAGACATCCTCAAGGACATAAGCCTACGCTCCACTGACCTGTATGAGGATGAAGATGAGGACGAGGATGTCCCCTTATAGCTGGTGTGAGGGGAGTAGTCCAGCTGGGAGTTGAACCAGTCTTCTTGTGCTGGCTCCTCAAAGAGAAGCTTTTGGATGTTCTTTGCAATCCCCACAAGAGGACTGATTCAGCTGGGAGAAGGGGTATCGGACCGACCCTTTCTTCTGCTGCTTTCTTTCTGTGCAAAGACTGTTCGGCTGTTGGACTGTACGGGTGCCTGCAGGAGTCAGACGTGGACTGCGAGGTGGCTAAGGGCAGGCTCGTAATGCTTAGGCTTCTGCCAAATCTACATAGCACGGCAGAAGGGATTGTAGCAGGACATGAATACTGCTGGACACAGTCAGGATGCTCTGGGTCAATCTGCCATGTGGAAAGTGGAGGAGGAGCAGCTCTTCTCGTTCTCCATTGGTGTAAATCCTTCCAGACACACCTGGCCTGCATGCACCAGTGTAAACACAGCCAGACCTCCAGCCTAGAAGCATATTGCTGCTTCTGACTGCAATCATGTCCGTGTTGCTGCAGTTTCTTTTCACTAGCTCTTATCCTGCATCCCCCCCCAAAAAACATTCCCATGTAGATCATTTTTCCTTTTTCTCAATTTTTACTCTGGGATCTTCCTGGATGGGGGCGCAGTGAGGAGCTTCTCCTCTGTCCTTCAGCCGAGCCATGCCCTGAAAACAGATGGGATGAAAATATTTGGTCTATGTTTTATGTCTCAAATCCAGCCAGGGCTCTAAGAAAAGCACTGGAAGGGAGGAAAGCCTCTGTGTTTTCCCATCATGTCTGGAATTTTTAAAAAAGAATGGGAAAATCCTAATTAGGGGCATCCTCAGTGTCAGAGGAAGAGGAGTAAAACAGCATGTATGCACCTATATTTCAAATACCTGCGTTTGTCTCTCTGAATCACTGTTCACAATTTTTACAGTTATAGTCTTAAAATATATGAACTCAAAAAAAAAAATATAGAGTGTTAGCAGGCTGCCAAGAAATACAGCAGAGGGAAGCCACGTTTTCTACACTTTGAAAACAGGTTTCTCTCCGAAAACTCCTGCTCTCCTTCCTGGTAATTCTACCCTGCCTACTTTCCACATATTTCTGCATACCTCAGATCTGAGAATTCCAGCTCTCTATTTTGCCAGCTTGTCTCAGTTATGACTAACAGCAGAGGCCTCAACCCTTGTCTGCAGTATCCCTCTCTATTCCAGTTCTAAATCTGGAGCAGATCTTGATCTGTATCTTGCAAAAAGATGTCTTGTCAGTTCGTGTCATGCATGCAAAACCTTAGCATCCAAAGATAAGATGCTGCTTTGTTTAACTCACTGTCCTTGTGAGGTTTTCTCAGTAAACAGGCAAAATCAAATTCTGTGTATTTTGCAGCTTTCCTCTAACATTCTATATCTCCTTCTATCATATTTTGGTGTGTCATGGCACCTAGATGCAGTCCCAAGCAGCCTGTTTGATGTGTTTCCACTTACATGCAACAGAAAAGAAATCCAGGCTCTGAGAATATGTTCTTAGGGGTATTCTCCCAGATGTTGGGACACATCCCCTTTCCTGATATTAGTAAAGCATCATCTAACTTTGAATGACCAGTTTCACCTTAACAGGTGGGTTTTCACATGCTGCCTCAGGAGCAAGTAAAAAATATCATTACCTCTAACCCAGCCTCCTTAGGAAAATTCCCTCCTGGCCTTAATTCCAAGGATTGACCTTGTACCAGTTTCTCTCTGATGATGCTCATGGGTGGGAAAGTCTGTGATAAGCTTATAGTAGAGGGAAATCTCCCCAGCTAGTCTCTTGAAGAGGGAGAGATTTATTTTTGCTGTCTGGAATTCAGAACCCACCAGCTCTGTATCATCTTTGACATGTGATCCCCCTCTATAAGCTAACTGGGGACAGCCTTTCCCTGTCTAAATGATCTTCAGTCCTCCAAGTCCCCGTGAGAAGACAGTGGCAATCTGAGGGCAAGTTTTTTGTGCACACCAGCTGCTTGCCTCCACCAGAGGGTTGTGGCACATTTCTGGCTGCCAGGCATTAGCACGCAGCCTCCCTGCTACCTTTGCATCGCCTTCCCCTGCCTGCAGAGAAGAGGCAAAACAGCTGCTATTTTTCCTCAGGGAACTGTGATAGTCCTTTAAATAAGCAGAGGAGAAAGGACATTCCTTCTAAAAACCCATAAATGTGCAGTGAGTAGCAGCATTCTGAGACCAAATCTGCTCTGAGGGTCCACACACCCTCAGGAAGGACAAGTTTCTCCAAGCCAGCTCCAGCCTTATCACTAGCAAGTACAAATTACATTTCGCAGCTTAGCCAAACGCTTGCACTGAGACAGATGAGACAAGGAGAAACTTTGAGGCTGGGATCAGTACACCTCCCCCTCCTCTCTCCTGAATCTAGATACATGTTCTGCTCCAGTCCCACACTTCTCCTACGGTGTGTTACAGAAGAACTGGGATCTGACTGGCTGAGAAAGCAGATGGAGTCTAAATCAAAGCCAGCAAGCGTGTGAGTCATGACAGACAGATTGTGAGCTGGGGGAGAGGAAACTGGAACAAAAATGATGCACGTGGAGAGGCTTGGGGAGCTCAGAGTAAGACCCAAGCTAACCTGGAAAGTTTCTTAAGGTTTGTCACCTGAGAATACAGAAGCACACACACGTGTGCCTACACATGCACACACACGTATCTCTCCATTCCTATGGCCTTTAGCTGTCCCAGAGTTACCATGAGGAGCTGGGCTGCTCCCTGTGGGGATGCCGAAAGGTGGGTGTTACTGCTGCTCTTTGGAGGCCTTACTCAAGACCCATCCCAGGTACGCCCCCACCCTTCGAGCAGAAGCGGCATTCATCTGCAACGTTACCTCACCTGGGAAAAAGTATGCATCCATGAGTGTATACAGGGAGCCAGGAGGGGACATAAAAACATACTGCAAGGATGGTTTGTGATGGCTGAAGACATTTCCACTTCCACTTTACCAATAAAATCTTCGCTGAGCTGATGCCAAGTACTTTAATAGGTGTCAAATGTGCGGTAAACTGACATTGAACCTTTGTCAAGGGAACTCTAAGCTTGAACCCTCTCAGGCAACCCCAGTACGTCCCCTCAAAGTTTAAACTTGAAACCTTTGTCCGGCAAACAAAGTCACACTAATCTGTCACTCTAAAACTTGCATCTCTCATCCTGTCCAAGCAGCACAGATTTGGCTACCTACACACAAAAATAATTTTTTCCCCAACCTAAAATATTCTTGGAATTTGTATCGGCACTGAGGCCTTCCCATTCAGCTAGAAAGTCAAATCTCAGATCTGCCCCCAGAAACCCAAGCACAAGGCTTGAAAAACAAGAAGCTCTGAGGATGTTTTGAACCGCAGAAGCTTGCTTTTCTCCTAAATAGCATGCACAGTTGCTTCGAAACATTGTTTTGGGCAGACATTCATGTTACACCAAGCTTGCCACTACCTCTCAAAGCACTAAAATAGAACTGATCTTGTTTGGCATTTTCAACTGCAAGAGCCTGCTGAACTTCATTTGGTACCCAACAGTCTGAGAAGAACACGGTAGTGAAAAACCTCCATCAGAGCAGAAAATCTGGGGAAAATACCACCACTACCACCACAAACAACCCTAAAAAAAATCCTTTGACCTTGAGTCTTAATCTCAACTAATTGCCAGTTTACTGATATTCAGTAAATGAAGGCAACAAGTTATCTATTACACTTTAGCAAAAGGCTGAGCTTTTCCTTTTACATGGCATTTAAATGTGAAAGCAGAAGTCTTGTTTTTAGATCTATCAGTATAAAGAATTAACAAAATAAGGAAGACGTAAGGTTGACAAGACAACAGATAGGGCTTTGGGTAGTTATGACAAGGCTAAGAGACTTGGTCATGACACGGATGAAGGAGAAAACACGTGGAGATGGACTACCGGACAATGAGAAAAATCTGCCTGAACAATGTAACTTTTTCCGGTTGGCAAATTATTTCAGTCTAAAAGAAATTCTAGTTCGCTAACCCTATGGACAAAACCAGGTAGTACAAGCAGAAATAGAGGGAGAGAGACAGACGTAGGAGTTCAAGAGTTCAAAAAAGTAACTCCCCCCCTCTCCCCAGTTATGCAAACACTGCATAGAAGTGTGTGTTTTGTGGCCAAAGAGGACAAGACAGGGCAATAACCAGCTGAGCAAGTAAAGATCCCTCTTTGCCAAATAAGTCCAACCCCAGGAAGGGTATAATTAAAAACACACTATTAAAAATACTGTCACAGCAAGAACTAAGTTGTTCACGGCCACATAAGCAAGGATCTGGGCACAGCTCTCATAACAATTTAATCAACACTGGAGACCAATAATTAATATTTCCACACAAAAGCCATGCCCGAGCATTAGTATTCTCAAACGGAGAAAAGCGTGTTTAATCTTCAGCCATGTGATGCAAAAATTTTAAGTCTTTATTTGTGGGAGGCAAGCTTAAACTGGTCCTGACCGTCAACCACAGGCTCTCATTGTCTGCCCCCTCCCGCCCCCCCCCGCCCCCCCCCATTACTGGACAGACAACCCCGTGCACGTATACCCACACACATCACCTTTTTCAAAACACGGGCGTGCAATAGTAGATGGCTCCACAACCGGGTTGCCTGTGCTTTGAGCCACATCTCCCCGGTGGGCGCTGCTGGGGTCATTGTGCCACCCAGTGAAGCCGGTCTCAGCCAAAGCTATTACTAGTTCAAGCCCTGGCCTTTCAAATGAGCGTTTGCTCACATCCCAGCAGTTTTCACGCGCTGGGATGTGCAAACATCTTGTGCTCCGTAGTAAAACCAGTTACAGAAATGTATCTAGCCAACCTGAAGGACTGCACCTGACATAGAAGACAAAGTATGTTGAGGAAAAGTCCAGGAGAAAATTTATAAAGGAAATAGAATGTAGGGAAATGAAAATGTGAATCGTCTGCTTTATATGAACAACAATCTGAAAGCTGCTGATATCTGACTATTTACTGAATAGCTACTTCAAAGAAGAGAAGGTAAAAATACAAGACCTACTAAGAAGTGGTCAGAATTAAAGTCACACAAACTCAAGTTAGAAGCTTTTTGGTTTTCCCACACAGAAACAAGTGCAAAAGACAGTAATGGAAGGTTTATGAGGAATACATTTGCCAAAAAAAAATTAATCTGCTTCTCCCCACCTCCCCAAACTTCTACAGTGCACTTAAGCAAATGGGCTGTGAAAAGAAATGGTAGCTGTGAGATGGTTGGATTATGACCAAATATGGCACAGAATCTTACGCTTAAATCAAAATTGCAGTTTCTCTGGCACAGAAGATACGAAATGTCTGAGGGACTGCATAGAAAATACCCTTGCAGCTGGCAAAGTGCAGAGCCAGTCAGGTGTGCAGCAAGAATGGTCTTATACCCTTTTTATTTATTGTTTTCATTAATGACTTGGAAGTAACAGAAGAGAGCTTGTAAGACAGTAACATGAGAGAAACGTATGGTAGATGTGCCATCTAGTCTAAACAGAGAAATAAGCAGAAAGTGGAGGTCAGAGACTGAGGCAGATACCATGGAATGAGGTTCACGTTGGGGCTAAGCAGCTAAATCCAGAGGAGAGGTACTTAACTGAGGGATAAATCTAGACTAGTACGATGGTAAAAGAGTTCTGTTAGGTGAAGCACTCAGCAGCTGGACACCGAGTTTGTAATATAATGTGAAACTACTAAAAAGAAGACATTTTTCCTAGGCAGAGGTACAACTTCCAGGCCTAGAGTAACGTTATTTTCCCAGGGACTCAGGTCTTATACATATGTGGAATAACTGATTTCATTTGACACACTACATTTCAAAACAAAATAGTGACAATTTAGAGGCCACTTGGAAAAAAAAAAAAAAAACAGAAACAAAAACCAGAAGCAAGTACAAGGGGGCATACAGAACTGACAAAGGAAAAAAAATGAAAAAAATAAAAGCAAAAAAACCCCTAAAGGAGTTAAGTATGTGTGTCTTATGTAAGCGGCAATTAATTATATGAGCACAATTATGCAGACATATATACCAAGGGGTGGGTGGGAATCTATTCAGTAGCAAAGGCAGGTAAACTCAAGATCAGCCAAATAACCCTGACTGACAATATACTATGCCCTAAGCAGGGCAAGTGACACTGCTGAGCTCCTGTAAGAACCAGTGGAAAAGTGCAAGTACCTTCACAAGGAAATGGGTACCTTTTATGGCTAGAACTTAAAATTCTCATGGTAGCCACGGGCACTCATGAGATTTTAGCCCTCTACAGTCAAACATGTGATGTTCTTATCTCCTTAATGAGAAATAGGGTATCATATGTTTCCTACTCTGGGATGCTTCTCCAAACCACCGTGGATCCTTTTTAACATCCTCCATCGGACTACCTCATTGAGACCCACCCCTTTGCCTAGGATCCTCCTTCCTCAGACGCAACTCCCCTGGAACCAGTCCCACAGAAATAAAACACTTCCACCAGCCAGGACGGCAAGACCACATTCTGTTTAATAACAACTCCATAAAGGACTGTACATGCTATTTTGAGCTACCTCCCCTCCTTTACTGTGGTTGCTGCCACATACAGGCATGGAGGTGTATAGTGCCATATAGTTTCCTAAGTCTATATGTAGTGTGTGTACATGTATGTATGTGGTTGTACATGTATGTATTTATATATATCTTCGTAGAAGTGTTATCTCATAAGTCACATTATCAAAACATGCGAAGTATATCCGACAAAAAATTTTCAGGCAAACATGTTTTGGAGCTGGAAGACCAAAGGCAAATCAGACTCATTTTAGTTATTAAGGGCTAGTGTGGGACAAGGTAAGGATGAAAGCTTTCACTAGTGGGTCCCTTTCCCTTTTTGTTTTACTTCCATTCAGTACTTTCCCCCCAAACATCAACGCACCTCTGTAAACACTAGCTTGAAAGAATACACATTATCACCATGCAGCCTCCCCCCTTCAGAAAATGTGTACAGGCTTGGGGGAAGCTCTTTAAAATTGCTTCATGGCAAACTCCATTGTCCCATACGCTTACACTAAAGCCATTTCAGATACTGAGAATACAACATTTGAAGACCCAAGCCTTTAGTTACTTTTAAACATGCTTCAGGAATCATTCTGCATGCCACCCTTGAGATTCCCATCCACCACCCTTGTCCCTCCCAAACCATCAGTCTGTACCCTCCCATATCTGAAAAGAGCTCAAACAAGAGAAATCCCCTTCCCTGTAACATTACTTTCGAGTCCCAATTTTATATGGTAGGGATTCCCAGAGACCTCCAATCATGCACAACCTCCACAAATTGGAGAAGGAAAATTGAAGCCAAACAAGAATATATACCTGCAAAAGAGCTTTTGGCTTGCTGCATTGCTCACACATGCAGTATCTGAAAAGAAGGGAAGTCCACCTGTACTTGCCTCGTGGGAACTTGGCAGAGCTCTGGAAGAGGGTTCTTAACCTTTTGACCTCCAACTCTTGACTGGATTTCCATGCCCAATGAAAATGAATCCAGAAGGCCAGTGAATCTGGACTAGATGCCTTTATCTTATTAGAAGTAAATCTCGGTGCACGATCTTGTCTCCATAATGGAGAAAAGCCTTTTTAGATGTTTTTGTCTTGCTAGCACGAACATTTGATGCCTTATGGGAAAGCAAAAACAAGACTAGGTTTCAGAGGGCATTTAAAATGTCCCCAGACAAAGGAGATGGGAAAGATGAGAGTAGCGTTCTTTCCACAGAACACTGCAACCTCTCTCTTCCTAGAAGACCGCAGTTATAAGTCCTGCCCACGGCAGGGGGGTTGCAACTAGATAATCATTAAGGTCCCTTCCAACCCAAACCATTCTATGATATCTGCAGTGACAACACTCTTGAACAAGTTTTTACAATTTTAGAAAAAAGATCCTCTTTCTCACAGAGTCGCAGCCTGACTAAATTTTTCCTCTTCCAACAACGTGTATCTGCACTGGAAAAATATATCACGTATATATATATTTTCTTTTGTGCAGACCAACACTGCCAATCATAGAGCTTCTTTTGATTTCCAAGGAAAAGATAACACTTTGTTCTGCCTATGCTGGGGAAAGATGTCAGTGCAAGGATGTGAATAAACCCTAATATTCTAAGCATAGGTCTTCCACGTCCATTTGCTAACATAATAACCATTTGGCTTCATTCCTACCCCAGTCAATACATGAAGCTGGCTGTGCTGCTGAAAGAGGACAGTGTCCCCAACACTCTCGCCCAGGCTCCATGACACTTTCCGAGACAGAGAGAGACATTGGTCTGGCACAGATGCCCAGCTGTTCTCTCCTGCTCCTGTGCTGGTTCACTACTACTTATCCTGGGAAAAGCCTATGATACAAAAGAGGCACCTGACGTTGACTTTACAGCTTGCATTCATATTTGAGACTGTGCTTTAATGACTGTAGGCTGTCCTACACATACATGTAGTTCTAATAGGCACTGCTTTACTCACATTTTCCCTGTTTATTTTTCCTTTCCCTGAGCCATGGCATAGAAATGTTTCCCTGTCAGATTGCTACAGGGGAGGAGAATCAAAGATGAAACTGTTACTTATTTATATTTTTCTAGATTATCAGCTGCTGATAATCTCTGTATTGGAATTGATTTATTTTTTTTCTTTCCTTTCTTTTCCTTTTTCTTTTGGAAAAACAGTCAAACAGTTAGTTTAAGGGAAATTCTTGCTTGTTTAGAGTTGTCTGAACAAGGAACGTGGGAATTTCCATCTGGGAGAAATTAGAAGGAAGAGCTTAGACTATGTCAACGTTGCTCTGCTCTCTACAACATTTAGAGGTGGGCTTATTTTAGTTTGTTTCTTCTTTTAGGCAATTACCAATACAACAGTTAACAGTTAGGGCAAACTGAGCTAAATTTAGATATTTTGGGTTTCCGATGAGAACAGAACTCACAATAACTTGATCTGGACAATGGCTAAGTTCTTATTTGGTGTATTTCTTATGTGATTCCACTGAAGAATTAAGCATATTGTGAACCGTTTTTTGAAGACGATGAATAAGAAGCCAGCAGGTGCCCAAATTCAGAAAGGTCTCTTTCCTATCACTGTCTTACAGAAAGAAGTGTGGCTTGGACTAAGGAGTACTATAAGCTGCACCAGTCCTGGAGCTACAGCTTGTGTAGCAATCCTATACCTGAGCCCATTCTGTTGGAGTCTGCCGTGAGGCTTCCTACCAGTGTTGTGTAAACGTAAGACATGAAGCTTTTCTGGATCTTTTTCCCAAGCCTTTCTCTCAGTGTCTTTCCCTCTCTGGCTAGAGTTCTCCTTGCCATTGCACAGAACACACATAGGTGTCCTCCACCTGTACTGTTGCACACTACCTTGCCTCACCCCCACACCTCTGTCAAATGAAGAGAACAGCTTCCTTCTCTCCTGTTCTCTTCTCTGGACCTACAACTAATATATTTTAGTCGTTGCTGTACACAGTACATCACGCACAGGCTCTGTCCAGGTGTGAAGTGCCACCCTGTATCTCACACTAGACTGGAACTGGCTTAAAGATAGGGATAAACCTCACCTCCACCAGCTGTGCCTCTCTCCTGAACAAGGTTCTGCCTCTTGCAATTACAGGAGAAGACTTATAAGTATCTTTAGCTGCCATGGAGTGTAATCACTGAGTGCAAACGAGATTTGTGCATGTTAATTTTATTAATTCCATGAGTATATCAAATTACTTGTCTCCTCCTGCACGATTGCAAGGGTTTAGCTCAAAGGAGCCTGTGGAAGGGAAGGGAATAGTGAGGGAAATCACAGGGCATCAAATAACAACAAAGACCAAATCAGATAAGAGCATACTAGAATTTCTAAGGAAAACACTAGGGAAGGAAGTGGGGAATATGTCCTCCCTAGTACCCCAGCTGGATTTATTCTCCTCAGACAGATATTTCACAACCAGCTTAAGCCAATTTAAGTCGCATCTGCAACCGAAGAAATATTCTTTAACATGACCATCTCCACGTTTCACCAGCCCTCAGTGACGCCTGCCTCACCAAGTGAAACAATACAAAGAGCTGATCCCACTGAACCCCTTTATTTTGGTAGGGGACTGGGCTAGTTTTCCATGGGGCCAGTTCCTGAGCAGCCAAATGAGCGTTAGCACTGTGCTTCTTGGGCAGTAGAAGCATATAGCTGGTGGTGATGCACGGGAGGAGGCATGACAGCTCCTATTAGCAGCTTAGACTCATCATGAAGATGAGGGTACTCTCCCAGTTTCCCTAACCTGATATAAAGGCCAGCTGCAGAGACTAGTGCTCTCTCTCCCTCTGCCCACAGCTCTTCCCTCTTCACTTTTATAGCAGGGTAAAAGTGCGCTGGCTTGCTGTGGGGCCAGCTGTGCATCAGCATCTGCACAAGGATTGCGGGAGGCGAGCGCAGTCAGGGCAGAGGGCTGCCTCCTTCGCAGCAGCTCACCGTCTGATCAGCTTAGAGGTACAGTTAAACGCTGTTCCCCGGTATTCTCTGTTCCTATCATGAAAAGCGGTGTTAAGGTTTTTAAAGGGGGAAAAGCAAGTGGGTGACTTGTCAGCAGCTTCCCAGAAGAAGAAGATGAGTTAGACACACAGAAAGTGAAAGAGGCGGATTGACTTCTCCATCCCAGAGCCTGAGCTAATGGAGTTGAAGAGAACTCACAAAGCATGTAAAGAAAGCTTAACATTTATATAAAAGAAAAACTTATGAAATAGTGGAACTGATCAGATACGAGCAATCATGGGAAAAAGAACAAGAGAGAATTTTCCTGCAGTGGAATCAGAGATCTTTTTTCCTTAGATTTAATTAGTTTAAGCCCTCCTTCGTGTTCAGCACAATTTCCACAAATTCCTGGTGAAAACAAAGGCTTGAGGGAAGATGGGAATCTTCTACCTCCGCTGCTTCAAGAAAATCCAAAATTTTTATGTAGTGCAGCTCTGCTTTACAAAGGCTTTGTGTAAATGAACAGCAGGGCTCAGTTTCTTAGTAACTGTAGATCAGGGATACTGAGCTTACCTTTCCTTCTTATTTTCAGCTTCGCAAATTCAATTTGGGCTCTGCGGATTTGGCTGGACTCTCTCCAACTCATCCCTCCTCACCAGGACAAAGGAACTGCAGGCCAAATTTTGCTCACAGAGCACCTGTGCCTTCCATATGTTTGAATAGGTGTAGCTATATAATAACGGCTTTTCTGGGAAATGTACTGTAGGTCCCAGGTCCCTCTCTCTTACGTTGGATACACAGAAGCAGCAGGCCTGTTACATAAGGAAAGGCCGGGTTATACAAACCATTTTCCATTTTCAAAGAGACTCAAACTGCCTTTCCAGTTCAGCTCAAGGCGCTCACTCAGGTAGCACGTCTGGATGGGCAGACCTGCTCTCTCCAGTCAAGCTCCTGGCAAACGTAGATACATTTCTCTTTTGGACTGGGGAGAGATAATGGAAAATAGACTTTTTCTTTTTTTTCTTTTCTTTTTTTTTTTTTTTGTTTTCAGAAAAAGGCTGAAATTTTATTATTCACAGAAAGTCAAGACCTTTATAAAAAAAATTTATAGAATTTAGTAAGCTTGAAAGTGTTTTATAGAGAGCAGTGTTCAAACCAGTCTGAATTCACAGAGAATGAGAGTCTATCTACAGCTTTCTAGAGATCAGGCTATGGAATTATACAGCAGGGTATAATTCTCTATCCCATTCCACAGAGTTTAGAAAACTCTACAGATGATAGGTTTTCTCTTCCTATTGAACTCCACAGAATTTTCTATAAGGTCCATTTTTTTCACACTTTTTCCCGTGTAGATAATTCCCCGTCACTGCCTTGCATGGAGATAATGTACATCTTCTAGACATCTATCAGACGTCTTAGTAAACATACCACATGTCCACAGTAAAAGAAAAAGAAGCCCTGGACAAGTTGACCCACTTGTCCCAATCCTGTAAACAACACAGAGGGATCATTAGAAGCGACTCTGAAAGTTACCGTAAACATCCAGATTGGTCCTGGAGAGGCACATGGGAACAAAATGGTTTGGAGAAAAAAGCAACAAGCCAACAAAATCTTCTCCCATAAAGGAACACACCTGACCGTTTTTGTTTCCCTGAAGGCTTTTTAAAAACAGAAATAAGAAAAGGTTAACTCTTACTCATTTGTCATCTGCTGAGGTGCTCTTGGCACTTGCCCCGTCTCCCTGTTCTGGTTAGTGTGATTTCCTAGGTCCTGCTCCATGGCTAGACCCAAACCAGCTCAGGACAATGAGCTGGCACTGGCCTTCCTGCCCAGGGGAGGTTAGTATCTGAATGTGTAAACATCTTTAAAGAGATATTGAAAGGTCATCATTCAGGAGAAGAGCTACCTCCTTAGAGAGATGTAAGCAAGCCCAAGCAAATGGGTAAAAAAAGGTGGTCACAAAAACTTTTATCTCCTGCCTACACTAAATCACCAGTCTTATTTAAATATCCCAAAGGTCTTTCCTTTAGAGGTGCAATGGAGAGGGAAGACAGATCCGCTTGAAGTGGACTTGGCTGGAAAGACTTGGGCATTCACAGAGGAGACCCTCTTCATGCAGCTGCCTGTGTTAAGTGGGAGAAAGCTGAGTGGGGTAAAGTTCTACCTGAGAGTCCCATTCGTACTTTCCGTAATTCCTGGACATCCTCTGCTTTGCTTGCCAGGAGCTGACTGAACTCTGACACTCGATGATATTACTTCCGTCATATTTTATTCTCCTCAGGCATTCTTCCCTGCAAATACGCTGGGACCAAACCTGAATCAGGAAAGGAGCGCGTATCACTCTCCTGTCATCCAAAAAATACACCAAGACTGAAGAGGAGGCAAAGAAGAGACAAACCTGTCACCAATTAAACAGAGTAGATATGAGTCAGAGTAAGTGAGAAAGAGTCGCCCCGGGACAGTACGGCAGCGTCCAGGCAAATTCCTTTCTCTAGCTCATCAGATCTAGCCCACATCTGACCTAAACCCATGCTTCGCTGATGCTTCCTTGCAAGAGGTATTGCAATTAAAACTCAGCACTGGGATAATCTCTGCTGGTTCTGTTCAGTCCTCCAGCAAAATCTACAGCCTTGTGTGATTTTTTCTTTTGCTTTTGCCCCTGTTTGTTTTCTGGTGAGAGCTTGAAAGGAGACAGTTTGTTCAATTTCCTTTCAGCACCCTCCCCCCCACAAAAAGGAGGCCTGTAGAAACATGGCGAGGAATTGCAAGAGACCAAATTCCCCCTAGTCAATGAACCATATTTTTTTAACAAAAAAATATAGAACCCGTACAAATAGGGAAAACTCGTGAAATAAGCTTTCACCACTCCTAACAAAGAGATGTCAGGGAAAAACCAACAGACCAAGTACTGAGCATTATTTACATTGCTTGGGGGTAGGAAAACAAAAGAAGAAAATATAGGCAGGAAGAAGAAATAAATAGGAGGAGAAAACTTCCTCTCACCCCTTTTCCTCCAGCTACATTTGGCACCACAGAAGGAGTGGCAGAAACGGGAAAGGTGCAGTCAAGTGATGACTGGAGTACAGGCCTTTCCCACTGTTAACTGCTTTGTTAGGAACACTTACCCAGCAATATAAAAAGGTTAAAAAAACCAAAAACTGAAAACTCCAATGTAAACTGGGTATCTGTGATCTCATAGCTGTACCCACTGTTCCTGGATCAGCTGCCTACTCTCTGGGTCTCCCCATACTGCTGGCAAGGGAAAAGACAGAAGGATACAGCAGCAGCACCAAGATGGACATGTTCTCGAGCCCCCTGCAAGAGCCAGCTTTTTATGACTATCTCCGTAGCTGAAAATGTCCTTTCCACTGGCATCCAGTGCCCAATGCCAAAAGGACACACCACTCTTGCCAGCTCCTGGGAAGGTAGAAACGTCAAAGAGAGAAACAAATACACGAAAGATTAGAAAGAGCCCAAAGCATGAATATCTGAGAGCAGGGTTAGATCTGCATCCCTTCTTCCTTGCTGCAGCAGAGCCATGCCCACAGAGCCGCACCATCTGTACTGCAGCACTGCTCGTGCCTACGGAGCGCAGTTTGTAGCCATCGAGCCTGCAATTGCATATCAAGGTGCTATCGAGGATCTGGTTACACAGCGAATCTTTCAACCCAGTACAGTCTGTATTCAATATAGCCTTATCCTCCGTACCAGCCACACTCACAATACTAGTGCAATCTATATTTGTAAAGCCATATCTTCATTTTAACCCAGTTTATATTCATATATTCTATCAAAGGGGACCATGTCCACAGAGCAACATCCATTCTGCCAAGATGGATTCTAGCCACATAGCCGCTCTCTATACCAAGCCTGTCTCATCAGCCATATCCCCTGTACCAGAAGAGTTTGAATCCACAGCCAAGACTTTGTTTTAAAAAGATTTAGAAACGATTTACCAATCCAGATCTCTCCAAGCACCTCACATGTGTTGCCCAGAGCAATGAAAATCAAAAATACGTGTCCATGGTGGAGGGGAAGAAGAGGTCTTCATGTGTCAATCACTTTGAGATTTTCCTCTTGTTTAAAAAAATAATTAAATGTCAGGAATGGAAGGTGTGTCTGCTCAGAAGTATGGGGAGCTGGAGAGAAGAATCCCTGTCATTTCATTCCTTGCCACCCCTCTCTTTGTTCAGCAGTGATGAGAACTTCACAGAAAGCATCAGTTGTTTGTTTCTCCCTCTTCCTCATCAAAGGACTGCACCCCAGAGGAGGTGACATCTGAGACTTTGCGGCTCAGTGCAGCATGTTCCATCTCCTCTCGAGGAGACAGTGATTCCAGGTCCCGGCACACTGCATCATCCTCCTCTGGAGAGGGCTTCTTGTTTAGGAGAGGAGCCTTCTCCAGCCGTGGGTTCCCTTCATCCTCAATGTGGTCCTCCATGTATGTGCTGGATTCAGCCCCACCCCCACCCTGAGCAGTCTGCAGGGGCCACACGTGGACCAGCCCCGTGCTCTGGATGAAGTTCTGCTCCTGCCGCTGTTGCTGCAGCTGTTGCTGCTGGAGAAGGCTGCTCTGAATCAAAATGCTTTCCTGAAGGTTTGTCTGGGACTCATCAAAATTCTGGCCTAAGTAGGAGCCAGTTGCTGGGGAAGCGATGAGGGACTGGTCACTGGTCTCCCAGGCATCGGATGAACCTAAGCAATACATGCCCTGCGAGACGTAGGAATGAGGCCAGCTGTCATACTGCGTCTGGGCCATATGCTCTGCAAGTAAAGGAGGGAAACAACACACAGTTAGACACTCTCTCTCGGCCAAGCTGGCTCATTCAGACAGATAGCTTGGTTGCCTGTGCATGGCACTGTACTGTACAGGGTAGATAAGTCCTTCAGAAGGTGAAGAGAAAAGGTAATTCTAGGCAGTGGGTAGATGAACTTGATTATACCCACAACTGACTGCAAGAGCTGGTAGCTTTCCCCCCACTTGTGCCCAAAAACAGCAAAGGAACTGGGCTTTGAAGCCTCCCTGTTAAGATTAGATTCCTTGGACAGCTTCGCAAAGAGGTGGTGCCTCTGCCAGATCCCAATCCAAAAAATTGAGGCTACAGAATGAAACAGGGTAGAGGGAAAGAGAGCAACATGACAACAAGACCAGGAAAGAGGTGTTTCGAGATCAGAAAGAGGCACTGCAACTTACCTTGACTCTCCATTAGCTCCTGATAGTTCTCAGAGTAGTTGCCTGCAGGGTTCTCCTGATTTGAGTTTACACTCACATCCTCACCATCCATGGAGGACCAGGCCATGAGAGTTGCCTCAGAAATAGCAAATTGCTCCATCACTCCTGTGCCAAAGAAGACGGGGAGGGGAATCACAGATGTGTGAAAGTCTCCACTTCTCACCACCCTCTTTAACCCCATCTCTTGGTCACACTGTCCCACTCTTGTCCTATCTCAGCAACACCCAGCACCCACAGTCGGCCCTCACCCTCTCCATTTTGCATTCCATTGGCAATCCTCCAACCATAGTCTCTCATCTCCTTCTGCCATCTAAACCACCCACAGGCTCCCCTGAGTGTGTTATTCAGGTTCCTGCACTTTGGTCTCTCAGGAATTCTGCTCTGAGACATCCCAACCAATCCAATCCACATGCCAAAAAGTTAGCACTACCTGCAAGGAACCGGGCTTCTTTTTCACCATCACTCAGGTCTGAGTAGGCATCAGCGTCTTTGCGTGCTGTCTCATGCGTGTGCTGCTGCTGCTGGCTGTTAGCTTTGCCCCAGCCTTGCCATTCAATCATGTGAGCCACACGGCCTTGGCCCATAGCCGTTGGCTTTGTGACATGGTCCTTCATGCTGCGAGATATCCCTAAGGGGCCAGACATTAGAAAACAAGGAGGGGCTATTACACAGCTCCAGGGTTGTCTGCCGTGCTGTTTACCTCTCTTGAAAGTGAAGCTTCTCCCCTCCTTTTCTGACAGGGTTCAGGCCTGAGGTTGGGTGTCTCCCATCTTTCACTGTATCATTTTCCAGGAGAGTTTCCCCATCTTTCCTTGGACTGGCTCTCAGAACAGGGAAAAAAGGAAACCCCAAATATGAAAGACCGTTTCCTTCCTTGCCTAGAATCCATTTAGGACAGAGTTGGGCACGAAGGATGAAGCTGGAAGTAAACCAACTAAGAAATTGAAAATGTGGTTAAACCCAAGAGGGGAAGCAATTGAAGATGTCTGAGTTGGGGTGCATGGTAAGAAGCCAACAGGAGTAAGATAAATCTGTTCTTTGAAAGGGCAACAACTAAAAGATTTCTCATGGTGGAGACTCCTCTAAGGCCTCGAAAAGGCAAGAGTCAGATAGGAGGAACAGAAGGGGTGCGCAACAGAGAGATATGGGAAGAAGCACAAAGGCCTGTGGAGAGAAACTGCCAAGGATAAACGCAAATTTTGAGGACCTCACCAGAGAAAGATGATTTAGCCAAAGCCCCAATCCCATAAGCATTGGAGTTGCGTTTCAGCTTGGGGAGGATGGAGGTCGTATCTTCCATGGAGAGCTGAAAAGAGAGAGAATATGAAGAAATGATATACAGGAAGGGGAAAAGGAAGTGAATTCAAGTGAGAAATCAGTATAAGGATTCCAGAAGGTAGGGGGAAGATGAGGAGCAGAAGCAAGCAACAAGAAAAAGAGCGAAAGAAGGGAAGGAAAAATGAGAGGGTATTTAACCAGGACTGGATGTTGCATAGCGTTGGGACTGAGTGAGGCAAGGTCAGTGGGAGAGGCAGAAGCAGGCTGTGAGAAGCCTCCCTTTGGCTGCTGCCAGTCCTCCATAGACATGCTGCACTGTTCCCAACTCTTTGTTAGAGATGCAGGACATGGCTGATGGACGATTCAGGGAGCTTACGGTGGGGAGCTGACAATGTGATAAGCGAGACACAGTATTGCATCATATATGCATCATATCACAGATATTAATTTTTATATGTTACTTTTGGTTTTCATTTCTTCTCACAAGGTCTTAACAAAATGAACATGACTGTGTATCAGTGATGCATCCTGTTTCAAGCACCTACAAGTACCTGTAAAGAAATGCTTAACAGTTCTGCTCAATTTCCTTTACTCTATTTTCTATGTTCATCCTCAGTCCCTGAATAACAAGGACAGGAAACTATTGGGACAGGCAGCAGTCACAAACACCATCATAAAACACAGTCCCTCAAGATGAATTCATCCGGCTTCTTCAGAGATGCCAGGCATTGCATATGAGGCTTAATTTTCACAAGGGCTACACAAGCATTGCTTCTGCTCTTCATTTCAACCTCTCTGAAAATCAAGCCCAGCATGTTTCAAACACAAAGATACTCAACAGTAGTGACCATGACACTGGAAATTTTAAATCCTGACATTTGGTCACAGACACAAATCTCATGAAACGCAAGAGGAGCAATAACTAGACAAATAGTTGGAGGCAAAGGAAGGCATTGTAAAGATGTCGAACTGCATATAATCCCAGTCAATTGCCAAAATATAAGAGGTGAGTTTCTCTGGAAATTGAGTGCAAATGCAGCACCTAAGGCATCCTGTAACTTTGGAGCCAGGAATGTCTGCGTGTAACACGTGAGCTGCAGAAAGCACGGGAAGAACACTAAAAAGCGAAAGGTGTAGCTGAGAATGCAGCCCTTGTTCCATGATGCATTTTCTTTGGTGATGAAGCTGGTTGAAGAATGTCCATTATGTCCCCACTGGTCATTCTTGCCTGGGTGCTGCTGTTCAGTATCCACCCATTTGCTTCAAGACAGCCTGAGGCCTGTGCTGTGAGCCACCTCATGGAAACATTCCAGAAAAGAAAGCAAACTGCAGAAGGTCTCTGCCACTACGAGGTTGGAGAGCTATGACATGAAGGCAGGAATGAATGGGAAGGGAAGGAAATTCATGAGCCAGCTTTGATACCAAAGAAGAATTACACTAAGACAGAGAAAGAGCTGCATTATGACAGAGCCCCATGGATTCAGAATGGGTTGGAAAATGGGAAACTGCAGGTAAGTACTATCTCTAAGGAAACATGACTTCGTGTACGTTTATTTGAGCTCCATAGAAGTGCAGTGAGGGAAAACCTGACAAATTTCTCCTAGACAGTTGCTGCAATGCACCATCATTTTCCTACACAACAGGCAGAAGATCCCAAGCCATAAGTGTCACAATGAAAGAGTTGTCAGTAGGGTGAGGGTTAGTTGCGCTTTCAAACCACAGAGAACCAGAAAATGACCACCATTTAAAAGTTTTGAAAGTATCTCAAATTTGAAAATGTTTATAATACCAAAAATGCAACTATAAGAAGCTGCCTTTCCAAGCGTAAAAAAAACATCAAAGCTAATTTATGTGAACACGGTTTTTTAGGCCTCCAGAGCAGAAAAAATAATTTGGTAGCACTAACATGCATAATTCCCTTTTCCGGATGCTGATTTTGCATTAGTGAAAAAGAAAAAAAATAAAATCATATTTTTTCATGGCAGTTTTTCATGTGTTATTAAAAGGTCTGCTTATTTCTTCTTCCACTTGTTAACTGAAGTTAACTGGTGCTGACCATCTTCCCCAGGGGACATTAAGAATTCTTTTACTTCTGTATGCAACTGCAAATGAGGGATACATTTCTCCCAAACTCCTGGAGAAAATCAAATGATGCTCTAATCAAAGACTACTGTGGACAGACACCTTTTTCATCTAGCCGTGCCCATAAATCTCAAAAAGAGAACCTATGAAATGACATGCATTTGTCCCAAAGAGGACAAAGGCAATTTAATAGCCACCTGCAGATCTAAATACCTGCCAGACAGCAAAAGACCCAGAGGTAAACAAAAATTCATCACCATCCTCTGAATCTTAGACAATTCCCAGAATTTCAGTGGCACTAAAGACTTTCAGTCATGTTTCCATTCTGGCCGCCA
Organism: Chroicocephalus ridibundus; assembly: GCF_963924245.1. NCBI lineage: Eukaryota > Metazoa > Chordata > Aves > Charadriiformes > Laridae > Chroicocephalus > Chroicocephalus ridibundus. Next base: position 133,657,802 of record NC_086284.1, on the reverse strand, counting down.
CAGCATCCAATGGCAAACAAGTCCTGGTCTTCCTATGACTAGAAATTTGAACAGTGGTGTGGCACATACTCACATTGATACCATCCCAGGAGAAATCTGTCCGTGTTTGCTAAAGAAAGCAAAGAAGGACATCATGTTAGTGTAACACTCAAGTTGCAAACGACCACGCATCTCGCTAGTAGTTTGCCATAATCAACAGCCAGTACTTTATCTGGTGTATCAAAAAAACTTGGGTCTTTCGAGCTGGTTTCATTCCCTGCTGTTGATTACGGTGTCTGTAGGTATCACGGTGTTTGAAGGTACAACAGCAAATAGGATGATATAGAGAGTAGGAGAGAGAAAAACAAACACCTTTCCATAAGGCTTCAAACAGCTCTTTGCTAAATGTTGCAATGCTGGCACCCCTGCATGGGAGCTGCATCGCTTTGAGGCTAACACAAGGAGGAGCTACGCTCCCTATGTATTTTGAGGATAATACAGCAAGTTACAGAATTATTTCCTGCTGAAATTATTTTCCCTTGTAGTCTTTCAGTTTGTCCACTCTGACCCACTTTCCCCTTGCAAAACAGATCCATTGCCCATATCGACCATTACAGTACCAATTGCAGTGCATTTCCTTCAGCTGGGAGGACTCACACCTCAACCTCTTGGGTTTGGGATGTGGACGCTCAGGAAAACTTAGATGAATCAATTACACGTATGGTATCTATTCACATAAATCAAAATGGTCTCTGAGGTATAGTTTATGCTCATTGACTTTTAGATCTGCATTTTATTTAACTGAATTATCCATACGAGGTTGGGGCCCGCATTTTCTGCCAGGATTCTGTGAAACTCAGAGTTTCTTGGAGTTACATTCCAAGCCAGCAAGGTATAATAAGGAAATAAAAATACCTGTACATTAGCACTTTGGAAGGCTTTGCAAATTGTATGTTATTTGTTATTTGTGAACGTTATTTGTGATTTCTCAAATATTATGTGTTTAAAATAGCTTTGACCTTTTTACTAATCATGACTGCATACCCTGAACCTTACAGATCTGAAAAATCAGGTACTTAAGATTGCAGAAGCTGCAACAATTCAGAAGAGCAAATGAACCAGCCCCTAAGATACTGCACGGGAAATCAATCGGCAGTGAGTTACTAGTAAATGCATCCCTAAAAATCAAAATGGAGACAAATGAGATTCTTCAAAAGATTTTATGGCTGTGCTGCAGACGCTGGGACAGGCATAGTGTTGGACATTTCAATGAATCCATTATTCAAGGAATGCAGACCTACAGGCTTGGCAGAACTGCCACAGTTTTATCCATGCTCCGTTCTACTTCAGCCATGAGTGGTTAAAGGCCCTTCCATTTGCAAATTCTTATTCGCTATGGATACTCTGAAGGGAGTGACTCTACCCTCTTCAATGCAAGCCAAACTGCACAGGTATGAAAGCCCCATCCTCGGGTGCACGCTGGCATTCTGGTCCTCTCCCAGATGATGCCCCAGGGACGCACAACACCCATTTCTGAACTCAGAAAGTACTGAAACTTTCTGATCGCCCCAGATAAGAGAGTCTGGGACAGGTACTCACCTCAGTGGAAGGTCGATGGAAGCTGCTGCCATGCAGTGAACTGGTGCTGTCCATGTTGATTTGGTCCACATCTTTCAGCCCCTTCCAGTCTACCGCAATCACCTCGTTTCCTGCGGGAACACATCTAGTCAGGCTTCTGAACACCACTACAATTTGTTCTAGCAGTCTTAAGCCAAGTCAGCTCAGCGTACAGGAGCATCACCGAGTGTAAGGCCACAATAGCCTTAAATCAGACCTTCCTATTTTAATCAGACCACCTGTACATCATCAACTATTACATTTCATACAGTTATCTCCATATGAAGACCAATCATTTGTGTTCTTCTCAAGCATAATGTATGCTAGGCTAAAGCACAGCTTCTCAGAAAAAAGCATCTAGTCGTAATGTGTGACAGAAAGAACCAACTCTTTTGATATCCTGATCTAATATTAAACCATCGTCACTTAAAAAGGCATTTCTCCGTTGTCATTTGAATTGATCTGACATCAGCTTTGAGCTGCTGGTGCCCTTTATTTGCTGTTCTCAGCAAGATTAAGACCTTTTTAATATCTGACATTATGTTTCAGCAAAGTTATTCACACACTTGCTTTCCTTCTTGACAAACTAAACAGACTGAGATCTTTAGGTTTCTTACTCTAGAGAATTTTTCCAGACCCCTTAATAAATCTGTGTCTCTTTTAAAAAGACATCTCAAAATGTGGACATAAAAGCATACACAGTAATGCAGTACTGCTCTCGTCCATTCTGCTAATAAAACTTGCTGCTCCTCATCACATTAACCCATTGTGCCATAACCTTGCAGTAGATTCTCACATTCAGCTGTTTGTTCACTCAGATCCCTATGCACCTTGCACAGCTTTCTGGGATTGTCACCCATTCAAATGTAGACTCTCTGCCATTTGATTTTAGATGCATTTTAATACCACTTAAAGGATCAAGTAAAATTAAGTACTAACACATAAAATAGAAATTATAAAATTCAAAGAATAAAGATTAAAAATAAGATCACTAAATAAGATTAAATTGCACTAAAAGTGAAACCAAATGCCAAGTAGCACACTTTAAATAGTCACCCAAGTAACCAGGACTGCATGGTGTAACTGCTCTGTCCAGTTAGCGATTTACTGTGCCTTCAGCCTTTGTGCCACCCTCAAACTCCATTAAAAGTTGTTTGCTCCCATGTCATGAAGGAAAGGTTGTATAGTGGTTAAACCTGAGCCTTTTGGAACCTGGCAAGAAATATAGCTGCCAAAATGATCATCTATTCCTGGGATCAATTCAGCAATCTCTCGTCTATTTGGTAGTCTATTTCATGCCATTGAACTTGAATTGTTCTATTTTCGTTAGCTTTCAGCTTGTAATTTACTCCTTATAGAAAATTTCTCCTCCACAGACATATGCAAACCCCCTTGTTCGTTCTAGCAGCTCTGGCACGTTTTCACTGGCTCATCACTGCATTTCCCCGGTAGAAATGAGATGCTGTGCTCCACCCTACGCAGGCCTGCAGGAGGCATGTGGGCGCTTATGGGTGGGAAACCCGAGGCGCTCATCACCTAGAATTCAAAATGCAAAAAAATAATTTGTTCCTTTAAAAAGGCTAAACATGGCAAGATGAAAACCAGCAGAAAGCGAATGCTATTTCAGTTGGTGTCCACCACACCTTCACACCCCATCATTTTCTGCTGTGCAAGATCTCTCTTCCTCAAAGAAACAAAGCATATTTTCCCCTTCACACACTTTTCTGTTCATCAGGATAATTAGAACCCAGTGCTTTAATAGTATTTTCCATATGCCTCTGACTAGGCTGACTAAAGTTGCTGTTCCCCAAGTTGCAGATTCCTGCAACTCGGGGAACTTAAAAGAAAAAGGAGGTTCCTGTACTGTATGCTACAAAGGTGAGCGTAGAGGTCAGACACAGACAGACTTCAGGAGGAAGAAGGACGTGGCTGTGATGAACACAACAAAGACCACTTTTCAAGGTTGTGATCTTACTGAGCAATTTTCTCGACAAGCACATGCATACATTTGCCCCTACTGAGCTCAATTATTTATTTCTAATTGTGATTGCTACTAACCACGATTAATTCCTGAGCTTTGAGTGTAGAGCTGAATTTGTGTTAAATTCTGATCAGATTATTTGGCTCCCTTCTGCAGGAATCCCCCTTTGCAGGGCATAATGTTAGGTTTTGTGACAAAAGCTCATCTGCACACCCAAAGGAGCACAGGGAGACGATGGCAGGAGGGGGAGCCCAAACAGCACCCTGATGGGCTGCTCCCAGGCCCATCCCGGGAGCCATCAGCCCACCAAAGGCCCATCTTCACAAGCCCTGAAGAGCATAGGGGCACAACGGCAGGTGGGAACCCAAATTATGTACTCGCAAGAAGGAACACCCTGTCTGGGTCCCTCCCAGGACTGTTCCAGGAGAGCCTCAGCCTCAGGGACCAGGACAAAGCCCGTCAAGATCAGTCAGGGGGACAGGCTTTCAGAAGCAGCTTCATAACTGAGGGGGGTGGTTACTGCCTAGGGCTATGGGACCCATTATGGGATGCAGGAGAAGAATGTTTGGGGATTGCACTAAAGATTTATGTGGTGTTTAGGGAAAGAACCAACGGCAGGGAAAGGGAGGGATCTAGGTGGTTTAGGAAGAAACAAATGTGAGAAAATAGATAAAGGGATAAAAGGGGCTGGTAGCACATAAACAGGTTATTGATCAGTATAGTTGCCTGGCCGTGCCCTGCACTTATTTTGTGCAGTCTGTCCTGCTTTCTTGGTAAATTCCATTTCAAACTACTTTCTGGCATGAAGGATGCTCTATTCTGGGCGCATGTGTTTCGTGATGGAAGTCTAAGTGCCAGGAACTGGAGAGATCGGAGTGAGTAAAATCAACCGGAGCGAGTAAGGGCGTGCGAAAGTGCATGATCACAAGCCAAAATGAAGGCGAAGTGATCTGGGTGCCAGATCTGGGTGCCCCTGTGGATGAGAGCACAGGGTGAGTTGTGAGTTGGCTACTAGGTGGATCAGGGGACTGGTCACAGAGCTCTGTGTGTGTATCTGTGAATAAGGGGTCCGTATCAGCCCCTGCAGTGCGGCTTTGGCCTCAGGAGATGCTATGTCCAGGTGCCAGCAACTGGGGAGACTGGGATCCAGGAGCAGCTACTTGGGCAGACTGAGTAGCCCTGCTACGGGAGGGATCCACGCTGGATCCCACACAGTGGATCTCCATCGTGATCAACCAGAGACAGGAGCAGGAGGCGGCTGTTGGTGCTGTTTGTGTGAGTGCCGAACGTGTCTGTCTGTGCTGATCGGTGTGGCTGGCATATATGTGCATAGATGTATGTGTGTGTATACATATATATATATTTATGTATATGTGCTGCGTATGCCTGTTTATGTGTGTGCATACTGGGAATACGAGCTCAGCCCGGCTACTGGCGGCACCTGGGGGCAGGGAGCCGCAGCAGCCTCACCTCTGTGTGTCTGCCGGATTCAGCCCTGCTAGCACATAAGGGCACTTGAAGGTGTAGACCAGAGCTTCTCAGCAGGTGTGGAGACATGTCCACTCCCGGGGCCTCGGCAGGCTCCCAGGGCCGGGCGGCCAAGGCTTTCTCTACATCCTGTCGTGGCGGGCCCGTATGGGATGGGCCCCTCACTCCCTCTGGCTGGGGAGGACAGATATAACTAGCCCACCCTGAGCAAACGCTTCTTTTATCGCTGCGTAAAGCCTAGGCACCTCTTTGCTACCTTCTACCCAACCTGTGATTACCTTTCAGCCTCCCCATTTGGCAGCAGTTTTTTTTCATAGAGTCATAGAATTGCCTAGGTTGGAAGGGACCTTGCAGATCATCGAGTCCAACCATCAACCTAACTCTGACAAAAGCCACCACTAAACCATGTCCCCAAGCACCACATCTACCCGTCTTTTAAATGCCTCCAGGGATGACGATTCCACCACTTCCCTGGGCAGCCTGTTCCAATGCTTGATAACCCTTTCAGTGTAGCAGTTTCTCCTAACATCCAATCTAAACCTCCCCTGGAGCAACTTGGGGCCATTTTCTTTTCCACATTTTCTTTCTGTTTTGCTTCATAGAGCCGTGGCAGAGTGCACTACCACCTATCGGACTGGCCATCTTGAGCTGGGCAAAGTGAGAGAGGGAGGTTTGGGGGGTGCATGGGTTCAAGCAAGAGGGGCAAGGCCTTAGTGGGCCAGCTCATGGGTTGTCCATTCCTAGCGTGGCTGGAGACCTCTTAGATTTGAGGTCCAAGCAAACCTTCTAGGGCTAGAAATACCTCTAGCAAAGGGAAGTCGCAGATAGAACTCTAAAAAGCCTAATTGTCAGACCCAGCTGCATCAACTATAAGGTTTGGCTGTGGCTTGGAATCAAATACATTTGTATTCGGTCTCCCTTAAACAGAGAAGGGGCAAAGGGGAGAAGATAGGGGCGCTGCCGGGAAGTGCAAATCTACAGAGGGCAAGTATGGGAAGGAGCAGAGGGGCTGACCCTGTGATCAGGCTGAGCTGAGGGATCAACAGAGGTCAGTGGGAGGATGAAACGGGAGTTAAGAGCAGAGTGGGAGCCTGCCCCTGCATGCTGGGATCCAGTTGCCTCTTCCTGTAGAGGCAGCCCCTGCTCCTTCCCTCCATCTGCAACGCTTCACGTGGGCTGGGGCATTCCTGCCACAGACCTGATCAAGACAGTGATGCTGCAGAGGCGGGAGAGATGCCACCACTCCAGAGCAGAAGGCAGCTGTACAGAAGAAGCCCTCAGTGCAGGTAACAGTGTCACGCCCACTTCATCCCTGTTTACCCTAGGTCTTTTTCCTGTACTCTCAGCTGTTTCTGAGCGTAGTGCTGTGGCCCTTCTGTAAGTCCAGACAGACATCCTGGCACACGGTGCAAAACAGTCTGCAGCGCTGCTCTGCGAATGCTCTGCAAAGACACCCCCGCTAGCCAAAGAGGGAGACCAACCTCAGAGAGTCTGGTGCTCAGCACATGCGACCTGGCAGCCCCAAAGTTTGGCAAATGACACTCAACCTTTGCTCTCAGTTCCGCTAGCCCACTGACGGTTTCCATGAAGTGTTAGACTGGAATATATTTGTATTATTCTGGCAGATGGTGGCATCGAATGGTTGAAGAACATTAACATCAAACAATTATTTGTCTCAAAGTCCACACCTGTTCCATAATAGGAGCCATCAGCCCACTAAAGGCCCATCTTCACATGCCCTGAGGAGCATAACAGCACACAGAACTAAAGGCCTACAAAATTTACTTATTAACGGTTTTTCTCCAGTTGAAATATCTCATCTATCTAGACAAGGGAGGAGAATGAGTAATATGTGACCTTGCATGCACTATAGTCATGAAGACTGAATAATTATTGAAAATTCTTGGTCTAAACAGTTTCACAGGTACTAATAAATAAATAAATATATTGGGAGAAAATAACTCTTCAATATCTGTTAAATGCTTTTAAACGCAGTAATATCTGCTGAAGAGTTACAACATCACACACTGTGGCTGAAAAGGAAATCTCTGGGTTATAATTGGCATTGGGCCTGGGGCACCGTTACTTTCTCTTATTGAAAGTTAGATAAAGGTTAGTGGGTCTTTTTCTCTTTGCTAGAAATAGCAAGAGAAACATTAATCCACAGACATAAAAGATCAAGTTCTGCTCTGACAGATGGAAGTAAAGAAATATGGAAAATCAGAAAGAAGTATGGACAGTGAAGTGAGAAAAGAGAAACTGAAGGCAGTACATTATATTTTAGTATTGTTTTTATCCAACCTCTTGTCAACCTCTTTCTCCCTTCAATTAGTACACTTTTTTTCTTTTGTAACGGTACATTTCTGCTCCAATATCATTTCTTTTCTCTTATCCATCTTCCATTCCAGCTTCTGCTAATCATCATGACTATTGCATTTGTAATTCTATCATCAATCACCTCTTACAGAACAGTATTTATTCCTCTCCATATAGAGCTGATAAGCATTTTAAACATGAGTGGGTCGTAAAGCCAATTAAAGTGGGATTTTTACAAACACATGCTACTGAATTTCTGATTGAAATGTTATGAAATGAGATGATGAAATTTGAAAGATAACTGGGTTTCTGATTTCCTTGTCATTGTTTCTGTATGGTGTGTATAGAAAGTATATAGAGTGCTTTCTTTTTCATTGAACTTTTTTAAGATTTCTTGATTTTTTTTAAAAATGTTATTATTTGTTTTGGGGGTTTTTTAATATCATAAATTCCATCCTTGCTCTGTAAGACTCAGTAGATGACTGAAGAACAAGTAGAAAGCTAATGACATAAAGCAGTGAGATAAAACCAAAGCAGTTGAAATACATAAATACATTAAGTGACGCTATTTGCAGATCATGGTTGCTTTGTATTTTTAACACAAATTTGATTAAAAAAGCTCTGACAAACACTCATCAGAAAAAGATGTCTCCATCACAACTGAAGTAATGTTCCAATTCAAGTCCTCTAACCCTTTGGGGGAAAAGTATCATCCCTCTTTCTGTTACAGTACTGTTAAGGTCAAAATCAAGATTTATTTTTAAGTTGGGCCTTTCTAAATAAGAAAAATGAAAAACATTTAAAGAGGAAAAAAGATGGGGGAAAGAGAATACCCTTTTCTCCACCTTTTATTTTTTTTTTGAGCATCGTAACTTTGGACTCTCAGAAATTGGAAGATGTGTGTACTGAAGCATTCCCAAGCAATATGAAATAATGACCATTTTGATAAATGCACTGGAAAATCCAAGAAGCCATCTGGATGACTGTATCCCACTTTGCTGATCTAACATCATTACTTTTTTCCTATTTCAGTAGCTCATTTTGCCACATACTTTCATTTGTCATGGAGACACAGCATGTCTTAGTTGGACATATTTTCAGTTTCTTTGCATTTCTGTGATCATAATAAATTCACCTGGTTTTGAATTACTTATTACTTAATCTAAATAAGTCCATTATCCTCAGGTTTCCTCTTAATATTTTCTCAATTCCTCCTCAATTGTACTCATTGATGCTATCTAGTACATATAGTTGATATGATATAGTATATTGGTACCCGTGCCTGTATTTTGTTCATTTAGCAAGGTACATGCTTGAATTAAGTATATGCATCTATGCAGAAGCCTTTAATAATTTATTTTGTTGTAACTTCTGTGCTGGATGCTAAACATCTCTAATTTGTCTTCTCTATTTTGTTCCACACTAAGTAGACTAATATGGTTTTAGAGTCTTAAATTCTGCTTTTTCCTTCCTGACGTGATGCCAGTGAAGATGTACACCATATACCCAATATGCATTTGTGTCAATTGCCTTCTGATGTGTCATGCCAGCTAACATCAGAAGAAACATATTAATTAAACAGTGAATTTCCAGCACCGCTATTATCCACTGTTAGCAAACTTTCTTCTGTTTCACAAGTTTTACTTTCCAGCAGAGAGTAGAAAAATTATCATTCGATATTGGTAGCCAATGTTAATGTTGTTAAAGGCCAATATTTAGAGTAAATGGTGCAATTATTCTTTTCCATTCCCTTCTTTTCCCTGAACAACTAAGAAAACAACAAATGTAATTGCAGTAATTATGATCAGTCTTCAAATTGTTCTTTCCCTGATATCAATTTTCATGGTACTCATGGGAGTGTAGTATCTTTGTCAAACACAACATCATCGTGTCCTGTCAAATGTCATTGAAATACAAGCAGTTGAAGCTACTGGGAAGGACTGGCAGGTGGATGGATAGCATAATCATGGAAACCTTGTTCTTCCCTGCATGCTTTACAGAGAGTCATTCAAAGCTAGCCAGAAGGTCAATGCCAAGGAAAGGAATAAACAGGTGAGCTGTCCCCGAGATGAACCTGATGGAAGTGTCCAAATTCTCCCAGGTAAAGCTGAGAAATCAATCAACCTGAGTTATTCACATAACTGTGTAAGTATTCCAGCTTGTACTTCATGAGGAAGCATAGGAATTAGTTACCTGCTGTTGGCACCTACCAACAGGATCATCATTTGTGGAAGATGAACAGACAAGTCTGTTTTCATGGGTGAGATAGGACTGAACAGTTTGGTGCTCATCAAGGCAGAGAAATGTCTTGGTCTCCACAAAACAGATGTCTCTGAAATTTTTGATCAAAAATTAAAACATCTACAGCTCTGAAATGTCTGTAAGATTAGGAATCAGATGGGCAGGTCTCAGGATATTTGCTTTGGGTTTGGGTAACCAAAATTCTTTTCCAGACCATTCTGCCTCTTTCTGCAGGTAGGTCCCTTTTTAGAGCTGTTTAGGAAATAGAATTAACGAACAAAGCTCCAACACCAACATCTTTTTTCTTGACTGGAATCACTTTCAAACCAGTGCTAAAGGCTACTGCATACCATGTCCTCCCAACTAAAAGGAGATGAACAAAGAGCCTAATGTTACACACAGGCAGTTCTGTTCTAGGAAACAGTCATGTCATCTAGGCTAAAGAGGTACTGCAAAACGAAATACATCCAATTAACACAATTTTAAAAAAAAATCTCAAAGCCCTGTCTCATTTGCAGAACAAGTATCAGCCAGCATGAACAGCGGCGATGGGTTTATCCTCATTCTTCACTGCTTCTCTGAAGTGCAGAGAATGTGTCCCCAGGGGCCTCATTCAGCACAGTAAGTATGAAAATGTCAATATGAACCGAGGTAGCAGCCCTTTTATGCTGGCCTATAGCCAACATTACAGAAGTAATATGCAGCAGGCAATTTTCTATGCTGCTCTCCATATGTGTTTAAATTTTAATCTCTGTGGCCAGCATGTCACATGGGCACTGTCCTAGAGCACAAGAATGCCATTAGTTGTGCCATCTATGTCCCGTAGTTTCATCTCTGCCGGTGGGGAAGAAGAACCATCCCAAATACTCCTTGTGAGTCAACCAGCCGATCACAGCACCTTTCCCTCTGAACTCCCTTCCCTGCATCATGAAACAGGAAAAGCATTACTAGCCTTGTTGCCCCCAGAACTACCGCCACCACGGCTGCTGCTGACACCTCCATCCCCACTTGCAGCTGGAACATAGCCCTGCACAAAGCAGAAGCCCAAGGGCTCTGAGGACCCTACCTTCCCCCCATGTCCACCTGGTGAAATAGGGGCCATGGTTCCATCACTTCCTTCTGTCCTCTGGTTCTGCAACGCACAGAAGGACTTGGGGAGGGAACAGCACGGAGGTCTCCTGCTACCTTACTCCCCCTCTTTACCCTTTTCCTCCCTCTCCTGATGTTGCTATACATACGAAAAACACATACAGATGGAGCCCACCTTTCCTTTTCCCCAGGCTCTCCCATTCACACCATAGCCCTCCAGGCTTTGCCTTCCTCCTCAGCTCTTCCATGCATTTTTCATTTTCTGTTTTCCTGCCCCTGCCTATCCCTGGGCCAGCCCTGCTCCATGCCCTGTCCCATGCGGCCTTGGGCCTCTTCCCCTCTTCCAGCCCCCTGCACCCTCCTGGACCCTCTCCCAAGCATTATTGTATATAAACACCCAGACAACAACCCAGATGCCCATCCCCATTGCCCTGCCTGTGTGGAGACACTGAGACAGATGGAGGAATGGGGGTCCCTGACCCCAGGGACACTCTCAGTCCCTCTGTGGGGGTGGGGGCAGCACCTCTGCCAAGGTAATGTCAACTGGCCACGGCAGGATTCCACTACTGCACCTCTGGGCCCGCTACCATTCCCCAGACATCAGGATGAGCCAGAGGAAGTAGAAGATGACTCTGCTCAAAACACCCACACCTGGGGGTAGTGCAGCCCATCAGTTCCAGGCTCCACTTTCCTTACCTGTCACCCCCCTCAGCCATGGGGGTCTGGCACAGTCTGGCAGCCCCAGAGTATACAATCAGGCAGCTACATCCTTCTCACCACAGCCATCGTGCCCATCAAGAATCTGGTTTTGGAACAGCTGCAATGGTCAGAGCCAGCCAGGAGGCACTGAGACTGCTGCCTCCCTCTCACCACCTTCCCCAAAAAACTAAGTGTTTCCACACTGGAAACCCAGACAGATTTATCCCCTAGACCAAGACAACGGCCTCCAAGCCATAGTAGGTTTTCTTCCTGGCAGCACAAGCCACCCCATGGGAGGCAATGGGTAAAGGGCTCTCAATGAGGGGCTCTTTATTCTCCTCAAGCCCCTCCAGGTGCTGGGTGTAGAGGTGATGCTAACTTCCGTCACACCCCTCTTCCCAATGCTACTCTCCTCATTATCCTCCCTTGTTTGCCCTGAAGAAGCTGGTATTTCCCATCAGCCTGCCCCTGCAGTGCTGCAAAGGACAACTCCCGCTGCAAGTGAGTCCCCATCCAGACAGTGGGGACAGGACGTGGCATGGAGAGGTGCAGAGCCCTTTATCATTCAACATCAGAAATCTTGTATATCCACTGCTCCTCAATGGAAACCTCAATGGTTTCCTTTGCTGAGCCTGGGACACTTCTGAATTGACTGCTTTCTGGACCTGGACCAGGAAAGGGCCATTAGCATCCAGTGAAGGATGGAAGTGGTCACCCACCCCACCTGGGGGAACCCCACACAGGGAGGAAGAGGGCTGCTTACAAGGAAAAATTTTTACCTCTCATGCCTTCTTCTCTGCATAGTTGCCTAGAGACCCAAACCCTCTCCACTGACAGCCCTCATCTTGTGGACAGATATGGAGAGCATACCTGTGGGTCAAACGTCTTCGATCCCCTGAGAGAAGACAGACCTCCTCCACATCCCCAGAGGAGGCCACTTCAGATCATGGTTGGACCCTCAAAGACAGCCAAAAGGGCAGGGCTGGTCACAGCTAGCTAGGAAGAATGAGGCCGTTGTTGTCATTCCTCTGTGAAGGTCCAAGCTATGGGATCTCAGAATGGTTCGCCCGTCTTTGCACCTTTGGTCACTCCAATCAACACTGAATTCGAGATCCTTGGCCAGTGTGGGGACAGGCCACTACCTTTGATGACACAGACCCTGCTTGAGGGACTACTACCTTACCAATCCATTCTTTTCATGATAGTGACCTAGTGCAGCTGCCAAGAATGCCTTGGCTTCCTTCAGATGTACAGGGCAACAAGAGAGAAACTGTTCCCAATCCTAGAAAGCCACCAGCAGGGTTTCAAATGTCCTTACCAGACAGAGAATCACAGCTTCCTGAGCAACTGGGGAAAATGACAAAGGCCTGCTGGCACTGAGACTGCAGGGGCTGAGCTCACCAAGCAGAGCTGCCAGCACTGGGCCCCCAGCCCTGCCCCTTTACTTAGCAGGAGAAGGACAGAAACGTTCCAGCTCACAGGCTTTTGGGCACTACAAGGACCATCAACTCACACAAGTCTGCAGGCTCCTCAGACCCATCATGCTGAGGGACAAGCTGTGCCACCTGCTGAAGACTCGCTGCTCTGGGAAGAAGGTGCACCTGACCCTTGTCATGGCAGATTACGGCCTCATCTTCATCAGTAAGGGCCCTGTTCAAGGAGGGAAGGGGACCCAGAGGGCAGAGTGCTTCCCTGTACCATGGGGACCACAGCTCTGTCTATAGAACTTGCTGGTATACAGCACTGCTGGTGCCACTGGCACCACCACTGCTGGCCAAGCAGGTTTCTCACACCCCTTCTGTGCTAGTAGCCACTTTTGGGCTACTAGCTGGGATAAGAGGGAGGTCAAGGTGTCTATATAGCTGAAGAGGTGGTCAGAAATGATGCAGCAACTTTTCCTTCAGGAAGGCTTCTGGTCGTCATCAACAAATGAGTGCTGACCATGCTTCAATACTGCATCAACACCCTGTGCCCTATCCTTGCAACGCTGACCAGCCTCCAGGAGAAAGTACCGGACTTCTGGATGGTCTTTTATGGTTCAGACGGTCTAGCCTGGACTGTCCTGGTATGTGCCTTCCCCCACAATCTCTGAGATGTCTGTCATTCTACACCAGTGGTCCAAGAGGCCTCTCACAAGATCCTCTTGAACTACTGGTGTTTTACAAGGCCCTCCTCAGAACCTGGAAGCTCTCTAGAGCAATCGAGTCCCTCATGATCACCAGCAAGGTGGAATCTCCCTGTTGAGCTCCAGCTGAACAACGCTCACCTCCAAGTGCAGGCAGAACCCTCATCACTGCATGGAAGGATCATCTTTGCAGCATCGTTAAAACTGGAGACCACGGGGTCTATGGTCAGTGAGTCTGGGTCAACCCCACATCTCTTACCTCAGGCAAGTCCCACAGGAGGGTAGTCTCCTCCAACACCTAGCTCCATGGAGATACCTCTGAGGCCTTGACCTGTAACTCCCTGTCCAACTCACACACCACTTCGGTAAACTTTGAACAACCTGATGACCCTCCTTGAGAACACCTCTACACATTCATGCATCGATTGCTCAGCTTCCTCCCCCTTCCACCCAAAAACGATACATGGTTGTAGGACCACTCTTTGTCAGGAGAAGATGAGGAACCCTGGTGGCCAGTTTCTAGTCTGAGCTAATTCCATTGACCACTGGGAACACCAGCTGGAAAAATCCTCCATCAAGCAGAAGGCACAAGTATGTTCACAGGACCCCCTGACTCATGTCTCTTATGCAATGACAGGAAGACTGGCACCTCTGTACATCGAGCCTGCCAGTCTTCTGACTCCTCCAGAAGCTGTTATCAAGAGTCTGGCTGCACTTCTCACATCTCAACTTGTACAGTTTCCATCCCAAGATCTACTAAATTCTGGGTCCTTTTTATCAGCTTCCCAATTTCTCAGCAAGTTGGCTATCACCAGCTCTCTGAGAAGGAAAACCCAAGATCCCAGCAACTGGCAGTGTTATTTCTGTTCCCTTGTTCTGGGCAGGGCATCACTAGGAAGCATCCACCAGTTCCTGGATACCATGGAAATACAGGGGTGCTCTGCTCAGTCTTCCTCTCTGGTTCCCTCTTTTCCTGTTTTTAGTCTGCTAGTCTTTACCTTGTTCTCGTTTCTTATTTTTTCCTTTTCCACTGCCCCCCACACACACCTCAATGACTGTCTTTTTTTCCTCCCTTGTTTCTTTTCTTCACTCTCTTCTTCATTTTGGGGGGCGGTGGAAAAGTAGGCATTTAGTATTTTTATGGAATGGGTATCAGCTTGTCCCTAAAGTGGGAGTGGATGTGTAGGAAAGAACAGGGGAAACAGCAGTGATTTTTTCCCAGAGTACTTGTCCTAGCGTCCTGCAACTTACACCTCAAGTAGTTCCTGAGACAGAGACACTGCCTCTGTATTTAGCCATCTTCAAAGGAGTTTTCTTCTATTCATCTGTTCACTTTTTAAACCAAAGAAAACTTTTAGCAGCCATAGTACGCTATGTCAAGGAGTTCCATAATTTAACTCTGTGTTACATGAGAAAGTGCTGGCTTTTGTTTGTTTGTTTGAAACTTGCCACTTGCTAGTTTCATTTGACATCTATATTCTGTTTTGAAAGAGATAATGAAATATTCTTTCCTCTTCATTTTCTCCATGCGGCTCTTATCACAGAGAAAATTCATGATTTTATAGATAGCTGTTGTACCTTTCCCTAATCATCTCTTTTCCGTACTTGAGAAATCCCTATCTATTTAAATGTCTCCTCACATATAATCCACACCATACCCTTGATTGTCTTTGCTGCCCTTTTCTGAATCTTTTCCAGTTCGATTATGTCGTTTCTGAAATGGGAATGGACAATCAAGGACAACACATGACGTTCAAAATACAGGCATAGCATGGATTTACAATACTGTTTCTCATTTTATTATCTATTCTTTCCCTAATTACTAACATTTGATTGGCATTTTTACTGGTACTGAGAATTAAGCTATCCATTATAACCCCAAGACCTCACTCTTGCATGAAAATAGTAAACTCAGTGCTCCATCACTGCAAACGTAACACTAGAATTGCTTTTCCTGAGTGCATTTCACATTTATCTACATCAAATTTCACCCACAATTTTAACACCTAGTCATTGGATATTGTGAAAACCTTTTGCAAATCTCCGCATACAGCTTTTCGTTTGCTCCCCCAAACGATTACTGTCGTCATACTTTGTTACCTCATTATTTACCCCCCTTTTTCATGTCATTCATGGATACACACAAATCTGAAAAAATAACCCTGTGAAAAGTGGGCATTTCATGCTAATCCTTGTGTCCTATCTTTACCCAGCTGCTTCATAATTTCAGGAACTTCCCTTTGATCCAACAAAAGATTCACGACTTTAACAGCCTGGGATGAGTGACCTTTACAAACGTGCCTTGGAAATCCAAGCAGACTATAGCCGTTGGATCTCCTTTGTCAATACGCTTGTTGACCCCTTCTAAGATTTATAAAGTGTGATATCCCTTAACAACAGTAGTGTTAACTCTTCCTCAGTATATCTTAATTGTCCACACACGCACTAATTCTGTTCTTTAGAGTAATGTTTATTAGCTTGCCTGCTAGGTGTATCTTCTTTACTAGCCCACAGTTTCCCAGATCGCAAAATCATTCTAAAAACTGGCATCACATTAACTACCTTCCAATCTTCTTGTATCAAAGCAATTGTAAGGCATTGCAAATCACAGGCAGTGGCTCAGCTCTTTCAGACTCAAATTTCTCCAGAAGTCTTGCATGAATACCATCCAGTGGCTTGTTACTCTTTTGTCTACCTGCTCTACAACCTCATTTACTGGGACTTCAATTTGAAGCTGATCTTCTGATGCATCCCCAACAAGGAAAAGTTCCACGTTTAAGTTCCTCATTCCAACAGGATAAACTTTCACAACTTCCTCTACAATGAACAGATACAAAATTGTTCTTTGGAGGTTTTTCTGAGGTGTGGGGGTGTTGGGGTGGTGGTGTTCTACTATGTGGAACGTCAATCCACATGCTAGCCATTTGGATCATCAAACTATTTTCTCCCATTTAGTTACAAAATTTTGCACTGGAACCTACACCCTAAGCCACATATGGTCGGCATCTGTGGATACAACCACATCTTCCCAGGATGTAGAAACTATGTTTCCCTTAAGTCTAGTACACTCCTGGACTTTAGAACTTGTGTCTTAAACTCACAGAGAAAAATCCTGACCCTCTAATCTGACCTCCTTAAAATAAGAAAGGCTAAAGGTATTCCCTTTGTTAATTACACTTTCTGTTGCCGAGCTTGAACTAGAGCATTATTTTTTTTAAATCTTGATTTTTATGTGTTCAGGTGACAGAGGATTTAGTACAACTCTTAGTAAATTATTCCAATAGCTAAGTATTTTTAGCATTTGTTTTTTTGCCTTATTTCCAGTCTGAATGTGTATGCCATCCTTCCATCGCATCTCAACTCTCTTCTGCCAGGTTGAAGAGTTAGATGGTTTTGAGGGTTTTTTTCTTCACTCAAACACTTAAGAGACTGTCACTGAGTCACTTCTGTATGTTTTTATTCATGGTTCCCTGTTTATTTTCTGGCCGTTCTTCAGTTTTGCAGTACTTCCCAAAGCGACAACAATAGAATTAGACAAAGTAAATGAAAAATAATTTTTTTCGCAAGAGCCAAATGCAGAGAAAATACAGCCTTCTCTCCTCCTGCTCAATATTCAGCTCTTAATAGATCGAAGAACCACGTTAGCTTCTTCGTCTGCAGCATCACAGTAGTTGCTGTTGATCTACTGATTATCTGCTCAGGTATCTATAATCTTTTTCAGTGTGACTGCTTTCTAACATAGAGCTCTGGTCCTGTAAATACTGTTCGTGCTCTGTCGTTAGATATATGAACTCATACTTGGTTAGATTGAAATATGCACAGTCTGTCAAGATTCAGTACTCCAAACGAATCAGACTGCTCCATATCAGTGATTTCACCCTTTTCATTACTATTTTCATTTTTAGCATTTTTTCCAGTCTTTGTAAATTCCACCAAGTTTATCAGCGCTTTAGATTTCTCTCAGGATTTTGAGCAATATGTTAAAATCATATGGTACTGACAACTATATTGAGGACCGTGGGACCACATAAGAAACACAAGCTTTTCAACAATGATTCTTTCTTTGTTACTATTTTGCTATGTACTGAATTTTGATGCACTTAAAATATATCGTATTCACATATTGCTAGTCAAAGAATCATGTGGTACTAAGTTGATTGCTAACTGATTAGTGTTTTTATCTTTTACCCATCTGGTATTTTAGATCCATTACCACAATTGTAGGTAAAGGTACTTACACCGTAGAAGCACTTGGCTGCAGAAAGTCTCGTAAAAGTCAAGAAATTAAGTTAGCTTGACAGGATCTGTTTTGCATAAACCCATTCTGACTGGCATATTGTCCTCCTAATATTTTATTGGGAATTATATCAGACTGATAAAATTAAGTACCTAGGTCATCTCACAGAACTTTTAAAGTTGTGATAAAACCGCAGCTTTTCAATTCCAGATCTTCCTCACTATTTCAAAACTTATTGAAAACCAAAGCTTTGACCTTTTATCCAACGGCTTAAAAGCTTTTCAGTGCAAGTTATCTTGAATTGCTTGTTGTAAATATCAGTCTAAAATCACGGTCGTTTGCTGTTGGAGAGTATATCCTTATTAAATGAGCTGAAAACTATTTTTCTCCTACTTCCCTCGAAGGAAACAGGCCTAAAATATGTATTGATTAGTTCACTTTTTCTGCTTCAATACACATCAGTCTATAGAAGTCTGACTCCCAGCTCCATCATGCCAATGAAATACTACTCATTACTTCCATTTTCCCATCAGCTCCTTTGTAATTTCTCTCATAATTCTCTCATATTACTGCCCATAAGAGTTCACAAAGTCAGTATGCTGTCCTTCAGTTCTGTTCCTCAAAATCACATCTGTTGTGTTGTCCACTAAAAAAACCCAATAATAATAATAAAAAAAAAAGTCTTGGGTCAATCATCAACATGCCGAAGAGTGTGTTCTTATACTAATGACTGTTGCTGACAGACTTATTTTGCATGTTTTTTAGTACGGTTTCCTTACAAAGCTAGGCTTATGCAATCACGCTATTTGTTAGCCATCTCCCCAGAACAACTTCCAAACCACTAGCCGACTTCAGCAACCCCAGGGAGAGAGGGGTGTCACAAATGATCGGTTTGTATACACTTCATGACAACTGGCTGCTAGGTCTGGGAGAGAGTCTCTGTTCAGATCCTTACTGGCAGAAATCAGTTCTTATCCCAGAGCTCTTTGGCTGATTTTTTTAAAGAGATCAGATTGAGAACCACTCGAAAGAAAGGCCAGACTGAGAAGAAGTAGGAGTAATGAAGTGAGACCAAGCACAAAGCAGTCTGATCTGGAAGGAAAGGTGTCCCTTTGTCCCTCTGTTCAGCTTGTCTCTCTCCCAGGCAAGAGAGGAACAAGCTACCCGGATGCCCTTCTTCATGTATTCCCACTATTTTACCCACATTGCCTCTAAAGTGGAGGTTTCTACACAGAGTTTTGTGTGTAGAAACCTCCCCCTCCACCTGCGTGCATGCAACTAAATGAATATATCCTTAATGCCGTCACTCAGTTTCCTTCTGCATTACCATCTCCTCTCCTGGGCTTCTCTCTCTCTATTTCTTTGCACTGACTCACTTATATGTTGAAGATGAAGGAAGGAGGAACTGGACACTGGACCCCTTGATATGATGTATGTACGCAGGCTGGATCTCCCACTTTTTCACACTCCGAGTGCATAGACTACGCTTGCCATACCAGATCTCACTCCACACACCTTCGGATCTTGGGGGGGGTGAGTAAGGAGAAAAAAAGTGAAGGGGATGTTCACCAATTGCTCACGCTGCTTACCCCCTCTCCTGTCAGTCTCCTATCCTCCTCCCACTCTGCTAAAGCAGCTGGATGGGAAGTGGGTGGCCTTTGGCTCCATTTCTCCCACTGTGGATGCTGCTCATTTACACTTAGTATAGCACATCCAGTGAGAAAGCAACGTAGAAAGTATGCGCTCCTCTCTCCGACAGGACACTGACCGTTCTCGTAGAGGGGAGTCCAGCAAGCCAGTTAGCTGGCTTTGGCTGGTCAGATTTGACCCAGAGATTGACAAATGAAAAGCACTGCCTTTTCCATTCTGCGTGGCCAGCGACTGATATTCTGTGCGTGAGGCTAAACCAGCCACCACTTGAGCTGTTTCCTGCAAAATTGCCAGACCAAAAAAACACGGGGAGGACTTCAGCTGACAAGCTGGGGTTATTATGGTGAGGGAGTTTGTGGGACACGGTGCTCTCAGTAGTTAAAGGAATGTGGTGATGGGGGGGAAGGTATAGGAGTGTACTAATGCCATGTAGAAGACCTGGCGTCCTCTGGCAGAACTAAAGCAACGGGTCTAACCTGACTCCGAAAGGCAACCATTCCAGGCTTTAGATATTAAGCACCGGATCGCAGGATAATTCAGGTTGGAAGGCACCTCTTGAGGTCCAAACTCCTGCTCAAAGCAGAGTCAGCTATGAGATTAGACCAGGTTACTCAAGGCTTTATCCAGTCTGGTCTTGAAAATCTCAAATAACACTGCACAACCTCTCTGGGAAACCACTTCCAATGCCTGACACTCCTCATGATCAGAAGGTTTTTCCTGATATCCGGTGTGAGCATCTCTAGTTCCTCTTCCCCGGCACTGCAAAAGTGTTATTAGTTTTTAATTTCTTGGAATATTTTTCCACCATTTTATGTCACTTCACAAAACATGTTTGCTGCAGGCTTCTGTGCAAAGACATGAGAGAAATCAGAGACATCACCGTAAAAAACAGAGAGCAATCTTGAGCTTAATAGGCTTGAGCTTTCTATTCATTTAAATCCATTCAAGGAATTAAGAGAGATCTTGTCACACTAGTCAGAACAGCCAATATTAGGAGATGTCTAAGCTGTGGTCAAAGGTACACTTGCAATGCATTCAGACATCTATGCAGGCCTGAAATCTTAAATTTGGCTAATTCAGTTACTGACAGTAATCAAGCTGATCTTCGCATTGAGTTGGCACTTAAATTTCCACAAGTTCCCAGCTGAATTTTTGCAGCATTAACTGTCCAGCAGCCTCAGTAAAAACCTCCTTTACATTCAGTGCGATTGAGCCCCAGCTACGATGAGAGTCACTAGGCAGCTCTCTGGGAGCTCTGATGGGGTAATTATCCCCAATATACAGACCTGACTTGTAGCTATTATCGAAGGCAGAAGCCAGCTGCGATGCTCATTGTACAATTGCTATCACGCCCCGTAACACAACGCACACATATGACATTGAGGTGTGAGTAGGTGCATCTGTGGAGAAGGTGATTGGGTATCAGTTTAGCCTTTTAAGATCATGTTTCAGCTTTTTCCATACCCTAGGAAATCCTAATCTGATCATCGCCATTGTGATTTCTGGTGTCCTCTATAAGGCTGAAAGATGTTATATGACTCCATTTCAATTTTACACATATGGAGCTGCTCTGTTATGACCCTCTCAATTACTTTTCCCCAGGGAGAAATAACCAGATAACTCATATTTAGGAAAGAAAACGTAAAGTTGCACATCACTAAACATGTGCAAACTCTGACATCTAACTAGATCATAGTAAAATGTCCCTGCGGGAGATGGAGAAATCATGTGGCTTGCTTAAAACTGGAATGGAAAAAGGCCCGGAGCAAGCTCAGGGCACAATCCTGCACTGGCCCTTGTGTGGTGAATAAACTAAATGTGACTGATTATAAGCTTTCTACCACTAATCAAAGCCTCCCAAATTCTGAGTTCAAAATCTGACACAGGCAAATTCCAAGGTAAAACCAATACAAGCGTACCATCCATCGTCTTCTGTCTCTAGGACCCACCTGGTCTTGAAAAGGCAATACAGAGCCTGTATATTGAACTCACTCTGCAAAAATCTAACCAGATAGCACTATACAGCAAGAACACAAACCTCTCTCATGCTAGGGTGTTAGTTCCCAACCACATCCTAGAGCTCAGATCTAGCATGTTAAAGCACTGATTTCCCGAAATAGGTCTGAAGAATCCTCCCAATAACTCCAGGAAGGCTGGAGTGAAAAATCTAAGCTGCCACATAAGACTTGTTCTGAACAAGCCTCCTTAGGTGGAGGAGTACAAGCAAAACTCAAGGATCCCACCTTCGCCCACTCCAACCTCTTGGACTCGAAACAGATGAAGCCCCTACTGAAGCAAAACAGTGTAAAAGTTTCACATGAAGCAGGCATCAGGCACTATTACTACATTCGTATCTGACTCCCCTAGAGATTAGAGTCACAGTTGTGCAATGCCCGTAACACACACCTCCATAACACAAGGTCAAGAAGAATTCCCCAGTTAACCACATAAATAAGTCCCTAATGTCCACTGTGCTCTCACCATCTAGAATAAGCATATGTTGCATAAACCAAAAGTCACTACAGTATGGAAAGGCCACTGTCTGTACCATTAAGGTCTACATTTAAGAAGTGCAATCTGCAGACAAAGTGAATTTTCAATGATCACTATCCCACCATCATTTTAATGCACAGATGCTCTTCTGTATTTTCATCTATGCCCACGTATCCACATGACATTTATAAATATATATATATAAAATATATATATTCTTTTATATACAGATGAGAATGATATTTGCAATAGTTCAGTTATACAGGGCTTTTTTGTCACACAGATTGCAGGTCACAGATCATAAAAACGCTGCCATGCACAGGAACAAACACCTGTGTGGTTAAGTATGACAGCTTAACCGCATTTTGCTGTGGAGAGTGGATGTTACCAGATGTGTGTTTGTTCTTTATTTGAACAGTGTCGTGGGGAAGAGGGGCCAAGAATTAACGCTGCTAGTTCAGACACACGTCGATAAAAGGGGTATAGATAAATTGCCAGCTAACAGGATAATAATGCCCTTGCCAGTGCGTATGTGTGGAGGATATGGGAAAGGCAGGAGAGGGAGGCAATACATGTTTTGATATGCTGTAGAGACACAGACCCAGGTAAGCCTAGAAGAATCTTAAGGGAGATATTGCAGTGATCTTTGTCATATGGACATTACAGAAGATGTAAGAGATTTCTTTAGGTCATGAGGACATTTGAGACTGATAAGAGACACAGACTAGATGTGGGAAATAAATCCCAAAGTAGAAACTGGAGTCTGTAGTCTAAAGTTTGCTGCTGCGGGAGTAGATGGTTCCCTGGAAGCGCTCACAGAGGGCTTTCCCATGGAGCCAATAAGTGTCACAGCACCAGGCTTTGACACCGTCCCTCAGGTTTATTCTGGGGGGGTGGGCCAACTCCCTTGCCCTCAGAGGTTTCCTTTTCCCACTGGCGTCACAGTGCCCGGGTGCTTTGTGGAAAGGCTTGGGAGAGAGACATGTACCACCAGATGAGCCGTGTTTTTCTCCCAGAGATTGTTTTGGTGGCTTGAATGACACGTCCCCATGTAACTGATGTCTGTACATGTGGTTTGCACAGAAAGCAATTTTCCTGCGGGGAGGAAAGTGTGCCACAGGATGCTGTTTTTACCTGTAGAGACCTGCGCCTAGGGATCAAGGGATCTCTCGGTATCCGCATGTGTGTAGGAGGGGAGAGCTAGGTTACAGAGCCTACAGGCTGGGGATCCTCTGCTGTAAAATGTGCGTGGCTTGGTGGAAAGATGCGATTCCTCCCACCGTGTCCCCCCCTCGCGATGGCTCTGCCAGAGGGAAGGGATTCAGTTTGGTTTGCTTGCTCTCCATTGAAGTCTTACGTAGCGGGGAGGGGGGGGGGGGGAAGAAGGAGGGAGAGGAGAAGACGTGCGGATCATGCAATGTTATGTATTCTGGGATAACAATAAAACCGCTGCCGAGCAGAGGAGGCAGCCGCCGGCCGCCAGATCCCGCTTTGGGGAGGCACGCCCCGCACCCACTCCCCACCACCACCCCCACCCCCCGCTCCGGAGCCACCGCACTGACCCACATGTTCCGCGACCTTCCGCCACGCGTGACACGGGGAGACGTGTGTGCGCGTCCCCCCGCCCTCCCCCCAGCCCCGGGCATGCCCCCCAGCCCCGCTCCCCCCACACCCCCGCCGGGTCCCCGCCGCCAGCACCTAGGCCAGCGGCTCCGGGGGCTCCGCGCTGCCCGCCCCGCCGCGCCGCGCCACGGGGGACCGGGGCAGGGGGAGGTGAGGAACGGTCGCAGGCAGCTAATGGCGCTGCACCGGGCCCTGGGCAGCCGGATTGGGGGTGGGGGCTGCGAGGGGCGACCGTGCCCGGCGTTGGGGCGGGTGGGAGGGGGGGAAGGCCGTCGTGTCATTTCCCCGGGCGGAGGGGGGGGGGGCCGCGACTGCCCGAGCATCCCCTGGCGCCGTCCCCCGCCAACGCCTTACCCACAGTGCGGGATCCGATGCAGCCCATCACTCCGGCAGGGGCTCCGGGGAGAGGCGGCAGCCTCAGCAGCGAGGAGGAGGAGGAGGAAAGGAGCGGGGGAGGTGGGGGGAAAGATAAAAAAAAAAAAAAAAAAAAGAAAAAAGAAAAAAAAGGAGCCGGTCCGGTCCCTTCAGCGGGAAACGCCGGGGTGGCCCAGCCGGGACCGGCGCGGGGTCATGGTCAGGTACGAGCGCGGGGTGCCCCCGCCGGGGCGAGGCAGGCGGGAGGGGAGCCGGCGGGCCGGGCTGTCATCTGCCCCCCGCCGCGCCTTCGCGCTTTGTTCCGCTCCCCTTGCGGCTCCCCTCCCCGCCGCCGCCGCGTCCCTGCCTCCGCCGTACCCCCCCCCCCCCCCCACGACACACACACCCCCCGCCGCTACTCCCGCGCCCCTCCGCCCGCTCCCCCCTTCGCCGGCTCCCCGACGGGGAGGCGGGCTGAGATTGGGTAAACAGCTCCGGCCCGGCAGCGCCGCTCCGATTGGCTGCCGGCCTCCGCGGCCCGGGGAGGCAGGGCCGGGCCGGGCCGGGCCGGGCCGTTCCGTCCCGTCCGCCCTCGGGGAGCGGCGGGACCGGGGCGGTAGGCGAGAGCCAGCCCGCCCGCCCGGCGGACAGGTGCGGGCGGGGCGGGGCGGAGGGTGCGGAACGCCCGCCCGCCGCGGGGAGCGGAGCTGGGCGGGGGCCGGTACAGGTGAGCGGCGGGCGGCGCCGCAGGCCGGGGGGCGAGCAGGTGGGGACGAGGGGAGCGGGAGCGTCCCCGGAAGAAGAAGCGAGGGGTGCGGTGAGGGGTGCGGCGGCGGGAGGGAGGGAAGCAGCAGGCGGCGGCGGCGGCGGGGCGGGCGGTTGGTTTCCCGGTAACTACACTTGCCGACCCGACTCAATTACCGGCAGCCCCCCTAGCGGCAGCCCGGCCGCCTCCCCCGGGAGGGCCCGGAGCGCTCCCTCCCTCCCTCTCGCTGCCGGCGGAACCGGAGCGGCCCGGCCCCCGCGGAGCGGCCCGAAGCCGGCCGCAGCCCTGCGGGGACTGCGGGAGCCGCCGAGGGGCGGGCGGCTGCGGCCCCGGCGACTGGCTGGGCCGGGAGGGCGGTGGGTCCCCCTGTCTGTTCGGCCCTTCCCGGAGCGCCCCCGGGGAGCTGGGGCTTCCTGCGGGTGTGGGGCGCTGCCCTCTCCCCGTCGCCCCGCGAAAGGGTGAAGGAAGCAAGCTCAGCCCCGCGGAGGATGCTCCGAGGCCCTTCCCGCGTCCTCCCCGCTAACATGGCAGCGAGGAGGGATCTCTGCAGGTGGAGGAGATGCTGTTAGGTCCGCCGCCTTCAGACAGCCCGAATTCTGCCTCACCTGCCAGCAGCAGCAACAGGCGGCGTCCTCCTGGCCTGCTTCCCCGGCACCGCGGGCTCTCCCCTGATCTGCGCCTTCCACCTTCGCTCTCGGAAACGCTCGTGATTTCTCTCCATCCCTTTGTGCTTTCCTTCACCCCGAAAGCCTCACCGATCTCACCAGCTTCCTTCCACCAGTCTCTAGTAACAGCAAATTGAATTTTGCTGGTCCCCAATGAGCCATTTTGTTCTCATCCTTGGGCCTGGAAAATTCAGTTTCTGTCTGCCTTGCTGAGAAGTCACTCAAGACAGCTGAGCAGCCCCGATTAACAACAGTAATGGGGAATAGGTAAGTTTATTTGTTTTCCTATTCACAACTTGCAGTCAGCCTAAGGAAGAAAACAAAATTTAAAAAAAAAAAAAAAAAAAAGAACTTCACAGAACATATTTGCCACGTTTTGCCTGAGCCTCTGAAACAATAAGCAGGAAGTCTGCTTCCACACAGTCAGTTTACAAACGAAAATTTATATAGGAAGGACATGGGCAGAAGAAAAAAAAAATAGATAGCAATGTCTGAACATAAGCAGCTATTCTATCTTTTTCCTTCTTCGTGGTATTGAAGATTTACTGAGCGTGGTGAACATGACACTGCTGACGTGTAAGAGATTGTAGTAGCCTCCTCCTGTCTGGGTGCCTGAGGCCAATGAGAGTCTCTTCTGGTGCTCTAATGCTTATCACTGGATACAGCACATTGGACTCCCACTGAGGATGAAGTTTTTCCGCAACTAGAATTTTTTCCCTCCTCCTTCCCCCATATATTTCCAAACCTATCGGTTTTCATCTAGTCTCTTTGAATGACTCACTAAAGGTATGTTTACTGATGCGTCTGCACCCCTGAAGCCTAGATTGTAAAAATGACGTGAAACCATAGATCTGCTGGAACTTTACGTTAACCAAAGGTGTTTCAGCATCTCTGAAAAGCGGATCCATATTGACTTCCATGTCTATATGCGAGGAAAGGGGAAACAAAAGCCAATTGGAATGGGAAGAGTGGTATTATTAAGATAATACAAGGCCTGTCTCAGATAAATGTTTTGTAAGTTAGTGGCTGCCCAGCCAACTGCTGCCACCCACAGTTTGGTGTAGACAGATTGAGCAGGACAGCTGTCCTCAGGAGCTTCACCGCAAAGCCCACCAAACAGCACTTGCACCTCATCCTAGCCTGAGAAGATGTATTACCAACACAGCTGTGGGCAATTCCTTTTCCTCTGTTCAGAGAGACTCTGGTTTCATTTTAATCCCCCTCTCCCCCTCACCCACCCACCCAATCTAAAAGTGTTCCTCTGTGAACCTCCTTTCTGCACTTTGAGTGATCTCTGCTCTGGTTTCCTCTTCAGTGAAGGTTTCGGGTAAGTCACGTTGACTCTTCTTACTTTATTCCCCCCTGCGCGATGCTTTAGCTCGTCTGTCACTTTGTCTCGAGCTCAGAGTCCTGCTGCAGGTCCTAGCAAGCGCACATTTGGCTTTCCTTTCATTAAGCTACAGTATCACCTCCATCAGTCTCTTCTGACTCCTGCCTCAGGGGGGTGATTCCACAGGTAGGTGAGCAAGTCCTAGCACCTGCCCTGCCTGAAAAGCAGCTTTCCAGTTCTTGATGGGTTTGTCTGCTGCTGCTTTAGTGAGGGATCTGGCAGGCATCCGTGCCGCTGTGAGGCATCGGGCATGCACAGCAGAGAAAGAGAACTGGAAAGGAGGAGGATTAGACCCAAGCGTCCGTTTATTCACTCCACAGAACTATTGGCCTGTCTCGTGGCTGTCTCGCATGTCCTGGTGCCACAAGCTCTCTCTCTTTTTTTTTTTTTTTTTTTTTTTTTTTTTTATTTGGAATCAATATCACTTAGCTGCTGGAAGTGCTGCCTGTCTTGGCACCTACAGCCATGCTCTGTGCGCCATTTTTAACGTAGTCGATTTAATCAATGAATAGACTCTTCACCACCTTTTGGTTCTTACTCATACATTTATTCATTGTGGACCTTGTGTACATACATCTACATATTTAAAGTAAATTCCATTCTCATTAGAAGCAGGGAAGACTTTGTCGGACTATCAGCTACCAGTTTTCACACAGCTGCCTGGCTCTTCCCTCCAGTACCTTCCATGCAACAGGGAGCTCATCATCAGTGAGCAATTTCTGGGTTTTAATAAGCCAATACCTAACTTTTACCTCCTAAATTTGGTTAAAATACAACATTTATCATGCGGTAGCATAAGAAAACAGTAGCTATTGTACATTCTGAAGAAATATATAATTTCATGAGAATTATCACGTAGGAGGGAAAGTGACAGGACTGAATCTTTTAACAAGGGACTAAAACAGAGAACAAATCTAACTGTCCCCCACAGTTTCTGTCCTTGCTTTTCCTGAGCAACAGTATTCCCACTGCTGCTGCAAGGAACAAGAGGTAAATGACAAAACATAAATCGTTATGTTTTCTTTGAAATAGACTTTCTGACAGGCTCTGAATATTTTCTCTTGAGCATTGCAGGGACTTTCTTAAACAATAAGGGTATAATTTCATGTAGGAAATTGTGTACAAAACACGTTTTGTACAGTGCCTATAGAAGTGCTGGTGTGAAAAGTGTTTGTAAATTTAAGTTTTCATACAGGGTTAGGAGATGGAGACGTTTAAGTATCTAGAGAGAGAAACATGGATAGATTCTTTACCCAGCTGGGTATCTCGGAAGGAGCAATAGGAGAGAGCCACTTGTAGCCTCCTAAATTATTTGTATGAGGGGTGAAATTATGCGCCCCTCTGTTTATTGTAGAGCTGTAGACCTCCTCCTCCACAGACTTTGTTGTAGAGATGCCTGCTGGGCAAAAGAGTGGGAAGACCTGTCATGGGCTGCAGGTCACTGCCGTTAGGAACTTCTGTTTGCAGAGCAGAGCTTCAGGGCTGCCCAAATGGGGTCAAGGATGCTGCAGGTGGAAGGGCAACATAAAGCTCCCTTGACCTTTTTCCTCCCCCACTTCTGCAGCTTTGCCATGAATGCAACAGAGAAATGGACTGAGATGCCGTAATCAACTCATTAAGCACATGCTCCTAGATGAGTACTACCTGCTTTTGGGGTTGAATGCCAAGGTGAGTTGGGAACAGAGGAGGATCCATGCCTCCAGCAGTCTCTTTCCCCCCACCCCCTGCACACAGGCAGAGGGTCTAATCAGGGATGGGTGAGGGAAGAAAAGATACTTACAGAATCATAGAATCACAGAATGGTTTGGGCTGGAAGGGACCTTAAAGATCACCCAGTTCCAACCCCCCCTGCCATGGGCAGGGACACCTCCCACTAGACCAGGCTGCTCAAAGCCCCATCCAGCCTGGCCTTGAACACCTCCAGGGATGGGGCATCCACAGCTTCCCTGGGCAACCTGTTCCAGTGCCTCACCATCCTCACAGTGAAGAATTTTTTCCTATCTAATCTAAATCTCCCCTCTTTCAGTTTGAAACCGTTACCCCTCATCCTATCATTACACTCCCTGATAAAGAGTCCCTCTCCATCTTCCAGCAAAGCTAGAGATAGTGACTTCGTGCCCCATCGAGGGGCTGGTAATAGCACAGAGCAAAGCAGTTTCAGAACAAGCTCTGATTTTTAACAACTTGTTCCAAATCCACACTGAGGCACCTCCATCGTAACCCTGAAGACAGGCTTACACTGTAAATTGTTAACAGTTTGCTTTTTAAGAGATGCCTGTTCAGCATTGTTTGTCTTTTCTATAAGCCACTGATGAATCTATTAAACGTATTTTTTCCAGATGTTCCCTATAGCTTTATATAAAGATCTTATAAATTATAAATACTGAAACAGCTTCTTCCTAAGAAGTACTGCTTCTAACACACAGAGATATTGTCACTGGCCTACCTGCTTAGTAAATTTATGCTTTTCATCAATTACTTATCAGGGATGCAGATTATATCACAGTAGGTAATGCGCCCCTGTTGTCTCCCTCCCTTAGCTGCCATTTAAACCAGTTAAAGTGAAAAAAATTACCAATATAAGTCTTGCCACCTAATGTTTCTCTTTCAAGTAAATGTTGCCGACCTCCAAATAATTTAAAATGTCTTCCTTCTGTCTATCATTCACCCTAAGATTAGTTCCTGTCCCCAGAGGTCTCGCTGGCAAACAGGTCTATCCTCCCATGAAAACGCTCTGAAAAATTATTGTTCACCACCCTCTCCTTCTCTAGTCCTTTTAAAAATTCTTATATAAAATCCTGTGGCCTGACCAATTACTGTCACAGAAAGACACAGAGAAACTTCCTACGTGCTTCTTGCAAGATGTGTCTTCAGCTGTGGAAAATATACAGAGGCCTGTGAAGTTCATGAGTAGGAGATGTTTACAAAAATAGTATCTGTATCAGATCTATAGAAGCAGGAATCGTCCTCCGGGGACTGTTGCTCCAATATGCTTCTCTGCTGGCCTCCTGCCACTGGCAGTATGGATCCCCCAGTAAATGCTGCTTCTGGCAGAGATCTCTGTAATTGCTTCATAGAAGTAATGGAGTAGATGCCACAAGAGTTAATTCTACATCAAGCTGTATTAGCTACTGATAGGATTTTCATGTGGACTGATAGTAAATGAGATACCAAAATGACTCATACAGTTCTTCTTTCTTGCTCAGAGCTCCTTCGGTGCAGGAGACAAACAGAAAGGCTTTTTGTGAGGTTCAAAGAATGAAAAAAGCAGCGCCAATGTGGTTCAGATCCCGAAAGCGGTGTAACTTATCTGACATAAGTGGAAGGCTGAGTCCTTTCAAGCTGGGAAAATATTTGAGGCTGTGTGAATCAACTGAAGATTAGAAGGGACTATAGGTGGAGGTATAGACGTAGGATATGTTTGCATTACATGTGTGATATAAGCTCATGCTTACCTACACTCACATCCGAGCAAAAGTCATCTTGTTCTGTCTGCACCTACAGGTCACAAAAACTTTCATGAGAGCACATCAGTTCACTGCTGAGATGGAACTAATCAATCTACCCCCTCAATAATGTATTTATCAAAAAATCGTCCTCGATATTTTGTCCCATATTGCTGAAGACAGGTAATGGTGAGCACCAAAAGATTATTCTTCCCCTTATGGTGCACAGTGAGTTCTCAAATAGGCCTGTCCTGCCAAAGTAGAGACACACACTTTGGATGTCCTGGCATCATCCTTTGGAAACTGAACACTGATGGAGCGTCCCAAATGGACAATCTTACTCAGAGGTATGAAATACTTCGATGTTAGACAGATACCTTAAAAACACACTCATTTCAACACAGGTTGATTTTTTTTTAAAAAAATATATATTTATGGATCAAATTTTAAGAATTTCTACAGTGGAGAGGTATGTCATCCCAACACATAAAGAGCAGGCGAGCAGGGGGCTAGCTGTAATCTAAGACAGTGCTCCCATACCCACTTTGCTGCAAGATCCCAGTTGTGTGACCTCGCTTATTTGGCAGTATTCTCTTAAAATACAATCACCTTTCTTTATAACACATGGGTTTGCTGTATTGGTACACACATAAATGTTCAATGCTCAGTGTTTGCCATTCTTTTCTCACCTTCTCTTGATATTTGCCTTCCATTAGTTTTTCTGAAGGATTTGTACCTTCATGGTTTTTCAGAACAACATTGCTGACTTTTAGCAAGTGTAATATTCTCTCAGCATCTCCATGTTTGATTTTTATCCAGAGTGATGCAGAAGTGTCATGTTCTGTTCTATATATATATATATAATAAGATCTCATCTTTCATACAGTCCCCGTTTCTAGACTTTAGAGGAGACATAGAAAAGGAATTTACCATCTGGAACTGTGGTGGTGCAGTTTGTTCTGTTGGCATTTCGCTGATGCCTTTGTAGCACACTGACCTACTGCACGTGATCAGGCATCACCTTCCACTTGAACCACGGCTCTCTGGAACTGCAGCTCAGTATCAAAGAATTAGCAAGCCTAGCCTGCTTCATCTGTCACAAACTTCACCCACTCAGCAGCACCATTCTGGTGAGCATCTTTCATAAACCTATTCTGCATCCTCGTGTGTCCTTACCTTGTGTCTGAAGCGAGTAAATGCCTGCTGACGTGGAATGAGACAGGCGGTAGACTAAGCCATGCTCTGAAATTCTGGTTCCTTCTACCATGGCCTGGGGCTTTTCCAGTGGCACATGAAGTGGGAAGATGAGCGAGTTCCTCACCATCAGGTAGGTAGTGCCAAGAGGAGAGGTCTGAGGAGGTTGCTTTGGAGGGTCAAAAAGGGTACGTGGTATGCACTAGGGAAACAGACACCACTCATCACATAAATGTGAGGTGCAGATTAGGGTGCAGGCATCTTTGATGCAGTCTGAGTCTTATTTTGCTTTTTTAAAACCATTCACTTCATTCTCTCCTGAATGTCTGCTTTCCAAACAGTGAAACATACAGAAGCTACTTCTCCTAAATGTCAGTTGAATCTAGTGATGTTGCTCAAACTGCATTTTTAAAAATAATCTGCGAGCAGTTAATGTGCTTTTTAAATTCCCAGTGTTATGTAAAAAGGCACAATATTTTTAGCCTTACAAAATATCAGTTGTCATCTCTTCACTCTCCCTTTGATATATTGGAGATGGGGGACTAGAAGCTTGCAGAAACTGTAGATACTAACTCTTTTAAAAATAAGGTGGGTTTTTTTGCATTATGAGTTTGGAGTTATGCAAATCTTAATAAAAACATACCAAAATACACAAAAGCTTAAAATCAAGTCTGAATACTTACATTTAAAAAGCTAGTGATTCTGACCTCACTGCCAAATTCTTATGTCTGGAATAATGATAGCATAATGTATCCAGAAGCAAAATATCGACTTAAACTGTTCACTCATGCACTAACAGAATGGCCCTCGTATTTAAAAGATCTCCAGCAAGTACCCTCTGCCATATAACACAGAGCACACAGCTGCTGTGAGTAGGCTCTGGCAAATCAACATTGACTCAAACTATTTTTGGAATCAAGTCAGGCCTGCTGCTGTTTTCTAGAGGATCTGAATACATCTACCTGCTGTACTGTGCTGCATTCCATACGGAATATGGTGGGATCCAGAATGCTTGCCTGTGTGCTTATTTGGAGGTGACCTTTCCATTCCCATCTGTGTTTCCAAGTCTTCTGAAGTCAAATGTTTTCACCTGCTGACAACCTCCTTAATAAGCACCGCTGGGCCTTGCTTCTTCCTGTGTTCTCTAATGAAATTTGAGGAACGGGATCTCAGAAGAGGCTGCCTCGCTACCTTTTCTTCTTATTGTCTTGCAAACCTTGACATCCTGATGATACCCTCAGGTGCTTCTGTCCAGGAGGCATCCCCTACCAGAAGCAGGCCAGGAAAGGACAGCATCCTGTCCTCAAACCCACTGTGATCACAGCTGATCCTTGAAAGAAGCCCCCAGACTTCCCAGTTCTTGTGGCACCAATGCAATTCAAGAGATGGCCACCAGAAACTCCCGGAATGTTTATTGTTTATATATGGAGGCTTATGTATTGGTACTGGGCTAAGGCAAAAGACCTGAAGTCCATGTACAGGAAAGACAATACCCACCAGTCTGGGCAGCAACTGGTCCAGCAACCAGTAACCCTGTCACTTCCCACACCTATAAAGGACTGTTACTGCCTTGGAACAAAGCAATCATCAGGTGAGAATGCCTGCTGGCCAGGGCTTTCTTAAACAGTGCTGTGCTTCTGTGCTGGCAGACAGTCATGCTGTTTTTTCTTAAACTGGGTTGAGTTTGTGACTGGCCAGCAACTGCTGTTGGGTACCCCTGCAGTGAATCTCTCGTGTTTTTAATGCCTGCAAGTACTTTTTCATAGAATTGTTTGGGTTGGAAGGGACCTTTAAAGATCACCTAGGCCAACACCGCCCTGCCATCTTTCGCTAGATCAGGTTGCTCGAAGCCCTGTCCAACCTGATGGACAGTGGCTTGTCCTTACGCAGCATCTTTAATCTTCAGCCAACCCTGTACTATCCATTGTTTTTGACAGAAAAGCAATTTTAAATGGAATCAAGACATTGATTCAATATATGAGCTTTTTTCACAGTATACTACTATGATCAGCCATCACGATGTTTCAAAAAGTTTCCCAATTCTCTCACTCTCATGTGTAGTAGGCCCTGAAACATAGGGTGCTGTTAATGCAAGAGCACATCTTCTGCATTTTGGGGGATCTTAGCTTTTCTCTGCTCTCACAGAAGGCTTCTCTTCCTTTCTGTCTCCCCAAAGTTGGTTTTAATCTGCAGTAGGGAAGAGAACATCTATCACACTTTCACATTTACTACTACTTCCTCAGTTTACTGCCAGCTGGAATAAAGAGTTGAAACAACTGTAGATGAGAAGAGTTCTGGTCTCATGGTCCCTCAAATCAGATAAACAATTGCTATGTTTAGGAGAATGGAATCCTTCAGGCACAGGTCACCAACTACGTAACTTGAAATTCCGTTCCTAGCTTGGAGGTGCAGGGATTCAGAGAACAACAATTTTCGAGTCAAGAGCAAACACAAATGGAGACTCTAAGACTCTGGTATAGTCTGGTAAGAGAGCAAAGCAGACAGGATGCAGCATACTGTAGGCTTCTCATCAGTGTAAGCTGAAAGACAAAATGAATTATTAATCTAATGAGGGAGTCATTCAAAACCAAGCCAGGAGCCTGAGAATATGGACCATGGAAGAGTCAAAGAGAGTCTACAACGCAGCATCCCTCTAATCTTAACTGCAAGCTAATTCATTAAGTTGAATTTAAGCTTTTGGCACGCAAGGGCTGAGACCTGTCTGCAGTGATATCAAGTCTGAGGAGACAGAGGCAATGAACAGCATCAACCAGACCACGCATTCATCCCTATTCTTCAAAGCATTCCTCTCAGTACCGACCCATACCCTCTACCCTTCTCTGTGCCATTCCTCAAGACGATTTATTTGCAGTGTGTAGTCCAGCCCCTGTGGAATGCCTCCTTTTGAAACTTAGGAGGAATGGATAAAGACAGTATCCCATATGTACGTTCAAATTTGGACCTCTATCTATGCAGATCTCCTCTTTTTTTGGATCAGGAAAAAACTGGAGCCATTTTACTGCATTGGAGAAATGCAGGCTGTCCGGTGTGTCCCAAAGCAAGTGGTTGTCTGGAACTAACTACGAAGGCTCCTTCCCTTTCAGGGCGTTACATCTGAGGATGCTGTAGTTATGTCATCATGCACTGCCTGCCTATACATTGTTTGGATACAATACACGGTTCTTGCACTGTTTTAAATTTACCACACCCTTCCACAAATCCACAATCTTCTCTGTTTTGCTTCAAAACCATGTTTTCAATATAAGCATATCTTTTCTTTTTTATCAAATCTCGTTTTTGTTTTATAGTTTTAAGATAAAGGCTTGATGACTAGCTTAGGAGGACACAGTTTTGGAGACCACGGCCACAGGCCAAACAAACTGGAAGCAAAAGGATTATTGCTGGTAGGGCCAAGCAATTTTTTTCATTACATTGAACACTATGTACCAAGGTGTTGGGAAGAAAGCTGTTGATGGGAGGCCCAAGAAAAGCAACACTGATCTACAGAAATAGCTTTGTAAAAATCCCATTTATTTCTTCTGGCAGCACCAAGTCTAACACTGTCTCTGAAACCATCAGTCACTCTGCAGAAAATGGTTTGAACAGGGCTTTCCCATAATCTGACCCACCTTATTTTCATTAGCAGCCTGATGAGATTCTGCTGGTTTAGTTTCCAGGAGTCTTTCACTACGTGCTGCTCCCAACTTTTAGCCAGCACTGTCACAGACATCACCTGGGACTCAAGAATCCCAGGGAAGAAGTGTATTTCTATATGAAGCCTGAACACAGATGATCTTCATGTTGATTTCAACTGGCCAAAGGCATACCTAAAGTTGTTTACATGTAAACCAAAGTGTTTTGGATAACTTTTTTTTTCATGAGCCATGGGAACAAAGGGTCGGGAGGTTTGCCAAGTACCTAGGAGACATGGTCATCATATTGACCTTCATCAAGGCAACTGGAGGAAATGCATCTCCAGAAATGTACATCCACCGATGAGTTCTTTAACGCAATGTCTTAGCCCTTGGCCACAAGTCTACTACTGACAGGCAGGGATGGTTCACAGCTAATAGACGAAAAGCCCTTTGCACTGGTGTAAAGTGGTACACAACTGATCCAGAAATTAGGCTATGCCTCTGCCATCCCAGCACACCTCTGTGCAAATTGCCAATGACTTCATTAAGACAAGATGGAACACTTTTTGATGACCTCTCCTGCATTTTGAGCAACAGCTGTGGCTTCTGATCTCTCAATATCACTTAGAGTAGCTACAAAGCCCTGGCAATGGCGGCCTGTAACTGCTACTGCTCTGTTCTCCACAGTCGGTGGCTTTCATACAGTAGTTGATCACTTTGCTAGACACAGAACGAACTTAGCACAAATCTTCAGTAAGGCCTGTCACAACCTTACTTTTTCAGCCTACTGAAATCCATACTCTGCTTGAAGACCAGCTCTCTCCCACAAGTTGTCGCTTGTCACAGAGTCCTAGCTGCCACTGAAAGGACACTGCTGCAGGGCCCTGCTGATGATCCTGACAACCCCATGAAACAGTCAAAGGTTTTTGTCTGGTCTGTAGTCATCCTCTTATTCATACTGGCAGTAAGTTAACTAGCAAAGATACTAGTAGCCACATGTACCAAATATAGGAACTGCAGAACATTTTGTGTAGCTCCACACCTCTTCCTTTTATAAAGCCAGGGCTTGAGGGGCTGCACCTTTTAAAGCTGTACTCAAATTGTGGTTTACTGTGCAGTTTGTAGATAACATTTGGCCTAATATTTTTTTGAAAGCAAACTGTTGGATCATATGCTTATATTGTCTGTTTGGTTTGCTCCGGGCCCTTGGTTCCTTGATTGCCTACACTGTGTACATACTAGGTTTCGCCAGGACTCCAATCTGGAGTTAACCAATTATTTGGTTTTGTGAGGCTTAAAGGAGAGGGTAGTTTGCTTCAGGATCCACGCCCTATAGATAACGCAGGCGTGGACTACACCAGGCTTCATTCTTCCTGACCAGAGCAATCTTCTTACGTATTCCTAGTGTACTCACATATGCACGGCACATCTTTGTAGGCACACTACAAAATAGAGAATTAGCAGTCTCCAAAGCCTGCCCCTGCTTATTTGGCTGTCTGAAAGCAAGAACGCAAGAAAAGAACAACACTAGGGTAGAAAGGGTCCACCTGGGGACTGGAGTGACCAGGATCCTGTCCCAGGTTAATGTTACTGAGACTGTAGCTCGGCATCTCTGTCCCTGCAGTACTGAGCAGCTGCACCAGATGCTTCCTTGAGAAGCCACCACAGAATTTATTCTCATATGACGCAGGAAGAGGCTCAGTATGAGACCAAGGCTGTTGGGAACCTGCTTTTGCCTCTCAGCTTTGTCATAGGGAGGATGTGGGGGGGAGAACCCTTTTCCAAGGACACAACACCTTCCCCCTGACGCATATACACACACTCAAATTATTCCTGGAACTTTTTGCCAAAATCTCCCAGGGCGTGACAAGGTGTGCACACAGCTTTGTCGAGTGCGTACATCTATTTGATTACACTAATTTGCAGGAAGGAGCACGGCTTGTTTGTGCCATGCTTACGAGACTACACTACATAATGAAGCGAAGAAAGGAGACTTCCACCACAAGAGCATGGCACTCAGGGGTGGAAAGAGGCTTGCACCACACACAGGAACTCTTTAATTAGCAGGCTGACAGATCTGGTTCTTTGGCAGTAAGTTCTGACAAGCAATATTTGCACAGAACAGACAAATACGTCACTGCTTGTCCTGCTGGTGGCAAGGGGTGGGGCATACGGTTGAGGAAATGGCAAGGGTACCTTGGAATGTGGAAATGGCCGCTTCCCAAGCAGAACGGGCTCTGGCGGCCATCCATACTCAGCCTCATACATGGGCATGCCCCAGTCACCCATCCCTGCTTCAGCTGCACCCCACTGCCTTCTCCAGGCCTCGGCTGACTGCTCACAGTTTTCCAGAGCTGCAGAACTGCTCGTGTTCCACCTGGAGGAAGATATATCCACTGGGACAGCCTACTTGCTTCCCTTGTCCCTCAGGTGCAGAGCCCAGCAGCAGTGAGCCGGAGATGTGGGGAGCGTGGGGGAAAGTGTGCCAGTGAGCAACCCCAGGAGCCATGGAGCTGCAGGGCTGCCACCACCCCCCACCCACCCCTGAGAAGCAGATGGAGGCAGCAGCTCAGCAGGAAATCTTGGTGGCAGAAGACAAGGAAACAGCAGTGGTAACTCATCCGGGAGCTGCATCTCCCACCCAGGAGCCCCTGCCATAGGCCGGTCTAGGAAAGACCTGCCAGCCCTGCTGAAAACGGAGCTTCTTCCCTGGACAGGCACCACCCCAGACCCCTGCACGCCTAGCTGCCTGGCCACTCTGATGTCCCATCACATTGGTGGCATGACCGAGGTCATACCACAGAGATCCTTTGCTTTGTCTTATTTGTACATGGCTGATTTGCCTCACTAAAAAAGTGTTTCCTGGCACAGCAAGGGTTTGGGGTCTTTTTTTGTTCACAGCTTATGGCCTATTCTAGTGTTTTAGTCAGGGTAATCTAATCGTATGTGTATGGCTAGAACGGCCTTTTGAAGTATGTACAAATGTGTGTGTGCCATGCAATATTTTTGTGATGGGATCTGAAGACCCGCGGCGACATTTTTCAGAGATCACGAAGGCTCTCTGTAGCTGCTAAACAGCTCCCCTTCTTGGGGAGGGACATTTCCAAAGTGTGCTTCGCACAGCAGTTTTGAAGGGAAGCAGCAGAAAGACACTAGTTATCTGCCCTGGGCAGCTGGTCTCTCCAGGAGAATTCATGACCTTTGCAAATAGTGTTCCTGACCGCGTGACAGTTTCACAGATGCAGGAGGATGACAAGGCTCATAAGGACTTGGAGGCTCTGCCATCCCCAGTGCAGCTCTCTGTGTTTGGCACCCAGCTGTCAACACACGTCCCACAATGGGACCGAAGCGCTCCAACTTGGAGCTGCTTTTTTGGCCAGGAGAAAGACAGCTCTGTGTACGTCACGGCCTCCACAATGAGTGGGAGCAGCAGCCATAGCAGGTGTCAACCTATGCCAGATGTAGCCTTTCACATGGATAACATACTGCATGAGGGAGGGAGTAAGGAGCACACCAGGAGAGGGCTGCGCTGTGGGGGCACAACAGATCCTAGGGGAGTTCTTATCAGGTGGCATTACATCCACTGGTCCGTATGGATGCGGACCATTTACTGCAGGTGGCCCTGTCCTGGACACTGTGTGGACCTAACCTCACCTGTACCTCTTGGCCTGGGGACCAAAGCGGACCCATTATATATTCCCAACTCTTCCAGTAGGCCCAGACATAGCATTTAACACAGGGCAGGGCAAGCTTATGAGTAGCAGCTTAGCATTAATCAATAAAATGTGGTTAGACTAATCAGAAGTTATATGATTAAAGAAGTATCAGAGGTGCAACACAGATATGAGTCAGAACTTCTCATTGGTTAGGAGAAACATGGACTCCTACATGGCATTACTAATTATTCACCAACTCACGCTGAGACAAAATGGCACTAATTGAGCTGTTGATATGGATGGAAATTATACAGATGCAGACGTTTTACATTATTAACACAACTAAAGCACCCTGTCCAGCATCCAGATGGCTTTCCTCTAACCTTAAACCTGTTGTTAACACAAAGATTCCCATCTGCAGCTACCCGATCCCCCTTGAATCTAGGTAAGATTTTCTGCCCGACAAGTTTAATTTCCTGTTAGTGTTCTCACAAATAATCCTTCCTTTCGCATTCAAGGACTTGTTTTTCTTCTCTTACATCTATTTTTATTTCCATTTTATAGGCACCTAACCAGGGCTAGCATACTCCTCATTTCAGTGCAGTACATGAATTTGCCACATCCCTTCTTGTATGGCATTATTCTTTACTTACTCACTGCATTACACATCTGAATTACCAGTGGAGATTCTTTACATCTGTCTCTGTGAAAACTTAAGTCTTTCTGAGGTGGATTCCTTGAACTCTAAGAATTTCTAAGCTTTGATTTGATGGCCAGTACCGGGGCTTGCTTCCTGTCACCCATCTCAAAGAAGCGCCCAGCTAGAACTGCACATTCTAAATCCCTCCATCATCTCCTTTGTAGTGGGCTGTCATGTCGCCCGTGGTGCAAAGAACCATTCACAACACAACATACTCCAAAGTACCACATCCCTTTTTTCATGGCATGGGACAGCTGAAGTGATTTATGCAGAGGACTGCTGCTAATTCTAGAAACTACAAGGTCAAACACATGTCTTCTGGCACAACAAGCCGAGTACAACCTGCTGATCCATCTCTCTACCCAGATAGCTAAATGCCTATTCAGGACTGACATTTTGCTTCAGCTAATGAGACTGACTACAACTGTGTACATCTCAAGGCACCAATTCCCATTTGCAGGAGAAAAACGTCTATTCTTCCAAGCAAAGAATTGCACAAAGGAAGGCTGCTAGCATAAGGAGATTCTAATTTACTTTCCAAAGGAATCAGAACTAACATAGGGAAGTCAGTTCATTTCCAATTACAAAAGCACAAACTTTAAATCCACTATCTGGCAAGCACGAAATCAGATTAAAGTTTCCCCCTGTGTATTCTGATGTATTTCCATTTCAGAATTCTAGCTTTCACACGTCCAGCCTGCTAAACACTTATTTGTTTCCTCATAGTGAGGACTTAATACAAAATGCCTAAGAGGTTCTGCTTTTTTTTTTTTTTCTTCTTATTTCCACTTTGCTTGATCTGCCTTCATGAGCTTTTAACATCACCACCCTGGTGAGACAATGAAACATGCAAGCAGCTGGATTTATAGAGATGTGACCAGAAAGTATGAGGCAGCAGATTTTTTTCATATTCTCTCAGCACTTTTTTAATCTCAGTCCGAGACGTTCTTTGTTTTCCCCGGAGTCAGGGCTAGCCCAGGGAACAGTGGCAGAGGTCGGAGCTGATGGTGTAAGGTGTGCTGTGATGTTCCAGAATTTGGTTAGCGATTCCACAATGACAACTTTGTAGCTCAGAACTGACATCTTTACCTGAACAAGAGGGGAAAAGATTGTCTGCGCTAGAAAAGTGACAGTGTTAGAAGACACAGCACAGCGATACCTTCCTTACTCTGTGTAATTACTTTGTGCATCAGTCATGGAAGGTAACAGGGCTGATACTATGCCTACAAAAGTGGCAGTAACTTTGGGATTATTTCGCATCCATACAAGAGCTGTATATCCCTAAATAATTCACAGCTATAGATCAATAGTTCAACAGTTGCATCTATG
Organism: Chroicocephalus ridibundus; assembly: GCF_963924245.1. Classification (NCBI taxonomy): domain Eukaryota; kingdom Metazoa; phylum Chordata; class Aves; order Charadriiformes; family Laridae; genus Chroicocephalus; species Chroicocephalus ridibundus. Next base: position 133,617,129 of record NC_086284.1, on the reverse strand, counting down.
TAAGGAGCGAGATGCTCAGTTCTACCCATTGCTATGGGTGACATTTTCATATGGTATGTAAAAAATGAGGGCCCAATTTTGCCAACTGGATCAGCTACTTAAATAAAAGATGTTAACTCTTTGCACAAACTTTGCTTGTAAGATTAAAGATTTGTTTACATTGGATTTCTTGAGCCTTGATGAACCTCTTTGCATAGCTCTCTAATGGGAACATTTTGCATTAGTGCACGCTGGGAGTCTAACTGGTGTGGCTTGTGGCTTACTCACCCACCTGTGAGTAAATTACCAGTACTGAAAGGTACCTTTGTCAATAGGTAAGTCTCAGGAGCAGACAAGCCCCAGATCTCCTGAGCATTACACAATACAGTAATTCTCCAGGAAATTTCTAACAGTAGGGGTATTAACCCCAGTATTAAGGCCAAATTCCAAAGGCAAAGTACAATGACTGCACAAAGCACAGGAATTCTGTCTTTATTGGTATCCCTTCTCCCCAAGAGGCTTAGGAGCAAGGTGAAGAAGAAAAGACTGTGGTTGAAAACTGTACGTTCTGTTGTGTTGGGTCAGGCTGTCCCTGTTCTGGAGCGGGGCTGAACCCCCAGCCAGCACCGGGATAAACATAAAAACCGATGTGCAGCACAGGCAACCCAGCAAAGCCATTCAAGTGGCTAGTGTTTGATATGAAACAGCTTAGTGTTTGCCTTGCAGCCAGCACAAGGAGAACAAGTCGCTTTTCTGCGCGGTGGAGTCATCTGACGTTTGCTTTAATTTCTGGAAGACGTTTTGGGGGGGGGGGGGGGGGGGGAGCGTGAGTCAGATGCTCTCGCAGCTGGTTCGTGGAAGCGAGAGGCCAGAAGGGACCCTGACTCACCAGAGCTGCGGAACATCTTCCTCAATCCCAGCTCACACACTGGAAGCGGAGTCAGGGCTGGGGGGGGGGGGGTGGGGGGGGCAGCTCTGGAGCTGGGAAAGGCGGCAGGAGCCGGGCTCGGTGAGGACCGGGGGCAGCCGGGCCGGCCCGGGGTGGGCGCTGGGCGAGGGAGAACCCCCCCCCAAAAAAAAAACAAAACCAACATTTCTTCTTCGCGATCCCTGGCAGGCAGAGAAATTAACCCTCCCACCTCCGTAAAGACGGAGGGGGCTCAGACACGACGCGAGCCCCGTCCCCCAGCGGTGCCTGCCTTTTCCACACCCCCCCTCCATTCCCTCCCCTTACCTCATTGCCACATTCCCCAGCGAGTGAGCTCAGCTGTTCGCGCAGCCTCTCTCCTTTTATGGTCAAACAACTTTGCCTGGGCGAGGCTTTTTTTTTTTTTTTTTCCTCTTGCCTTTTTTTTTTTTTCTTTTTTTTTTTTCTTTTTTTTTCTCCGCGAGTTGGTAGGAAGCGTTCGGGACTCAGCAGCTCCCCCCCCCCCCCACACACACCGCCGCCACCACCTTTCATCTGCTGCTGCCGCCTTTCCCGGCGGGCCGAGGCAGGCAGGCAGGCGGCTGTGCCGGGGGTAGAGGAGCTCAGCCCCGCCATCCCCCCCACCCCCAAAACCCCAGCCTCGGGGGCGGCATTTCCCCCCTCTCCAAAGGTGAGTCTCTTCTCTTGGTTTAGGGGAAAAAAAAAAAAAAAAAAAAAAAAAGCAGCTTTTGTCCGGCAAGCCCCGGGGCCGGCGCTGAGCGGGTCGGGGAGTGCGGGCTTGCTGCCGGGGAGGGCTGCTCGCCTCCTGCAAACTCTCTCGGGCTCTTTGGGATTGATTTACGGTCGTGGCTCCTATGTTTTTTGGTTTGTTTTGTGGTGGGTTCTTTTTTTTTGGGGGGGGGGGGAGGGGGGTTTGGCCCTTCCGCAGAAGAGAGGTTGGCTGGTGTGTGCGTGTCTGGATGCGGGGATTTTTCTTCCCTGCCGGTGAAATGGAGGCAGCCCAACGCTCCCGCGTCGCTCCAGCGGTGGGGAAGAGGGGAGGGGGTGTTGCCCGGTTTTCCTCGGGACAGGCTCTCTTTTGTGCGCGGACGGATGAGCCGGACACCTATGGAGCCTTTTTTTCCAGATGTGCTCGAGCGAGAGGAATGTGGGGCTCTTTGTGCGTGAAATTTGTTTAATTTATGAGCTTCTTGTCTGGCTGGGAGCGCCCTGAGAAAGTGAAGGCGCGAGTCTGGCAGAGTCGTAGAACTTCGGAACGTTTTAAATATGTTTGCATAGCTTTTTGCAGTTTTTCTCTCCCCCTCCCCCGCAGAGGCGAAGCCCAGCATATGTGGGAGAAGTTTGTAGCTCTGAATGTCCCCCCCCTCCCCCAGCCCCGGTCGTTGCAGATCGTATAGCTGATAGGACTTTGCTCTCTTCGAAGCTTCATAACTTTGGGCCGGGCTGGGAGAACTTTCTGGAATTGGGTTTGTGTGAGAGGATGAAAGTAAGCGTGACTCCTAAACCTGTTTAATCTCTTCGCTTTACATGTTTAGGTATAGTTCTGCTTCTGCCCCCTCTCAGTTGGGAGGAAGCTGGCAAATAGGGGAAGTACGGATGCGGTGTGTCAGACTGCAGTGCAGGGCTGGCTTTTACTGGGGCTCCCAATGTGGCTGGAGTCAAACTGGTTTCTCCCAACAGAGGTGAAAAATAACACTCAGCTCTCCTTCTCCTTAGGTTCCTCCTCCTTTCGTTACCCCAGGAAAGGAGCTGAGCTTTTGAAAGTGCTGCCTTGTGGTCAAAGAACTGAAAGCTGTCTGAGGGCGTAACAGGTGTCAGACCCACCATGGGACCTTCTGGGAGGTGACCCTGCTGCTGAGGGAGGTGTCCCTTGGTTCTGTCCTCCTACTTCTCCTTGCTCCCTGTTAGAGAGAAACAGTGAGGCAACTAAGTATCCTGACTGCATCCTTTGGGGACATCTTTCCTCATAGCTCCGTTTGAGTCATCTGAAATGCTGTTACAGCAGGCAGAAAAATCTCCCCTCAGGGAAAATGTGAGGACGTGAAGGAATTAAGATTAGGTCTGCTGGTGTGACACTCCCTCTCCAAGAGCTTTAACAAACGGTTAGCGCCACAGGACACACATAAGCTGTGTGTTTCTGGTGAGGCTTAGATGCTGCTGGCAACGCTGCAGGGCTGGGGGGGTGACAACTCTGCGCAAGGCCAGCCTTTCTCAGCCTGTTTGGTCTGTGTGGAGGTGGACCAATAAACAGAAGTGAGGATGAGCAGGGGCAGCTGCTGGATGGAGACAGCTCTGAGCAGAAAGGGCCTTCAGTGCGACATAGTGTACTGGGAAATGGGCCACTCTGGGTTAAGGGAGGTGGCAGCTGCTGGTAGCAAAGCCAGCGCTTTTTTGTGAAGCGTGCGATGTCCCGAGACTGTCTCTGTGTTTACTAACCCCACTGTGGATCATGCTCAGAAGTAACGTTGTCACGGTGGTGTTCTGCTCATAGCGCTGTCAGGTTCTGGTAGAACTACCACCACATGGTTCGTTACACCGTCGTGAAGCAGTGGAGCACAAGGAGAAGTCTCTAAAGAAGGGCTAGAGGTCTTTTTAATATCTTCTGTAGCTCGCGGAGAGGCTGCAGACTGGAGGGAGCTGATCGGTCCCTTCCGACTTCCAAGCTTGTTGACCTCTACAGGTCCGAGAGACTGCGGACAGACCTTGCTAATTACTCTTCTGCCTTGGCCCTTTCCCATTCTGGATCATGTGGGAGATGCTCAGCACAGCTTTTTGGCTGCTGCTTACTGCTTGCAGCCTCTTCCTCCTTTTGAAAAGGCCAGAAGAGTTTATCAAGGTGCACAGAATTGTAGAATTGCCTAGGTTGGAAGGGACCTTTCAGATCATGGAGTCCAGCCATGGACCTAACACTGACAAAACCCATCACTAAACCATGTTGCTAAGCACTATGGCTATCCATCTTTTAAATAAATACCTCCAGGGATGATGATTCCACCACTTCCCTGGGTGGCCTGGCATGCGACTGACCAGCCCTGCACAAAGGGATCAAAAAGTGCAGCAGCATGGACTTGACATTAGTCTGTGTTGTCACATGCTTGTCACCTGGAGAGGCTGTTACAGGTTACTGTATCTTGCCGCACTGCACCGAATGGTGGGAGCCCTTAGAAGGGGGCACGCAGGTCTTACTGGCAGCCGTGGGTGGATTAAGGGTGGGTGGATGTTTGTGGCACCAGGGCTGTCTGCCCCAGCAGCTGTTATTGTCCCTGGGAGAGAGGCCGGCAGCGTGGAGGGGCACTGATTTGAACGTGCCAACTTGCAGCGCTGGCACAGGGCCCCCCCCCCCCGTGCTGGCGGAAGGGCTATTGTGCTGGGGTGTTAGGAGGGCTATAGGCACGCCAGGCTTTAGAAACAAAGCATCTGGCTTCGTGGCCAATTCTAGCACGGATGAGATTCCTGGCCTGGTTTGCAGGACGGAGGGCGTGCGTTTGGGGGGGTGATGCTAGAAGCGTGGCTCCCGCCCTGAGACCTGGGGCTCCTGAAACAGCCCGCTTGCTGTTGGGGGCTGTCCTCTGCCTGTTCGAGCCCGGTGGGTAGAAAGGAGGGAGGGGAGAGAGGGTTTGTACGGTTAAGCGGGGTGCTTACCCTCGTCCCACCCCGCACCACCCAGCCCTGCGCAGGGCAGGACGGCGGCTGCACCGCCCGGGGGACGGAGAGGGGAGGAAGCCCCGGCTGCAGCCCCAAGGCACCCGGGTGGCGGCGGCGGCCGGGGAAGCCATCGCTTCCCGGCGGGGGCGGAGCGGGCGCAGGCGGTGAGGCGGGAGCCGCCGGTCACCATCGAGCCGGGGAAGGCGGAGGTTGGGGGCGGGGGGGGGGGGGGGGAAGCAGGAAGGAGAGAAAAGCGGAGGCGAGAGCGGGGCGGGGCGGGGATGCTCTGCCCGGGGGTGTGAGAGCGGGGAGCTCCCCACCCGCCCTGTTGTTGCGCCGCAGCTGCCTGCGCTCCCCCGGCCTGCCGGCGTCTGGAGGTAAAGGGTGGAGGGGGCCGGGGGCGAAGGGGGACGTGGCTGGGGCTGTCACGGGCTGAGGTGTTGTGCCAGGGGTGGGGTGAAGGGGGACGTGGCTGGGGCTGTCACAGGCCGAGGTCGAGAGGGACCGGGTGTCGCTGTGGGGTAGGAGGGGGAGAGGAAATGCCAATGCCGTGCTGGGAGAGCGGGTGTTGGGGGCACCCTCCGGCTTTAGGGTGCGTGGGGCTTGGTGCCCTCGGCGGAGAGCGCTCTCGTGTGGGTGGCCCGCTGCCCTTCCTGTCCAGCGTGCCTGCGCGCAGGGTTCTTGTGCGGCAAAGAGCTTGGTGTTCTCTGTCGCAATAACCCCTTCGCGGTCAGTGTCGTGCCGAGTTGAGATGCTGAAGTGTGATGGCTCATTCGAGCTGTCTGCTGTTTCCGTTCCTCCTTTTTCCTGGGCTGATCCTGGAAGTGCTCTGCTCTGGCACCTCAGCCTCTGGCCAGGCTTAAATTCCTGTATCCCTCTGTTTCACGTGTTCCTCTCTATTGATTTCCACTCTGGCCCAAGGCTGAATTCATATAGGTTTCTTCTCTCTTCTCTCACGACAGGCGCTGAGAAGATGGCCTCCCCGGGTGCCCCAGGGACCCGCATGACATCCACCGTCAGTATCAACATTTCCACCCCTTCCTTCTACAACCCACAGAAGAAGTTTGCACCTGTGGTCGCCCCTAAACCCAAGGTGAACCCCTTCAAGGCTGGGGCTGCGTCAGAGTCGTCACTGCCCCCGCCTCCTGCAGCTGGCGCCCAGCGTGCTCAGATAGGGAAGGTGGGGGAGATTCCACCAGCGTCCATGTCCCTGCTGGCAGAAGGTAGGTGAGGGCTGGCGTGGTAGATGCAAATACGCATTTCTAAATTCTCAGGGTGTGAGGTCTGTAACTGGGCTAAACATGAGAAGAGGGGTGTAACTGCTGGCAGTGATGGATACTCTTGCTGTAGAAGCTGGCAGATTCCAGAATGAGATAAGGCGATTGTAAAGGAATCTCAAAATCCATAGTATCTCTGTTAGGAAAGGAGCCGGGAAGGCAGTCCTCCATTGCACTGATGCTGGAGGAATGTAATGGATTTTTCATAGTATTCCCGGAGCGCCTAATTGTGTAACTGCAGTCAGTTTCTGGCCAGCATGTCTGAGAGCAAATATGTTGCGGGGAAGTTGACCCTGATCGTGAGGAATCATGCTATTCTCCTCCTCCTTGATTTATCATGGCTCAAGCTGGCCATCTCTGACTGTAGAGATCCTTGTGGACTCTGCAATTGCCATCTTTGCTGCTGAAGAGGGGGAGGGAGAAATAATTGCATGAAAAAATGGTGGAAGCTATCAAAAACAGGAAGTGAGACTTAAAGTTTGTATGGCTTGTGGAGTTTTATACTTTCTGCTAGTGGTTTGGGTTGGGTGTGTTTTCCTGTGTAGAGTGACTTCTTGTTTTAGTGTCATTTTCTTTTTCTGTCTTTCTTTCTTTTATTTTTTTTTCCTGTTTCCTGTGGTGGTGGGATGGTTTTTTTTTTTCTTTCATTTTTTGTTGGTCGGTTGGTTTTGTGTCCTCTAAGAAGCAGCAGGTACCTGGTTGTGTGGCTCCCTAGTTGGAATTGATCAGCACGGGGCTGCTGTAAATGTCCCTAGGGACTTCTTGCTGATGCTTGGTGCTCATATTACCCCAAGACTCTTATCAGGGTGCACCTCAGTCGGGACATGTGTGTTCAGATAACGATAACTGGTGTTTTAAGTTGTCTAGCATAGACTGTGCAACACTGGTTTCCTCGGTTAGCGTGCTGAGTTAGTGGGCAGCCGATGGCAGGAAGGCTGGTCCTGTCCTCAGAGGGGACAAATTATTAAGTCATTTTTTCCAATTCTCAAGTCACAAGGGCCTCGGCATGTTGATGCTTCTGTCTCTTAAAATTGTACCAGTTGACTCTGGTGACCTTTTTCTCATGTCGTTGGCTGGAATCTTGTGTCTGTAATCCAAGGCCCCATGTTAGGCTTTATGACTTTCTGCTGTAGGTGTGTGAATTCGGGATGTGTCTTAAACTGACTCAAATACGTTACCTGAAGTACAAAAGTAGATAGATGGATGTTAAAAATTATTTTACAACCTGCAGCGCCAGTGGAGGACTGGGTGTTGTTTTCTCCACTTCCACCTTCCTTATAAAGCTTATTGACTTGACAGAAGGATCAGCAAAAGAACCATTTGGCTTAAGCTGCTGTGTCACCATGGGGTGAGGGCTGCCAGCAAAACATCTGAAGTACAGATGAGCCACCAGAACTCAGACATGAGAGAAGGGCGTCTGATTTGATCCTTCTTTGATGCATCTCTTCAAAATCTCTCCCTTTCCTAGACGTTCCCCAAACAAATAGTAGTACAACGAAAAGCCATAGCAATTGGTTTCTTTGTCTTAAATGACAGGATGGCTAAGTTAGTACTGCTGTAGGAATACTATGTTTAGTATTGATCATTCTATACATGTGGTGTAGTAACTTTGTGGGGAACTTTTTTGCTTGTGTGAATAATTCATAAAGCAGGCTTTTAGTGCATGTGAAACGTTGTGACAGCAGATCAGGGCTTTGTTTCTGCAATATACTTTATCATTTCAATAAAGCAAAAGGCAAGCGGCTACAAACTTGATTCCCAAGCTGTAGTTTCAAAGGAAAAATACCAGCCTAGTATTACTGCCCCTCCAAGCAGAATTTCTGTGTCAGAAGAAGGCTTGGAAGAGGTGCTGCATGCCAGTGCAGTTTATGCATTCCACTGGCTAATAAGATTTTGGCTTTCATTTTCTGAAAGGGCAGTATCATCTCCCTTATGTTACAGATGAGAAGTCTTTATGAAGTCTGTTGACGACAGCTGGGTATAAAGATGAGACAATTCGATTACTGCTGTTAAAACTTGCACATGGTGTAGCAGGAGTGAAAAACATGATCTTTCACCCTCCTGCTGGTCGGGGCTAGCTAGGAAGAGAGGTGGGTGTCCAGAAGAAGGGAAGTGGAAGTTATGCCTCCGTGTCTTCAGTGTTCTTTGCTGCTTGGATGATAAGAGGACAACTTCTCCCGTACGTGGTGAAGGGAAGAGGATTCACGTTTATTTGACTGTGTTGTAGCAGAAAATGTCTCTTTTTGCCTGTTCCATATCTTTGGCAAATGTGAATAGGTGGAAGCAATGGGGTTTTCTTCTGGGAGACTGGGGCACTCTGGTGCTTTTCAGCCTGTTTAAAAGGGTTCTGGGAGATTTCTCATGTACTAATCTGTATCGAGCATGAGGACATCTAAGCCTCTAACAGGAAAGTTGTTTTCCTCTCCCAGAAAAATCAAGCAGCTTCAAAGATTCCCCATACGCATAAGGGGTAGTTGGTCCAGCTTGCCTTTTTTTTCCCATGCTTGTTTCTTGTAGTGCTTACTTGCCAGCTGCGAGGTGCAAGCTTATTTTCCTGTAACAATGCAGCCTCTTCAGGGTCCTGGGTTGTCCGCTGGCACTCCTTCTAATGCTGCCCTCTGTTCAGCAATCTGAGCCAGTTACTGGCAAGAGAAGCATATGCTGGGGACCAAAGAATGAGAGGAAGAGTGGGAAAGGGCATAGTAAGTCACGTTTCCCAATTATACAAGAACTGTCCCCAGTGACTAATTGCAGTAGCTACTGAGGAAAGCTTACATGATGGCAAATAGCTTTGGACAAGGTAAAAGCTGGCCTGTGGAATTTATTTGTCCTTGATGGGTGCTTGAGTTCCCTGGGTACTAAGGAACTACTTGCTGTAATACCTTCAAGACTCCTTCAGGAGTTTGTACTGGCTAAAAGTAAGAAATGATCCAAACTTGCTTTTATTCTCGTTCTTCCCCATAGAGCTGCCACCGCCACCTCCTCCCCCACCTGGAGAGGAGGCAAGTTTCTCCTCAAACTGTGCTTTTCCACCACCCCCACCACCCTTTGAAGAGCCTTTTCCACCAGCCCCAGAAGAAGTTTTTCCTTCTCCTCCTCCTCCCCCTCCTCCACCGATGTTTGATGAAGGGCCCGTGAACAAGGTACCTGCCCCACAGGTGAGTGAGGTCAAGGGAAGTAGAGTTTCTTGTGATGCTCTTGTGAGCTGGGATGGTTTCTCACCAGTCTCTGAACTCAGCAGCAGGAAGCCCTGAGATCTGGGAAAGCAGAAAATGCTACCACCCGATGGACCAGCGTAGGTTAGGGTCAACTTGGCTGGGCTGCATCTCTGCAGATGAAGGACCTGGGGTTCCTGGTGGACAGTGAGTTGAATGTGAGCCAGCAATGCACCCTTGTGGCAATAAAGGCCAACCACATGCTGGGCTGCATTCATGAGAGTGTGGTCAGCAGGACAAGAACAGTGATTGTTCCCCTCTCTTCGGTGCTAGTGAGGCTGCATCTTGGAGGACTCTTTCCAGTTGGACTGGAACTCCCCAGTATATTAACCCCAGAGGCATACTGAACTAGATGCGATCCAGCAAAGGCTCATAGCGATCATTGGGGGTTGGAGCATGTGATGCGAGAGCTGGGTTTGTTCAGCCTGCGGAAGAGGAGGCCAAGGCAGGGACCTAACTGCAGTCTGCAATGCCTAAAGCAGGGCTGGAGAGAAAACAGATTCTTCTTACTGGGGCACAAGAAGAGAACAAGAGACAATGGTCACGAGTTGCAACAAGGGAAATTCCTGTTGGACAGAAGAAAAACCTGTTCCCCTGCAAGGGTGGCTCAACACTGGCACAGGTGCCTAGAGAGTCTGGGAAATCTGCGTCCTTGGGGATGTTCAGAAAGCACCTGGACAAGACGCTGAGCAACCTGGTCTAGCTTGGGAGTTGGCCCTGCGGTGAGCAGGGTGTTGGACTAGAGACCTCCAGATATCTTTTCCTGCCTAAATCTGTCTGAGCTTCTTTGGGCTGTGCATTTTCCCACAGTTTGTAGACCTTGGAGACTGTGTCCTGTTCATCCTCACCAACTTGCTGTCTACTCAAAGCAAGGAGCAGATCTGTACCACAGTCCAAAGTATCAAAATCTGCTATTGTAAGGGGATACACCCAGTTCTCTGGCTGTTCCTGTAACATGCTCTGCTCCCTCTTTCCTCATGGATGGTGGTATAGGTACGTGGCAAGATGAGCAGCATTGATCTTGAGATTGACTCACTGTCCGTAATGTTGGATGACATGGAGAAGAATGACCCCTTCAAATCACGGGTGAGCTCTCCAGAATGTTGCAGGTGGAAGGAGAGATGACTGGTTTGCTGAGCGGAGGTAGTGAGAAGGGTGCTACTGAAGATTAAAAAGTCTGGATAAACCATAGCACGAAAGTGTACGTGAAGGACCAGAAAGCATAGATCTTGAAACTTATCAGGACTGCTTATAACAGTGTGGGAACTCTTAGCATTGTGGGTTTGGGATAGCTGCTGACTTACTGCTATAGATAGCATATTTCCTCTTCCACCTTGCTGATAACTGCCTGTTTCTCTTTGCTGCTTCCCTTTACAGATACCTCCAGCATCCACAGGTTCTCTGGAGAAACCATCAGCCCCAAAAGCCCATGTGGAAATACCATCTGCACCCAGAGATACTCCTCATTCCTTTCCTTCCAAGTTCACTCCAAAGCCAAGCGGAAGCTTACCTTTCAAGCCCCATGGAGTGGATCTGACCCCCTCTCCAACCCCATGGGCAGCTCCACAGCAACGCAAGGAGCCTCCAGCACCAGTCCCTCCACCCCCCTCTCTCCCTCCTGCTCAACCTACCCCTAAATTCACCCCACCCCCTGTTGCAGGCTCTCCTAAGTCTGGGTCCAAATCAGGTGCCAATGTTCCCGTGGCTCCCTCAAACTCTACAAGATATCCTACCTCCCTTCAGACTCAGTTCACAGCCCCTTCACCTTCAGGTCCCTCCTCTCGGCCACAGCCTCCCAATTTCACCTATGCCCAGCAGAGGGAAAGACCCCAAGTGCAGGAGAAGCCACGTCCCACAGAACAACCTGCTGCTGCAAAAGACACGGTAAGGGATAGAGCTGCAGGACCAGTGTCTTTGGACAGGCACAGCATCACTGGGAGTAAAGTTGGAGGATGAGGAGGGAGGGTCTGTCCCAGGCTAGGGGAAGCTGTTATCCATCTGAAAGAGAGAGATAATTAGAGACAGTGGTGGACAGGAATAGGACTTCATGTAAAGGTGGAGAGAAGCAAGCACAGTGGATGGCAGATGTTTCCCTAGGGAGAGACAGAGACGAGAAGTAAAGATGAGAGCAGTAGGTTTATTAGGGACAGGGTGGGAATGAGTATGTCCGTCTGTGTGTCCTTTGGGATTGAATGTTTCCTCTTCCTGCAGCATAGAACCACAGGTTCCAGTGCAGATCCACCTAGGGGAAACTCCTGTCTGACCATGAAGGAGGTGGAAGAGCTGGAGATGTTGACCCAGAAACTCATGAAGGATATGGAGCATCCACCCCCGGCAGAGGCTGCTACTTCTGGTGTGTTCCCTCAGTGGACAGCAGTAGGACTAAGACTGTGGTGGGTTTTCATCTCTCCTAATCTCTTTCTCCTTCCGTTGACAGAGCTGTGTGGCTTCTGCCGGAAGCCCCTGTCACGAACCCAGCCAGCTGTGAGGGCCCTGGACTGCCTCTTCCATGTGGAATGCTTCACCTGCTTCAAATGTGAGAAGCAGCTGCAGGGGCAGCAGTTCTACAATGTGGATGAGAAGCCCTTCTGTGAGGACTGCTATGCTGTGAGTCACTGGGGTGAAAGCTGGTAGAGAGAGCTGAGCTTGCTGTGGTTGCTCTCCCTTGCGTTCCCTTCCTCCTTCCATCTTGCCTGTCTGTGGTGTAGCCTCCAAGGGGTGGGGGGCTTGTGTTCATGTGTCTTACTTGTTTCCTTTGGGCTCAGGGGACCTTGGAAAAGTGCAGTGTCTGCAAACAGACCATCACAGACCGGATGCTGAAGGCCACTGGTAACTCATACCATCCCCAGTGTTTCACCTGCGTGGTGTGCCATACTCCTCTTGAGGGGACCTCTTTTATTGTGGACCAGGCCAACCAGCCTCACTGTGTGGATGACTACCACAGGTATGGGGAGAGCGTGTGCATGTGGTGTCTAAAAGAAGGCAGGTTTCCTCTCACCTGTTTAATTTTGGGGGTTGGGTTGCCCATGTGATCTGTTGGACGTGAAGTTAAAAATGAGCCAGCAATGTATCCTGTAGCAATTGAGGTCATCTTCCCACCTAAACTTCTTTGTGATTTATTATTCCTCTGCTGTTAATACTATTGTACGGCAGGGAGAAACTTGCATTGAATGTCATGGCGGTGGTCATGGTCTCCTCCATGTTTTTGTGTGTGGCAGGAAGTATGCTCCACGCTGCTCAGTTTGTAGCGAGCCGATCATGCCAGAGCCTGGAAAGGATGAGACAGTGCGCGTGGTGGCATTGGAGAAAAATTTCCACATGAAGTGTTACAAGTGTGAGGTAAGCCTGGTGGCCCCACTGCTCCCATCTCTCCCATGCCCATCACTGGCAACGGGGCACCTTTGTTGTCTATCCTGACCAAACACTAAGGTTGTTTCGAATTGATCTGGAGCACTTTTGAAGCTGGTTCAGAAAAAGATTAGACGTTCACAGACCACAGGTCCATGAACAAGGACTATGCAGGGTTGTAGTCCCTAACGTCCCTAGTACAGCAGCTGCGTATACCTGGGGAATGTGCTGGCGTGACAGAAGGGGTTTGCTCTTCCCCCAAAATAGCATTTTCCATTAAGCACCGTTAGAGACAGAGCAGTGGGCTGTGAACCATTATCCTGATCCAGTGGGGCATTTCTTAGATCCTTGAATGCGTTTTACCCTGCTGTTGGCTGTCATTGACCTCCCTCCCTTTTTTCTTTCCTGGTTTAGGACTGCGGGAAGCCCTTGTCCATTGAAGCAGATGAGAATGGGTGCTTTCCACTGGATGGGCATGTGCTGTGTATCAAATGTCACACCGTTCGTGCCAAAACGGCACGCTGAGGAGCTTGGAGTGGGCGTACCCTCGAGATCCCTGCACTCAATACTCTTCCCTTCCCCGCCATTGTCCCATCCCTCTGCCTGACAAGGCACATTGCTACCAATGGAGACTATGCCAGAGCAGTTCTTTGCTCATGTAGGATTCACCGCTCCTAGACTTCACTCTGCACACCCACCAAGAACGAACCTCTTCTCCTGTCCACCGCTTCCTGGCCACAGTGTGTTCCAGGCTGGGGGCTATGATGAAGGTGAGTGCGCAGATGAAGGTGAGTGCGCAATCTCCGTTCTCTCCAAGACTCTGGAGGAGGAAGATCAGACTTCCACCGCTGCCTGGTGGAAGTAGCAAGAACAACCTTGTGGCAGGTGCTGGGAAGGGCTGAGCATTTTTCTGTTCCACGGAGCCAAGAATGATGATTTGACCTTAGAAGGTGGAAGCCTCCATCTTGGCACCACTTCTGTCTTCAATTTTATTTTTTTTTTCTTGTGCCACCTCATTATCAGGATGTCTTCTCCCGCCCCCTCCCTCACTTCTGGGTTAGAGTGTGGAGGCAGAACATATTGGGAATCCCTGTTATCGTCGCTAGAAAAAGCGAACCTACTATAGCTTTTCTGTCTCCAATGGATATTAATGGCTGTCTTGTTGCTTTTTTTTTTTTTTTTTCCCCCTTAGCCAGATTAAGCTGGCAATGTTTGAAATCCTACTCTGTTCCCGAGTTTGGAAACTTTTTTTTTTTTTTTAAAAAATCTTTTTCCCTCCCCCAAATTAATTGTTTCCCAGTGTGGTTTCTGGACAGCCAGGCTGGGCAGCAGAGTAGCAAAGCAGTCCAAAGAATGCATTGTTTACAAATAAAAACCGTCGTAAGAACGGGCAGCGCATGGCGAGGAGGCATCTCAGAGCGTGGATGAAGATTCAGCAGACTGAGGAATGTCTCCCTGTGTTCCCATAGGGATTCTTTCGCTGCTGTCAGTGAAAGCTGCAGTGTAATTGTGATGTACTGTCTGGCTCTAAGTGTTACTGCACTGAGCCCCGCTTCCTGGACTAGAAACTCTCAAACTGAACAAACCTTTTTGAATAACTACACTGTCCAACCACTGTCTGCATTCAATAAAATGTGGGGGTTTTTTTCCATTAACGTGTGTCTGCTGCATTTGTTCAACTACCCACGAGACTTGCTGTCGTCAGCAGCAGAGAATGTATGTGTAGTTGCTATTCCCCCTCGCCGCCAGAGACGATGAGTCTGAAAACGGCCTTTCCACCCCTTGTTCTCCTTTTCAGACTGTTCGGTTTCCTACTTTTTCTGTGCCTGAAGAGTAGCCCTCATTTGAAGCAGTGGAAGGCTGCGTTTCAGTACGGCGAGGTGGCAGTCTGCTTGATGGTGTCACTGGGGGGCAAGTTATTACAGTCTGCTTGCGTCAGGCTGGAATAAAGCGGCCAATTTACTTGCTGTGCCTTAACTGTTGCTACTCAGAACGTGGTTGTACTTGATGTTTATGGTTTTAAGCATGGTATCGTCTTGGTCACTGCAGGTGAAACTCCTATTTGTGGTAAGCATCGATGCTTCTACACTTCAAAGACATGAAACCTATTCTTGTTCTCTTGCCAGTGCTGACTCCTTTGACTCTAATGACTCTTTGCAAATTGATCCAGTAAATGCTTTGAGGTTTCCTGTGGGATGAGCAAAGGATAAACAAATTGTACATTTGCTTTCCTTTTCTTATCTGGGTTCTTGCTGGTTGGTAGGCATTGTTTTGAGTGGCTGTTTCTAGGTTATGTGATTAAAAGCTCATGCCCACAAACACCAAGGAGCACAGAGAAGACAAACAATGACGGGGGAGAGAAGCACTCTGACCCAGCTCCTCCCAGAGGTACCAGAGGACCATAGCCCTGGTGTCTGGGTATGAAACCTGCCCAACAGGGTCAATGGGAAGGGCTTTCTGGATCACCTTGCAGATGAAGGGGAGGTTAGTCCCTCTGGGGGGGCGTGGGGTGCAGGGGAAGAGCAGTGGGGGACTGTACAGCACTTGCTATGGGATGTGTAGGGGCAGGATCAAAGGCAGGAAAAGGGAGTGATCAAGGAGCGGAAGCAGCATGGGGAAACTGGGGGGGAAAGGGAACAGTAGGGGCTGGCTGCACATACACAGTACGCTTGTCTGGCTGTGTCCGGTGTGTCGGCAGTGCAGTCCTGTCTTCTTACTAAACTTTATTTATTTATTTATTTAGCTCTGTGGAGGTCTAAGTGCCAGCAACTGGAAGCAGCTGAGAGCAGGCATATCGTGTGGGGGCGTGTGCCCATCTGTAATCACTATCCAAAATCCAAGTCAGAGTAGCTCGTGAGTGAGTAGGGCAAGAGACTTGAGAGCCATGAGTTGGCATGGCTGGGCGTCTGGCAGGATGATGGAGAGACCAGTCTTGAGAGTCAGCTCCCAGGAGGTCCAAACCAGCTACTCCTGGGTCTGGAAGTCGGCTACTGGTAAGCCTGGAGCAGCTACCAGAGAACAGTTTATGTCCGTGTGTGAGGTGACTGGGAGACCAGGCAATCCTGGGGCCGGCTGGTGGGTAGAGCCAACATCTACAGCCCAACATCTACAGCTAATTACTGGAGGGCTCGTGTGTGTGTGTTTGTGTAAGTGCATGCACACAAGGGGTCGGAGTGCCTACCACTGGAATGGGGCTGCAGGCCTCAAGGACCCATATCCCGGCGCCAGCAACTGAGGACGCCAGTTTAGGCTCCAGATGGTCAACCCAGCTACTGGATAGCTGATCTCGGACCCCAGAGGGATCCATAGTACAACAGGCTCATCCCGATGAGCCGGAGAAAGAAATAGGATCGGGCTGTTTGTGCTGTGCTTGCATGACTGCTGTGTTTTCTGCCTCGGGCCAGTCAGGTACAGTGTGTGTGCATATATATACATGCACATATTTTATATATATATATATATATATGTATATTTTATGTGCCTGAGTGCTTATTGGGAGTACATGCTTAGGCTTGCTACTGGCTGTACCTGGGGACATGGAACTGAGCAGCCTCTTCTCTATCAGGCCAGCTCAGTCAGCAGCTCCTCACAGCTGAAGGTGGAAGGGACCTCCCTGCTCAGAGCAGGGCCAACCACAGCAGGGTGCTCAGGAATATGTGCCCTGACAGTTTTTTAGTACCTCCAAGGATGAGAACTCCACAACCTCCCTAGGTAACCTGTTGCAGTGCTTAACAACTCTCACAGCAAGTTTTTTCTTACCTTCAAATGGAATGTATTGTATTTTGATGTGTTCCCACTGCTGCTTCTCCTTTCGCTGGATACCACTGAGGAGAGTCTGGCTCCCTCTTCTTCATTCCCTCCCATCAGGTATTTATACACAATAATAAGAGCCACATAAACCTTCTCATCTTGAGGCTCAACAGTCCCAGCTCTCTCAGCCTTTCCTCCTATGTCAGATGCCCTGATCCTTTCAAAATCACAGCGACCTTTCCTTGGACTTGTCTGTAAGTCTGTGCCCGTCTTTGTACTGGGCAGCCCAAAACTGGACACAATGCTCCAGAAGTCTGACCAATGCTGAATGAAGGGGAAGAATCGCCTCCCTCCAGCCACTGGTGATGCATTTGCTACTGCAGCTCAGATGCTGTTGGCCTTCTTTGCTACAACGGCACGTTACTGGTTCAAGCGCAATTTGCTGTTCACTACAACCTGTAAGTCCTCTCCTGCAAAGCTGCTTTCCAGCCCGTCAGCACCCAGCGTGCACTAAGGCTGTTCCTCACCAGTTGCAGGTCTCTGCATTTCCCTTTGTTCAACTTCAGGAGTCTCCTCTCTTCCCACTTCACCCGTCTGTTAAGGTCCCTCTGAATGGCAGCACAACTATCTGATGTAGCAACCACTCCCCATTTTCTATCTGCAAGGTTAGGATAAAGTTTACATATGCACGACACAAGCTCACAATCTTGTGCCAGCCTCATCAGGACTTATCTTCTAGCCTGGATATCTGCCACGTAGCAACTTTATTATCTATACTTCATGTTAAAGACACCTATTACTAATACTGAACTTACTGATAGACTAACAAGACCCATAGGAAGAACTTGTCTCTGTATCCCTTACTATAGTTGCAGTGACTTGAGTAGCTGAGATACATGTATACTACAGTCCCTTGTGTATACTCTGCTGCTTCTCACGTTGAACGGAAGCCAGCCTTCTTGCTTTAGGTTGCAGGTCTTTAGATCTCTGCTTCTTAACTCACCATTTATGATTAAGCAAGACCTTCCCCGGAGCAGGAGGGTTAATTTGTAGCCTTAAGAATTTGGAGCATTATACAATTATGGAAACACTGATAGCTATCTACAGCAAGTAACTGATCCCTGAAGGACTAGCACTCACCTTCTTCACCAACCTACACTTAGTTCCAGCGCTGAAAAATACATCTTGAGGTGACTGCTCTTCCCAGGTGTGAGAAAGACTTAGGAACACCAGAGTGAGATTTTTTTTTTTCCCCCTGGACAGTCTATTCTGCAGCAGAAGGAAGTAGTGCTCACATGCATTTCATCAAACTACAGCAGTAGCTTCTAACACTTCTCATGGTTTAGGGGTAAACACAGGAGCTGTAAAAAGACAGACTCGGATAATGGATGGATACAGCTGTAACTGGGCTTACAGAAAAACGTCTGAGGTGTCCAGCTCCATATGCATCCTTTAATCCTAATGCAACTGCATTTCCGCATTAAATCTGCAGTTAAATGGACAAAGACCATTGGCTGAAACAACTAAACGTGGACGTAAGGACCCTGCTGGAACTTATAAAATATATGCTAAAATAAGGGTCCCAATCATATTTGAAATAAGCCAAAGAACTCCAACACAGCCTGCTCTGCCACAGGTTTATTTACAAAATATTATTTACAGTCTATAATTGTCTTGAGCTGTGATAAATAATAACATTTCCTCCACAGAGAAGGAATAAGACAGACCACCTACACATTTTTCTGTTAAAAATACCCTATCCAGCCAAACAAAACTATTCTCTCTTTTAAAAAGGGGCAGAGAAAAATGGGTATATCTAAAGGGTTTTCTGTCCATGGCACAAGTTTTAAGCAGGTCGGAGAGATGTAAATCTCCCCGCTGAAGTGTGCTTGTGCAAAACAGCAACGTGCTGAGGTTATGTCATCACACAAGTTACAGCAGGGTGTGCTGCTACTCCCAACTTCTCCTCCAAAGAAGTACACCACGAGTTGGTGTTTAAGGCAAGAATAGCTGAATTAAAAAAAAATATATCCCTTACCAGCAGCCCTGTGAAAGACTGAATAGTTTGTTCCCGTTGTAAAATAAGGAAGACAGAAGGCTGCTGAGTGAGAAGGGATGAATGCCAAGGAGCGAACGGGCCCAGTCTCTACAGGTCTGTGTCCTTGTGCATGTTCCCTCAATGTCCCAGTCTACCTGAACCCTCATCTCCAATCTTAAAACGTTATCCACCACCTCCAACTCGCTTTGTACGTATCCTTGTGTTTCCATGCGATGTACTGAGGGTCTGAAACACCAGTATGTGGACTAGAGGGATTACTTAGTGCTGCACAGAATGGACTACAGAAGACAGGGCTAAGAACAGTTTCTAAGACCAGTGCTCTGAAACGTACTGATGGCTGCTGTAGAGCTAAAGCAAGGGGAAACAGAAATGAGAGCAGGTGGTGTTGCCTCATGAGCCTTTTCAGTTCAGGTTGTTTCGCTTTGCTTGTCCCAGTCACTCATTTGGAAGCAATTGCCATAGGAATGATTCCAAGTGATATCTGGTAAGAATGGGCATTTAGCAAGCTTAAGAGAGCAACGGCTGATCACTCCTTAAAGCCTTGGATGCTACACAGGATCCTCTTCTGGTGGCCCGGAAGTGACACTCCCATCTGTTTCAAGTCCCTGAAGGAAATGGGAAAAGAAAGGAAAAAATGAATTGCTGTTCGTGTTCCTTGGGGACTGGGATGTGGGAAAGGGCAGAAATAGTTACCAAGCATCAGTTCAGAAAGCTTCCTTTCCCTCAGTGCCTCCTACTATGCCTACCTTTTCTCTAGAGGGAAGAAACTTCTAGATGTCCCTGCCCTTCCCTGGATACCTCTGCCCACCCAGTCAATCGGCTGCTCTGACCTCGTGACTAGGCCTGTGCTCCCATTAAATCAGGACTGTGTCTATGTCAGCTTGTGATATGGGACATGTCTCAAGCCTTCAGCAGCTCTGTCCCTGCACTGTGCCTGCTCCTTTGTTTTATGTAACTGCCCTGTTTGGAGCTGGCCATACATCCCCGACCCTACAACAGCACACAGCTGTGTTGGTAAAACATCTGACCTGAGTCCTTCTAAGGAGCCCAGAAGGACTTTGGTCTATGACAGAACAGTACCTGGCTGATGGCGGGGGAGAATAACACTAGCCCATCTGCAGTTCAAGGCAAGAAAATGACCTTATGAAGTCCTACAAGGGTGGGGCGATGGTTCAGGTTTAGAGAACTGTCTGCCGTCTATTGCCTCCCCTTGCTGTTTGTGTCTGATGTGAGTTCAGAGCGGCTCAGACCCCTGAAGAGCTTGAAGCACGGAGAGTCAGCGAATTAGTATCACAGTTTGGGCTGATCCCAGTTCTTCTGGGCTGATTCTTCCCTTTTAGGGCAAGAAGCCTGTTCACTTCCATTTATCTATATAGAGAAGGATGGAGAGAAGCCTTCCAAGCACGCCTGTTCGGATAGCACGGGGACAGACATAGCTATTTGTAGCATAGCCTGGGGTGCCTTGTGGGACCTTAGCCTGCCCTTACTCAGCAGTGAGCTCCAGAATAGACTCCATGGTGTCCAGGCCGGCAGTGCGAAAGTTGGAGATGTAGCGCTTCATGCGAATGGATTCCAGCCACTCAGGGATGGATCGATAGGGGATCCCATCAGAGCCACTGCAGCTGGGGAGCCGGAGCGTTACCCTAAAGGCAGATAAAACCCTCATTAGCCAGGCAACTACCTTAAATGGCCAGCACTATAAGACAGTAGCTAAAGGGCAAGCACCCTCTGCCAGGGCTAGGCCAACTTATCTGCTCTCTGCACAGTGAGGTCAGACTGCCCAGGTCAATGGCTATGCCCTCTGTCACCATGAGAGAGAGATGACTACAGTCTTCTTCCTCTTGCCAGCCTGCATTGCTAGCACTACCTCTCCTCCTGCTGGAGACAGGGAGGTGAAAATCTCCCAGTTAACCTCCCTTCCTCCAGTGATAGCCTGCTTACCTGGGATCAAAGTCTGCAACAGGCCGGAGGAGCTGGGGACTTGAGATGAAATGTTGCAGCTGAGCCCGGATTTCCTGAAAATGAGGCCTCCTCGTCCGATCGTGTGACCAGCAGCTCTTCATGAGCTCATAGAGGATAGACGGGCAGTCCACAGGTGGGGGGAGCCGGCACCCATCCTCTAAGCTTTTCATCACCTGCACAGAGGACAGAGAGAAATCTGGTCAAGAGCAGAGAGTGAGAAAGAGGAGCCAGAGACCTCTGTGGGGCTCAGAGCAGGCAGTTCACCATTTTGCACAGTGTGCAGTCAGGGAGGGGTTGACACAGATTACATGTGTATGAAGTAGGGTTTGAGCAACACAGCAAAGGATCAGGACACCTAAGGGATGTCAAAAAGTGAAGTGGCATATGCAAGTACTTTCAATCCTTCGCTATCTCAGCTCCCATTTGCCATTCAGGGCATGTGTTCATGAGAAGTGAAGACGAAATGATCCTGGCACAGGCCCGGTGAGAAAAGGGGAACCAGACTATGTGAAATAATTTCAATAGCATGTGCTAGGCTCACAGATGTGCTGAACCTAGAATGAGACTAGACATAATAGTCCAGAGCCAGAGGAAGGAGAGAAAGAAACCAATAGAGAACATCTCCAGGACCAAAGGCCATGGCTGATTTAACCAGTCCTCAGTTTGGCTTATTGTTGTTGACACCTGAACATGGTTCAGAGGCCCAAACGCTTATTGGCCTTGGCTTGGTTGCACTGATTTTTAGCAGGGAGGGAGACATAGGAGTTATGTGTTCAAAAGAATGTCAAGACTGCAGGCTGAGGGAAATCTACAAAAGTTGGGCCTACATGCTGTGTTTATTTTTTTAAATCAGCACTTGAGCTCAGTGTCTGTTACCTCTTGATTGGACATGTCCCCATATGGCTTGTCACCAAATGACAGCACCTCCCACATGACAATTCCAAAGCTCCAGACATCACTGGCTGAGGTGAAAATCCGATGAGCAATGGCCTCTGGGGCTGTCCATCGGATGGGAATCTTACCACCCTGTGAAAGAGCAGAGACATAGTGTATCCAGCATGTATCACTGGGTTATATTTCTCCAGTGCTTTCATGCAAGAAGCTTACAAAGTGGTTCAAAGACTGGGCCCGCTTTAACCACCCCTGGGGAAATTTCTCAAAAGCACAGAAACATTCTTGGGAAGTGGATGAGTTTAAGCCCTCTGTTCAGTTGAAAGCTAGGCGAAACCACTGTTGTGGGAGTAAAAGCCTGACACCAGTCACAGCCCTAGTTTGAATGACACCAGACATTAGAATCACTGGAACTTTCATTAAACAGGACCTTTAGATGTCTCTAGTCCAAATCCCTGATCACAGCAGGGCTGTCTTCAAAGCTAGATTTAGATAATTGAGCCCAAAAAATCAGACCTCTTGTTTTGCTTTTCATTTTGAAACCACCATCCCTCTCAGTCTCTTAGCCAATAAAATCAACATGCAGTCCAGACAGAAAAGTACCACCTTCTGAATCATCCACACTATGACTTGCAGTTCTACTATGGGTTTTCCTCAGAGATTTTCTATCCATATCTTCCCCCAGCCTGGTGCTTCCTATTGTGAAGAAATTCTGCCACTCTTATCTGGCAGAATCCCAATCCCCCTGAGACTACAGTTCATTTACAGGACCGAGAGATTGCTTCTGCATTACCTTGGTTTCGTAGGTTCCCTCTGCATCATTCTCTAATATTCGTGAGAGACCAAAGTCAGACACCTTGCACTGAAGACTGCGCGTTACCAGGATGTTGCGAGCGGCCAGATCCCGGTGCACATAGTTATGTTCTGAAAGGTAGGTCATGCCAGAGGCTATTCCCTCCAGCATGCTCACAAGCTGCACAGGGCTAAATTTTTCCTCATTCTCCTGCAAGAAGAAGTGAGAGAAGATCCTGGTCAACTGACATCAATCTGCTCGGTTTCTAGTTACTGGCCTTATCAACTTGCAGAAGTGGGCACTGGTGAACAAGCAAAAAGGCAATGCTGCAGCCCAAAGGACCCAGCAGGTTCTCACTAAGGCACTGGTGGTGATCTCCAGAGTCATCATTAGGCATCTGCACTTCAACTACCAAAGACAGCACTCTGGGCACTGAGCAAACTGGATGGCATCAAGCTTCAGCTGCTGGAAATGTTAGTGAGCAGAATGTAAGTGGATGTCTGGATCTTATTTCTAGTCTTCTCTTAGGGTCCTAAATCCAGGTCAAGTGCAAGTTCCAGCAGTACAGAAGCCTATTACAGATCAGAGTCTCTCACCCGGAGGAAGGTATCCAGCGCTCCATTCTCCATATACTCAGTGATGATCATCATTGGCCTCCCTTGAGGAAGACAAGAAGGTGTCAGCCTTTTTGCAATTCTCCTACCCTTGCCTTCTCTCCACACTTCCCCAACACAGGGAATCATATTCAACCCCAACCAACATCCCTATTGCACTGGCACAGCTGGCTGACCCTTTTCCTTAGACCTCCCCCAACAATTTTGTATTCCTCCTTGTGTCACACATCTAACCTTACAGCATCCGTTACACCATCCCAACTTCTCATCCACTCACCAACCCAAGAAGACCTCTCCTAGCACTGCCTCATGACTCTGTTGGAAATCCACACCTGTCCTCCCTTTCTCATTCTCTGCCATAAGGGTAACATGACAATGCCTGTCTTCTCCCAGCACAGCCTCTCTGACAGCCTCCTCTCTAAGAAACACCCAAGAAATGTGCCAATTTCTGCTCTCATTCCAGGACTCTCTCCCACACAGTCTTACTTTTGGTGACAACTCCTTCCAGACGCACAATGTTCGGGTGATTGAATTGCCCCATAATTGTTGCTTCGCGCAAAAAGTTCCACCACTGTGAGTCTGAATATGTCGACTTCAGGGTCTTGATGGCAACCACGATACGTTCTTTCCCTGGCAGCCGCAGGGACCCACGATAGACCTCCCCAAACTCCCCTGAGGACAACCAGAGGCAAAAGGTCACAGATTAACTCACAAATAGGCAGCAAAATAACAGTATGGGAGAACTGAAAGATGGGGAGAACAACAAGTAACTCACCCTCTCCAATCACATTCTCCATAGTGACGCAAGAGACATCTAGTTCCTTAGTGAATTCCAGCACCCCTCTGCTGGGGTCATCGTAAGGTTGCAGGTCTACATAGGGCTTCAACCAGACCTTCTCTATGGTAAAGGGAAACAAAAGAGCAAATTAACCTGTCGAGTCTTTGACAAGCTTTATAGGGCAAAGCTACAGAATCACAGGTGAATCCATAGGATTCTAACAATGGCAGTAAACAAATCCACCAAACATACATTGAAGACTAGAGCTGTTATGGGAAGAGGCAAATTACATCAGAAAATCCGTACCAGTGTCTGGTTTTAAACTACTGTTTCTTTTCATTCCTTCCAACCCATTCCAGGCTACTCCCTGGTTCTACTCATTTGAAGCTCACCTCGATCAAAGCCTGAAGTATTGTAATCTGGCCGTGCTTGTCTCCGACGAGCCTGCCTGGAACATAAGAAGCAGTCATGAAAATAAAATGGTCTGCAGATAGCAAAGAGGAAAGCAAGACTTCCGGGGTGTCTGCCCTAGTTGATCAGAGACAGAGTTCAAGACAGTGCAGAGCAAATTGGAACCAGACACTGCACCTACTTGGTAGAGTACTGCTAGCAAGAAAATGTGATGATTCATTTACATTTAACAAAAATCAACACTTACTTTTGCCGAAAGATGAAAAGTCCTAGAAGCAGCCCAATAAATAGTAGTAATCCGAAGATAATAGAGACTATGACTCCACCAGACAAAGCTCCTGTGTCTGCAGAAACAAAGAGAAAGGCCATATCATTTAAAAGACCAAGAACTATTTGTCTGCAATGTAGCAACCAGCTTCTAACAGCAAATGGCATTAGGTAAGCTATGGCCATTTGTCTTCCAGGCAGCAGAGCCACCAGATATGAGTCCTATTATACTGTTATTCATGTCCACAGAGAACTTTCTGGTGGGTGTCTGGTCGACTCTTATCTACAGTCTTGGTCTTCCAGTTGAGTAATTTACCCCTATGCCTGATTTCCCACATAAATTCCATGACACTTTCAAAAATGAAGAACAGCTGTTCTTTCCCTCCCACTCCTCTTTCAGATCAGACCCTTCTCCCTGCTCAGTAGCTGGTTTAGACTATGGCACAGCAAAGACATGATTTTCCCCAGCAGTCTAACTTTAGCCTCCTCTTGTTTATTAAATCAATTTCCCCCTCCCCTTCCATCAATATCCAGGGTTGGTCCGTTGCCTAATTATCTTGACAGAAGCCACTGTCTGCTTAGGACTTTTGAAACAAGCAGGTACTGACTTGCAAACTTGCAGTCTAACATCATATTCCTGCTTTCTCAAAACCAAGCATCAGGTGGTTCCATTTTGTGATCAGACAGCATTCAGATAGTCTTCATATAACACAGGTTGCCTTCTTCCATTTAGATTCTTAAGCTAAAGCCATCCATTTCCATACAGCATATTTGAATTCATCAGAGGAAATGCTAAATGACCTCTGTTGGTGAACTATGTGTTTTTAAACCTTAACTCCCACAGCTTAAAAAACTATTTCAAAAAATTAAAAATACATTACTGAAAAGTATTCATATCCATATCTAATGAGAATCTACATTTTTTCATATTTTCCCTTAAAGAGAATCAGGAAAACATCCAAAAGAAAGAAAATTCCTAAAGAAATTGATTCATTAAATGAACAGATTTTAAAGCAAGGAACAGCTTGTGTGACACAGACAACTGTGTCTGGAACTGTTTCCTAACATCCAGTCCAATGGTCAGCATTTGTAAAGCCTAATTAACACTTGTTATCCTTGCTCAATTTCATGCTGACTCACCCCACTAAAATTATTAAAAATCAGTTAAGCGGAAATCAAGAGGCAGAGCTAATGTTCTTTTTTGTTCAAATCAAAAAGTCAAGATTTGGAAGGTGAAATAACATATTTTATTAATAAAATGGACAAGCTGTTAGGTACATAGCATTTCTGCAGGAAATTAAGGGATCTAAATTCTCAAATTCGTATTTTTTAAAAAAAAATGCCTCTCCCTGCAGAGCTTGTTCCACTAAAATCCCTAGACCATTACAGCTAAATGATGCCTACTGTTATCAAAGGACTCCCACCAAATGAAACCTTCCTGGCACTTCTTTTTAATCCCGTTCATATTCAAAATACCTTTGTCTTTGCATGATAAGGTGATGAACTTTTATTTTAAAAAAATCTTGATGAAACTATTTTCTAACATGTCCTTCTATAACCAAAACCATTTAAGGTACACGTTAACTTACATATTTTCCACAGAACTTTTGTGGTACGCTATTTTATTAGTTAAAGATCACTTACGTCATCATCATTTGGCATTGTGACTTCATGAAAATTTTACCAAAAGCTTCTGGTGCCAAAAAAAGCCCAATCTTTAAATTATATTCCAATCGTGGTATCACAGCTTTTACACAGTTAACTATTTAGTTACATTAAGGTATGCCTTTGCTTTCTTCCACGTCCTTATTTCATTATAATAAAACTAGCCTTTCAAAGGCACCATTTCAACGGATGTATTTCTAAAATTATCCATAAGGTCAATAGGAGGATCTGTGAATGTGTGGAATGAAGAGAGCAAACTCAGTCTTTGGGTTTTTGATAAAGGAGAAGCCTCTGGGTAACCCAGGGAAACGGGAGGTTAGATGTGAGGCCTGTATGAGACATTCTTTGTTCCTTGTGACCTCAACAGCTTAGCCTTCTACACTTTGTGCTTTGGCAGAGAACATTTTTCAGTGGCACATACCATCTTTTTGGGCAGAGTTACATTCAGGGGCTGGACTACAGACATGATAATGTATGTAATATATGTAGTACATGTAATACATGGAAATGATAAAGCTGGAAAAAACAGTGGTGAGGTCCTTGTAAGGTCTCCTTTTCACTAGTAACTTTCACACAAAAGGAGGCATATGGTAATCATTTTGCTAACATTCAAACTTAGAAATGTTAGCCAGAATCAAAATGTCTTTCAGGAGAACTAGATGAAGAGCTGGTAAGTAAGTGATTTGCCAGTACCACACACAAACATGAGAGTGATCAGTTCTGACCGGGAAAGTACAAGTGGATTTTAGATGACACCAAGGAAACAAGGCAAATGTCTCATTATTCTACATTTTTACGAAGCAATAAGCTTGGCCCTGGTGACAAGGAACTCAGGAGTGTGGTATCTGTGCCTCACAGCTAACAGAACACAAAAAGAGATCCGTGTATTATGTGAATATACAATCTGATGGAGAAGTGAGTTTCTCCCAGATGAGATACCAGTGGTTGTCCTTTACCTGGTGGAAGGGTGCGGAATTCCTGCTCCGGGGAGTAGGGCCCAGGCCCGAGGGGTGTGATGGATCTCACACGAAGCAAGTAGGCTGTGTCTGGCTGCAGGTCTGTCAGAGTGACATTTGGCTCAAGAAGGTGCTTCACTGTGTAACGTGCCTCCTCCCCCTACAGAAGTCAAACAGGGTCAAGTAACAAATACACGTTGGACAAAGAGGACACTTCCACCCCTTTGGGTGAAAGGGGGAAGAAAAAATAAGGCAGCCCTCACCTTCTCAAAGAACATGACCTCATACTCCACTGAGGTCCGGCTGCGCTGCCGTGGGGCAAGCCAAGAAACAGAAAGACTACTGTCATCTCTTTGTGTCAGGATAAACTGCGATACTGTCACCGGAGCTGCAGGGGAGAGAGCAGAGAATATCAGGAAGAAACACAAACATAATGCAGACTAGGCATTCTCTCCACCAGAATCTCGTCTTTTCTTTTCTGGTCATACCAACTGGAACTGACTCTCATCGCCACTGCCACTCCCCTGCCTTCCTTTTCTGTGGTGAAAGGGAATGATGGTCTCTGGCAGTAATTAATTGCTTTCTGTGAATAGTATGCTTCTACCCCAACAGTGGAAGCATAACTTTGTTTGGCCCTCAAAACAAAATCAGTGTTCCAAGAAACTACATTTAATCCAGCACTGCACTGAAAGTGTTCGATTTGAAATAAAAATGTTAGGATTTTATGCTCTTACAGCAGCAGTAACTCAACTATCCTACATGATTTATGAATGCAGGCCCATTTCATAAGGGTACTGTGAAATTCAGTGCTCAAAATCTCTCAGCTGACTGCAAATGCATGCTGTTCATGAATAAGAAGATAATTCTCAACAGTCTGCAAGGACTGAAGAGTCAAGCCTGGTTGTCTCCTTGTCCTTCAGCAGCAGCAGGAAGTGATGAGGCAAGCCAAAAGTAGCTCAGAGTTTTCTAGCTCAGAGTTGTGCTTCCCCCGCATAGCGTTGGGAAGAAAAGTCGTATTTTGTCACTAAATGAGAACTCGGGGAAAGTACCAAGGGCTGTTGAGCACTGCGACGTCACTTTTCTATAACCACGTTTCACAGCACTCTGGAAAGCATTCACAGGACAGCCAAACTAGCCAGCTTGAAGCTGAACTACAGACATGTGTCAAGAACTTGCATGTTTTTAACATCCTCGTTTCTCCATGCTTTCAAAGCTTTTTTTTTTTCTTTTTTTCTTTTTTTTCCCCAGTTACAGCACAGTTTCTGTTGTGTTTGGTCGGATTTTTTGCAATATCCGAGTAATGGAAAATATTTCATGCCACAGTCCCTGTTCTTCCTGTCACACAGGTAACAATACTTAAGCTGGACTACATTAGTGTGTGATAAGCAGGGCTTTATCCTCCTCACATCTGTTAAGTCCTTGGTGGATTCACAGCTCTTGATGGGTAATGATTACTGCTGCTTTGACTTGCAAGGAATATGACTGATGGCCTTTACGTGTCAGAGGCAGAGGTACCTTACAGTCCTTATCATACCATACCAACACATGTGGCAGACAGAAGGAGAAGATGGAGAAAGCTTAAACATTCAGAGATTCCTCTTCCTTTCCCTGATGAGCAAGAACTTCTCTCTGCTTCTGCTAACCTGCATGTCCAACTGCGACCCAGACAGCTGGAGCAGTTCTCTGTGGAGCAGGTCCCATTCCTGAGACACCATTATGGGCTTCCACAGCAAATGTGTAGTTGGTGTAAGCTTCTAGGCCGTCCACATCCACAGCAGGTTTAGTGAGACCAGAAGCACTGGGGGAGAATACCACACCAGCCTCACATGGCTCACACGACAGGAAATGGCAGCGCTGACAGAAGACTGTGTAAGTCAGGTCCTTTCGCCCACCGTTGTCACTGGGTGGCTGCCACCACAGACTCAGCTGCGTGCCAATAAGGGAGAAGCTGACATTGCGGGGAGCTGAGGGGGGGCCTACAAGAAGCATGAAAGAAAGTATTAGATCCAGCTGTTAATACCCAAAGTACTGTGGCAGTTTCCCATCTGCTGATGCATTTCTAACGGAGCCTTCTGTCCCACCAGCCTCTCCCTCTCTGATCTCTCATCCCCATTTCCCAACATTTTGCTTCCTCCCATCTCCTTGTTCATAGAATCACAGAATTATCTGAGTTCAAAGGGACCTTTAAAGATCAACCCCACTGCCATGAGCGGGAACATCTTTCACTAGATCAGATTGCCCAAATCCCCTTCCAACCTGACCTTGAACACTTACAAACACAGGGCAGCCACAACTTCTCTAGGCAATCTCTTCCAGTGTCTCACCACCTTAAGCGTAAGAAATTTCTTCCATATATCCCATCTAAATCTACTCTCAGTTTAAAACCACTGACCCTTGTCCTGTCACTACAGGCCCTTGTAAACAGTATTTCTCCATCTTTCTTACATGCCCCCTTTAAGTATTGAAAGGCTGCAATAAGATCTTCCCAAAGCCTCCTCTTCCCCAGGCTGAACAGCCCCAGCTCTCTCAGCCTTTCTTCATTAGGAGAGGTGTTCTAGCCCTCTGATCATTTTTGTGGCCCTCTTCTGGACTCGCTTTAACAGGTCCATATCTCTCTTGTACTGGGGACCCCAGAGCTGGATGCAGCACTCCAGGTGGGGTCTCATGAGAGCAGAATACAGGGAGAGAATCACATCCCTTGACCTGCTGGCCGTGCTTCTTTTTATGCAGCCAAGGATACAATCGGCTGTCTAGGCTGCAAGCGTGCATGGCCAGCTCATGTCTAATTTTTCGTCCACCAGAACCCCTAAGTTCTTCTTTGTAGGGCTCTTCTCAATAAGTTCATCCCCCGCTATGTAAAAATATTGTTATTTCTTTCTATCCATGACTCACGGGTGCAAGCAATGTTCTGGCCCTCCGAAGGCGCTCGGTAGAAGCCTGCATTGCAGGGACAAGACGTAGCCCCTGATTCATCGGACAAGCTGTTCGGTGGGCACTTCAGGCAGTGTTTAGTCTCCAGGGAGTGACGGTAGAATCCTCGCTGGCACGCTGTGAAGAGACAAATAAGTCAACATAAGATCAATAATAAACCAAGATCAACAAGAAAGCACCTGCCAGTTTTGTTCAGCTTCTTGAACACTCCTTTATCTGCTTGCTTTTCTTCCACTTTCTTAGCTTACTGAAATACTTAGGTTGGAAGGGACCCTTGGAGGTCAGTCAGACCAATCATCTTCTCCCAGTAGATAAGAGAAGAGATGCAGACTCAAGGTAGGATTGATGTTATGAAAGGACTTGTAGACTAAAGAAGGGGGATCTCATTCCTCACAGATGCTGTACGAAAGCAGAATCTGGTCAATCTCAGAGACTTCTTTCAACATAAACTCAGACTGGTAGCCACCTTGCCCTCCAAGCTTTCCACACCATAAATAAGAGCTGTAAACATTGGCTCCAAGTCCTTGTACTCCTCAGAGTCCTCTGCTTGCTGACTTCATATGGGACAGACAGTGGGCTTTTTATCAGAAGCAGCTTTTCTGATTTCAAGTGTTGTACCAGAGCATCACCTAGCAGGGCCCTGGGGAATATGTAGATAACTATCAGTTCACCTAACAGCATTGAGTGTAACTGGCAAAGGACCCAACAGACTGCAAGAGAACAGGTGCCACATGCTTTCTATTTCCAGTTCTACAAAAATAAGCAGCCACATCTTTCTCTAAGTATAACACCTGATACTCTTTTTGATGCATTACTATTAGCTTGATCTACAGGAGCACTGATCTGTCTACCAGTTATCTCAAGGCCAATGCTTCACTTCTATAGGTGTGTAGCCAGGAGAAAATGAGTGAGGGAGGTTGAAGTAACCTCTGAATTTAATGGTTTACTGGCCTGTGCTAAATGAATCTATCGAATGTTCTTAAACTAAATAAACAAACAACCTATCACTAATCAGATAGTTGAGGAATGCATATACTAATTTTCTGTCATGGCTACTACTATTTAACTTGAGCATTGAGGAAATGACCCTTTTCACATTGCACTATAAAAGCAACAATGTCCTGTGTAATCCCTCAGGAGATCCCAACGGAGAATGCCCCAAAGCCTTCTGCTCAGGAGCCTGGCACAAATGGCTTACTGTGGTGGAGCATAGCATAGGAAATAATCCTTTATCCAGAAAACAAAAAAAAAAAATCCAGCCATTCCTACTGCATGACACAGAGGAACACCTTAGGGGCCTAAAAATTTTTTCAAAGGCCAACAAGACTCTTCAGCATCAGTCTCAGGAAGAGTCACCATCCTCACTGTACACCAAGATCTCTCTCTAGGTTGTCATCACAGAAGTAGCTTAATCTCATTTCTAATGGTTCCCCTTGCTCTGGGATGGCAGGCAGACTGTCCCATTGACACTGGATGATGCCAACTGGCCTACCAGTTGCATAGCAATACCATCACACAGCCATTTGGGGATCCTATGACAGTACACAGGACAAAAGGATTTACAGCATTTAAGCCTAAAGAGCACAAAGACGACAAATAATCACAAGAAGTAGGAGCAACTAGCACCTTCTGATTTCAGGAAATACCAGAACCGCTCAGGAACGAGTCTGTCATTCTGAGCTACAATCATACAACTATGTGGTCCATGACAACAAAGGCTGTTGAAAGAATTAAGAGGCTCAAGCAGTGATCATCACCAGCCCAAAGAGATTCCATTTATATTCAAGATCAAATCACCTCCTTCAGAAATAGGCAAGATGAAGAAAAGTTATTCTGATCTCTACTGAGAGCTGCTCACTGGCTGAGAGCACTTCTACATGCCGGAGTGAAGAGGAAAGCTTTGTGGCCTCCTGCCATTTTGCTCCAGCATAAGATTTCAAAATTCCTGACAGTGAACCAGTTTGGATCAGGAAAGTTTTGACAGCAACATGAAAAACAAACCAAGTGCAGGTCCATAGACTCATATAACACAGAGGTTCTGATGTCCCATGGACAATACTACCTGCCATAAACATGGGGGTGACATACACACCCTCTTATATCGACGCTGAAACAGTCAGCAAGTAAATGGGGGAAATTTGGGGTTGGGGACCTTTGCAAAAACAGTTAGCTCTGACCGCAAGAGAACTGCCGTTAGGCCTCTGTTCCTCCAGGCCTAAGCTCCAGCGCTGCTCCAGCCCTCAGGCAGCCATGTCCAGCTTTGGAGTCCTCAGGACAAGGACATGGACCTGTAGGAGCAGGTCCAGAGGAGGTCCAAGAAGATGACCAGAGGGCTGGAGCACCTCTCCTATGAGGACAGGCTGAGAGGGCTGGGGTTGTTCAGCCTGGAGAAGAAAAGGCTCCGGGGAGACCTTATAGCAGCCTTCCAGTACCTAAAGGGGGCCTACAGAAGAGATGGGGAGGAACTCTCTATCAGGGAGTGGAGCGATAGGATGAGGGGTAATGGTTTTAAACTGACAGATGGGAGGTTTAGATTAGATATTAGGAAGAAATTATTTACTGTGAGGGTGGTGAGGCACTGGAACAGGTTGCCCAGAGAAGCTGTGGATGCCCCATCCCTGGAGGTGTTCAAGGCCAGGCTGGATGGGGCTTTGAGCAGCCTGGTCTAGTGGGAGGTGTCCCTGCCCATGGCAGGGGGGTTGGAACTAGATGATCCCTAAGGTCCCTTCCAGCCCAAACCATTCTATGGTCCTATGAAACTAAAGGAGGGCAGGAGGCGCAGGCAGGAACAGAGGCAGGAGCAGAGGCACCCAGCTGCCTGCACGACCCAGAGGCCAGGGCGGCCTCAGCCCCTGGCTCGCCAGGAAGGATGGGGCGCAGCGCGGGGGCCACAGGCATGAGGCCATACAGCCGCGGGCTGCCGGGCCGCACAAGCCCAGCCCGGCCCCGACCAGCCCGGCGCCCTGGGAGCGGCGGGGACAACACAGCCCCGCAGCCACGGAGAGCCCCCGGCTCCTGCCACCGCTCCCGGGCCCCGGCCCCCGCCTAACCGCACGGGACGCTGCGGTGGCTGCGCCCGGCGCCTCGGCCGCCCTGCCGCGGCAACCGGGGCCCACGCACCCGCCCTGCCGGCACCGGCCGGCAGGTGGCCGCACAGCACCGGCAAGGCGCCCCGCAGCTGCGGAGCCCGGGCCGCCGGGGAGATGCCAGCGCCTCGCCGGGGCCACGGTGCCCGGCCCCGCCCTGGAGGCGGTGCGAAGCCTCCCCCGGAGCGCCCCGTCTGGTCCGGGGGTGGGGGCAGCAGAGGCCGGCGAGCCGCGGCCCGGGCCTGTAGCGTGAAGGGGTGCGGAGGCGCTTCTCGTCGGGCCGGGAAGCCCGGCTCCCATGGCTGCCTGCCTCCTTCCCTCCCTCCCCTGGACGCCTCGGGCTCCCAGGGCAGAAGCAGAGGAGCGGCTGCCCTCGGCTGCCCCGGGGGCGCAGCCGGCGGGCGAGGCCCACAGCCCGCAGTCGCAGCTCCCACCCAGCGCCTCTGGCCGCCGGCACCTGGTTTCCCCAAGCCCTTGGGCAGCCGCTCCGGGCGACGAGATGGGAAAAACAGGCCTGGGAAAGGGCCTGCTCAGCCCTGCTCGCCAGGCGCCAGAGGGCAGAGAGGGTGGCTGGGGCCCTCCCTCCATTCCTTCCTTCCTTCCTTCCTCCTAGAGGTGCTCATCGGGGGACTGCCAGCAAGCACTGGGCAGCCCACAGGTGCCAAACCTGGGCTGACAGGGAGCTGGGCTCAGCGGCCACCCCACAGAGCCCATCAAGGAACCAGAGCACAGACCAGGGGCACATCCAGCCTTTGTGTTCACGGTAAATTACGCGCTTGAGGAAGTTAATCACGGAGCTCTGGGATTATCGGCAGCAAAGTCTGCCATGCTATGAGAGGCTGAGATGTAACGCTCTGGGCAGGCACGGCTTTTCCTGGATCATGGGATGGCTAAGGCATTATGTACCCAGCAGAGCTTTATGCAGTTCAGAATTCACCAAGGGATTGTGCAAACCTGTTCAGAACCTCAGTCTCTGGCTTTCTGTTGCCTCCTGTCCTGTAACAGAGGTCAGGCTCTCCTCCCTGCTATTAGGCAAGGGTTGTAGTTAAGCTTTCCTTTTTTTTTCTGTTCCTACTTAAGGAAAAACTCAGAACCAGAAGACACTGCCTGAAGGTCTACTTCCTGCATCTTGTCCCCCTTTTCATGTTGTAAGGAAAAGTCCTTGATCTTCTGAGGACAAAAGTAGAAGCTCTGACTTCCATCTTTATCCTGACCTGGATTGTTCCCAGTCCTTTGCACAACACCTGGTCTTTTCTGTAGAGGGAGAGGACCCCAAGAGATCCCCCAGCAGGCAACCTACATTCACCTTCTCTGATCCTCCAATAAGACACTGCTCTGGGCATGAAGTACCTCTCCCTACCCCTGCAAGGTTCTCCCCTCTTCCCTTCCGCTCCTCGTAGACCTCCCCAGTCCCTACTGATCCTACAAAAGACACTTCTGGCTGCAGCTGTACTTGGGCGGAGTGGGATAAAAGCATAGATGTAGAATGAACCTGTGCTGTGATAGCAGTCAGGGCCTGTCCAGACATGACAGCTTCCCTGCCCCTTCCCAGGGGAGTGCTCTCAGGAGGGCGGGGAGAGCTCTGTAGCACCTAAGTGGAAAAACTGGCTGGGCTGTGCAAGGAGAGGGGATTGCTGGAGAAGGGTAAGGATCTTGTGCTTCAACCTTCACCAGTTCCCCAAGCGAAATGCGCAACAAGCAGTGGGGATTCAAAGGGGCATCAGATCCTTGTAGTGGAGCAAAGGCAGAACAGAGCAGAGAGACAGGGCACCCACTGACCCTGAGAGCAGTGCATGGATTCCTTCTTCTATATGCCTTAGTCTTGTGCCACATCGCTCTGATGACAAGAGCAGAGATGCGCTGTCTTTTACCTCCCTCCCTGCAGTAATACATATCCCCCAAAACATTGCACATATGCTTTCCCCTGACAAACACACAAAGTTGCCCTAAGAAGCTGGATCTTGTCCCCTCTGTGGCAAAGGGAGAGCCCTGCACTACTTGCTCCAACAACCCTGGCTTGCTCCGTGGCTCAAGTGCCCTGGTGACTCCTATGCTTGCTAATTGGTCTTCCTCAGAAATGAGCCAGGCACTGACCATATTGTGCAACATGCTTTACACAGTTTCCCATGGCAGAAGAGCCATCCCAGTCCAAGCAGAAGGGGACACAAAGGAGAAACTTGCCTCCCTCCGGCTCCCAGCTTCCTAGTCACGGGACAAATACACTGTTCCATGCATCTGACCCGTCTGCCCTGAGAGAAGGCTGCCATTTAAGGGTTGGGAACCAGTTGTTGAGTGAGTCAGTGTCAATCACACAGTTACAGCTCGCAGAAACTAGCTGCAGAGCTGAAGGCTCCTGGATGAAGCCCAAGAGGGAGTGGAAAGGTGTGTGCAGGTCTTACACCTGACACATGAGGAGAAAAGTCACAATTGAAAAAGAGCAGCGAAGGAGAGGAGGAAAGGTTTAAGATACACCTGGCAGGCACAGCGGGCAGGCAAGAGAGGCAGACCACACTAACTCCCCTGAATCCCACTTTATGCTTACAGATGCTCTGATCTCCAGCTCCCTGGAACCTCTCCCATGGCCTACAGCCAGTGTCTGTCTGCATACTCACCTACGCAGCTCCCATCGACTTCCTCAAACCCCACAGCACAAAGGCATCGGCCCATGGGTACCAGCCACTCCCCGTCAGTGCTGCAGTGCATCCTGGGGGGAGAGCCCGCTTCTTCAGCTGCATTTTCCACGCAGACGCCGGGCACTTCTGTCAGCCCCTCTGAACCTGCTAGCGTCTCTGGGAAATGGGCCAGGCCCCTCACTGTCTCTGGGCAAGTCTTGTAATACACTCGGACAGACACCATCGCTACGCAAGCCCCAGAGTTCTGGAAAGCCAAGTAGAAGCCCCGGCGAGACAGCTTCCCAATGGGGCACACTTCTGTGTTCAGCTGCATGGCGCCCGATTCAATGTCCCTGCTTGTGAAACTTCGATCTGCTGCCACAGTGTTGAGCTAAGCGAAAGAGAAAAAGACAACAGGGTTAACATCTGAGCAGCCAGCAGCAGCTAAGATACCCATGCCTCTCAGACTTCTTTTACACTAAGGCTTTTTAGAGGCTGTATGGTCAACTGTTTCTAATGCTAGTGCACTGCATGCTTTCTTTGCATGTGGAAGAAGTATTAACAACAGGGTCCACTTCCTTTCTTGCCTCCATGCTTTCCACCATCTCCTTTCAACTCTTTTGTGGGCATGGTCTTACGCAGTACCCTATGTTCTGGGTCTCTGACCTCAGAGGTCTTTAGGAACTGCCCCAAAGGAACCAATCTCTCTTCTGTGAGGTTCTTCTTTATTTGCAAATTGTATGCGGTAAAATCACAACTGTGCTTAGACTTGTGTTTTTAAATTGACCAGTGAACTACAGCCACCTAGTCTAGGCCGTACTTGATGCAGATCAGATCATCTACTGCAAGGCGCTTCTCATACAGCACTCAACGTATTTCAGCACTGTAGACGCTTCAGTGAAAAACTCTTCCCACACTCTTACATTGCCACTGCCTCAGCACACAAAGGATGAGAGCGAGAGAAAGATGCTTTCAATGCTTGGGGAAATGGGAAAGGCCTCCATGGCATCATGTGATATGGAAGAGCTGGACCGCAGGAGGGGTGGCCTTTTCCCGCAGAGAGCATGATGGTGGGGTGGCCCTTCTTCTCAGAGAGAGAGCCTGATAACTGATCCTCTCCACCGCAGGCCCCTCCCCATTACATGACACCACCTGCTCTGCCTAGCTGGATGGCAGATGAAAGGATCTGCACAGCAGCTGCATCTGGCAGTGGGATCCTAAGGCAGCTTTAGGAGTTGTGGAGGTATCGCACAAATTCACCTGGTAGGTCCCAGCTGCAGGGGAGGTGGAGGAGCACTGGGGAGGGAGGGGAATCCGTTCCCAGAGTCCTGCTCTGCCTTTACCATTCTTTGTTTTCATCACATCATTTAAAGTGCAGAGGAAAGGGGCAGTCAAATAATTTAGGTCCGTGGCATCTTTTAGGACAGAACTGGGTTATAGAAGTTCCTTTACAAAAAATCTGAGGTTCCCTGTTCTGCAGTTCAAATGTTTCCATGGCAAGAGGGCACTATGGTGGGGGAAACAGCAGTTAAAATATAGCGATGCCAAATACTTTCACAGAAGGGAGAATTTCATTCTAGCAAGCCATCACCTCCACTTTTAGAAAAAATAAAGACCCTGTATCTTGTAACAATCAGAGTAAACGTTCAGGAGCATAGAGACCTGAACTGGATTCCGTTCTTCACTTAGTCTAATCTTGCTTTGTTACCTAAGGCAAGTCAAATTCCTTTGGTCTCTGCTTTACTATTTCTAAAAATTGGTGTAACCATCTAGCACTTCAGAATCCTTACCTACTTGGTGTCAAGTTAAATAAGTGCTTATGCAGAATGGAGGGCTGATCTCATTTGAAAACCCCGGTGCCTCCTGTGGCAAAGACTACTCTGAGCATCACAAAGGGCATGGAGGGCAAAGTTTATTATAAGGACAACGCTTGCTATCCATGCCCCTCCCCAGATGATGGTTCTCCTGGCCTCCCCCAGCCAGCAAGACACACCTAGTTTAAGCTGAAAGATACGACTAGTTTAAGCAGAAAAATATGACTCAGTCTTTAGCCCTGACGCTACAGACCTTGGTGAACAGCGGGCGGCGGAACTGGATCCCGACATCTTGTTCAGACTCCATGTAATAGAGATTGAAGGTCTCTTTGCAGGTCACCACTTCACCTTTGAAGCTCTTGCAGTCCCTCACAGTAAACTTGAGCTCCACATAAATGCGGGAGGCTGCCTCACCCCGATAAATCCAGTTGGTGCGAAGCCAGTGATCAGTGTCACCCTCGGAAAGCACGCTGCAGTCCTGGTACATATAGACCGGGGTACCGTTTATCATCTGCTGCACTTCACTCCACTGCTCCCAGGGTAGAAGAAAACACAACGTTGTTAGACAGATGTGAGAAACAAGTTTCGCTTCAAATATGACAAAATCTAGCCTAAAAGATCCATTCCCATATAGCATTCAGGGCTCAAAGCCTGGCTAACTGAAAGGTCTCTTACACAGAGCAAAAGCTGCTTCTGGTCTAGAGCTCCATATCTGCCTAAACTCTTTACATAGGGAGCAAAGAGGACACTGTAATTAGGTTCTAACTTGTGACAAATTCAAGGGAACAGCAGTGCATGGACCCTTGCATGTCCCCTTCATCCTATCTCAGTCCAGATCTATTTCTTTCATACACTGTCTTATCTTAGATTGAGAAAAATGCCCACTACTCCCGTGTATGGGCCACTTCTCTCTGACACCGTTTACATTCAAAGTATACAGTAGGACATCACACTATTATCTGCCCCCGGAAATAATGCACAGCGCTTTGGGGTAAGAGAAAAACATGGCCTGGCACAATGGGAAGGTCAGCTGCAGAAGGACTGTGCTAGAGCAAGCACTCATTCATTTGGAGTTCATGCTTCTTTAAGTGTGATATTTTGCAAACTCTAATTTAACTATTAAAACTCAGTTGATTTTCCTGACTTCATGCTACGTTCTGCTTCGTCCTCAGGCAAATCATGGCTGAGAGGAGGACTCGGGCCCAGCTGGTTATATGACCTCACTGATACTGTTTGTATGAATCCAGCAGGGTTTGATACATATTTCAACATACGCTTCTGCTGAATTTTATGTGGTTCTAGTTTTGTTTCCTCACCACAGGTCAGATACAAAATGCAAAGAATATTCGCTTTTGAGTAATCGTACATGAGAACTGAAAACTTGGAAAGCAAGGTTTTGTCCACAGGGAAAATAACTTAAATCCTTTTTCCCCCTGTGCTAAGACTGCCTTTCTCATTATGCTTTAAGTGTTTAATCAAATTAAATTGAAACAAGTGCCCACATAGGTATTGGCACAAGTTTAAGCATCTTGGTTTTAAATCACACCCCAGGTTAAGATGCAATTTAAACAAGGCCTCAGTCTCTATATTACTCTAGGCTTGTCAAGTCTCATGGGCTGAGCGTGAGACTCGCCCATTTCTCCAGCAGCACCACCACCTCCCGTACTCACAGTACAACCCTGCAGCCTCTCTCCTGGCTTCACATCCCACAGACCAGGTCACTCTGCTAGTGGAATACAAGAGATGGACCCACAGAGTGCCAAAGGAGGCTCTGCTTTCGCGCCACGACTTACAGCACAGCTCTTATACAGCCCCACTCTGAAAACTGCCCGAGTGCTTTCACCAAGCCAGCAAGCCCTGCTGATAGCACAAGCTCCTATCTCTCTGGCTGATTTCAGACATTTACCTAAGTGCACACTAGCAGTCTCCTCCCAGGAAGTTCTGCGGATGATATCTATGTGTCCCTTCTTGTTTCCTTTTTCTCCACGTAATTAATTAATCATCTCCAGTGTTACCCCACCCTCTTAATCTGATCCAGGTGTCTTATACCTGCACCACACAGGATTTGCACTTATTTCACTTACCGGAGGTCAAAGGACTTAGGATAGTAAGAGAGAGAAACGGACTGATCAGTCCCAATTGATCAACCAGAAGGGGCAATCACCCCTTGCACTATTTCATTGAAGAACTTCTGGAAAATGCCACATAACTGAATTTACAACACATCCTGAAGGAGATTGAAATAGAAGAAAAGAAGTTAGAAAGGAGAATAAGAGCAAAGTAGCTTTCATAAGAAACTGCCAATGTTAGGACTGGCTTTTAGAAGCATTTTTCCGTGGGTGTCTGCCTCCACCAAGCTGATGGGAAATGCATAATTGCATTTGAAGGCCGAGAGTCAGACAAGTTTCCATTAGCAGTT
Organism: Chroicocephalus ridibundus; assembly: GCF_963924245.1. NCBI lineage: Eukaryota > Metazoa > Chordata > Aves > Charadriiformes > Laridae > Chroicocephalus > Chroicocephalus ridibundus. Next base: position 133,577,729 of record NC_086284.1, on the reverse strand, counting down.
TATCCTAAGGCAATGCCACAGACAAGTGTCACCAGAAAGCAATTTTTGCATGTCTCACCAAAAGACATAAGCTGTTGTGATGCATGTCCTGAATATACCATTTTCAAAACTTAAGTAAGACAGGACCAAAACTTCATTTTCCGTAGTGACAACTCTAGCAGAAAAATTTCATTTCAACTCTACTGCTGGAAAAAATCCAACTGCTAACTCCTATATTTTTTAGCTCATCTCAGCCCAGCTTCTTCCAGACTGAGCTCTTCAGGGCAAAGATGCTTCGCCCTGCCTATTGCACAGTTTCATATGCAGTGTGGTGCAAAGAAATAACAAGGGAGTCAGACTTGGTTTTTCTAGACTCTACTGCTGATGGGTAAAGGAAGTAAAATGAGGATATTAGTTATGCTAACAATACAGAACCATTGTTAAATATGCTTGTGACTTCTTTTCATTATTCAGTGAAGCTTTTAAATTCAAAGCAGTAGAGGAAAACTGTTACATACAACACTTAATGAAAGGGTGATGAGTCCAGAAGTCACTAGGCAACTGTCTCACATCCTCAAAGAATCTGCTGCAAAATCAAAATGTATGCCTCAGATTTTTAATGTAATGTTCTTAATTAGCATGTGTGGTAAAGTCTGGCTCAATCAATATGAATTACTCGGCTCTCCAGTTTGTCTGCCAATGACATTGAATCAACCTCCTTTGATAATACAACTTTCTACCCATTTCATTCCAGAACTCTATGCTTACTCCAGTCATCAGTTTGGCCAGAGAATGGGAAATGTTCTTCTAGGAGAAGCAGGGGTCAGTGGTAGTTAGACTTCCTCATTTTAGCAGCGAGTCAACTGTGATTTTATGATGCTACAGAAAACTTTCTCATGAGATTCAGAATCACAGAAAGACTCAGGTTGGAAAGGACCCTTGGAGATCACCTAGCAGATCACCCTGCTCCAAGCAAGCTAAAGAGTTCTTAAACTGTTTAAATTTAATTCTTTAAAACTCCTTTTAAACACATTTAAATTTAAATTATTTTTTAAGTTTAAGTTTAATTTGTCTTTAAACTAGTCTTTAAACTTTTAAAACCTTTTCGAATTCTTAAAAAGTTGCTAAGAAAAAAGTGCATTCAGGAGAGGGCTATAAATTAGTAGCTTGACTTTCTAAAAAGTCTAAGGATGTAGCCATTGGATTTGAAAACAAAAGGGTTTTTCTCATGCATTTCTCAGGAACCCACATATTAACACAGGCACTTAGTTCCAGAGATTTGCTCTTGAAAGTCTTGGTCCGGTGGTATAATACAGAGCAAAATAATTCCAGCACAGCAATTAACTGTTAAGCGAATGAAAACCTCAAAGAACAGCACTATCTCAATAACCTCAGAACACTTCAAGTTTGGGAAAAAGGAAGCCAACTTTCCTCCCATTGCTAGGTTGGATTAAATATAAAGAAAGCAGTGGTGGAGACGAGCTGTCTTTATGAAGGCAGTTCAGAACGACTTGAATGACAATCTGGAAGGGCGCCAAGTAGATATTTGTAGTAAACATTATTGGCTTGGTCTGCCTTGTGAGTAAAGATCCAAAGATAAGATAAAGTACATGCCTTTTAGTATCTGCCGTGATCGACTCTGAATTGATTAAACAGTTTGAAGCTCTGAAGCCTAAGGAAGGCTTACTTTGCTTTTTCTATACATGAGCCTTCTCTAGGTTAGGTCTGTGTCAAGGAGCCTATCTAGGACAACCTGGGATTCCTCCATCCATTTGTGGGCTACTGTTCCTTGGATCTGCCATAAGGTATAAAACGGAAACAAACTGAGACAGTCCGTATGTCTTCTTGGAGCTACTGTCTCAGCCTCTGCAGGCATCAATAGAGCAGTTACTTTTGGTTTTATTCTTTTTTATGTGTAAGAAAAACCAACAAACTTTTTATGATGATGAATACAAATGTCAGCGTTGCTATTAAAGAGGTAGGCTACCAGTAACAGAGGCAACAGCCTGTGACAGTATTGCAAATCGTTAGGCTCAGAAGAGCCTGTGGCTCACAACAGTAACGCTGTCTCCGTTTCCAGCTTGCCAGGGACTTGCCCTGTCTCCTTTCAGATAAGAGTCTGCCTGCTGTGACCTATATTTCACTTGTCTTCACATTAGCTTAGCACAGTGTCTTCCAGTCTGTGGTCTGCAGACCCCTAGGGAAAGGCACTGCGCTTTTTTCGAGAGACTTACAGAAGGCAACAACAAGGCAAGCATCTTGCCAATTGGCTTAAAGTTACTAAACTAAGACGCATGTCTCCACTGGATAAGTTAGGAGTTCGTATACCGAAAACCAATAACTTGTTTAACTTTGGGCTAAACAAATGCACTAGGATGAAAAGACCTGCTGAGTTAGTACAGCCAGCGACAGTGTACCCGTGCCCCTGTAATTTGCAACAGAATTCAGAGTGCTATTTTAATGCACGGAATCTCCTCCTAAAGAAAAATTGCAGGGCCCCAAAACAGCATCTTTTTCAGCAGCAATACATCAGTGGTGTCCCAAGCCTGAAACCAGCTAGCAGAACCCGCACTGCTGAATGGTTTCTGTCTCCTTCCCCTGGCAGCACTTTTGCCCGTGGAGTCTATTTGACTTTTGTATAGTAGCATTTGCATACTACCGTAACCAAAAAAACTCTTCCTGGAATAGATTCAGAGTTGAAGGCAGTTGTACGTTACAGGTTCGGCTGTACTGCATTCTTAGCATATTGCCTCAAAGGAAAGACTCTGACAATAGACTCATCTTGCTGATAGCTGCCATGGTATGATGAACAGCTTCTCTGCAGCTAAAATACACCGCACAAAAACCTGTCAGTAGGTAAAGCTAGACCAGCCAGTCCAAAATAGCAGCACCACAGTGGTGCTTTGACAGTAGTCCAGAATGAAGTTTCTGTGACCCTTTACTGAACATTTCTCAATACTCTTGCAAGTTCTTTTGCTGCTGTGGAAGACAATTTAGATGATGATGATGAAAGAAGTGTGGTGACATCTAGACACTTAACTTCATGAGTCCTATAACTTTAGATCTGAGAACAGCAGAGAGTCTGCTTTTATTTCTTTGATCTTTTGGCAATGGTCAGGGAAGTTTGGTTTCATCACACCATCATGGAGTCTTTGACACAACTGAACATAGAAGCGATGTTTACTTGTCTGCAGTATCATTCTGGGTGGGATGATATACTTTTTCCCCACAATGATGCATTGATTATTTTCAGGGAGGAGCAACTGCATTATGTAATTACTTGTCCTTTAGGGCACTAGGTCTCCATCCCACCCATCTCCTTCCAATTTAACTTGTACTCAGGTTCTTACGGGAAGATAAGGTGCTAATGTGAGCCACGGAGCTCCAGCGCATTGATTACAGAACCTGTTTATCAAACCCAGATTCTGCTGTCTGCTCATTCTCTGAACTGTCTGGCCACATTAAGGTCTTGCATGAAAACAGTTCTGGTCACAACTGATGCTATTAGTTAAGGGATAATGATACTCTAGTCCAACATTTCACCTAGGTATTTTGGAACACTTGTTTTGTATATACCTACCTTGCTAACACCCACCAACAATACCAATAACTACAAAAAGGACAGGAGTGGAAAATCAGATGGTGCATCTTAAGAGTTCAGAGTTCTTGGCTAAAGTCGTGTTACCAATAAAGCAAATGTCCGCTCTAACGTTATTTTTGCATTACGTTGTACATCACATAGGATCCATTGTAAATGGAAGTGATTTGGTTGTTGTTTTTTTTCGAAGGCAAAGGGCTTTGTATGGTGAGTTATGGTTTTGTATGGTGTGTCAAATATACTACCAGTATTTACAGAGAACCTGGGAAGTTACTGTGATGGCAATGGGCAATATCTGCTCTGTTTGCATAGGTTCCCATTACAGATGAGTGACAGATCAGGTGGAATCCTACAGAGGGACAGGGTAATTGTGCCTTTTCTTCGAGATGATCAAACCTGCTTGGAGAAAAGAAACTGCAGGAGATGGCAGCACGAAATTCACAGTGAGGAGCTGGCAGGCTCCAGGTCAAGCATAGAGAAGCCAGAAACTAGGCCTCAGAAGCAACAGAAATAACCTTTCAAGAAATCAGAGAGAATGGGCACTTTTTTCTGCAACTCTGCCTCTGAGATCATAAGAATCGTACTTCCATTGGGTCCGTACTGGCCCATCCAGTAAGGACAAAGCAGGCAACAAAAAATATAAAGCCTTTCCTTTCTAATCTGCCTGCCTGGAAACTCACCAGTATTTTGGTTGGTATTATAATAAAAGTTGTTTTGTTTTTTACTTTAAATAGCCTGTTAGTCTTCTTGGAGGACCTTGCTATAGGCAGACTCGTCTCAAAGCTCCATCTGACTTGCGGCGCGTTTGTGTTGACGTGAGGAAGTTCAGTGAACCTTGTCCACTCTCATTCAACAGCTATAAAAGGGTGAATCAGCTTCCCAAAGCTCCCAGGCAACGGTGCTGTCATCACTGTACTGCCTGAGCAGCCATGGTGTTGCATGTCATGGTTGTACGGCATCTTTGCATTGGCTCAGTCTTTTCTGCCCTTCAGGACACAACAGCGAGTTCAGTAGCTGGGATTGCTGCCTGGATCTGTGGCAGTGACTTCATCCTCAGCTACCTGGTTGGTGGCTCATGCAATCTGGCCTACGGTACAGTTATTAATTTACACTTTACTTCCTCTCATCTCACTTTCTTTTTTACTCCCCCCTCTTACCCCTTTGAGTAAAGTGAAGTATATCTGAATATGCATAACATTTTTTTTACTTCTCACCCAAATCCACACAAAATAACTAATTTTCACTTGACAGAATATCATCAAATATCTCCACCAGTCTGCATATCAACAGCAGCAGGGCACGTCAGGATATGACCCTGAAGCCAGAGCTGTTCCCATTTCCAGTTAGTTGTTGACTTTACTAGGCTTTTGTCCCTTATTTCTATACAGATCCTGTTCCCTTGGAAGAGCTAATCCCCTATGCCTGATACTGCTGCTCTGTTCCAGGCTCAGAGGTGATGACATCCCTTTGAGTTAGATCTTAAAGGACATGCATTGTCAACAGTTGTGGGAAGAGATGCACACAATAGCATTTCTGATGGTTATTTTTCACACCACCTTTGGGTGGTACAAACAGATGATTGGCTGAGATTCATTCCAGGTAAGACTATCTGAGTAAGATACCAAGAAGTCTGATTAAGTGAACTGCCCAGTTTTAAAGAAATAGGAGTGCCGCGCTGGAATCACTTGCAGATTGAGGGCTGTGTGGCCTGCAACACTATTCCTTCATATAGAATAGAATAGAATAGAATAGAATAGAATAGAATAGAATAGAATAGAATAGAATAGAATAGATTATTTCAATTGGAAGAGACCTAAAAGAGTCATCTAGTCCAACTGTCTGACCAATTCAGGGCTGACCACGTTAAAGCACGTTATTAAGGACATTGTCCAAATACCTCTTCAACACTGACAGACACAGGGCATCAACCACCTCTCTAGGAAGCCTGTTCCAGTGTTTGACCACCCGCTCAGTAAAGAAGTCCAGGTGCAGCTTTGACCCATTCCCACACATCCTATCACTGGATCCCAGGCAGAAGAGCTCAGCACCTCCCTCTCCACTTCCCCTCCTCAGGAAGCTGCAGACAGCAATGAGGTTGCCCCTTAGCCTCCTTTTCTCCAAACTAGACAAGCCCAAAGTCCTCAGCCACTCCTCATAAGACGTTGCTTCCAGGCTTTTCACCAGCTTTGTTGCCTTCCTCTGGAGGTATTCAAGGACCTTCACATCCTTTTTAAATTGTGGGGCCCAGACCTGCACACAGCACTCCAGGTGAGGCTGCACCAACGCTGAATGCAGCAAGATAATCGCCTCTTTTGACCAGCTGGTGATGCTGTGTTTGATGCACCCCAGGATGCGGGTTGCCCTCTTGGCTGCCAGGGCACACTGCAGGCTCCTATTGAGCCTGCTGCCAACCAGCGATCCCTTTCTGCAGGGCTGCTCTGCAGCCATGCCTCTCCCAATTTATACTTATGCCCTGCGTTACTCCATCCCAGGTGCAGAATCCGGCATTTCAACTTGTTAAATTCCACCCTGTTAATCATCGCCCAATGCTCCAATCTATCTAGATCCCTCTGCAAAGCCCCTTGTCCCTCAAGAGAGTCAACAGCACCTCCCAGTTTGGTATCATCAGCAAACTTGCTAATGGTGCATTCAACTCCTGCAACCAGGTCTATCTGTCTGAGCAGAATTGGTGAAACGGAAACCAGCCATCAGCTGTTACTAACATCTAGGACCTCTTAGGCCGGTGGAACAGTATCTCGCCTTGCTAGAACCCGGAGGCATGTAAACATTGTTGTGTGGTCAGTGATACAAAACTTGCCGACAGGTCCCAGGTACTTGATCTAGTCTAATAGCTAAAGAAAACAGTTGAGCAGTGCAGAATTTGTACTATGCCTGGGATTTAATAGAAAAATAACAGCATAAAAGAATAAAATCTAAGCACTGGCTTACTCAAATTGTATTCACATAGCTTTGGCAGCTGCTCTATTCACAATCAGACTTCCCGTGAAACATGGGGTGAAGAACTGCTCAAGAATTACATAATTTCCAAAGTTTTTCAAGTGTTTTTGGAGCCACAATAGTTGCAGTTAGTGGCTATTTATGAATATCGTCTGGGATATGTTAGATCAATGGGGTTAAATGCAGATCCTTAGTCCTGTGTGAAGGTAGACTTTGAAAAAATTGAGCGTATCAGGACACATGCACACAGGGAGACCTGGTAGAAAATATAAAACTGATAGCAGCACTTTGAAGTATGTGTGGAAGCCAGCAAGGGTAAGGAACAGGCAGAAAAAATTATGTCCTCCATCTCACCATGGATATGAGATTGCAAACAATGGCTGCCTAGAATGGCAACTAAGAAAATCACCTGGAAGCTTTAATAATACTATGATTCATGCAGGAATATCATTTGGGAAAAATAAGATCCATAAACCAGCTACCTGTTGAGAACTGAGCATTGCTGAACCTTTAATATGTAATAAATATAACACAGTTTGGCAATTAGTGGCAGCAGCAGAGTTCATGTCACTCCTGAAATAACAGATATCCAATTTAAAAACAAAGGTACTGTGAAAAAGGACTCTTTTACAAGCAAAGACAACTGCAGAACTGGTGAGAGCCTGCCTTCCAAGAAAACACACCAGCTAAAAAAGAATAAAGTGTGTTTAATTTACAATCCACTCAACAGCATAGAGACAGAAAGCCATATTGAGAGGCCCAGAATGCAGCATCCGACAGTACAAATGGCTAAGAACTTAAGTAGTCACATATACCCATGAAAGTATGACTGGATTATGCAAATACTATTCACACACACAAAAAAGAAATTGGAAATAATGGACAAAAGGAAAATTGCAAGATAGGCCCACAAGCGAGGGGTGAAATAGTGATAGCAACTACAGACAAATATTGGATTGCCCAGTACGTTGTGTCGTAGGTCTCCATAAACTGATACAGAAAATCCATAGGAATAGATATTACAGCATTCAAAACATCAAATCAGGAAAAACTGGAAGGACCTTTTGTGCCTAGGCTAAAAATGCAAGCTCAGAATGCTAACAAACAAAGTGCAAAACTATCAGGTAAACACAGAAAGCTTTAGGTGGGAAGGGACCTTTGGGTCTCTACTCCAGTCCCCTGCTCACAGCAAGGCCAACTTCAAAGGCAGGTTGGGTTGCTCAGGGCCTTGTCTATTAAAAGAAAAATGCAAGAGGATAACATGATTTCCAATTACCATCTGTTCAAAGCTGATGCAATTATACGTGGAAGCAAAATAGGCATAAATAACTTTTTATACCGTTATTTTACAAGCTGCCGAGAAGCAATGCTACTATGGCCGGTAAACTGAATTTGTTCGTGAGGGGATTTGAGAAGTCCTTTTTGGACTGTTTCAGTGATTTTTTAAATCAGTTGAAGTAGCCAGGCTGTTTGTGCAGCATGGGGAGCCTTGAAGAAGTGTCAGAGCAAGTAAATTCTAGACTCCTGACACCTTCAAAGTGATCGCCATTCGCTCTCTGATATATGTTAAAATGAATCTATCACTAGTGCTGTAATACACCTTCCCACGCCCAACTGGCATTGCTATCTCAAAAGTTCAAAGACAAAAAAATTAGGGTTTTGTTAGATGATGGAGGGGGGTGTGGTATGAAAGATAAGAAAGTGATTATAGGAACTACAATCTGCCTTTTTAAGGTCCTAGTTTTTAAGGACCTAGTGCGGCGGGTTGACCCTGTCTGGATGCTGGGTGCTCACCAAAGCCACTCTATCACTCCCCTCCTCAGCTGGACACGGGGAGAAAAAAATATAATGAAAGTCAAGATAAGGACAGGGAGAGATCATTCACTAATTACCATCATGGGCAAAACAGACTTGCCTGGGGGAATTTAGTTTAATTTATTACCAATCAAATCAGAGTAAGATAATGAGAAATAAAGCCAAATCTTAAAACACCTTCCCCACCCCTCTCCCTTCTTCCCAGGCGCAACTTCACTCCTGAATTCTCTGCCCCCTCCCCGCAAGCAGCGCAGGGGGGTAGGGAATGGGAGTTGCGGTCAGTTCATAACACATTGTCTCTGCTGCTCATTCCTCCTCGGGGGGGGCTCCTCACACTCTTCCCCTGCTCCAGTGTGGGGTCTCTCCCACAGGAGACAGTCCTCCATGAACTTCTCCAACATGGGTCCTTCCCACAGGCTACAGTTCTTCACAAACTGCTCCAGCGTGGGTCCCTTCCACAGGGTGCAGTCCTCCAGGAACAGACTGCTCCGGTGTGGGTCACCCACGGGGTCACAAGTCCTGCCAGCAAACCTGCTCCAGTGTGGTCTCCTCTCTCCATGTGTCCACAGGTCCTGCCAGGAGTCTGCTCCAGCATGGGCTTCCCACAGGGACACAGCCTCCTTCGGGTGCATCCACCTAATCTGGCATGGGCTCCTCGACAGGCTGCAGGTGGATATCTGCTCCACCATTAACCTCCATGGGCTGCAGGGGGACAGCCTGTCTTCACCACAGGCTGCAGGGGAATCTCTGCTCCGGTGACTGGAACACCTCCTCCCCCTCCTTCTTCACTGACCTTCGTGACTGCAGAGTCCTTTCTCTCACATATTCTCCTCTCTCCAGCTGCCATTTTTGTGCAGCAGCTTTTCCCCCTTCTTAAATTTGTTATCCCAGAGGCCCTACCACCATCACTGATGGGCTCAGCCGCAGCCAGCCGCGGGTCCATCTTGGAGCCAGCTAGCATTGGCTGTATCAGACATAGGGGAAGCTTCTAGCAGCTTCCCAGAAAAGCCCCCTCTGCTACCAAAACCTTGCCACGCTAACCCAATACACCTAGTTTCAAGTAACAGCCTAAAATGAATGAAACCCTTTCTAAACAGCTACTACAAAGCAAGCTAGCGCAAACCTTTTAGCAAACAAACTTCTACAGACACTTTACTTAAGGTACAGACACTTTCACTTAAAGACTTTCTTTAAGCTTAGGCAAGATTTCAGTGCCAGTTAATGTGCTCTAGAAGTCCAGAAAATTGACTCCTACTGTCCAAAACTGACTGGTATACAGCTCGGTGTTCTTAGGCTGAGCATGTGTTAACAGAAAGCATTATCTATACTGGATACAGACCACGTCTGACCATGAAACAATCACACACAACAAGCCACTTCATCCACTGTCATTGGCTAAAAGTGAGGAGAGAAAAAAGGTGTAATTCTGCCTCCGCAGAATTATCCAGCCTCTTCTGGGCTATGCCTCGGAGACCTTGTTCATATAAAGAATGAAAATTCCTCACAGCAAATTCCTCCTCTGTGATAAGCATATTGACACAAATCCAGCTCACAGATGAGAGATCTGTGGCATCTGAGGTTAGGTAGCAAGCAGCTACCCTTCAAATCTGTATGCAATACAGCTCAGATGTTTCCACTCTGTTACTAATCAAGCTAGTCAGAGTATTCAGTATTAATCTTAGCTCTTTTGTGTCAAAAAATGTTCTGAATTAATCTCAGTTCTCTTTCAGACGTATTTACTTCTTCATTTTGGAAGAATAATTTCAGAAACAATTGTTCAAAGTTCTGATTCCAAGAGAATCGCCCATTGTTCCCTTTTTCCTTGTGGCAATTTGTCAGCCTTCCACCTAACAGTTATTGGGAAATGATGTAATTAGACAAACCCCTGCAAAAGAGTTGCTCGCTAGAAGTCAAAGAATCTATTCTTCATCCTCTGTGAGTTTATCGGTCATCAGTATCCTGATCTATTAGTTTAGATTGCTCTCAGGCCGTGTTTCTCAGCACCTTCTACAATTCCCAGTTACAACTACTCTATTTTAAATATACATATTTTAAAAAGCAGATGTGGCCCAAGCAGAAGGGTATGCCAGCTCCTAGCACTGCTGTGAACCAACTGTGCAAAAAACGGGTGTTCTGTAACAAAGCTTTTGTCATCTTTCTATCAGATTATTTTTAGAATGCACTTTTCAGTGTTTTTTTCCCCATCTCTTGAAGAGGCAGACTTCATCCTGAAGCATGCCTGCAGCCTAGTATTGGGTTAAAATTACCATACAGACAGTTGATGGGGACAACAAAGGGAACAATGGGCAAAACACGATCTACATGTATGTCTCACTAGGGCACCTGTTTTGAGTAGGGTATCATAATAATAATAATAATAATAACAACCAAAACAGCTGTACAAATGAAACAAATGCAGTTACGCGAGTATAGGAGAACCTCGCAGTCTGGCTCCAGTTCACCCAGCAAAACTACCAGGAGTAGGAGGCTGGGGTGAATTTAAACCAGCCACAGTGCTTTACAGAAGAAAGTTATGAAAATGAGTTAGGAACAGGCTGAACCAAGGTCTGCTTTATAAGCAGCAAGGGTAAAGACTCTTTCTCCACAGGAGAGCTTGGGGCTTGCTAGAAAGACAAGAGCATGGATGAGGCACTGGAACTATATGTTAACATACGTCCTTCTAACTACTGCAGCGCAGTCCCTGAATTCCCTTTCCTTTGTGCCTTCCTTCCACCACTCCCACAGTCCTGCTGTTACAAAGGAAACCATCTTCGATAACGTAGGTTGTGACGCTAGAGGGACTGCTCAACTGTACTTCGCACAAAATAGCTGTACTTGTACAAAAATAGCTGAGAACCCAGCTGTCTTTTGGGGTCCAATTTTGCAGTGGTTTCAGGAGTAGATTTTGAAGCACTTCCATCAACTCAATTTTACAGTCATGAAACAAAGGGAAATGCCTCTCTCGTTATCAGCTGTTGGGGCCAAACACAGCATTAGGGCTGGGTGTAAAGTCCTAGGACCCTGCAGCCCACCCAGTAGACCAGACTTCTGCCCCATGAGTTAACAGTTATTTCTTCAGTCAGCTGCTGAGTTAAAAAATTTGTACAACTGAATCATTCGGTTCAATACTCAAGAGGAAAAAGGACAGAACAGCCTTAAACAGACAAAGATTCTAAATTCATAAGAGACTTGGAGACAGAAATACTTCTGCCATGGCTGTTTGCCCGGAAAAGGAAACATAAGATGTATTTGCAACATGTTAGGATGAAAAACTGGGTGATGATTTGATTTTTTTTCTCTTTTCTCTATTAAGGTTTATTACTTCATGGAAGCAATGTATTTCAAGGACATATTTAATCACTGAGGGCTACTGGCAGTCAACAGGCATCGGACCAGCCACTGGAAGTCAATGAGGCATTAGACCTCAAACAGCTGGCTAGTGGATGAGGCTGCAGAGGTGAAGAGGCTGCAAGGGAGATGATAGACTTACAAAGCATACAATGTCCAGGAGAGGGTGGAGCTGCAGAAGCGCGATTGTGAGAGGCAGGGTGAAATTTCAAGTTGGATTATGCTTTTCCATCATTTAGTACTCCCAGTGGCTCCCCTTCCTTGAACGTGCGTACTCACCCCTACTTCGGGAGGGTCTGGAAGCCAGCCCAGTTCACCCTGCGCAGTGCTTGTGTCGAGCAGATCCACTGAAAAACAGAGGGAAAAAAAGTAAAATCAGTGAACCAGCTCTTATGGCTTGTGGAATGGCTTCATCCTTGTCCTGTCACAGAAGACAAAGTTGGCACTTCCTTGAGCCCACAGCCCCATTCCTTTGTGACCTTTTACCTTCAAAAAGCACAGATAGAAGAAGGATGGGAAGATACAAGACAGTGCAGCTAGTCAGGAGTTAAAAGGTTTTCCTCATGTAAAAGAACCCCTTCTCTTCCACCCTCCTCTAAAGTAACACCCACACACATCCAGAAAAAATGCAACCCCGACAAATTTTTGCTTCCTAGAGCTGACCCAAAATGGGAGCAGAAGGCTGAAGCCTATTGAAATGGGAATCCAGCATTAGCAGCTGAATACAGCTTTGCTTGGAATAGGAAGGCAGCAGACAAAATGAATGAAGAGGCAGGTGATCAAATAAATTACCAACACAAAAGATCAATCAGTGTCCCCTGGGGGTACTATTCAGTGCTTGAAGCACAGTGGGAAACTACAGAGGCAGTGTGAAGTCATAGAAGGGACTTTCCACCATCAGAGTACCCAAAAGCCATGAGATGCATCAGTTGCTCAAACTGCTGGACCTTCTACCTCTGACCCAGGCTGACCACCATCTGATGGTGGCCTGGAAATCATTTCACTCTCTCCCCGCCACGACTGTTTTAGCCATGACAGCAAGAGAATAACAGCTCCTGGCCATAGCATTGAGGCCTCTTGCAGAATTGCCCCACATGGCTTTGTTAAGCCTTGGCTCCTGGAGTCAGAGAACCATAGAATGTGTTGGGTTGGAAGGGGCCTTCAAAGGGCATCTAGTCCAACCCCCCTGCAGTAAGCAGGGACATCTTCAACTAGATCAGGTTGCTCAGAGCCTCATCAAGCCTGGCCTTGAATGTCTCCAGGGATGGGGCCTCCACCACCTCTCTGGGCAACCTGTTCCAGTGTTTCACCACCCTCACTGTAAAGAACTTCTTCCTAATGCCTAATCTAAACCTACCCTGCTCTAGTTTAAAGCCATTGCCCCTCGTCCTATCGCTACATGCCATTGCAAACAGCCCCTCCCCAGCTTTCTTGTAGGCCCCCTTCAGGTACTGGAAGGTCACTATAAGGTCTCCCTGGAGTCTTCTTTTCTCCAGGCGGAACAACCCCAACTTTCTCAGCCTGTCTTCATAGGAGAGGCGCTGCAGCCCTCGGATCATCCTTGTGGCCCTCCTCATGGACCCGCTCCAACAGGTCCATGTCCTTCCTGTGCTGAGGGCTCCAGAGCTGGACACAGTACTCCAGGTGGGGTCTCACGAGAGCAGAGTAGAGGGGCAGAATCACCTCTCTGGATCTGCTGGCCACGGTTCTTTTGATGCAGCCCAGGATGCGATTGGCCCTCTGGGCTGCGAGTGCACACTGTTGGCTCATGTCCAGTTTTTCATCCACCACTACCCCCAAGCCCTTTTCCGCAGGGCTGCTCCCTATCACATCATCCCCCAGCCTGTATTGATAATGAGGATTGTCCTGACCCAAGTGCAGGACCTTGGCCTTGTCGAACTTCATGAGGTTTGCACGGGCCCACCTCTCTAGCCATGTGACAAAGGAGAAATTCAGCAGTACGTTCATTTTTAGCCCTCAAAGAAATTTGAAAATGCGATCAGGGTTTGTCCTCAAGTCTTGATCTGAAGAGAAATTAAAAATGTATCACTTTGTAGGCAAACTGGGAGAAGGGAGAGGAGTTGGGAGTAAGTCGTGCTGCTGGATGTGCAGCTTCGTGCCTGCCTTTGGGTCTGCCGGTGCTGCCAGGACAGACTACTGGTTTCGGTGCACCTATTGCAGCCCCACTTCGGGAGCACAGGAAACAGGAAAAATTCCTTGGATTCCCTTTTAGATTCCTGTGGGTGTATTCAGAGGGGTCATTTCTAAACATCTCAGAAAAGAATTTGGGGGTGAAAGGTAGGAGGGGGAAAATATTTAAATGGTATTTAAATAACCAGATTTCCTCCCCCTCATCTGACTGCTTTACAAATACTGCCTGCCAACTACAAGTAATAGAGTGTAAAGTGCAGATCAGCAAAAGTCCTGTGGAATGAGGAAGCAGGCTGCGGGCCCAGAATCAGAGATAAGAGGGATTGCACTGCTGTTCTCACCTCTGAAACACCCTTTCGGGATTGGGAGAAGGGAAAAGCAGGAATCCAGGTTTTGCAAGTTCGCGGTGTTCACAGCATGGTCATATGGCAAAACCTTCCTAGCCACAGACTCCCTGTCCAGACAAGGCTCCTCACTCACTTCCCTCCTGCTCTCAGTCTCCCTGTTTGAGATACTGTTCCTGTGTTGTTGGCTCCAAAAACTCTCAGGGTGAGGTAGCCTGTCCTTCCAGAACCATCACCCAGATAATATCTATCCCACGCACTTCAGGCCTGCAGCAGTGATGTGGAAGTGAGAGGGGCTGAATGGCAAGTTCTATCAGAGCAAGGGAAAAGGAACTCGGCAGCGGCCAGGACGGGAACCTTGCAGAGCCCGTGTGCCATGTGCCATGCCACTGCACCGCCAGCAGCAGCTCCTTCAGCTGCCAAGTGCTCACCGGAGGGGGTGAAGTCCACTCTCAGGCAGTACCTCTCAAAGTGAAACCCACAACGGGGATCCTCCAAGGAAAGGAATAATGAGTCAGCAAGACTACAAGAGCACGGGGAGTACTCTGGAGCTACCAGCTCTTTGGTCCAGAGCCTCACTGCTAGGAATCTCATGTGGCTGTCCAGCCACATGGGAGGAGATCGCCCCAAAAAGAAGAAAGACTTCAGATAAGAGAGGACGCCAGGGAAATGAGCTGTTCCCAGATAGATGCGTTAAGGAGGAGTGGATCACAGACACAGCCCAAATGAGATGGTTGAGATAGGGGAGAAGTTGGGAGAGAAGTCCCTGAGTGTTACTGCCAACTACTGGTCACACACTTACGGAAACCAGAGCCTGCGTGGAGCTACCTTATGTTACTTCTCACCTGGGCTGGCCTTCTCCACAATGTCACCTCGCTGCATGCATGTAGCTGGATGCTTAATACAAATGTGCTTGTCAAGAACGCTTTAATAGAGCACGCAGCACTCACAGAGTCTGAGATGAGCCCATGGCTGAACTGCCAGTTATGACTAAGTCCTCTCCATCGAGAGCCTGAAGCAGCAAAGGAGAGGGCTGTCCTTGGGATGGAAAAGCCCCAACACCTTTCCCTGTGTAAAGCAGAGACTAGAAGCCTCTGTCAGGAATTAACTGCAGGAGGAGGCAGCGAACAGGACAGAGATTTACTCTTCTCACCTCTCTATTAAAATTCCCATTCCCTACTTGTTTCATAACCACTGCGCAACTGCCAAGATGGAAGGAAAAAAGATCACTACATCTAATAAAAGGGACTAAGTGGAACAGAGAAGGGAAGCAAGGGAGTCTTACAAGGAGAGATGGAAGAGGAAATTGTAAAGCCCAGCTCTACCTTCCAACACTGGGCTAGATGAAAGAGACTGCCTCACCTTCCAAGCCTTCAAAAAAATGACTGTCCGCTTGCTCACAAGGGTTAACTCCCAAGAGGGCTTCGGGAGGAAACTGCGGGGGTGTTGGGGGGGGGGCAGAAACTTTCTGAGTTTGTGTTTAAACTTGTTATCTGCAATGCTTATGTTTAAGGCAAACAGAGGCAGAATTCTTTTGGATCACTGGATAAGCGGAGGCATTTGTGCTTCAACATGGGAGGGGGCGGAGAGGGAGGGGGAGAACTTACCTGGGCTCAGTTCACTGAGCCACCAAGAGTCAGATGGGGTTTGCTCCTGGCCTTTGTCCCCCCAACAGCCACCAGCCCTCCCCAAACACCCCGGTTCCTCTCGAACTCCCTCTGGGCAGGCTGTGGTGTCCCTTCGGCCCCATGCGTGGAGGCCAGATCCTGTTCCCTGCTCCTCAGAGAGGTCCCTCTCTACCTGCCCGCCCAAACCCAAGCCTGCAGGCGGAGGCACCAGCGGGTCCCACGCTTACCTTCTTTCCCAGGCACCTCGGGAGGAAGGAGAGCCCCAAAGAGAAAGAGCCCCAGGGAGAGCTTGATCCCGCCGCTCCAGGTCCTCAGCTCCATGCTGGCTGGAGAGGGGGGCTGGCTGCCAGCCCCTGCCCGCTCTCCCGGCTCAGGCCTCCGCCGAGCTTTGGCTCCCGCTGGCAGTGCATGAACCTCTCCCGCAGCCTCCTGACGGCAGCGCACACATTGCACAACCTCCCTGCCTGGCCCACAGTTATGATGAAAGATCAAGGCAAGTGGGTGGAGAAGCCTTACTGCCTTTACCTGTTTTTAAAGGGGCTGGTCACAGACTTCCCATCTGGCAGGCAAATAAACCCACCTTAAAGGCAGCCACCTTTTTTTCCTGGGAGCCTCCCTCCACCTTTGCTCCAGTCCCGTAAAGAGGCTCCCGGTTGCCACCTCCTGGGCAGCCCTCGCCACCGTACCTGCTCCGGCCTCGCCGCCGCCGCCGCCGGGGTGGCACTCCTGACCCCCACCTCTGTCCCCGGACACCCTCCGGGGGGCCACCTGTAACTTTTAGAGACGAGAACAACCCAGACACCGCCATAGGGACGGCTCGGTCCGTTTCTCTCTGTGACAACGTGGCTACAACCACCGAGCCGTCCTTGCAGTAGATATTTAGGGAATCCGTCTGTAGGTAGTGGTAGCCGCCCATTTTGTTCCCCAGGCTGTGACAGCACGTCACAGAGTGCTAGCCGTGCGACTTTATCCGGCAGAGTTAGTGTTTTCCTTTCAGCAAGCTCCTCAGCATCACCGGGAGGTGCCTGCTTTTCGATACAAAAATCACGGGAGAGCAACTGAGCCAGAAGGGTACTCGCTCTGCTCAGGAAGTCCTCATGGGACTTTTAGTTTCCTCCTTGAAGGACATAAATATGAAAGAACTTGCTTTTTGTGGTATCTCTTTTGCCATTGATCGAGGATGTTACTCCCACCCATACGCAGCTGTTACACCCCTCCCCATAAAATACAGCTGACATTATTCCTCCACTTGCTGTAAGGCTGCATTCCTCCTGCTCTCTTCCTCCTCCTCCCCAAGGAAGGCTAAAGAAAGGACTTTGTCGGGTTGCCTAGAGAAGCTGGGGGATCTCCACCCTTGGAGATGTTCCAGACTTGTAAGGACGCAGTCATGAGTGACTTATCTAGCTTTGGAGTCAGCCTGGCTGTGAGCAGGCACTGGGACTATGGACCTCCTGAGGTCCCTTGCATCTAAATCTTTCAGCGAGTTCTGTGAATGTCTAACCATACATCTTGGAAAACCAAATTCTATCCCAAGAAATCTGAGCACAGGCAAGAGAAATTTGAAAACAAATGGTTAAAATACTAAGCTTTAAATTTTACACAGCACATGAAGTAAAATGTCAGTACAAATAATTCAAACATTAATGTCATTCTGAGTAATTATATCTTAAATTTATTCCAGTTTAATCCTGTCTAAAGTGATCTTTCTCAGTCTATGGTGCTAAGTCTCAAATTTTTATGCCCACCTTTCCCCACATTTGAATGACTCCCATTGCAGCACCAATATAAGGTTTCCCTGTCTACATCCCATACCTTGAGCTTGCACCAGTGTAATGTATCCATTTCAGCCTCCATCTGTACAATACTGCGCCTTCTTCAGTCTATGACGTAGCAACGGGGCAGATGGACCCGCGGCTGACGTCTCCTTTGTGACGGGACAGCATAGATGAGGCCTACATAGAACAAGAAACGTGAAAGAACCATTTGCAACTGGAGGGTAAGGCTCAAGGGCAGCTGAGGAGCTCATATCCTTCCTAAGGCAAAAACCCACAGTGTTACAGCCTTACATTCAGTTCCTTGAGGCTACCTGAGTTTGCATCTGTAGAATCTCAGACGTGCCAAAGCTCTGGGGTGAAGAACCTGGGGATGCTCTGTCCCTGTTCTGTCAGTGGGCAGATACTCAGCACATTTGATCTAAGCCGTCTGGAATAGGCAGGAACAGACTTACTGGAGAGGAAGGCCTAAGGAAGATTCACTTTCTTTTTCTCCCTCTTGTTAGTGTTGGCTGGTGGGGGTCAGACATTGGGGTATTCCAGCTGACAGTGGCCAGAAATTGCATACACCACTTTGTCATTTTGTAGATTGGAGTTAATCTACTGGAGCTCCCAGTAAGAATGTGTACGACGGTAGACAAACAAAATATGGTCTAAAGTTATAACGAGATCAAGCTCTGCAGCAAATCTCTAAACAAGTGGAAACATAAAAAAAAACCGGAAACCCCAAATGCTTGGAACTTTACTGTTCTCTGTAAAAGCTCTGCTGCATTGCTTTGCCATGTGTCCTCTGCACCAAAATGCGGATCCAGAGGGAAAAAGAGGGAATCTACAGAGAGGCTGTACCCAGTACAGTGGACTGCTACATGTGAATTATTCGTACAACTCTGTTGAGTACTTCATTGACAAGATCCTTTTGCTTGTGCATCACAAGGTTGGATTTTTAATTTATAAACTGTTGGACAAAGCTAATTCCCTGAACTAACTTAATTTCAAAAAAATCTTTATCTTTACAATCGTATTCTATGATTTACACCTCCACAAGCTTTTCACTGTCATGGCTTCACAGTGAGCTTCACAGTGCTTTTTGATGGTAAGAAGATAACTGCATCTTTTAAACTCACTCTCAGCACGTCTCTGAGTTGAATCTCATCCGGTGTTTCTAGTCCCCCTGAGTATTTCTGAAGCGCAGGGCATATTTTTTTCCTCCCATTTCCCAGTATCCTGTTTTGTGTATCGCTGAGATTAGGTATCTGGCTGGAAAATATCACTACACAACACACCTGGGATATCCTCCTACAGAAATGTGGGCTTGTGGTGAGGGAACTGAGGAGGAATGGTATGCACCAGGCCTTGTCTTGGTGTACTTTTGGGACAGTCAAAGGGCACTCCCAAGACTGAGTTGGGACGTGCTTCTTTTGAACTGCAGTTCAGACAGAACTCTTTCATCTATTTCATATAAATTGTTTACTGTATTTGCTGCTCCTCACATTTTAGAAAGAGCTGCGAGTTTCACCATTGCGCTGTTAAATGTCCTTCTAGACGATGAACGAAACTGAACCTAGAAACAATCCCTACAGTTCCTCCCTTGATATCACTTCCCAAACTATCAAAGCATCCCTACATCTGTCAGCCTTTAGTACTGGTAACTTGAGTCTGTGCATCTTGAACTGGCTTTCAGTAAGGTGTTATAGTAACATAGATGTGTAGGGCTCCCCGGGGCCCCAGTCACATCCTGCAACAAGCCCACTTCAGACTAAAGGATAAACTTGCCCTTGTTTTGTGGCCTCTGATTCATTCCTTATTAACTAATTCTACAACTCTAAGAAAAACCTGTGACAGCTCTGTAGAGCCTAGGGGACGCTTGGTTTTGATGTTTCATTCCCTGTAGAGAATTCGTGCACTCTCTCTCTCTCTTATTCTCACGTCCACGACCACAGTTTAATATTCTAGTGTTTTCTTTTTTATCTTGGAAAGTTTTCTGGCTCTACTCCACCAGCAATTATCTTAGAATATTTCAAACAGCTGACTTCAGGCGGTCTTTCTGCAGAAAATAGACTCCTACCATCTAGTGGTTTAAGCTGTTAAATTAGTTTTGTACATGGACTTTTTTTCATTCAGAAACTCAGATTTACTTTAAACAGGTATTTTTAACTCTTACAAAGGATTACAAGTGAGCCCTCTGGATCATAAGGTGGCCACACCTAGCTTAGGGACTTGAGGACTTGACTGCACTTGATGGCCAGCATACCGGTGGGAAGAACTAAACATGGACTAGAAGGCCAGTACCCCTGCATAAAATTACACTTACTTATTCATCAACAACGTACACATAGGTGTTTCTCTACCGATGCACTGGCTGGACACCTAATTAGGCACAGAAGAGTATTTCCACTGTTGACTGATCTACAGGCTTTCTTGTCTCTTGATAAACTACCCTGCATGTGGTCTGCCGTGGTCTTATTGGGCTTGCAAAGTGGGAGGAAATGGAATTATTGTACCATCCTGGAAATGAGGAGGATCTTTCTTTTCCCCAGAAATTACCTGAGAAAATTCTCTTGCCTTCATATCCCGGTTCTGCTCCCCCTGGTGGTCCAGCGCATGCGGAGCCCGAGAGGTCCCGGTTACCCCAAGGTGCTGTGGCAGGAGCTGGGACCAGCCCATTCCACCCATCGGGACCACCTGGAGTTTAAGGGTGATGCAATCAGTTTTCTCTGGTGACGGCTGGGATTGTGTTTCTTGTGTTTCTTCCCAAGTTAATGCTTCTGGTCCACAGGGAAGCTATGAGAAATCGAGGGACCTATTGCAAAAAGAAAAAAAAAAAAAAAACGAACCACCAAAAAAACCCAAAACCTAACCAAAACAGGGCTTCACATATGTCAGGATGCTACATTTTGGATAGGCAAGTGGAAAGCAATGCAAACTCGGTCATAATATAATCTGATTCATATTCCCATTCATAAATCTGCCCTACATGGTTACTGTAAGTTACTTTCAAATAGATATTATAGCACATTATATACTTACACATCAAAAAAGTGCAGTTCTACACTTACCACATGCTTCCTGGGCACATTTGATGGTATTTATCTTGGTGGCATTAAGTTTTCACTTTTTTATTACTTTTATTACTGACTCAGGGAAAAAAAAAAAAAAGGAAGAAAAAAAGAGCAGAATTCAATTTCTGCTTGAGCATTAGTAACACAACAGCATATGTGTGATAAACATAAAATTTGACCCAGAGAAAACTGATTTCTAGTGAAGATGCTCATGATTTCTTCAACTAAGTTGTAGAAAAATAGGGTTGTAATATTTTCAGCAATTGAGTCACAGCTCATAATATAGCAATAGTAGTCTCTGCATGACAAGTACCTATCTCTGTAATTTGCTCATGTTTTCTAGTTGCTGTTTCCCACTCTTGGATTAGTTGTGCTTAAGTGTGAAAATACCTCACTAACATTGAAAAAAATCATTAACATTAATAACATGCAGTAAGCAGCCATATCACTAGTCACTTTGATAGTGTGATTTTAAATTTCTTTTTTCTACGCTGATAGCTGAATGCGTGAGTTAATCTTTTAAATTCTGGATTTTTTAACAGCAATTTTAAAGCCTTTATGTCTGTTTCAAATCTGCAGTTATTTTTATGGTCCTCTTCCTGACAAATTAGAGTTGCCTCCACAATCTAACACCCTCGTTTCTTGCTGTTGTAGCTTAATCTTGGTGTTGCAGTGTTGCACTGTTGCTGTCCTGTGCAGAAATGAAATAGTTGCCGCTGGTCACTGTGTTAACAACCTACGTTCGTCCTGAGCATTTTCAATGTTGACGTTAAAAGGAGATATTTGAAACAGACACCTTGCTGTCTTGCAGGTGGAGAGACGACATTGATTGTGGTAGCATCTTCCCAAGTCACTGTCAACCTTATTCCCAGTTCAGCTTCCAACTTGATTTTTGAAACTTGAACTCATAATTAAATCAAAACATGAAAACCAAAACAAATGCTGAGAACAACTGTAGACCAAAACCACAATAAAACGCGACGCAGATTTTAGGTGACCTGGTTTTCAGCAGTGACTAGGCTAGAGGCCGCGTGCTGCTGAGCCATCTGGTCTCCCCTCAGCTTTATATACCAATTTGTAGAACCAGACGGTCTTATATCTTTACATACCAATTTGTTAAGCCAGACCGCCTCGTATTTTTGCACTTATGCAGGTAAAGCCAAGGGTACACAATGGGTATTGACCTTCCCATTCTCACTTTTTCCTGGACTTGTGCAGGAAAGATAACTGAGCACAGCAGGATCTTTAGAGCCAAGAGCTTTAGGTTAGAGATACAGTGCTGGGATTATTAATAGCACCTTCAGTCAGCTTTTTGATGTGGGGATGATGGCAGGGCAAAGTGAAACTGACTCTGAAACCAACCAGCTGACATGGAGCTTCACCTCATTCCTCAACTCCACTTTGGTCTCCTGATTATTTCTTGTCCTGTGTTCCTGGTTGCTTCCAGAGGCAGTCCTGTGAAGGGGACTTACTGCCTACACAACAACCCAGATGGAAAAGAAGAAGCTTTCAGATTCTAGAAATTTTTTATTCTGGGGGGGAAAGGCAGAATATTTAAGCATATTTGTTCCCCATTAGCCTGTTTATAGGAGCGTGGACTTTATTTTTTTATATCATATAGGGTCCTCTCAGATTTTATATGCTGGGTGAGTAATTTCATATAATGTCACAAAACAATCTCAGGAACGACTTGACTTACCTCCTTTCTTCTGTAAATCTTCTAGCTATAAATATCTTAGAGAGAAATTCATTCCCTCTAAGAGAGAGAATTCTCATATCATTCATTCTCATAAAGAGAAATAGCATTCTAGTTTTTATCATGGTAAAGTCAATATGGCTATTGTCCTTGGCATGTTGAGTAAGAAACATGGAAAACAGGGCCCTTTTCTCAGTAAAGAAAATCACCATCTTTGACAGCTTTTCACCCTCGTGATATTAAAGTCCACTTTCTAGGTTTAATCCTGTCCCTACACTCATTTTCACTGGCTCCAACTCCATTGTTGTAAATAGCTGTATTAATTTCACCTTGATGCTTTCATTCTGCGTCAGATCAAAGGACAAAGGAAGCTATTTAGGTAAATATAGGATTATCTCCAGGTTTTCTAAGCTTTGAAAGAATCTAAAAGAAGGGATGCTGGTGGACTCACTTTCCATGAAAGCCAAAAATGGACAGGCAGTGATAACGTGCCTTTGCCTAGGGGAGTTGAATACATTGAAACATCTTCATGTTCTTAAAATTGGACTTCCATCAGAATTTTAACTTCCCTAATCCATAACAGAAACACATTCCCTTAGTAAACTTTTTGCATTTAGACTCGTAGAAAAGTAAGGAAGTATTTTTAGTGAAAGTGCATTTAATTCTCTTAGGATATTGATTATTTATAGGAACAATTTTTAGGAAATGTCTTACCTGGATTGCCAGCAAAACTGACAGTGTGCATAAAAAGGGAGTTTTCACTGGTTTCTCTACATTGAAAAGGAGATTTCACTGGTACCTTACCAGTATCAGTGGTACTAGTGGCACTCAGAAAAAAAAAAAAAAGTGGCACTCAAAATACCACTTTGAAGTACCTTCTTACGTGATGGTACCTCTTTGAATGGCATGTACTGGACCTTGAGTACCCTGGACGTTGCTCAACATACCTGTCATTGTCCTCCAAACCCTCTTCATTTCTGAGCCCATGGACCACACCGATGAGATCTTACAGGCCTTACAGGTTGAGCTCCGGCGCTCAACCACTGATGAGATCTGTGTTCTCATCTAGTGCCTTGCTCCGGGCAGCCTTTACAAAATTAATTGCGAGGATGAATACTCTGTTTTTATGGCTGTGAAAAGCATGAAGGGATTCTTAGAGATGTCTTAGCTGGTTTCATTGAAAACCCTCATGACACCTGTGTTTGCCAGACCTCAGACCTCTGCAAATTTTTGGATGTACGCATACTATTTCCAAGAAAGGACAGGACCATTTGTGGTGGAATGCAGGTCCGACCATTACTCATACACTGGGGGGTCTTGAAATCCTACCCTACCCAACCCAGATAATTATGATGCCCACGGAAAGATCTTTGCCCTATTCATCTTTGCTTGGAGGTGGAATATGCAGTTGTCTAACTCTGCACTGCGTGACTGGCTCTTGCTGTTCACTGTGAAGTTCTGAAAAGGACTTGGAAATTTTCTTATTTTTTTCTGTGCTCATGCCCTACATGAGGATGTTGCTGTCTTACTTCACTTGGGCACCCTCCAGTTCTCAACATACAGTGTACTGGGTCAACAGGACTGAAACAGACACTCGTGAAAGGGTGTGGGGGTGGGTGGAAAAGGGGCCTCAGGCAGCTCCTGGCAATTGAAAGATAACATTTCAAAAGAGTTCTGACGTCTCCTATGCATTGTTGCCACTCTGACATCATAAGCTTCCCTCTTCCCACTCTCATCCCTGAGTCCTCTCTACAGATCTGTACAGTAAAGGCCTGCAGTCAACACAGCTGGGCATAGGAGAGGGGAAAAGGGTGCTGTGAATAGGCACAAGAATACCTGTGGGGACAGGAGGAGGGATAGCCTTGGGCGCTGGGTTATCTCTTCACTCCATTCGTCTGCAAGGACATTGGCTGGAGACTGCGTCTTTGCAGAAAGTCCCCATTGCTAGTTGTGCTTCCCACATGTATCTCACAACTAAAGAGCTGGGAATCTCGCCTGGCTGCTGTTTGAGTCATGGCATCCCTCCCAATGGTGTCATCTCTCCCAAAGGCATCATCCATGTCCTTGCCATGAGGACAGGTCAGCTGAAGTGCCCTCTCAATCAGCAGCTGTTCATGAGGAATATCTCTCATTCAGGACACAGCCCTGCTGTCTTCTCACAGCTAGCAGCAGATCACAGAACCACAGAATCACAGAATTTTCAGAGTTGGAAGGGACCTCTAGAGATCATCTAGTCCAACTCCCCTGCTAAAGCAGGATTGCCTACAGCACATTACTCAGGACTGCATCCAGGTGGGTCTTGAAAGTCTCCAGAGAAGGGGACTCCACAACCTCCCTGGGCAGCCTGTTCCAGTGCTCTGTCACCCTCACCATAAAGAAGTTTTTTTCTCATATTTGAACAGAACTTCCTATGTTCCAGCTTGTGCCTGTTACCCCTCTTCCTGTTACTGGGAGCCACTGAAAAGATTCTGGCTCCATCCTCCTTAAACCCACCCTTTAGACACTTGTAAACATTAATAAGGTCTCCCCTCAGCCTTCTCTTCTCCAGGCTAAAGTGTCCCAGCTCCCTCAGCCTTTCCTCATAAGGGAGTTGCTCCAATACCTCAATCACCTTTTTTGCCCTACGCTGGACTCGCTCCAGTAGTTCCCTGTCCCTCTTGAACTGGGGAGCCCAGAACTGGACACAGTATTCCAGTTGTGGCCTCACCAGTGCAGAGTAGAGGGGGAGAATGACCTCCCTTGACCCGCTGGCCACAATCTCCTCTATGCAGCCCAGAATTCCGTTGGCCTTCTTGACGACAAGGGCACATTGCTTGTGATAGTCATATCTCTGCTACCCCATGCCCGCAACTGCCAGAAACACATGAGGGCGTCTACCAAGATTTTGATCAGTATTATAAACCTCAGTCTCTTTCTGTCCCCAGGTTTTTGAGCACATCAATACCTCCTAGAAACCTCTGCTGTAGAATCTCAGAAGGGACCTCTGGAGGTCTCTATCCCAGCCCACTGCTTACAGCAGGATTAACTTCAAAGCTTGATTTGACTTGACAGGATTTGAAATTGATGCTTCAGTTTTGTCCTATGCTCATTACAGTTATTTACTATCTTTAAATCTTTTAATAGTATTTGATTCAAAGTACTTCTCTAATGTACTTCTAAAGTACTTCTCTATTAGTAATGTGCTTTTATTGAGATCCTCCCCTACTCATTTTTGGAAGACCTGACAGGTGATTAAAATGTTCGCTACAGCTTTGATCATTTTAAATAATGCAGCTAAACCTTTGCTCACAGCAGTAATTAGGTATTCATTGACATGAGAGCCAATATTCTGTGTTAATGTTTTAGCCTGGCTACACTGTCAACTTGAAGACAGCTTTTAATGTGAGTTTTAAATTCTACATTTCTCTTTTGTCAGATGGCTCCAAGTTAACTTCCTCAGTTACAGCGCCAATTTTTTACATTAATCAAATCCACTTACCGTAATTTTTAATGTTTTTAGCACAGAGAAAGCAAATATCACTCTGCTCTCTCAATCTGCCAAGGGCGAGAGTTGAGGGCATATGGAGTGCTGAAATTCCTTTGGATTAGACAGAGAAACAGAAGCAAGCCTTTTAATTTTTTCTCAACAATTTGGTATGTAAGAGGTGGGTTCTGAATCATAGGGTCTGTTTGGGCTTTAAAGAGCCACGGGGGAGTGAAGTATTAAGTAAAATAATGAAGTTGCTTTTTCCCCCACTGTTCCTGTCCAAAACGTATCTTCCCTAATTTGCCTGAATCATCCTGTTCCGCCTACATGTAGGAAACACACAAAATAACGCTGCTTTGCACCTTTCAGGCTCCTATGTCTGCCGCGGTCCAGCTTGGGCTGTAGCTCTCACTGGTTTTGCTAAAGAAACAACTGCAGCAATGGGATTATTACTCTTGCAATGATAGACTTAAACACTCCTCGGTCATCCTTATTTATATGATACAGTCTTTCCTGATAAAAGTCAAGTGATAGGACCGGTATCTTAGCCTTTATGTTGCCATAGGAACAATCCAAACCTAAGGTATCTCCCTGTAAAAGGAGAGATTGCTTCCTGCAGAACAGGCATAGCAAAGTCATACTCTTGTCAAATCGATGGCACTTTCATTTTCATTATCTAGAATAATTCAAAGTAAGAGGATTTTACATTAATGATCTTGCCACTTGTGATGGGATGCGGGAGCACAGCCTTCTGCTAAACTTGAGGAAGACCACAGCTCAATTTCCGTTTCTTTCTAGGTTCTTTCTTCTTCTGAACTTCCAATAACCCTCTTTAGATTTTTTTTTGCTGATAAACTTACCAGTCTAAATTTTTTTATTGACTTCCCAGTTTCCAGTTTTTACTTTCATCTTCAGAGGAAAATAATGAAACCAATACAACCGCTTAAAATAATTTTGTGTTGATCTTTTGATTGTGCTGAGATGAACATGAATGTAAACATGAGTACGTATGTGACCACAGAAGTGAGACCACAAATTGATCAAAGCTCTTCTTCCTCACAGGCCAGTAAAGCATTTCCCTTTAGGTAAAGCGCTATGTTAGAAACCTTTTTTAAGTTGTTTGGGTTGGTGGTTTTTTTTAGCAGAGAGGTCTTTTTGTCATAAATGTATCGATGCATGTTGAATTCTGCCTGGGCATTTGTCGTAGTGAAGTCTATGGAGAATCTGGTCCTAGCACGGTTTACCTGCTCTAGGTCAACCTGCTCTGGCAGGTGGGTTGGACTAGATGATCTCCAGAGGTCCCTTCCAACCCCTGCCATTCTGTGATTCTGTGATTCTATGATGGTTATGGGGCTGTTTTTTCAACACACACACCTTTGTTCTACTAACATTTACCAGACACACACATCATAGCCCTGATAGTATCCCAGTTCAGCTGAGCTGTTTTCTTTCTCTTCAACATTTTCCTGAGGACCCCTCTGATTTCCTTGTTCCTCAGGCTATAAATGAAGGGATACAGTAATGGAGTAATGTTGGTGTAGACGAGAGACACCATCTTGTCTCGAGCTGGCGAGTAACTGGACTTAGGACGAATGTACATGAAGGTGGCACATCCGTAATGTAGCAAGGTGATGGCCAAGTGTGAAATGCAGGTGGAAAAGGCCTTGCACCTTCCCACGGAGGGAGTGACACGTAACAAAGCAGCAGCAATGCAAACATAGGAGGTCAGGATCAGGAGGAAGGGGAGCAGCAGGAGGAGCACACAGGCAGCCAGCAAGGGCAGCTCAGGGGTGTAACTCTGTGTACAGGCCAGGTGTAGCACAGCAGGGACATCGCAGAAGAAGTGGTTGATGCGACGCGACTGACAGAAAGGTAAGCGGAAAACAGCCATCGTCAACCCTAGGGCAACAGCAAAGCCTCCCAGACAGCATGCCACAGCCAGCCTGAGGCAGAGCCCCTCACTCATCACCACTACGTAGTGAAGTGGCTGACAGATGGCCACGTAACGGTCGTAGGACATGGCCACCAGGAGGAAGCATTCAGCCCCACCGAGCGCCACAAAAAGGTGCATCTGGGCAGCACAACCTATGAAAGAAATGGTGCTGCCGTCCACCACTATCAGGCTGAGGAGCGCCTTGGGGACAATGACTAAGGTATAGCAGAGCTCAATGACAGAGAGCTGGCAGAGGAAGAAAAGCATGGGAGGACGGGAAGGCTCCATAACCACTGCTATGAATATCATCACGTTCCCTGCCAATGTGACCAAATGGACAATGAGAAAGATAAGGAAGAGGAGGACCCGAAGACAGAGAAGCTCAGAGAAGCCGAGCAGGAGGAACTCCATGGTTGGATCAGTGCTCTTATTGTCCCTCTCCGTGCAGCCTTCACATGGCATCTACAGGGAGAGAAACAGAAGGGAGACAGTTGAATTTGACCTGATGCCTGGCAATCGATTCCGTATAGGAAATAATGTTGCAATACTGTAGAACCAGGGTGGTAAAACTCATTGTGTGGGGAGGAAGGTGATTTCATTTAAAAACAAAACTGATTTCGCTCAGTCACATTCAACACACTCTCAGACCCATATTCTCACAACCACCAAGGTTCTTGTGCCCAAATGATCTGCCTAGAATTCTTTGCCATGACATTGGTGACAAGGAATGTCAGCTGTTGGGTCTTTGTCACTTCTTCTGAGTTGTTCTTAGGTTGGTGACCATGTGGAGGTTTTGAACATGCATTAGGTACCCTTTAGGAGTTGACACTGATTAGTCTCTCCATCCTGTTCTGCTTTTGAGAGTCACCATTGGACTCTCCTCCTGAGGAGAGGACACTCCTGATCTGAGCGTCCTAAGAAGCTGCAGATGGATGTGTTGGGATCTTGATGACCATCAACACCTAGGTCTTGCAGACATTGCAGACATCCTGCTACTGCTCCTTCTGGTGCTTCCACTCCCAGGCAAACCCATTCATTCTCTATTCACACCAACACTGCAGTTCTCTACAGCCGTGCCAGAGATGTGCAAAGACAACCAGACAGTGAGCTGAAGCTTCTGCTCTGCAGTCTGACTCCAAAAAATGGGAATCTGAGGTGTTCGCTGACTCGCTTTTCCCTTCCACACAATGAATCTGCCTCAAAGTTCACGCAGAAACAGGGTTTCAAATGGAAGGGGTCAGCGATTAGACACGAGGATTCCAAAATTAGAGCTGACATTTTGGCTGCTGACATTTATGCCTGCCTCAGCACTATGGCATCAGAGTTAAAGTAAACAAACTTCCAAACTCAAAACCAAAGATGTTCATGGCAACATACTCTATATAACAATTTTTAAAAGAGAATACAAAGCTAGTATCTTGGACTCAGAGAGAATGAGGTCTTGATTGTCACAGGAAGAATGGTAAATTCCTAGGAATGTGGAGTGATGCAAAGCTGTTTAAGTTAAGATCTAGAAAAGATCTTTAGATCTTTTGAGAGCCATATCATAATAAATTATATATACTGGTCACAGGTGGACAGTGCTCATTGCTCATGTGTTCATTGTGTCATACAATATTTACTACAAGGAATAATTCCAACTCTTTCTACACCTTACTGTAAACTAGGAATAAAAGCAGAGATTCCTTGCAGACTTCTGCTCACATCAAAACCCCAGCAATATTTAAGTATGAAAAAAGCTGGAAAGAGACATTAAATATTCCAATGCCATCAAGAGCAAATAGAAGAAATGGAAGTTGATGGGAAAAACTATTAGTGGAGATGGGGATTTTCCTGGAAAAAAGACATCTCAAAAAAGCTCCAGAAAGAAATAATCCATAAAGTTGAGGAGGTGAATCTGATAAGCCTACATGCCTCTGCCTGTATTTTTGCCACTACAATTGCTGGAACTTTCTGCCCCAAGGTTTCCTTGTAATCCAGTATCTCAGCAGGATTCAAAACATCTGGGGACTCAGGTGAATAATGAAAACATCTACAATTATATTACCTCAGGTGCAAAACTAGGAATTAAATCTCTATGTTTCAGAGCATAAGTCAGCAAAATGACTGAGTTAGGAAGAAACTTGACCACAAGCTCCAAGACAAAAGGAATGGACACTCAGTGAAGAAGAGGAAGGAGCTCTTTAGAGAGTGTACATGGAGCAGTGATCCTGCAAAAGCAGGTAACTCAACAAGGACTACTGCTAGACACAGTTCCCAGTGGTTATAAAGTCATGGCTAACTCCTACATACGCTTTTTGCTGCTGCAGGACCTCCCTGACAGCTGTTCTAAACAGTCTGGCTATAAAGCTTTCTTGACACTGTATGCAAGCAGTAGGTCTTCACGGATAAAAGGAGTAGTGGATTGATACATGATCTCAAGACTGTGGACTCAGTCACTGGGGACCAGCTGGGGCTCCCCTCACTCCAAGCACTGAGACTTTAAGAGGATTGTACTAAACACAACAAAACTAAAGAGTGGGGAAGAAACAGAGGTTTCCCTTCCTTTCATTTGGAGCTGATCACTTCAGTGACAACATACCGTCTCTGGGCTAGACGATAAGGAAATAGAGACTTCTTCCTCTTGATGATGTACACGGTTCAGTCTGGGCTGTGATTCTGTTTCTTGCCCAGTCTGGGGTCCCTGTGGCTGTGAGTGTCCCTAGAGCCAATGTTTTCTTTCAACATTTCATAATCTTCTCTTCTCTTCTCTTCTCTTCTCTTCTCTTCTCTTCTCTTCTCTTCTCTTCTCTTCTCTTCTCTTCTCTTCTCTTCTCTTCTCTCTTCTCTTCTCTTCTCTTCTCTTCTCTTCTCTTCTCTTCTCTTCTCTTCTCTTCTCTTCTCTTCTCTTCTCTTCTCTTCTCTTCTCTCCTCTCCTCTCCTCTCCTCTCCTCTCCTCTCCTCTCCTCTCCTCTCCTCTCCTCTCCTCTCCTCTCCTCTCCTCTCCAGGGCCCAGTTCCTTATATGCAATGTGACACAGAGGTCTTTCCTCTTCCCCCCTGCCTCTGCCCTCCCTGCGTGAATGTCAGGCAGTTCCATTCCTCCCAAGAAAAGGGGGTTTGCTTGTAAGTCAAGCGACAGAATGTAATTGCACCTTCAGAGGAAGGCAGTGTTGTAACACCCTTGTAGAGGGCTCTTGCTCCTTTCCCTGAAGCAATTGAAAGGAGCTGATTATTCATTGGGCTGGTTTGTAGCCAAAATGGCAACGATTTAATTAACAGAATGCGTTGCTGCTCTTCTTAAATAAAAATAAATCTGTGGGTCTTTCAGCAAGTTTAAACCAAACTCACACTTAAAGGCAAAGCAAAACAGATATAAAAACTTTAAACCCATCTGCAGAACTGTGTGTGGAGTTTTCACCGGTTCAGATAATCCATTATCTCTTACTGACTCAGGTGAAATCGCTGTTCAGCAGTGGACGGGACTGAGATTGTTGAGGCCCAATTTATTTTTATTACCATTGTTATATTCATTCCTGGACACATATGCTGAAATCATTAAAGAGATCCGTAGGCTCATGTAAGTAGAAAAGAGAGGCAAAGTCGAGACTTTTGACCACTAAAATGGAATTGCTTCCCATTAACCCAGCTTGACAGAAACATAAAAATATGGTAGCTTAACGTTTTTCCCAGGACATGGTTTAGAGGAAGTCTACCTTCCAAAATATCCTTCTATGATATTTTGTCTATATGGCATGGGCATTTTGGGACAAAACTACCCCATGCATCAATACAGTCTGGGGACTAATTGTGTTGGCGGCAATTCTGCAGAAAAGAATCTGGGCTTCCAGCGGACAGCAAGGTGAACAGGAGACAGGAAGAGGTAACGAAGACCAACCACATACTGAGCTGCAATAGCAACAATGTGGCCAGCAGGTGATGGGAAGTGATTATTCCCCTTTATCTGGCACACATGAAGCCACATCTGGAACACTTTGTCCACTGTTGCAGTCCTCCTTCCATACAAGGTATGACAACAAGCTCAAGAGGAGCACATGATGTCCAAGGAGAGGCTGAGGGAGTTAGGTTTGTTCAGCCTGGCGAAGAGGAGGCCAAAAGGAGGATCTAACCAATGACTTCAGCTAACTATTGGGGGGGCTACAGAGACAACAGAGCCAGAGTCCTCTCAGAGGGGCACGGTGAAACAGTCACAACATTTGCATCAAAGAAAATTCTGATTGGCCATAAAGAAAAAAACACGTCTTCTCACAAGGATTGTTCAGCACTGGAACAGGTGTCCTGAGAGGCTGGGAGGTCTTCCTCCTTGGAGATGTTCACACGTTGCCTGGACAAGGCCGTGAGCATCCTAATCTAGCTCTGGAGCTAGCTGTGCTGGGGGCAGGGTGTTGGACTAGAGACCTCCATAGGTCCCCTCCCATCTAAATCTTTCTTTGGGTCTGTGATTCTGTTCAGGCTTGGTCAGATGTCCAGTATGGACAGGAGCAGAACTGTGTGTACCTGAGGAGCTTCACTGTCACAAACTGAAATACTTCTGGAGTTTTGGCACCTCCAAGGCCACTAACTGGGATTCTGTGGTATCACAATTTTGAAATTAGGCAGAACTTAAATGCCAAAATTTTCTTTAAGAGTTTTTACTCTTTTTTAAACCTGTCATATAACTTTTGGGAATTAAAGCTATGACAGTAGAGTTTATCATCTTCAGTGTCTCAATTCACTTCCTTAATTTTCAACTTTTAAAACTTTTTTTTTTTATTTCAACCTTTTTCCCTACACTTTTTTTGTTTAAGGTGTTGAAAACAATTCAGGGTACAGAATGTCCTTAAAGCATGTACAAGAAAGAATTCTGAATCTGGCTGGAATTTCTAGGTACTGTTGTATAATAATGAATAAAACAACAACCCTGAAGCCTCTCTCTGTGGCACGTTGTCTCTGCAGGTGTTACAGGAGTAAAATCAAGGAATTATTTTATAATTCCACCTAGCAAATTGGATGGATTATAAAGGCAGGTAAATCTTTGCAGTGAAGAGTCTATTTTAGACAAATGCTTTGCAGAGTAAGATTGCTCCCCCTAGCAAATTCTGCGAGAATTTCACAACACCAACTGATTAACTCATGTATAGTTTCTCTTTGTGTTTAAAATAAAATTCAGGGGTTTAGGTGCCATTTCTTCATTTAATTTGTATTTATGCTCTTCCCTAACCCAAACTGAAGGATAAAATTTGCTACCTCAGTAACAATGCAAAAATAATTACAAGGAACTATTTTGACAAGTCTGTTCCAACTTTCTCATCTGAGGTGGTCCTTTGCTGTTGCTGGGCTGGAGGTGAACCCAGGTGAGTCAGCACGTACCCAGTAACCAATACCACACAGTCAGCAATAATATGCACTAATATTTTTTTTTAACCATAGTGCCCAGCCTTCCACTGAAATAAGTAAAGCAAATTACTGTTTCAGTTTGTGTGTAGATAAGCTGTCATTTATTAACACGCAGCTTACACCTCCCCGCAACGTTTCAACATACGCCTACGCGTTACCTCCAAAAGATGGCTCACCGAACAGGGGAGCGTTAGCTGGGGTGAGGTATGCCTCCCCGTGCCAGAACACACAGCAACAAGACAAACAACGAGCAGGAGAGGATGAGAACATGCATGCCAAAGTGACTCCATACTTCCTCCCCTAGCCCACACCTTTCAGGATTCCAGCGTTTTCATTGCATCGGCTTGCAGCCAAATTCGCAATGGATTAACGAAAGCTGCACGTTAGCATCAGCGTTCGCACGGCTTGAGTCTGCAGCATGTTAGAGAGATGCACCTTCTTCCTTGCTGCAGAGTTCAGCCCCGCTCTCCTCCCCCGCACTATCTCGCTGTGATTATTATTTTTTTTTGGTACACGCCTGCAAGGCTTTGGGACTGGCCTGCCTTAGCCCACATTTGTATAAAGAGTTTCTTGGAATCCAGCTACGGTTGATGAATCACATCATATCGGTTTCTATCAGCAATTGCAACATACTTCAGAGGATGCTCCCCTGAGTCTTTAGAAAAAGGGCCAGCGCTGGGCTTGCCTATCCACACCCATGAGCTGCCAGCCTGCTCCAAAGAGGGCGAGACAAACAATAAAGTTGCCCAGGAAGCTCTGCTGGGAATCACAGTTTAAACTGGAGCAATCTGGACAAAAATGGAAACGGCTGAGACACGCACCGGGACGCCTGGAGGAGAGGGATGGCCAGTCCCAGCAACAGCTGAGGAAACGTCCCTCTCAGCCCGGCGGCCCTGACGTGTCGGAGAGACACAAAACTTTTCAGCAGGTGAAAATAATGTTCGAGCGACGTGAAGTAACTACCTGGTGGTAATAGAGAATAAAGAGAATAAGACAGATTGCAGGTCTTCTTTGCACGCCAAAGCACGCCGATATCGATCCTCTGGGGGTATCACGCTGTTTTAGAAAGCAAAGATTTTGGCTTTAGCACCTTCATTGATGTTCTCCTGCAGGTACGTTCACAGGCAGAAGCCACTTTGTTAATCAGAAACATTATAGTGACTTATCTGATTAGAGAAACTAGGGCAGTTTTAGGGCAGATTGCTTGAATTGTTTTTGGTGATTAATGAAACGTAAGATTCAGTCTAATGCAAAGATGACAGTGGCAATGCAAAAATAAATGTTAAATTTGAGAAAGTGCATTTGTGACTCCAGTAAGGCTGATTATGATCAGGATGCAGCTGGGCCAGGGTCTGGAAACTGCAGCACCTTGAAACAGACTTTTTAACGGGTACTGGGTACCCATTCTGTAGTCAATAGGAGTCAGGAAATGCTGCCTCCCATAGAGGCAAGGCACTGACACACTTGTGCGTAGCCCTTAGGAGAAGCAATGTTTCCTTATTTCTGTAACGCTGAGAGCTTTCTGGGAACCAGGAACTGAAACTGGCCGAGATGGTAACAGCAGGATGAATGGCATCAATTTGCCTCGGTGAAAAAAAGCATCACCCTGCTCTCATTGAGTTTCTGTTGTTTGGCTTGATAAACACCGGCTGGCAACTCACTCTGGAAAAGATGCTGAACTGTAAACCAACCCAAGCAGAGTTTCTTAAAAAAAAAAGGCAGGCAGCCTGGCAGATGACTTCTCCTCGTGGTTTGTTAAAGGTGGGGCATGTCTTTCACCTCGTTGTACTTACTCATACTCTAACCCAGCCAAAGGCATTGTCTTGCATCTCCGCTAGGAACATGGTTGCATGTGTCAGTTAATACCGTCATAAGCATGCAAGCTGTTCCTAGTCAGAAAAATATGAAGTTACTGAAAGAAAACTGGTTTAGAACTAGAGAAAGGGGAAATCGTTAAATAGAAGATGAAAAGATTTCAGCTGAAAACAGCAAGTGAAAACGAGAAATAAAAAATGAAAAATGAAAATGAAAAATGAAAATTAAAATGAAAAAGATAGACAAATTGAAAATTAAGCTACAGGCCCTGGAAAAGACTAACTTGAACTCCTGTAGTTAAGACAAGAAAGAAGGTGAAGGCAGTAAGGAAGGCTGACCTCCTGAAGACAGACCTAAGTTTCCTTAGGTGATGGAGAACTTGCTTCATGCTTATTCTGGGATTTCAGCTTTCCTGGACATCTGGTTGTTTCCGTGAAGTAAACAGTACAGATGTGCTCAGCCCTTCCCAGCCCTTAGGGGCATCACCCTTCAGTAATTCTGAAAAACTTGAAGTGCCTGTTAGCTGCCCTTTTCAACTCCTCAACTCGCCATGTGGTCACGTTAGGGGTCACATTGTGACGACTCCACCTCAGCTACATCAGTCAAGTTCTCAACAAGATAATCCCATGAACCTAAAATGGTAGGGCTCAATGACACAAAATGACACGGCCCCATATTGCTGTAAGGCAAAAGAAGCATGACGTAGTCACCTATCAGGAACTGAAGACACACACGAGGGAAAAAATGCCAGTGGAATAACAAGGACCTTGTTATGGTCCTTGGGATGGGGAAGAGGAAGCTGGAGCTGGACCACTGTGAGACCAAGAAGTGAGGAAGCCCACACCAGTCATGTGAAAGCAGTACATCAATGACGCCCGGCTACGTTAATTGGGGCTGCAGTCCCCTTCGTCTCTACCCTGTAATCCTGTCCCAGTTGTTCAAAACCAGAGGAGATACCTGGGTAGTGCAACTCTTAATGTTATTGGAAGTTAGTTTCAGATTTATTTGGACAACTTTGTGATTGTCTCTGTGGACCTAATTAAAAGTTTGTTTTTTAACTGCCAGCTTATAACCTGCAGCCAAAGGGGCTCATCTGGAGAGGAAGAGAGTAGCTGCATCTCTCATAGACCTTCAAGGAGCTCAGCAGTGCTCAGCCCCTGTTGGGACTGGGATCACAGCACCCCGGGGCCTTGCTGAGAACCACTGGTGTTGACATCTGAAAATCATGTATTTATTGCCCCCTTTTGTTCCCTGTGCAATGGTAAATGAGGCCTTGTCCCACCTGATCTCTTCCTTAGGGTGGCAGTGGCTGAGACACTCCACCTGGGGACATCATTTGTTTTTGCTTAATTTGATCTGATGCAACTGCAGCTCCTGGGAGGGATGGTAGAAAAGCTCATGAAGTTTTCCACAGGAGACACTATCCCAAGCTGATGCTGCACACACTCTATCCCCAGCGTACCCAGGCTACCACTCATTTCCACCTCCTTTCCATCTCATGTTTGGCCACCTAGGTTAACTTTTTGCGCCTATGACACTTAGGAAACCAAGGCTCATTTTCAGGGTAGCAAGGCAAGCAAGTATTAGACCAACACATTTTTCAAATAAGTTTATTGCAGAAAGTAAGCTCTGACAACCAGCATCCCAGACTGAGTGAACAAACTCCAGATGAACTGGAGCTTCTCTAGACGGAGGAGCTGTGGTAGGCAGTCAATACATGTGCGGTCAGAGAAAGCAGGTGGGCTGCAGAATCCATTCTGGCGCTGAAACAACTGAGGTTGTTTCAAGCTATGTTTCAAGAAAATTAGGTGGAGGAGGTGAGAGAAAAGATCAATCTGTCAGTAATGGTGGACAGAACCTCTTTTAGAAACCATATGTAGCTGCTTGTTGGACTGGATAGCAAGAGAGCAGATGCTCAACCAAAGAGCCATCCAGCTCTTGACTTCAGCATTCTTTAGCATCATTTCTACTTCTTGTCTCACGCAATGATGTACACATTATCTACTTTTATTATCCTGTTTCTTTGGTTCGCAACATTTCTATATACTTACGTAGCATAAGAGCAAAACTAAAATATCTTAGTGGGAATTCAGCAAAGTATCCTTAATAAAAAGCCAAGCACTGCA
This sequence comes from Chroicocephalus ridibundus, assembly GCF_963924245.1. Classification (NCBI taxonomy): domain Eukaryota; kingdom Metazoa; phylum Chordata; class Aves; order Charadriiformes; family Laridae; genus Chroicocephalus; species Chroicocephalus ridibundus. The sequence goes on along the minus strand of NC_086284.1, from coordinate 133,540,666 downwards.
GCACCACTGCAGAATAGGGTGAGATGCAGCAAAATAATCCTAGTGCACATGTCCATGAACACAGGTTTACAGGAAGTACTTTCGTGTGGGTGCAAGAGAGACAGACTTTTAATATCTTTTCTGCATGAGGACCGGTTTCTCTCCTCTCTAGGGGAGAGAAATATCAGCCTGCGAGCATCCTTGTCTACAGATGTGTCATATATTTATTTTCTTCATTGTGTTCCACGGGTGACCAAAGCCCTTATCTGAAAAGAGACAGCACATGGCACAACAAAATTATGAGCTGCATGGAGGAACAGGGGGGAGAAGGGGACAATAGCCCTATTATTCTTCTGCTGAGCAGGCAAACTAGACCAGGCAGCTTCATTGCCCGTTTCCATTCAGTTTTCTCATTGGGACTCCCCTAGTACAAATCATTGGCAGGTGGGGTGACATTGAACCTTCACTGTAAACACAGGATAGAAAGATTAGGGTCTTATCACCTTCTGGGAGTCTCAGTGAAGGTGTTGCAATAACAGAGGACTTGTGCTTGGCCAGGTTCTCTGGCACCTTGTGTGGCCCCATGCATTACAGCACTGACAAACAACCCTTCGGCTGTCAGAGTCCTGAGCCCTGTCCTGGGCAAGGGACCTGTGGGCACACTTACATTTAGTAAGAGGCCATGCTCATGTTTACGTTGACGTTTACGTCACCTTACTGACCAATACGGCAGAGCTAGGTGTTGGATGGGCAACCTAAAGCCTGATACCTCTGGTGCCCTAATGTTTCCAAGCCTTATTTTCATGGACCTATTTGGTGCAAAGACTTGTATTAAGAAATGAAATGTTTGTTAGAGCACGTGTTGGCTGGGGAGCATATCTATGTCTATTCCTTTATATTCACTTTCTCCATATTCAGCTTTAGCAGCTTACTTTTATTCACAAAACCTAGTTTTCCCTAATTAGGGAACATATGCTGAAGGTCTTGCAATAGCCAGAGCAACAAACGAAGCTAAGTACTCAGATGTTCTTTCAGGCTGATGAATGGGAAATATAATGAAACTGCATGAAGTGGATGTGATACCAAAATGCTCTCCAGCCCTACAGAAACTTTTTACTGAATCACAAAAACATAAGAAACTAGGCTGGAAGATCCAGCCTCCTGCTCAGAGCTGGAGTACCACTAATGCCACCTCACATCATCATGGCCTTGTCCAGCTGAGTCTTGAAAGCCCGCAAGACTGAAGACTCCTTCAGCACTCTGGGTACCAGTCCCAGTGCTGTGCTGCCTCTTGGTAAAAGTTTTTCCTAATGTTCCAACCAGAACCTCCCAAGCTCTGATTTACCGCCATTGACCATTACTGTTGATTTAATGGAGCTGTCATAAACCTCTGCTGTTTGGGACTGGAAGGTTGAGGAAAGAGGGGAACGGGACAGGAAGGAGGAAGAAACAAGATCAGTATATCAAGACCATGTTGGAAAACAGCCTGTTAGAACAGCATAAAGAAGGAGTAGTCCTCTTCACTCCTTTTTGCATGAAATCACAAGGTGAAAGAGTTGAAGGAGCAGAGGGGCAGTGAAGTCTAGGCCTTCTTTTCAGAAAGCACCATGTGAATGCAATGCCCTCCTTTGAACTGCCAAGCTCGTTAGCCAGCGGTCTTTCCGTGCTGAGCAACTGCATTTGAACTGGCACTGAAACACAAAGCATGAAGTCTACTGTCTTCTGTGGTACGGGGCAAGAGCTTGGCAGGCAGAGATTTTGGGCTATTGCATTGCTAATGGCTTGAGCTGAGCTGACTCTAGGTAGCTGTGTAGTGAAACCAAGTTCAGCCTCCAGCATATCGCTACTTCCATTTTGGCTCCCATATAGGTGGATGGAGAACCTACTGTCTGTGTGTGACAAATATCATGGACTCCTGGGAGACACCAATAACAAAGCTTTGTTTGTAGTTTTTCTTTCATGTTTGCTTTTTTCCCCCCCATAAGCTCATCAATCATCATATCTCTCTCATTCACTGCTTTAAGGGACTGGAACACCTCTCTTATGAAGAAAGGCTGAGGGATTTGGGTCTCTTCAGTCTGGAAAAAAGACGGCTGAGGGGGGACCTTATCAACACTTATAAATACCTAAAGAGTGGGTGTCAGGAGGATGGGGCCAGGCTCTTTTCAGTGGTGCCCAACAACAGGACAAGAGGTAATGGGCACAAACTTGAACGTAGGAAGTTCCACCTAAACATGAGGAGGAACTTCTTTACTTGGAGGGTGGCAGAGCACTGGAACAGGCTGCCCATGGAGGTGGTGGAGCCTCCGTCTCTGGAGATATTCCAAACCCGCCTGGACGCGTTCCTGTGCAACCTGCTCTAGGTGACCCTGCTCTGGCAGGGGGGTTGGACTAAATGATCTCCAGAGGTCCCTTCCAACCCTATGATTCTATGATTCAGTGCACAGTGGTTAGGTCTTCAGAATAACAGAGCGGTCAGTTCAAATGGGCTGCAGATATGAGAGCTTATTAATGAGATAAAGGAAAGGAAAGCAGGGAATACATTTTTTTCTGTTATTAGAAGTGCATAAATGGAAACTGTTCTCTCTGCTGAGGATCTGGGCAAATGAAAATCATCCTACAACAGCTCTTACAGTCTCAAGAGGTGGGTAGTCAACTGGAAAAGGTGATCCTAATTTACATTCTAATAGATACAGCCATAATCACCAGCCTCACACACTTGAACACAACCTCAGTTATGATGAGGATGGGCACCCATGGCTTTGAAGGATATGAATTTACGGCAATCTGTTAAACGCTAGCTGGAAATACCAGACATGAAGTTCTGTAAAGCTTACATGTTATTAAAACCCGATTTTATTAATTCTGGGCTTTGATGGATAGAGCAGCCTTTTGCTTTCTGAAATTTAGAATAGGATTAATGTCACGTAAGTTAGATCCCAGAGATAGGAATCTCGACCTGTGGCTCTCAACACTTCTGCTGGACACTGAAATCAGAAGATCAAGTTCATTGGCATTAAGTAATGCATATAATTGTATCTAACAATTAAACAAAATATTTTTTTTTCCAGATGCTCCAACCCAAGGCTTTAACTTTTACCCAGAATGGAGCAATAATATCGGTACTTTCTCAAATCGTTACTTCCCCTGTCTGATTTTGGAAGCTCAATGACTGTTCCCAGAAGCACCATTGCTTTCCCAGTGAACAGCCTTCCTATGAATTTTTGATTTAAGGAGGCATTGTTCTTATTAGACTTAACACTACCCATTTTGTGTCAGAGGTTGAGGACTGTGGAGCAATGGAAGTGCTGCATGGTGGGTAGAACATAAGATGCAAATTATGGCTCTACTTGTCAATTAGCTATGCATGCCACAGAAAGTAAAAAGGACAGAAGGCCACCCTGAAAACAAGCAGTGAAGTCACTGGTAATAGAGATTTGTAAATGTCTCACAATATCAGCCCCTAGTCAAAACAAGAGTGGTAAAACTGGGAGCAGGCCAAGCCTGAGCACTGCTACTTATTTCATGGGGCATTTCTTTAAAGGAGAAAATCTGGAGAAAAAAGTGAATTTTCAAAACTGTTGCAGAGGAAGGTGAATAGTCAGAATAGTGTCCTGACATCCAGGCAGATAAATGGAGCAACCTCTTTTTTCCACTACATTGAGGAAGAAAAACCCAAAGTCTGAACATTCAGATAGTAAGCCAGAACAAGAAATCTTTTCCTGTAGTCAGTTGAGTCTGTGAGGTTGGATGTGTCGGCAGCATTAGGCAGGCATTCACATGTCTACCCAGAAACAATCTCCTCTGTTAGGATGAATTTTTTTGGAGATTCACCTCAGTCCAGGAACAGCCTCGAAAGAGTGCATTGTTTAAAACTGTGAACACCGGTTTTTCTCTCCCATCAAACATAAAGCCAAACTGAGAATGACAACAATAGAACCGATAAGTAACTCAGACACCACTGTAGAAAATATGTAGGATGTTCATGATGTCACAACTTTACAGTGTTGTAATTAGCTTTGCATTCAGATGGAGGACTTGGCTGTCTGTACGTGTTTTATGTGAGTCCTAGTAGTGTTCTACGTGGGGTTGTTGAAAGCAGCACCTTGTCTGTGGCAGCCTGTGCAGTTGGCCGTGTCAGTGTCCATTGCATGGACATAGGCGTGCGTGTCTCTGGGTTACACACCCAGCCTCACTACTGGCTGAACCTGCAGTCTGGGAAGAAGCAGCCGAGTCCACCAGCCATCGACGGAGAGACCCTGGCTGGGCTCCAGCAGCCAAGCAGGAAGAGCAACCAGCGCTGAAGCCCACCATACATCCCTCAACTATACTTACACACTAAACTTGAAAAGTGAGTTGACCAAAAAGAAACTCCGGAACTGGAGTTTTTCCAGAGAAAAACTAGCTTGTGCAACTTTATTGTTCATTCCTTTTACTTCATGTCGTTGTTCTGGGATACGCTTTCACCCTTGGGTTCATTATTGCTGATCAGCTGCTTACAGGAACTACCAGGGGCTTTCGTGGAAGTGGAATGGGGCTTTTGCTTTCGTGGAATCTTGCATTTTGAAACCCTACAGATCAGCAGGTATTAGCCAAGTTCCCTTTTTCTTGCAGTTGTTGTAGGATGTCCTTCTACTTCTGCTGAGTTAAAAAGGAACAAAAAAAATCCTGAAAAATTCCTTTCACAAAAAAAACCCACGAAACAATTATCACCAAAAAAAACTTAAAACACCAAATTGAGACCTAAGGCGAGAATCACAGATTTACAGAAGAAGATAAGGTGGGAAAGGACCCCTGGAAGCTTCTAGTCCAATCTCCTGCCAACAACAGGACTGACTCCAAAGTTAGACGAGGTTTCTCAGGGCCTTGTCCAGGTGAGTTCTGAACATAGAATCACAGAATCATAGAATGGTTTTGGTTTAAAGGGACCAGTAAAGATCATCTTGTCCAGCCCAGCTGCTGTGGGCAGGAACACTTTTCACAGGATCAGGTTGCTCAAAGGCCTATCCAACCTGACCTTGAACACTTCCAATGATGGGGCATTTACAACTTCTCTGGGCAACCTGCTGCAGTGTCTCATGACCCTCATCGTAAAAAATTTGTTCTGTATGTCCTATCTAAACTTATCCTCTTTCAGTTTAAACCATTGCTCCCTTTCCTTTCACTACAAGCCATAGTAAAAAAATCTCTCTCTGTCTTTCTTATAAGCCTCCTTTATATATTGAAAGGCCCCAATAAGATCTCCCTGGAACCTTCTCTTCTCTGGGCTGAACAACACCAACTCTCTCAGCTGTTCTTCACAGGAGAGGTGCTCCAGCCCTCCGATCATTTTTGTGGCCCTCCTCTGGACCCACTCAAAGAAGTCCAACGTCTTTCTTGTGCTGGGGACTCCAGAGCTGGACACAGTCTCACGAGAGCAGAGTAGAGGGGCAGAATCACCACCCTCAACCTGCTGACTGCACTCCTCTTTATGCTGCCCAGTATACGGTTGGCTTTCTGGGCTGCAAGCACCCATGGCCAGCTCATGCCTAATTTTTCATTCACCAGTACCCCCAAGTCCTTCTCTGCAGGGTTGCTCTCAGCCCATTCATCCCCCAGCCTGTACTGATCCTGGGGATTGCCCTGACTCAAGTGCAGGACCTTGCACTTGGCCTTGTTGAACTTCATGGGGTTCACACTGGGCCATTCCTGAAGCCTTTCAAGGTCCCTCTGAATGGCATCCCTTCCCTCAAGTATATCAACTGCACCACTCAGCTTGGAGTAATCTGCAAACTTTCTGAGGGTGCACTCGGTACTACTGTCTATATCAGTGATGAATATATTAAATAATATTAGTCCCAGTACAGTCCCTTGAGGGACACCATTTGCTACTGGTTTCTACTCGGACATTGAGCCTTTGACAATAATTCTTTGGAAGCGGCCATCCAGCCAGTTCGTTATCCGTCCCTCTGTCCAACAGTCCATGCATCAAACCCATATCTCTCCAACTTAGCGGCAAGAATGTTGTGTCAAAGGACTTAGAGAAGTCCAGATAGATGACATCCGTAGCTCTTTCCTTGTCCACTGATGTGGTCACTCCAATGTAGAAGGCCAGTTGATTAGGTCGGCATAACTTGCCCTTGGTGAAGCCATGCTGGCTGTTTCTAACCACCTCCCTGTCTTCCATAGGTTTTGAGATGTTCTTACAGGGCTCCATGATCTTACTGGGTGTGGAGGTGAGGCTGACTGGTTGGTACTTCCCAGGGTCCTTTCTACCCTTTTTAAAAATGGGAGTGATGTTTCCCCTTTCCCAGTCACTGTGTACTTCACTTGACTGCCATGACTTTTCAAATATAACGGAGAGTAGCTTGGCAAGTACAACAGCCACTTCACTCAGGACCCTGGGATGCATATCATTGAGTCCCACGGACTTACATATATTCAGGTTCCTCAGGTGGTCTTTACCCTGACCTCCCCTATGGTGGAAGGGACTTCATTCCTCCAGTCCCTGTCTTGAGTTTCAGGGGCTTGAGAGATGTGGGAAGAGAAAACTGAGGCAAAAAAAAGTGTTGAGTACCTCACCCATTCTCCTGTCTTATTTATCAGGTGGAGTGGGGGGTGGTGGTGTACGTTTTCTTTAATCTTCCTTTTCTGGCCAATGTACCTGTTATTTTTCTTGCCAAATTCAGCTCCAGCTGTGCCTTGGCTTTCTTGATCCCATCCCCCTGTGTTTGGGGCATATTTACATCAGCTAAGAACATGAAAAAACCTCTCTCCAGCCCTGCTTAGCGCAGTTGTACCTCACACAGGGAAGGACCTCTGTCTCCCTGAGTTGCTGAGGGAGGTATTTTTGCTACACTTTTCTTGGGGGTGTACGTCTCTTCTGTACCTCTCCTTGGGGGAAAGAGCTACATCTACCTAGCCTTTAGTAGTGTAGGGAACTCCTTAACTAAAATAACGCAGTGCTGTGGTGTGGGCAACCCTCATGCAAAGTCAGTGTTTACACACAGGCTTCCGCTGACTGTGCTAACCATAATCTCAGTACGTGTCACTGAACAATCGTACCCTTCCAGTGTTCGCACGAGTCTTCCTCCACTCATAATAATAATTGCCCTGACACAAGTTGTGATTTCAAAGCTTCGGACTGGACATTAAGAAAAACTTTGTCATTAGGAGTCAGTGCAGCACTGGACCAGGTACCTGATGGTGTAGATAGACAGATGATGGTGTAGATAGACCTTAAAATGGCCTTCCAGTACCTGAAGGGGGCCTACAAGAAAGCTGGGGAGGGGCTGTTTGAAAGGGCATGTAGCGATAGGATGAGGGGCAATGGTTTTAAACAGGGTGGGTTTAGATTAGACATTAGGAAGAAGTTCTTTACAATGAGGGTGGTGAAACACTGGAACCTGTTGCCCAGAGAGGTGGTGGAGGCCCCATCCCTGGAGACATTCAAGGCCAGGCATGATGAGGCTCTGAGCAACCTCATCTAGTTGAAAATGTCCCTGCTTACTGCAAGGAGATTGGACTAGATTACCTTTAAAGGCCCCCTCCAACCCAACACATTCTATGATTCTATGGTGGACTTCTTTGTCCATCAATATTTTCCACGCTTGGTTAGATGAAGTCACAGTGACCTGATGTGGTGTGGTGGATAGTCCCACTTGAAGCAGAGTTTCTGAGCAATGCTTCACTGATTTGTTGACGTGGAAATCCATGAACAACTGATAAATTACAAATGAATTCTTAGTTGTGCTTACAGCTCCAGCTTCTCACACAGAGAGTACCTTAATGTGCTTCTCTTTCCATCTGCTGCTGTTGACTGGGAGCTCTTTCCATCACCAATCCTTTTTATTCCTGTAATATTCATTCACCATTAGATGACAACTTTATCCAATGGTATATTGAAGGTCAGACCGTCATCTTTGTTTAACATCAATCCTTGATATCTTGTTAATCAAAATGATGGTGCAACAGAGAGTGCTGCAGAAATTCTGGGCAAGTATAGCAGAGTTTTCTTCAAATACTGCAAGGATGGATGAAGTAAAAATACTGATAAAGAGCGAGCCATTCCCTCTCCTCCCCATTCTTTTTCGTTTGCTCAGAAAAAAAAAACCCAAACCATAGAGGCAGTGAGTACTATTATTTATTTTTTTAGGAAGCAGATATTCAGGCTATACTCACCACAATCACCTGATACTGGCCACTGTAGTCTGCAATTAATAGTCCAGCTGAGGCTTAATTGTGTCAACTATGAAAATAAGGACATTCCTGAAATGTTTGATTTACATTTTAACTTCTCTAACAAGGACTATGAGAGAACAGTAAAAAAGGAGTTTGTTGTATTAATTCTTTCCCCTTTCTCTAAAACCGTCTTGCCGCTGGCAGGCTGCTGGCCCCAGGGGCAAAGGCACAAGGCAGTTGCACACGGTGGCAACCGGTTCTTCGGGGCGCACTGGTCCAACCTTCATTGCCCACCTCTTTCCAGTCGCAGCAAACTTCCCCGCCAACACTGCCCAAATGAAAGCCAAGTTATGTTACTAGCGGGGACCCCCCCCCAAACCATACAAAAGCACCCCATTTAGGGTCAGCTCGCTGCAGCTACATCCTGTCTCTCTCCAGAGGATGGCAGCAGAGGTCAAGCAACCCTGAAGGACCCTTCTCCCCGCCCTGGCCCAGACCCCGCTGAGCTCTCTGCTGTTCCCAGGCTTGAGTTCAACAAGTTTTCCAAGGGCTCCAGGCACGGCAGGATAAAGCGGCATTCTGTAACAACAAAATCCGGACAGTAGTCCCAGGTAATACCAAGAGAAAGTACAGAGAGCAGTGCAAAAGGAGAAGAATCACCGCCCCCACCCCGCCCCCGGCGGCCACACAGCCCCTCCTGCCTTGCCCAGAGATGTCCCCGGTAGCTCTCCAGGGGAGGGGGACGGCCTGTTGAAAATAAAATGTAGTTATTTCGGCAAGCGATGGAAAGAGTGTTACGCATGGTTTGGCTAGCATACAACCGGGACGGTGCAAATTCATGAGATAAGTAGCTTTCAGCGTTGGATGATGGTGAACGTACCTTGTGCTAGCTGTAGATCGTTTTTCTTGAAGTTCTCTCTTTTGAGGTGAGATATTTCTAGAATAAAATGAAAATAATATGTGTATAAATAAATAATGTCACATGTGTAAGTAGCAGATGTAAATGCTACTGTTGTAGATGATAATAAAAAGCACCAGTATTGTTGTCTGAAAAACAGAAAGGAAGGTCACAATGTAAAATGCAGAAATAGGGTGTAAACAGAGACCCAGGATGCAGGCAGGGGTATTAGAGAGGCAGAGGGCTCGTGCTGGTACTAAACGCATCCACAAGTGTGAGGATGCCTATGAGACAAGTGTGTGTGTGCATTGGTTGGCTAGCAAGCATCAAGGTGGACTAGTCAGCGAGTAGGAGACACATTATCTCTCGGTCAGAAAGCCAAGATCCAGGCATGATATTGGACAGGCTGAGAGCTCACAGAGATATTAGAAGGACCTGTGAATGTGCTTGTGGTTCTAGAAAATGGGGATGTGTGTGTTTTCACTGGTGGACTTCGATCTTGATCATCTGGAAAGGGGGAAGGGGACTTAGCTGTCTACATTTACATTTTATGTGAGTCCTGGTAGTGTTCTACGTGGGGTTGTTGAAAGCAGCACCTTGTCTGTGGCAGCCTGTGCAGTTGGCCGTGTCAGTGTCCATTGCATGGACATAGGCGTGCGTGTCTCTGGGTTACACACCCAGCCTCACTACTGGCTGAACCTGCAGTCTGGGAAGAAGCAGCCGAGTCCACCAGCCTTCGATGGAGAGACCCCGGCTGGGCTCCAGCAGCCAAGCAGGAAGAGCAACCAGCGCTGAAGCCCACCATACATCCCTCAACTATACTTACACACTAAACTTGAAAAATGAGTTGACCAAAAAGAAACTCCGGAACTGGAGTTTTTCCAGAGAAAAACTAGCTTGTGCAACTTTATTGTTCATTCCTTTTACTTCATGTCGTTGTTCTGGGATACGCTTTCACCCTTGGGTTCATTATTGCTGATCAGCTGCTTACAGGAACTACCAGGGGCTTTCATGGAAGAGCATCTTGCATTTTGAAACCCTACAGATCAGCAGATACTATTGGAGTTCCCTTTTTCTTGCAGTTTTTGTATTTTCTTCTTCTTCTTCTTCTGTGTTGAAAGCAATAAAAGTGCATCCTGAAAAATCAGTTTCACACATGCACACCAAAAAAATGAATTGGCAACAAAAACTCCAAAACACCCAAATGAGTAGAGAGAAATTGCAAGGACAAATTAATTGCTGAGTGCTAGGACAAAGCAAAGAAGCTCATTAGACCCACTTGAGTCAATGTCAACAGCAGACTGACGTGGGTGAATAGGAGGGATGGACCAGGGACATGGATTGGAACCTGGGCGGAGAGAAACCTAATGAAGTTCAACAAGGGCTAGTGTGCACCTAGGGATGAATAACCCCATGCACTAGTGCAAGTTAGGGGTTGACCTGCTGGAAAGCCGCTCTGCAGAGAGGGACCTGGGAGTCCTGGGTGACACCGAGTTGGCCATGAGCCAGCAATGTGCCTTTGTGGCCAAGAAGGCCAATGGTCTCCTGGGGTGCATTAAAAAGAGTGTGGCCAGCAGGTGAAGGGAGGTCATCCTCCCCCTCTACTCTGCCCTTGGTGAGTCCACATCTGGAGTATTGTGTCCACTTCTGGGCTTCCCAGTTCAAGAAAGATAAGGAACTACTGGAGAGAGCCAGTGAAGGGCTATGAAGATGATCGGGGGACCGGAGCACCTCTCTTATGAGGAAAGGCTGAGATACCTGGGTCTGTTTAGGCTGGAGAAGAGAAGACTGAGGGGGGACCTCATCGATGCTTATAAATTATAAAGGGCAGATGTTAAGAGGATGGGGCCAGGCTCTCCTCAGTGATGCCCAGCAACAGGACACGGGGCAACAGGCACAAACTGGAACACAGGAAATTCCGTCTCAACATGAGGAAAAAATTACTTTGAGGATGACAGAGCCCTGGAACAGGCTGCCCAGAGAGGTGGTGGAGTCTCCATTTCTGCAGATATTCAAAACCCACCTGGAAGCATTCCTGTCCTGCCTGCTCCAGGTGAACCTCCTTTGGCAGGGGGTTTGGACTAGATGATCTCTGAAGGTCCCTTCCAACCCCTACCATTCTGTGATTCTGCGATCATCTTTATTTATAGCAAGATTGCTGAGAAATAATATGGGACAGGAAATATTGTAATTTGTGAGTCTTGGGTCTTAAGTAATGAGCTTGAATGATCCTGCTATGATCGCAACATCATAGGATAATTCAGGTTGGAAGTGACTTCTGGATGCTATCAGGTCAAATCTGCTGCTCAAAACAGGGACAGCTATGAGGTCAGACACGGTTGCTGAGGGCTTTATCCAGTCAGGTCTTGAAAACCCTCCGAGTATGAAGACTGCCCAAGTTCTTTGGGTAACATGATCTAAACTTTTCCTGACCTCATAATGAAAAAGTTTCTCACTGTATCAGTTGGAAACTCTCTTGATTGGGTTTATGTCTGTCACTTTCTCATCCTCCCACCATGTGTCACTCTGAAAAGCCTGGCTCCGTCTTCTCAATAACATCCTTGTAGGTATTGAACAGCTGCTATTAGGTCTGACTAAATACCTTTCTCCAAGCTGAACAAGCCCAGTTCCCCAGCTTCTTCTCACAGGGCAAGTACTGTGGTCCCCTGACCTTCTCTGTGGCCTTCTACCAAGCTCGCCTGAGTTTATCAACATCTTTCTGTACTAGGTGACTGAAAGCTGGATGCAGTGTTCTAGATGCTGTCTAAGAAGCACTGAGTAGAGGGGAATAATAATTTCCCTGAATCTATTGGATAGAATCCTGTTAATACAGCCCAGAATGCTGTTAGCCTTCTTTGCTGACAGGGCAGACTGTTGGTTCATGTTCAGCTTGCTGCCTACAAAGGCCATCAGGACTTTTTCAGCAGAGCTGCGCCCCAGATAGTCAGTCCCCAGCACTGATATGCAGAAGTTTGTACCTAAAACAGAAAAGAAAACATTTTGGGTAGGAGTTTTCAGAAAGCTAGAGAACAGAGAGATTGTACAAGTGCTGGTTACAAAGCTAGGAGGGGAGAAAGCAGTGTTGGAGAGAAAGGTTTGTTACTGTAGAACTACGAAAATGTTTCCTGGAAGGGGCTGAGGTAATGGGAAATGTTGTGAAAGTAGCCAGGACTGGGTCGGCGAGCCAAAAAAGAGAACAGTGTCCGCAGGAAGCTGCAGGGAGCTGCTAGAGGCAGCAAGCCTCACCGCAGATCACACAGCTTTAGCTGGGCATTGCAGCCACAGACAGCCCAGTCCTCAGCTGCATGGAGGGTTACTGCAAGAGAAGAAACGCAACCAGGTGGCCTGGCAGATGTCTCTCCAGGCTGAGAGACTGTAAGACAGTCACAAGTATTTGGGAATTAATTATTGCATGTTACCTTATTTATCTGTCATTCTGGACTTTAGTGATGACTTTTGTCAGAGTTAGGTTAATGGTTGGACTCGATGATCTGAAAGGTCCCTTCCAACCTAGGCAATTCTATGACTCTATGGACTTCTCTTTTACAGTTCACTAAGCCAAGTGTTTCATACCTGCAAGCAGAAGTTGTTAGCCACCTGACTACCAGAAAGCTTTGCCGACTTTTCCCAAGTTTCCAGATAAGTTCTTGTGCTCACAGTAACCCCTTCAAAATCTCACCTGGACCTTGGTGGTCTTGGCAGAAGGGTTACATTTGCAAGCGGCATGGGAAGAAAACAAAACACGTACAAAACAAGATTACAGGAGACAGCTGAAGCTATGCATAACAAGTCAATCAAACAGGTATTTGAAGCCTTTTTTTAATTTGAATATATGTGGCTGCCTCCTGGTTTTACCCAGTAGGTATAAATACAATGAATAATTATACAGAATAACTGCATGTGACAGAAATCTCTATCTCCCTCCCTCTGCACCGGCTCCTTCACTAAATGTTTTCAACACTTGCTTAGACACAGCAAGTGAGAGCATTTATAGAGTCTTTTCAAAGTAAATTGAACCTTTCTGAAGCTAAATATAGCCAGTTTCTGATATCCCTGAAGAAAAATAAATCCGTTTAACTGGGTTTTGCCAGGTGAATAGCAGGTAACTCATTTGGCCATTTGTATCTTCTACTTAAAAGAAGGAGAAATAAGCCCAAAGCACCAATTTAAGAGCAGTTTCTACTCCCATTAAAATCCAACTACATTAGAAGAAACTTCATGCTATAGTGTCCGAAACCAAGAAATGACATCAACAAGGATGGTCTTGCATCTTCATTTATTTCCATTGTACATATGAAACCATTCCATAATCTTCAATTCCTTCCTTGTTTTTTTTTCCCGTCGTGCTTCACGGCATTCAGGTCCTGTCCACTCTATGCCTAATAAGCATCTATAAAAGCGTTATTCTTGTGTCCTTTAATACCAACAACCACAAGCCAGCCAGCTTTAGCTGTAACAATGCGAAAGCTTTGCCGTAGACACACCTGGGTCTACACAGCCCTACTACACCTTAGCATAGGGCAGATTTCCTTCTCAGTCACCCATGGATAGCATAAAATTTAAATGTTCGTTTTGCTGATACCTGGCACTTTAGAGACTCTCTTTGCTGATATACAGGATTTCCAAGTGTATTACTAGTTTGTTGCAATGGAGCTACTGTAGATATGAAAAGAGTAATATGAAACTAAGATAACCTCACCTGAAACCAGGGCAAAGTTTGCTGTGTCGTTAAACTCACACATCCTAGAATCATAGAATCGCAGAATGGTTTGGGCTGGAAGGGAACTTTAACGATCACCTAGTTCCAGCCCCCCTGCCATGGCCAGGGACACCTCCCACTAGACCAGGCTGCCCAAAGCCCCATCCAGCCTGGCCTTGAACACTTCCAGGGAGGGACATCTACAAATTCCCTGGGCAGCCTGTTCCAGTGCCTCACCACCTTCAGAGTAAAAAATTCACCATGTGCATGGCAGCAAAAGACAGTGTCAGTAGCATAGCACTAATGCTGTAAAAGAGGGTATTCCCTCAAGTGAGCAGAGATTTATCAAGATTTCTGATCTTTTACCAGAGAACTGCACTTAACCAGTGATTTGTTTAGTTAAGTTGAGTCAGCAAGTAGGTGTGTTAGGAATTAAAGATATCAAACTAGTTCCTTGCTTGTTATCTCTTTCTGTAGAAAAGTATGAATTACATGCTAATTTAGCCAAGACACCCTTGCCTCTGTCCTCCACAGTCATCTTGATCTCCTAAAGCAACGGCTCCCACTCTGATAATTCAACATTCAGTACTTGTCCCCAGGCAACAGTGAATTTCCAGTGAATTCCTGTCACTCATACCTCCTGAAAGATGGAGCTGCTGATGGTTGCAAGGCTGTGAGTCCATCTTATGCGTCATGGGCATTTCTGTGAGCAGATGTGCTGCGTACAGGGTTCCCAGCTACAGTTCATCAGCCTCTCGTCTGCCTTGTGGTCACTAACTCTGTCAGCATCTCCTGCCATTGGTTCCTGAGTGCCCACAGGAGGAGAGTAGACAAGGAGACACCTGCCTTGCTATCAGTGGTCATCTCTCAAACATGCACGAGGTTCTCCTCTGGTATATCTGTTTGTTGTGATTCCCAGGGGGGGAGAGCCTGGCTGGTAGGCTGTGGCTTCGCTCATAGACTCACAGACTCACAGAATAGTTTGGGTTGGAAGGGACCTTTAAAGGCCATCTAGTCCAACCCTCTGCCATGAACAAGGACATCTTCAACTAGATCAGATTGCTCAAAGCCCCATCCAACCTGACCTTGAATGTTTCCAGGGATGGCACTTTCATTCCAGCTTCTTTTAGTTCCTAGAAAAGGATTGTTCAAAACTAATTTCTTGATGGTTTGTAGCTTGTTCCCAGCCTTTTCAAAGATATTGGACTTGTTTTTGCTGCCTCGTTTATCACTCCATTGGATTTACGAGGTCTGGTAGTGCACATAAATAACAGCTCATTCCTTCTGCTGATGAGGATACTTCATGCCGCGTTGTCCTTGGGCCTGAGTATCACTGCAGTGGGAACGGATGCGCAGCAGCCCTAGGTCGCGAGGCTGCTTTATTCCCTGCAGGTCCTGTTGCGGTGGGAGGGTGTCTCACAGCAGCAGCCCCTCAGCACGTTTATCTGCTTGAGTGCGTTTGCCTACGGGGCATAGACATCATCCACGTGCCAGGAGTTTGGGGGATTCAGGATGAGTCTGTGCTGAGCTCCAGGGCTGAGTATGTTTTGCTAGATGAACCCCAGGAATATGTGGGACTGAGTGAACATGAACAGGGCTTTGGAGCCATATGAAAGACAAAGACAAGTTTGTTCCAAGAAGGGGAATTCCTTATAGGAACAATTCCTTATAGGAATAACCTGCTGCAGCTGAGCTTATTTCACCATGGCACAGTCATTTTCCCGGTGATCTGTGCGGATCTCTGCAAGAATGTTTCTCATTACTGCTTTTGTCAGCTTTTTGAGATTTGATTTTTTATAAGGATGGAGAATCCCATTTAAGCTTTGCCGTAGCATTGCTATGATTAAACCAAAGTCAAGTCAGGCAATGCCAAGAAACCACAACAGCACAAGGGGGAGGAATATTCTGACTAAGAAAACCAAGAATAAATTAAAGGAGGAGTCAGCAACCGAATGGAAGGTGGGGTAGCAGTGTTGCTGGCTAAAGAGAAGATGTGTTTGAAGATGCATATGAAAAAGAAATAAAATTGTGCAGCCCTGCTTCCTACAATGGGTTTTGAGTGTTGGATACATAGATTAAAAGCTGCTGTAATGTCAAGCTGGGGGAGTACCAGTCCTGGATGAAATGAGCAGGACAGAAAGCAATGCTGAAAGCTTGCAAACAGCAAATTTGAGAATTCTGTATCTGAAAAAATAGCTTGACTTTTCCCAAGTGAATGTTAAATCATTCAGCCAAAAAAAAAAAGAAATTAAGATGTGTGCATCAGAATATCCTGTCTTCTTGTTCCCCTCCGCTCCTCTGATTGTAGGCGGCCTGGGGGATGGAGCAGCCACTACAGGTTAAGAGTTAGAGCCGGTCATTTGCACAGAGGATCCATGTCGGTCATCTGCCTGGAGTTAGGGCCCCATAGTTCCTTCCATTGTGAGACATAGGTTGTGGGTTACTGTCTCCCAACCAACTCCCTGTTCTCGCTGGTATTGAAAGGGTTCAAACAGGCATAGTTTTCCCACTGTGCTTTGATCTTCTTCAACAGCAGGCCAGAATTCTCAAGCGGCTAGATAAGGTGTCCCTGAGTCCATCGCAGTCTTCCGTTACCTAAGTGCAAGTGTTTTACTTGCAAGCACCCAAGACTGAACAATGATTAGGGTGATATATGTGTTTCCCAGCACCCCAGGTGCGAGTCACTTGAGCGTATTTACAGTCCTCCTCACCGATCTTCCGTTGCTTTCCCACACCGTTCTTTAACCTAGAATTTAAGTCCTTCGTCAGGATGCTTCTCCTCTGGACAATTGTATTGCTGTATATGCAGCTGCTGAAGCTCTGTGGGTTTTCTCCTCAGACTGCCTCTGAACTCGGGGTGGAAGTTAAAATTTGTGCTGCCGTAAGGTCTGTACACATTCCCTTCTGAGGGATAACTGCTCCTGTGGGGTCATCTGAGTGTAGTTTGCTGTGCGAGAAGTTCTCAAATGCCCAACAGTAACTTCTGGCGTAAGTAAGAGGAGAAAAAAAGAGACAGTGAAAACAGAGATGTGATGTGTGTGTTACGCAATTTTGAAGGGAGGATGAATTTATTTTTGCAGTTAAAGATGGTACACAGGGATTTAAAGATTTCTGCTTTTATGCAATATTTTCTGAATGAAATTTGTATCTAGAGTCTGTAAGCCAGGCCGAATGGAAGGACAGTCACCTGGTGTTCTGTCAATCAAAAGTCACGACCCATCAATACATCGAGCCCAGCCACAAGCTGAGAGCGGAGTTGGTGTGAGGAATTGGTTCCGGGAAAGTTTTCCCAAGAACCTGTTATCTAATCAGCAGTGCAACACAGCGTTGTTACGAAATAAGGCAAGTGGTTAATGTATAATCATCACCTTGTTTATGGGTAGACGAGATCTGACCTTAAACCCGAGTTTTATATTCTGTGTTTTCCCAAACATGCATGAACTTGTTCTGCGGACGTTTCTAGTGAAGCAGAGAAAAGTTCAGTCTGCTTATTTATCACCTCTTAGTTATACACTTGGTGTTCGAGCCACCTTCTCCAGAAATCTCCTTTTGGTATATCACATTACAAGCCTTCCTTGTGCAGCGTTCTCTTCAAATGGCCGTTTGCATTTTACTGTGGATTAGTAATAATCCCCTCTCTGCAAGTTTTTTACTGATTTTTTTTTTTTTTTACTCATTGATTTTGGAAGCAGTATTTTTACTCTATATGAGTACCATTTGTAGTTCAACAGGGCTTGGGACCTCCAGATACTGTTTATCCCTGCAGGGACATGTAGATTGGGATGACGATGCTCTAGTCTTTCCTGAGCAAGAGTGTCATAAAGTGCTTTTTTATAGGGTTGCACATCACATAAGAAGTACAGTAAGGAACGCCAGGGAGGATGTTGTGCCCTTCTGAGATGCCTCTTAAAGCCTGCCGCAAGGGTGAGGATGATCAGAGAATACGATTTCAAGGGTACCACTATCTGAGCGGTGTAGAAACTGCCTGCTAGTCTGCAGTGCACTGCACCTCGAGAGAAACTAGACACCCACGCACACACTCCCAAAGTAAAGAAAGTCCCCTCTCTGGTGACCAGGAGAACCAGGGACAGACAGGAAAATGAGCGGGTTAAAATCACAGAGTAACAGCAACTTTGAGAGGTAATATAATCTTTTCTTTGCCTAAGAGAAACAGAGGGGAAACTCAGAGATAACACTTATCTGATTCAGAGACATCCTGGCTGTAAATAAATTTTCAGTTATATGTGCCAAGAAAATAAGAGAATATCTTCTTTCTTCTTTAAGAAATGGCATTTTCACAGAGGAAATATCATTACGTGTATTTCCTAGGAAAGATAATTAGAGACATCTTAAACAATCACATTCCTATTAACTGTGCCTATGTAATGACGTTATTGCGCTGACATGCTGAAAAGGATCCCTCAGACATGACCAAGGCAATTCAACAGGACTTCCAAAATCATTTCTTCCACAAATTGGTTTGGGCAGAAGATGACATTTGCCACTTGTTTTGCCACTCCAAAAGGTATTAGTATTGGAGAGTTGCATCAATATGGGGAAAAAAAACACAACATGCATTGGTGTTTTGCAGCTTTGCTATATATTGAGCACGACATTGTGCTTGGGCCTTCTGGAAGAATTCTAATGGTGACAATACAGAGATCTGCACAGTCGAATTTACCTTATCAAGATATCACATACCCACTGATACCGTTGCTACTGACCACATTAGAACATACCGGTGCTTGCTTTCCCCTTCCCAATACACTGTCTCCTTTCTTTGGGCACAGCTGGCTTTGTCTAGAGAGTGCTTATTGTTTCAGAGTTATTTTGGCCTAGAGTAGGGAGAACGCTCCGTGTTCTTTGAATGGAATGTTGAAATCCCATTAAAAGAAGGTCTTTGCTGAATAGAGCAAGGAAATGTGAAAATGGCTGCAAAGCAGTAAGAAGTGTCCCAAAACACATGGAGCTTGAGCTATCACCCACCGCCGGGCTATCATGCCCGCATGAGCCTAGCAGAGGAGCACAAGTGGCTGATACGTCAGCACAGACTGCAGTGTTTGCTTCAAAATGGGAACAAAGCCCAGCAGATGGTAGAGCAGCACGTTCTGGGCTTCATTTTTAAATATAAACACAAGAAGATCATGGGAAACAGGAGCCCAGCACAGAGCTAGATAAGCGTTGCAACGCAGAGCTGCGTGATGGATGCCACAGTACACGGTGCCATGGTTTAAGCCCAGCCGGCAACTGAGTACCACGCAGCCTCTCACTCACTCCCCCCCGGCTGGGATGGGGGAGAGAACTGGAAGAGTGAAAGGGAGAAAACTCGTGGGCTGAGGTAAAGACAGTTTGATAGGGAGAGCAAAAGTCATGCACGCAAGCAAAGCAAAAACAAGGAATTCATTCACCACTTCCCATCGGCTGGGAGGTATCTCCAGGAAAGCAGGGCTCCATCAGGCGTAATTGTTACTTGGGAAGATAAATACCATAATTCCAAACGTCCTCACTTCCTTCTTCTTCCCCCAGCTTTATCTTCTGAGCATGACGTCACATGGCATGGAATATCCCTTTGGTCAGTTGGGGTCAGCTGTCCCAGGCGTGTCTCCTCCCAACTTTTTGTGCATTCCCAGCTCTGGCTGGCAGGGAGGTGTGAGGAGCAGAAAAGGCCTTGAGAGCTCAGCAACAACCAAAACCTGTAGTGTGCTATCAACACTGTTCCCAGTCTGAATCTGAAACGTAGCACTGTACCAGCTCCTAGTAAGAAAGTTAACTCTATCCCAGCCAAAAGCAGGACACGTGGCTTGGAGAGCGCAGCTGCCATTACACAGGGACAAGACAGAACTGCAACTCTCTGCTCTCCAGGTAAACTTGTACATGGTGTGGTGGTGTGCTCTCCCCTTTTTCCCCCCCCGGCTCCTGCTCAAGCCATGGCCATCAGCGGGAGTTGTTATGAGTTGCATTTGAACTGTGGGAGATGGCTGGCAACATAACCAAAACACTGTCTGGAGTGGGAACCTAGGTATCTTATTCCCATGAGAATATGACTATAGGTCAATTATCTTACTCCATAAATAGTGGACAGCCCAAGAGCCCTTTGAGCTCTCCTGCACGGCAGCGGGCTGCAAGACAGGACCTCCCCTTGAGTGGGGACGCTCGCTTAAGGTTCTTCTCCTCGAGGTTGAGAGATTCCTTGCCACAACAGATTCTCGGTAAGTGACTTTGAATATTAGCTAAGTGATATAAGGATTGATTGCGCATGCATAATCCTTTAGACATAAACCGTTGACCAAGTCTGGGACTAGGATTGGATCCAGCCGCACCCAGACTCCTCTCTCAGAAGGAGTTTAGAAAGCAAGGGGGTCCTTTCTGAACCTCGTGACTCCACGGGAGGGTCTCCCTGAGAGCTTGTCTGACCCTGGCCTCTATGCAGTGAATAACCCAGTGTACCCTGGCATCGAATCTCATAAAACACTATCGCATTCACTACTAAATTTGTTACATCACTGTTTTATGTTAATAAACATTTCAATACTCTCTTACAAGTGAAGTTATTCACTCTGCCCGCGACACATGGCAAAACAGTTCTTGAAATAGCTGGTCATCCCACATCTGAAAGAAGGCCTTGCATAGTTCATGTTCCAAATGCAATTATTTTGAAGTTGACTCTGTCATGTAGCTTCTAATGCGCTGCTTTGGAGGTAAAGAGTACACATACAGAGTCACAATCCTGAGGGAACACTGAGCCGTAGGTCATTCTCCAGGCTGCTCCGGGGCTTGCAAAACGCTGAACTACAGGTGCTTCAGCAACCCTTCTCCTGTAGCCTGCCGCTTCTTGCAGCTGGCATCTTCATCCTCCATTTGCCTCTTTGCCCTGTGAAAGATCTAGTTGGTGGCTTGTGATACCCATGGGCTCGTACAGGACAAAGAAGGCCCCCCTGGGCTTCCTCGCATGCCTGTAGCAGTGATAACCCCTGGCACTTCTTGATGTGTTGAAGACCCCTGAGGTACCTGAGCTAGCATTTAAGTCTGGCCTGTGGTAGAACATACCACGTGGTGACCCTTGAGACCATTACAACAATAAGATGCCATTGCAATGTAGAATTAAAATGGAGGTAACTTCAGAAGAAGGGTATTTTCCATTCTGATTGAAACAGTGTGATTTCAAAATGATACCTCATCTCATAACAAGATAACAAAGGTTTAAAAAAATCAGACCGGTTTTCCTATTGCGATCGACCAACCAATGGATTCCAATTTATCAAAATTTAGGGCAGTAGAAGACTCTATCATTAGTATGATCAATGCTTTGAGATACAGTCACTCTTGTGATAATAAAGTAAAGTCTCCAGGTGAGAGTTTGGCCAGGATCACAGCATTACTTGGCCTGCTCACCAAGACTTTAAGTCTAGTTGAGTCAAGCCTGAACCCAATGTTACCGACAAGTGAGAATGGAAGGAGATAAAACCCTTCAGGGGCGATCCATGAAAATTGTTTACAATTGACCTCGTGAACCATTCCCTGTATACATAGAGATGTCTCATCATGAAACGGCAATCTTTATCTACACTAAACCACAAACAATACATAAAATAGACCCATTGTTTATTTCAATATCTTCTTTAATGGCAACAACACAAAGCGGAGTACAAAAAATGGCAGAGGCCGTGGTAAAGCAAGAGCTTTGTAAAACAAAGTAAGTGATATACAGGTTATATACTCGCATTTTGTTTACACATCTAGCAACAGAAGCAACATGCAATGCTTTTACGTTACATATATCAGAATGCCAGCTGCAGGTGCCATAGGTTACGCACCCCTGGCACGTCTCTTACGAGAAATACAGACCTACAGTGCAGCGTGAAAGAGAGCGCTCCCATTCAGTGTTTCTGCGGCACTGGGGAGAGGAGCAATACGGGCATAGATTGTACTGGGAGAGACCTAGGTCTCCAGTTTCTCGCTGGGACTGCATCTTCCCTCAGCGTGGCAGGATCTGCAGTCTAACAGCCACAGCCCCTGCCAGGGAGAAGGGGACGCAGAAATGAAAGCTTGTCATTGAAATTGATTGCCCCGTAATATGGAAGGTGCTCGTTTTCTCGCGCAATGTAGCGAATACCGCTTCCATCGCTGTGTTCGCACAGCAGCCAGGCGCCTCTCTGGACTTTGTGAGAAGATATGATGTCATTGTCATATCCCCTCGCCAGGTTGGTTGCTTCTCTTATCACCCTGCTCTTCCCTTGATAATTGGCATGCTCGTAGAGAGTGATCTGAGGATTGCGCAGGTCTTCAGTGATCAACTGCAGAGAAGAGATCTTGTCATTCATCTCTCTGCCAACAAAGCTATGTTCTCCCTCCTCAAATACCAGTAACTGGCCTGTGTAGTTGACGTGCTCATAAGCCACCCAAGGCTGGCCAATTACTTTCACTGAGGAGACACAATCATTCCAATCTACAGCTTTTAGATTGGCAATGTCTCCAGTGAACTCTCTGGAGTAGCCCTGGAAGTTGGCATGCTCGTAAATGATGATTTTTCCCATCTCAGAAGGACTTCTGTAGCTCGGATTTCTTGCCGCAGGAGCTGGATGACAGCCTGCAGAAAAGGAAAACAGAAAATAAGCAAGGCTTGTAAGAAACCTTTTCACATCAGACACCAAACGCTGGGGCAGGGGGTGGGGAGACGGAAAAGTAAAACATTTTTAGCAGAGGACAAATATAGCAGCAGCTGGAATAGAGTGAGGGAATGACAGAGAAATTTGCATTTGGAAGAAAAAAGTAAAATGAGATATACGTATACCAAAACTGTCCAGTTTTATTTAATTCTGTATGTTGGTTTATGTATACATGCGAGGGACATCTGAGCATTCAGTTTGACATCTTACTGGTATAGCCTAAATAATGATGAAATAAAATACGTAACTGGTGATAGACCTTTCAGTTGATAATTGGCACTGCATTTCAGAATTATTTTAGAAATTGGCGTTTGCTGTTTGGACTAAATTTCATGATCCACATAATATTACAAGTAAAATAGTGAGACATTCAATTAATTTCTGAACCAAAGTGCATTTTTGTACTGTAAATAGGAAAAAATCTATTCTGCGAAGGCCAGAACTGACCTTTTAGAGTCACTGAAATACCTTATTTCTCTTTTTATATGAAATTCTATCAAAACCAAGAGATTCCTGTTCTTGACATAAACTGAGAAGCAATCAAGTTCAAAGCAACAGCTCTCTGAGTCGGACTAAGTTTCAGGTTGTAAATGTCTTTTTGTAGCAGTGTAACAAACACTCGTATCTAATTCCACACGAAGTTGTCTGGAATCAGACAAAGAACCACAGCATTTATTTGTTACAGCTGCAGGAACAGAAACGAGTGGCCAATTAAGATAACAGCTCCCTTTCTAAATCACATAACAGTCATCATAGCAAAGTTTTAGATGTCAGAGCAAATACATTTGAGGGAAAGAAGCAGTTGCTCTAGTTGATTCCGGGAAGGGATGGGAGAAGATCAGCTCTGCCCAAGTGAGATTAAGAGTCAGACTAAAATTGCAAAACCTGAGCAACATAATCGACATTTTAAAAAAAAAAAAACAAACGAACTTAAGTTTCACTTTAAAAAAAAAACCCTCACTAAGTGTTTAAAAACATTTAAGCATTTTTTCACAGTTGTAATTGAATTTATGGAAGCTGTGTCTACCCAAACGTTATCAATCATTGAGCATTCGTATAATGACTTTCTGTCTGTAGGAAGAGTAGTAATAATAATTAATAATAATAATAATAACTCAGTCAATTTTGCTGACACAATATAAGATCCTATGCTCAAGATTAATTTGTAAAATATTTTCACTTTCACCCCTTGAAATTTTGTAGCAATGGCTCTCTCCACTCTCTCCTTCCGTGAGGAATGTTTATCCTGCAGCTGTTTTCTCACCACCTGAAAGATGCGCGAAGCTTCTGCAAATACAGACGTGGGATCCTCACATACCCGCGGCAGCTCTCACCTCACCCCCGACACACAAACCCCTTTCTCTTCAACTGCATTTCACAGTAGCTGCCCGGGAAGCCATTGCAAGCGCCCTTGTGAAAACGTGTGCGTCTCACCTTGGTGTCGGCTTCTTGGATGGGGAGAGCTGGTGGCTCTTCCTCCAGTCCGGTGACGCTGTTTGCAAAAGGCAGCTCACTTGCCTACTTTTATAGCTTGTACAGAAGTCTTGTGAAACACCACAGCCTATGGAACTGGGAAGTGGCCGACATCACCCTCAGGGGTCAAAAATTACTGATTGTTTTGTTTTGGTTTTGATCTTCCTATAACCAGCCACCTTAAGGCCCTGGTTCAAAAGTCCATTGAAGAGCAAACATCTTGATAAACCTTAGACCTTTAATTCTTGTTTGTCTTTATTCTCCATAAGCCAGCTGAATCACCGTAATAAAAACACATCAAAGTATTTCGTGACGCATGGGCTGTAGAATTTCTTTGCTTGCTCGAGAAGAACATTTAACGCACAAAGCATTTCTGTGTGAGATATGGAGGTGACAGAGGTGGCATTTAAGTATTTTTTTTTTAAATTGACTTTATCCCTTCTGACCTACGCAGCCGTTTGAGCAGCCACAGGGATGCGGAGCTGGTAAAGCAGGGCAAAGGAGGCTCTGGCAGAACTGCAGTGGCAATATCTGTGCTTATTTTCATGTTGCAGATTTACTCTGTAATATATTTTCAGGCACGTTAATTGGCTAGCGTGCTGGCAAGCCGTACCACGGCGGGAGGAAACAATGAGATCTTCGATAGTTCAAGAGCAATCCAGACCCTGCAAATAGCCACAGCAGCAGAAAGAAGAGACTTCCTTTGAAGGCTTACTTTGCCTTAGCCATCTCCGAATTTTGAAATCAAGCAACAGTCTGATGAATTATAACAAGCGTGTCTAAAAAAAATGACCAAGCTGCACTGCAGGGGAAAGCAAATGAGCGACTGTTTATCTTCACAGAAAGACACAGGAGGGAAGGGACCTCTGGAGGTCTTGAGTCCAACCACCCCTCTTCATAGCTGGGCTGATTCTAAACCTACCTGGGGCTGCTCAGTACCTCGCCCAGGTGACTCCTGAACATCTCCAAGGCTGGAAATTGCCCAGCATCTCCGGGTGCTGAACCATTCTCGGAGGAAAGCGTTCCCTCCCTCACCACCAGACGTGACAGAGCTCGCAACAAGGACTCAGAGGAGATTTAGTGGTTAATGAAGCAGGAAAATCAAGTACCCACAAGCTCAGTAGCGGTAGGTCTCAAATATACCTGGATATGGGCAGACTGGCCAGGCACTGTGTGCAATCCTCTGAGAGGAACCAAGGAGATGGGGCTACGAGCCAGTTTTTCATACACCAGAACTCCAGAGAAAGAAAATACATAGTTGTGCTTACAGCTACCAAGCAGATGCTGCTCTAGGCTGTCATTAAACATAATGACCTCAAGGGGAAATACTTGACCCCCAGGGTTTCTTTGAAGGCCACTGTTACAATGTGCCCCACCGTAGGGTGCTTCAGGAACCCCTGCTCTGTCAGGTAGGAGGTTACTATAGAAGATGGGGAGCTGGGAAGAGTTCCCCCCTGCCAAAACAGGCAGCCTCTACACTGGCTCCAGCCAAATCCTCCTGCTGCATCTCTTTCACTGGTGCTTGGCTGAGCTCATGGTGCGCCGGATCACAGAACTCAGCTAGTGCAAAAATGCATGGGTTTGGTTTTGGTTTTTTTTTACACATTCTTTTGCTGCTGTGTGGAAGCTGGAAGCAGAGCGACTGAAATTTGCACTCTGGGGTCTGGCGGAGAGAAGCGGGACCTCACTTTCTAGCAGCAGGTAGATGTGAAACCAGCTTTGCCGTACTGCCAAATCGCACCTTTACAGCATGGTTTCAGGTGTTGCAGTGAGCCCACCCCACAGTTCGGTGCTGCTGGAAAGGGGAAGGTCCCGTTCTGCTCCTGGAGACCATGGTGCCCATCATCTGGGAAGGACCCATTCCACTCCTGGAGACCATGGTGCCCATCATCTGGGAAGGACCCATTCCACTCCTGGAGACCATGGTGCCCATCATCTGGTAAGAGAAGGGAGAATGGGCACACCCATGGGAGGAAATGTTTGGAAGAGGGACTAAAACAGCCTAGAATAGGACGGATTTATGCTGCCACTGAACAACATTAATTCCTCTTAGCTTGCTAGTGTATTTTACTCATTAAATTATTTAGTTGTGTTTCTGAAAAATAAATAAACAAATATATAGAGAGAGGGACATAATTCATCACAAACTAAACGGTCCCATCTTTCTCAGCACCTGCAGACTCAGAAAAGCCCTTTGGAGGAATATATGAGCCGTGAAGGCAACACAAAGAGCGAGTCTGAGTGTGTCTCAACTGCGTTGCGGAGAGGCGCAGGCGACAGCTGAACTCTGAAGACCCCCACGTCTGCTCTGCTGAGCACCAGAGCGGGCAGCGGGGCTTTTCATGACACCGAGGAAAATCCAAAGGTGGTATACGGTGGGATGTGTCGCCACAAAAGCTTGGCAAAGGACCTCTGTATAAACACTCCCAAGCTCACAGAAAGAAATGTGCTCCCGGTTCTAATGACCGCCTTTCCTAGTGTTGCTGGGATTGAAAAATAAATGGATTTCAGTGTCGCTGATCTCATTTGCAAGGTGCTTAATGCACAAGGAAGTAAGCCACTGAACAAAGCAGAATACCAGAGGGTGGGGGCTAGGAGTTTGAGATTGGAAATATTTATGGCTTGGGTGGGGTTGTTTTGTGGGGTTTTTTGTGTTGTTCTTTTTCTCATGGGAAATTATGTTTTCCAAACTTCCCCCTACCTCGCTCCTGCATAAATAGCAGTACCTCAAAAACTGGAAAAGACAGTGTGTGACAAAAGTGAAACGAAAAAGAAGAAACTCAAAGAGGAAAAGGATAAACCCCAATTCCTCTATTTCCCTCAGCAGACAAAAAGCAAAAGAACGAGCAAGACAAATGATGAATGTGCAGAGTCTTTGCAAATGTGCAGAACTACATTATGCAAAAAAGATTTGAACAAATGAAGACTTATTCTGATTTGGAGCAAAAATTACTAAAATATTTTTATCTTTTTCATAAGCTGGATTTTCTCTCTTTTTTTCTCTTTTTTTCTTTTTTTTTTTTTACAAGGCTTAATAGTGAGCTTTTTTTTTTTTCTCTCCTGTAGAATCATTTCCAAATACATCGAGACTCTTAGGTATTTGTTTATTTTTATTTCCTCTGTGGTTGGCTTCATCATCATTGCACTGCCAGAGTCTATTTTCCACTAGATTGCACAGTGGTAAAACAATTTCACTTAAAGCTATGGATGTCATATATGAGCCCACTTCACAGTGCTGGAAAAGGCAAAATGATGGAAAAATCAAATTAACAACAAACTCCTTCCCCCTCCAGATCCTCTTGTGTTCCCACTCTTCTCCACCACAGTGGATACAAACTAAGGTATGTCAATAATTACTCCGCTCTCTTTAGTCCTTACTTTAAAATAAGGGGGTTAAAAAAAAAAAAGTAAAATCACACATGAACTGCATCTCCACAGTTTCTGATTGCTATTTCGCCTGGTAGTTGTGGACTCCAGGCAGCAGGACACTGCTTGCTTTGTTTTGGAGGGGTTTTGTGGGGGTGGTTTTTTGGTTGGTTTTTTTTTTTTACTCTCTTAGCAGTTGTTAGGGCTGGTAAAGTAATTCTTTATCACAAAGACAGAGTCTCTTTCTCACTTTTGGCTCTAAGACATCTGTTTTTCAAACAAAACAGCCCCCAGAGATGCAACACAGGGACACGCAACTGGACCACAGAACCCCAAGCCGTGAACAGCCCACCCACCAATAAGCACATTCACTGCCAAACCCTTGAGGGAATAAAAGACGCCTCCTTTTTTGCCTAGCACGGTATCTCACACAAACTCCCCCCCCTTTTTTTTTTTCCCTTTTCTCTCTTTGTTTGCCACTGCGTTTGCTGCACTCCCCAATTTCCAGTGCTCAGTAACAACGCTGAACAACTCAACAACGCTACCTTTTCAGGAAAGACCAAAAGGGGGATGGTGACACCCTACCGGGTGAGCGCTGCACATCCACTCCCGGCACGGGGAGTGAGCTCCACAAGAGCTGTGCTGGAAAGACAGGCACAGCAAATACAGGCTGACAAAAGCCTCGTAAGCCCCACCTGACAAGACGTAGAAGCCAGAAAGGACAAGGAAGAACTCTTCTAACTATTATTTCCTTCCCAAACTCTCCCCCTCCCAGGTAAAGGACAAGGCAACTGGCTGTCTGTGAACAACTGTTGCAGTTCAAAATGTCAGAAACAACTGGGCTGCTTTTCCCCCACCCCGTGTTTAATAAATGTGCAAATGGGTTTCCATGGCATGGTTGCTAAGCTGGACTCCACAAACACAAAGGCCCAGACTAATTAGATGCTTAGTACCAGGGCAGAAAAAAAAATAAAAATAAAAATAAAATGTCACGGACCCTCAAAAGGTCTTTGCTTCACAGCACCTCGTTTGGCTGGGGAAGCCTCTCCAGCTCACAGGAGTCGCACGCTCAGGAAATGCATCCAGCGTTTTGTTCCTCTCGTGTTTAATTAGCAGGTCGTGCTGCTAAACCCTTCGGTGGCTTGGCCCAAGCGTGACAGACACTGGCCTGCCATCCACTCAACACTAGGTGTCACTTCTGCTTAAGAAATGCAACAGAGAAACTGAAAAGTTTGGGAAAAAACCCTACCCATCTGGCATCGGATGTTCAGGGGATCGCCGTACCTACAACTTTCTCTAAAGTCATGGACATTTACAGAATTTTAAGGTTTCACGTGTCTCAAATCAGGCATCCAAAACCATCAGAAAATACCAGACAATACTTTACCATACTAAGCATAATGGTGACCGGTGAAAAGTTTCTCCTCTTCTCTTTTGTGGGAACAATGAAACGCATGCCTATGTGAAGAAGGCAGGTAGTGATAGGACCAAGGGGAATGGCTTCAAACTAGAAGGGGGGAGATTTACATTAGATATTAGGAAGAAATTTTTCACTATGAGGCTGGTGAGACACTGGAACAGGTTGTCCAGAGAAGCTGTGGATGCCCCATCCCTGGAAGTGTTCAAGGCCAGGCTGGATGGGGCTTTGAGCAGCCTGGTCTAGTGGGAGGTGTCCCTGCCCATGGCAGCGGGGGCGGAACTGGATGATCTTTAAGGTCCACTCCAACCCAAACCATTCTAGGATTCTGTGATTCTATGAAGAAGGGACTACCATATGGAGACGCTGCCAGAGTCTGCTCTGACGAAGTCAGTCTCGCCGGCCTGCCTCTGCTGCTGCTTTGCTCCTGCAGGTGGGAGAGCTGCTGGAGCAGCTTTTAGTCCTTCCTCAGTAGTAGATGTGGCTGCCAAAAGATTTCTGAGCAGCAGGGACTGACTCAGAGGAGGAGGAAGAGGCATGGTGTTTGTGGTCAGGGTCCTGAGGCAGACTAGGGCATGAAGGAAATACTGGCTACAGCGCTTCTACAGTAAAAGTAGAAAAGACACAGAAGCGTGGGGTACAGAGGCAGGCAAAGGGCTCCCCCTGGGAAGACGGGAACTGTACTAGAACCGTGTTATCTGCTATGTCTTACAGTACCAGAAGTAGGAGACCACACAGGAAGAGGTAGTAGGCTTAAAACAAACAAACAAAAAAAATACTTTGGATATCTAAACACAGTTCTTCTGCGCATCCATGAGACATTGTAGACACGAAAAGCACCACCTGGTTTAAAAAATCAACAAGACACAGGCAGAGAATAAATTCAGCAAAGGCTATTAAACAGACACACTGATGCAACTTCTGGATCGGGCAGTCTTTAAAGCAGCAGATTCCTAGATAAGAGTACACACTACATGCTCGCCCTTACACTCTGTGAGCACCCACTTCAGGTCACCACCCCTAGAGTGTTCTTCTGGAGAAGGATTGGTCTGAGCCCCTTCCATCCTGGAAAGACTTCAGCACACGCAGGCAAAAGAGGTAGGAACCTGGGACCCAAAACGGGAGGTCTGAGGGCTGTAAGTCAAGAAAACCCAGGATCAAAATGAGCTCAAGGTGAGGAAACTGCAGGGGTAAAGCAGAGTATACAATGGCAGCACACCCGCTTTCTTGACAAGTACGGAAGGTAGTGAGGAGCACTGTGGCTAGAGGTATAAGGATCTCAAAGCACAAATTTTCGCTCGCTGATACCTCCCAGCTGGGTGTTTGTCGCGTTAAAAGGACTGTAGTTCACTATTTGTCTGTCAGAGTCCCAGGACTTTCACTGATTCGCTATCAGAGTCCCAGCAAAGGACTTGCTCTGAGTCAGATTCCCAAATAATCGAAATTAGTCTAGAGTCACAGTTCCGATATTTGTCTGCTAGAGTCCCACCAAAGGACTTTCACTGAACCGGATTCACAAACAATCAAAATCAGTTATTTTATTGAGAGCGACAGAAGCAGATTCGAGATTGCCGTTGATAATTTCACCAACTACAATAGCGCTTAATTAATTAAGGTTAATATTGCTAGCAAGGATAATGACAGTACAACAACCCAGGGTAACATTCACCCGAGGGTGAAAGGCGCAGTGCTTACCCAGAAAGGCATCCCTGCCTGGGGTGGAGGAAGAGAACGCAGCCCGTCGACTGGTCAAGCTTCTTCTCTCCCGATTTAACAGTCATTTTCTCCATCCTTTTATTCCCAAAATTATGAGGTTTCCCTCCCCTAGGTGACATGTAGCGTGATTTGGGTGGAGAGACGAGTGCTATAGTCATGTATGTTTAGCATGATCTCTATAATCTTCATTAGCATATACAGGGGTGTCAGCTTTAATATGCATTTCACAGGTAATGAGGCAAAGGTCAATTATCGGGCATGGTAGACAGACAAGCCTTCACTCCCCTGGGTTGCACAAGAGATAGCAAAGCCCGTCTTAATTGCTCTTTTTGCACGGAGATTTCACCTCCTTATCCAAATTCCACAGGGTTGAGTAAGGCCAACACTAAGAGACAAGAGATTCTAAGACATCTTGAGGCTTTAAGCCACAAATAAATAAAACACTGGAGAAAGAAACCGAGCAGAAAAATAGCGAGAAGAATGAGTGGAAGAACATGTACTGAACCATCCCCTTTGACCACATGCCCTGTGATAGATCTAGTTCGTGTCCTGCCGTGCCCATGCACTTGGTAAAGAGCAAAGAAGGGCCTGCTGGGATCCCTCACATGCTTTTAGTGATGGTAGGCCCTGCCACTGTTCTGCATGTTGGGGAAAGTGCAAGAAAAGTACAGAAAGTACAAAAAATGCAGGGTACGATCATGTATAAGGCCCTCAGCTCCTTGATCTAGCATTCAAGTCAGGCCTGCTGTGAGCAGGGAGTTGGAGTGGGGACCTCCAAATGTCCCTCACCGCCTTACCTTTCTGGAAGTCTAAAATGCACAGCGCCTGCTGCCCACCCCCGCTGTACAACCGGACTCGGCAACAGAAGATGTGGATGTGGCTGGAAATGCAAACTAGGATAACGATGCTTATAGAGCCGCAGTGCAAGCCATCAGAACCATCAGAGATGGCTGGAGACAGGGTTGCAGAGGACAATCAAAAGGTGGGAACTGGAACCAGAATGCAGACACGGTCAGCCAGCTGCTGTTCCCTGCGCCAACACTCCGTTTCCAAAGACAACTCTTATCAGGACAAGGTGAGACGTGGTCTGGATGGAGGCAGCTCCATCTTCACTCAGCCCTGGGAGACTAAAGATGGAGTAGTGGCTATGCAAAGATCTGGCCTCAGCAAAGGCAGCACAGATGCTGTGAAACGATTTAAGGTGGGAGGAAGGGAAGGAAGAAAGTGAGAACGATTTACAGGGAAAGATAACAAATGGTGACAGCCCAGTCTAGCTGCAGGGACAGGAGGGGATGTGTGGTAGGGAAAGACATCAAGCGCAAAGTCAAGAGATTAAGCCAAGTGGCAAGGGAAACAGAGATAACTAGGAAGACAAGGAGAGGAGAAGTATTAACAGCACTTGAGGATGAGAAAAAGGGAAAGCCAAGCAGTGATAATGGGAGTGCGAACAGAGAGGAACGTGGTGCAGCAAAGAGGCAAAGGAAATTGGGGGTGAGAGGGACAGCAGAGAACTGGGGAAGGGAGAACACCTGGACAGCAGGTGAGGAACAGCATAGGCACTAATGTTGTCCTTTGCTGAGCGGAGAAGAGTCTGGCAGAAGGACTGAGATCAGCACAACCCAAAAGGCAGATCTCTGGCCAGGAGCAGCGTGTGAGCGCAGGACGCAGAAGCCGTGTTTTCCCTTCCTTTTAGGCAGGACAAGCAGCAAATGGTTTTGCGCGCATGATGGCAATTTCAGAACGAGCGCAGGTAGGTCTCAGTGCCACGGGGCTCGATGGGAGACAAAGGGGAAGGTAGAGCTCAGAAAACCCACAGCAAGAACTATTCTCTGCACACACCTTCTACTCCTGATTGTCACAGCAGCCAAAGAAAAACAAGCCTGTGAGGCAGAGGTATGAAGAAAGAAGTGTGGTGGTGCAAACCCCCCCCTCCCCCCAATCCTTTTATGACGCAAGATCAATCCATCTGGTACTGATTTTGCACTCGACTCCATCGTTGTCAATAGCATCCCATGCTAGAAATCCTCGTGGTTTAATTAAGGCTACCGGTATTGTTCCCACAGATGGTATTTTCACCATTACGGGCTGACCCGGTTTCATTGGAGACCAGGTATGCCCGTTGTTTAGGGTTTTCTTTTTTCCAGAGGAGATGTTAGAAAGGCTCGAGTGATTTGACTTCCCTAGGGACCACACCAATTATTTAGTTGTTGTAAAATTTTAGAGAGGTGGATGACCCATTGCCCCTCACGTGGTTTAAGATATTTTTTCCGTAGGCCATTGGCTCGTTCAACTATAGAGTTAGATTGTGGATAATAAGGTGTGTGAAATACCCATTTTATTCCTTCTTGTTTTGACCATTCTTGTACTTCTTTGTTAGTAAGATGTGAGCCATTTTCACTCTGGAGGGAGTCTGGAACTGGTAACATTGAGAACCATGAAGAAAGGCCTCGGGTGGTATTTTGTCCATTAGCCTTTCGGCACTTGGTAGCTGCAAGGAGTCCAGATATTATTTCTACACCTGTTAAGATATATTTATACCCGGCAGAGGGTTTTAAAAGACCAGTGTAATCTATTTGCCAAGTAGGCCACCAGGTTTTTCCTTCACTAAAGTGCAAAGGTGGTGCTTTAGCAGGGTCACCTCTTTGAAATTTTAATTTACACTGGGGACACTCGGTAAGGATGATTTCACATTTTTTTCTACTAAAGGGCCGGCCTCAGCTTTGAGCTGAAAAATAAAGCGCTTCTCAGCCTGTGTGGCCTAATTTCTGATGTAACCATTCTCCCAATCGATGCCATGTGGGGTTTAAAGAATTCTCAACTTCTATATTCCTATTTTTTGTCAATTCGTCTACCTTTTGGTTCCAGTTTGTAGACGGCTTATTGTCATTGGCATAAGCTTTCACCCGTCCTATTTGGAATGGTATTTTCCTGGCTGTGTTTAATAGCAATTGCCAGCCTTCAGTTCTCCAGATCGAGGATCTGTTTATTTCCCAATTTAAGGCTTCCCACTGACAAAGCCACTGTGTGGCGCCTGCCCAAACAGCATAAGAGTCCACCCTTATGACTTTTGCTTCATTTTGTGCTGCTAAAACAACCGCTCTTAATTCTCCTACTTGGGCACTGCCCTCCCCCTCTTCGATAACTTGTTTACCAGGTTTGATTTCTCACGTGACAGCTTTATATTGCCGTTCACCATTCGCTCTCTTTGCTGAGGCACCGGTAAACCAAAAGCCCTCAGTTGGTGTAGCTTCAGTGAAGGTGGGTGCATTTTAGGATTGGTGAAGGTTTAAATGCTTGTTGCGCTGCCAGTGGGTCAGTGCTAATTGGCATTCCTAATTTAGAAGCTGTTGTGTGTCCTTCAGTCAACTGCATTTCACCTGCTGCTCCCACTAGGCAGGCATACCATGCCATAGGATCACAGAATGGTTTGGGCTGGAAGGGACCTTAAAGATCATCTATTCCACCCCCCCTGCCATGGGCAGGGACACCTCCCACTAGACCAGGCTGCTCAAAGCCCCATCCAGCCTGGCCTTGAACACTTCCAGGGATGGGGCATCCACAGCTTCCCTGGGCAACCTCCTCCAGTGCCTCACCGCCCCTGCAGTAAAGAATTTCTTCCTGATATCCAATCTAAATCTCCTTCAGTTTGAAACCGTTACCCCTCGTCCTATCACTACACTCCCTGATAAAGAATCCCTCCCCAACCTTGCATTTCCCGATAGTGGGGTTTTGTGCAACCCTTTCTGGGGGAAGGAGTTCCTTTTAGGATAACGTCTCATAAATTAAACGGACCTCTGATTTGAACAGCTTGCTCCTGGCGTATTTTCTCAGCTTTGTTTAATTGCACAAAGGACAAAAGACCTCTTTTCCACTCAGAATACCTCTGCTCTGTCTCTTTAAATGCAGTCGAGTTAAACAGTATAGGTCTTTTTAGTCCGTCAGGACCGGGTTTGAAATAGATTACAGTAAGTACCGTGTTCTGCAAAATCCCATTCCGCTATAATAGGATCACGAGGATGGACAGGTCCTAGAGATTGGTATGGTTTTAATTCTTGTATTAGGGTTTTGGCTGCCTCTTCATGTTCTGAGTCCCATTTCCATGGTTTTCGTTTTCACAGCAGCGAGTAGAGCGCGCGGGCAACGATGGAGAATCCAGGTACGTGTTTCCTCCAGTACCCTGAAGTACCCGTCAGCTGCTGTAATTCCTAGGCTGGGGCTTCTGCGATTGTTCGGTTTTATCCAGCGTCCAGCGGAACTGCCGCGCTTCCAGCAATCCACCAAGTGCCCAGAAATTTCACTTCTCCGCTCGGCCCCTGGCATTTTTCGGGTGGAATTTCAATGTTTGCTGCGTGCAACGTTTGCCAAACTGCTGCTGCCGCTGCCCTCGCCCTTTCAGGGGAGGTTCCTCCAGTTAGGATATCTTCTATATGTTGATATGATTTTACTCCTTCAGGGAGTGGAACTGTCTGTAAAAGTTCAGCAAGTGCAGCCCGAGCAAGTGGGGGTGAACGTTTATACCCCTGTGGGAATCTCTTAACGGCGTATTCGGTACCTTCCCATGTAAAGGCAAATTTTTCTTTGTCTTCCTCCTGTAAGGGGACCGTGAAAAACACATCTTTCGCATCTACCACTGCCATCCGAGGATGCGAGGCGGCCTGCGAAGTATCTGTTAGAATGGCAATACTGGGGACTCCAGCTGTTAATGGGGCTGCATCCGCATTTAAGCGCTGATAATCAATCGTTAAATGCCATTTCCCCTACGGTTTACGGACTGGACAAACCGAAGAATGATATGGGGGAGGGAGTTCTGAAAAGAATTTGGGTTTGTTTTATTTTCTAAATCTGCAATTACTTCTGAAATTCCAGTCGGCGCTGCAGCAGAAACTGGGGACTGCGGGACATTAGTGATCTTTGATTTGGGAAGCACTGGGGCTGCGGGGAGCACACACACTCCGGCAGTTTGTTGATTTTTAATTAGGGTTAGGATTGGCATTCCAACTGAAAGACCATAAACTACCCTCCGGCAGACGCCAAGTCCAGCCATTCAAAGCATCAAAACCTAGGATATTTTCATAGTGATCTTTAACTGCAGAGTGAATGGATGGCAGGCGCTTTTTGCCAGGGAGCCATAAATTAGCTTTTGCGGCTTGGCACAAGTTCCCATAACCCCGGTAATTTTAACCTTTTGCCATCCAGGTCGTAAGCCCACTTTGTCGGCATCCTGCGGTGTAATAATCGAAATTTGCACTCCAGTACCAATTAAAAATTTTGTTAATCGTTTTTGAGGACCAACTGGAATTAAAATGCAAGGGGCATTCTCATTTAGCCATTGATAGGCTTCTGCTTGCCCAACAGGCAGGCCCAATCACCGGCCCGGCACTATAATTTTTTGGGTTTTGTGCTTTGTAACTGCTTGCTATGGGGGCAGAAAGGGTTATTTTTCTCTCTAGGAGTTGGCAATGGAGGAGTTGGAGCGTTTGGATGGTCGCATTTCTGGAATGCTTGGGTTAGACTCAGAATGACACCAGTAGGCTGTCTCTGAATGATGGCTCTAGGAATTCCTAGTGCCAATGTAATAACTCATTTCTCATTTATTACTACAAATATTTCCATAACTCATTTCTCCACTCCCAGTCCTTTAATTGCCGGTCAGAGAATTTTGGTTCTTGAGAGCTCTTTTGATGTGATTGCCAAATTTGCCTAACAGCATGACCTGTATTTTTCGTTTCACTGGGAATTTCATCCCATCCCGTTTCTCGCAGATGATTCATAGTCTCGTCCATTAACACTGCCCAGGTGGAGACCTCCCTGTGACCCAACTCCTGTTCCTCTTCATCCTCTTTTCCCTCACCTTCTGCATTACAGAGTTACAGGTGCTGAGAGAGGAGCATCAGTGGAGTGGCGCTGATGCATGGTAGCCTTTGTAAAAGCTCTGGAGAGCTCACCTATAGATCTAATAGGCATTAATAGGGGTTCTCCCCTTTTTAAGACATCGATGCCACCAGCCCAATACGCTACACTGATGGTTAGTGAGCGGGAGTCCTTTTTGGGGGGTCAGGGCTGGCATTTAAAAAGAGGCCAGGGCCCCAATAGCCATTGGCTTTCTTGCCATCCAGCAGGATTCTGTCTCCCCCAGTTAGAGACACTCTGCATAGTATCCAGTTTCTCCAGGCTTACGGCTGTAGTGATCTTGTAAATTGTCTATCTAAATCAAATCAAATGGAGGTTTTTTAGTAGTTTCTTCTCTTTTACCACCCCAAGGTCCTGGAGTTACTTCTGTTATAGTAATCGGTCTGAGAGGGAGGGAATGGGGGAGGCTCAGGCGGATGGGAAGAATTGTCTTTGTCTGAGCCATTATCATATAAATTAAAAAAACGACAATATTTACACTACCTTACTATTAGATATCCCAAATCAGTACATACACATATGAGCACAAACATACACGTCTTTAACTGCTAGGACCATACATCCCTTTGCAGTGGGCAACTCCAATGAACCAACAGGTGCCCCTTTTGACTCCTTACACGCACACAGACAAATGGACAAAGTATTTGGATCCAATAAAGTATAAGAACACCCACACTCCCAAGAGCTAATGTGTGTATGAGAGGTACGTGGATAGGGAGGCGGATGAAGGAGAGCCTAGCCTATAGTTAAAATTTCCTTCTTCTTGAGTTGAGGAGTAAATACTCACAATAGATCCGCATTTCTCAGCAGGCGATAACTGAGACTCCAGAGAGTTGACTCACCTTGGCCTTTTAATCCTCAAGGTGCCTGCCCCAGCAGCATCCCAACTCAGGGGAGATGGTGGTCACAGCCTGCTGCGATCCAGAAGAGCTCAAAGGGTCTTGTTAGAATCACTGTTTATGGGATCCGAGATAATTGACTTTCATCTGGTACTTTCCACCAGAACTTGCTAGATCTTGACTTTCCGGTGTCAACCTCCTCTTTGGGGCACAATCCATATATTGTCAGGAGTGATCGAATACCTTTATTGTCTCCAAGCAACCCGAGTCAGGGGAACCAGGTGCCCTAAGGGGTTGCCGTAACATTCTGGCCCATTACCCTTCACTTACTACCTGGGACTATTATGTGTCCCAGGTGTCAATGGGATGACATAACATTCTGGTCCTTTGTTTTGTTAGGTGGCCCAGGTGGGGAGAAAAACCACACCAAGTGGCCTAAAGGGGAGCAGGGGGTGTTGTATCACCCACAGCAGGTAGAAGAGGAAGGGCAAGTGCTCCCTGCCTAAGTCCCCCGGGGTCTTGACTACCGCAGCAGTCAGGTTCCTCAAAGAGGTGATAAAACATAACACAACTTCCCTCACTGCAGATGGCAAGAAAGTGAAAAAATATACTTCACTGACCCTAAAACTAAGCAAGGAAAAAAAAGAAAAAAAAAAAAAAGAGAGCGCTTTTGGCACCGGGAAGCTCTCCTGCTGGCTCAGAGAACTGAAGCCTGAGGCTACAGCAAAATGAGGTCCTTTAAGCTTCATTTCCATATGAGCTATCAATAAACCAAAACCTGGGTCAAGAGGGGAGACAGAAACTGAGACACCAATCTATCTTTCGCAAGCCCGTGAGCTTATACCCCGCAAGACCTATACTACCCACTGCACGCAGCTCCAACAGAGGCACAGAGAAAGATGTTATTTTGGCAATTTTAATTCTCCCTCCTTTATTATACAAAATACTTTACAATTAAAAAAACATTTTCCCCAATAGAATCATATACAGATATTTATAATTAACAAGATTCAGTTACACGCAAGATGGGGAACTTCTGTGCAAAGGAAAACCGTGACAGATGATCAAGTGAAAATTAAGACTTGACCCTTTCCCCGCCATATTCCGGGAGGGGAGGTTACATTTTAGACCTTTATTCCTATCACTTTCCCTCAAGTCTGAACTCTGGGATCTCCTCTTACCGTGACAGGCTAAGGGCCTCCACCTGTGTCCCTACCATAAGTACAGTAACTCTGCTCTTAAAAGGTTCATAAAGAAACTCTGAACTTATAACTCAGTTATAAGTACAGTAACTCTGCTGAGAAACCAGCATCTGGCTGTACCATGAATACCCAGAAAAGGGGACTGGTGCCCCCAGTTTTCCCAAGCAACCCACATATACACACATGCAAGCACATACATGGGGGAAGCATGCTCAAACCCAGAATTTGTCACCTTTTCGCCAAATGACAAATCCCACCCCACCAAAGCAACCTGCACTCAAGACACGCGTCCAGTAGGTAGTGTCTGCCGGAATGGCTATCGTAAGGTCTCATAGCCAAGCTGGGCATTACTGCAAATGCAGTCTGCAAGAGGGCTGGATGTTGTGGTCTTCCCCACTTTGATCATCTGCCTACCAGCAGAGCGTCAGTCAGTCATGGAGGTGACAATGTGAACCGCCCAGAGATGCTCAGGCCACAACAGACAAACAGGGAAGTCGCACACTTCAGTTGGGAGGTCCTTGAAAAAAAACAGTTGCCAATGATCTGCCCTACCAGAGCAAAGATACGCATGAACCCTAGTGAACATTTTCTCTCTAAGG
The DNA here is from genome assembly GCF_963924245.1 of Chroicocephalus ridibundus. NCBI lineage: Eukaryota > Metazoa > Chordata > Aves > Charadriiformes > Laridae > Chroicocephalus > Chroicocephalus ridibundus. The sequence continues at coordinate 133,501,742 of NC_086284.1, read as the reverse complement.
AAGGTCACTGCTGGGCTGGGCCAACCCTGCATTCGCAGGGGAGCCCATCCCAGAGTCACTGCTGGAGGCCAAATGCCTGAAGCAGTGTGGGAAGATCACGGGCATCAGCTGCCCCATACAGGTCACTCTGCCCCAGCATGGAGAGGGCCATGCGGAGGGTGCTCCAGATGTTGTCAGACATAGCGCCTTGCTGCCCCCGCGGACCTCGGCTCTTCTGCTGCATGTGCAAAGCCTCTAAGAAGTGCTCCACAGCCTCACTGTCAACATGAGAACATACACATGCTTACTGGAGAAGATGGTAAATCTCATACTCCCTCCCCCATTTGCTTCTGAAGTACTTCCCCTCCAAAACAGTTTCCTCCTCTTCACCAGATCCTACCCCGCTCCAGCACCAGAGATCCCCCTTTTCCCTCTTAACAGAAACCGAAGTCCAGATGGCCCCTACTCCAACTGCATCTGCATGACACCTTGTTCTCGGGGCAGAGTCCACACACTTGCTCTGCTCTCCTATGCCAAGGGAAGGCTGCAGGCAGCATGGCGCTGCCCTAGTAACCTATTGCAGTCTCTCTCCCACAAACACATGCACACTCATGGGTCACAGCAGATCTGCCCAACCTATGCTCACCGGTGGGCACCTAAGTTGATGCAACTGATGCCCAAGTTGTAGCGAGAGCGGATGTATCCTGGCTGGAGCTCCAGTGCCCGACGATACGCGGCCACAGCTTCCTCACTCCGATTCCCATTGGCCAGGGTAGCACCAAGCTTGTTCCATAGAAGATGGTCCTGGAGGAAGGGGCAGAGAGAAAGGGCTGAGACAAACTGGATCTTTTTAAGCCCCAAGCCAACCCTCCCTTCCCCGTGTGTCTGTCTTATTCCTCCCGTCCAAAAGTGTACCTCCCACACAAGCAGCACCTCCACCCGAACTTTTACCCATAAACCTCCAGCATCCACAGTCTGCCCTTTCTTACATTGGGGCGCACACTGAGCGCAGCACTGAAGCAATCCACAGCCTTCTCGTATTCGCCACTAAGGTTGAAAAGGACACCCAGGCCACACTGAACATCAGGATCCACAGTCGAGGGGTTGCTGCGCACAGCTGCTAAGAACAGCTCTTTCACCTCCATAAACAATGAGCTGGAAAAGCACAGAACAAGGATATTGGTGTACTGTGGAGACAGCTGGCCTTGCGTTGCTCCCTCTGTTCCTGCCTGGACTAGTCCCAACCCTCCAAGAAGCCTTTCAGCTAAAGGCTGAAATTTGTAATCCCGACTCACTCAGACAGCAGGGAACCTAGGACACGCTTGGAAGGCCCCAGGTTTGTGCCCGAGACACTCTCCTCTGGCTCCTTCTCCAGCAGGTGAGCATAGTCCGGTTTATGGCGTAACCAGTCCCGCAGAGTCTCACATGCCTGCTTCTGCAAGGACTCATTGGTGAAGCTGACTGCTAAAGCCATAAGCGCTGTGAGGTTCCCAGGCTGCAGTTCCAAGCACCTGCAGGTCAAAGAAAAAAAAAAAGTTAATATAGTATTAAAACATTCTGGGAGACACCTAGGATACAGGAGGCAACACAATCAAAACAGAGCTAGCCATATGGTCCTTGTGGCACTATGCACTAGACAAGAAGCCATGCTCAGCGGCTCTTCTGCAACACTCACTGTCTGAGGGCACTGATGGCCAAAAGCTCCTGTTCGTTCTCTGCTTGGGTGGTTCCTAGATATTGCCAGGCCTGGAGAAGACAAAGATGCACAAACTCAGACTTCTTCACACACAGAGAAAAAGATAAGCCAATAAACCACAGACACAGAGATTAAATCCACCGTATTATCCCACATACTTTTAGAGTAAGACCAAATATATGCAAGTATATATACTAGCCACAGATACAAGTTTCTCTTGAAAGACATGTAGACTTTATGGCACATAGGTCCTCAAGACCAATAAAACACAGTTTTATTGGTGTTATAGTGAACAGAAGAAGTGAATGTTTACCTGGAGATCTACCATAAAGCAACCGTTGGCAGTTTTACACTTTTAAGTGACAGAATCTCCACTTTTAACTTCTAACTGTGGTCAAACTGCAGAGGAAGGAGGGAAAAGCAGATCTCTCATTTCTTAAGAACAAAACGGCATAGCAGCAGTGCTAATAATAAGGAGACCCCTAAGGTAGGCAGATGTATATACTTGTGCAGTGGTCTACTAGCAAGTGATAACCTTGGGGAGTTGTCTGTCAGACCTGAAAGCAGAAGTGCTGTTATTTTACTGAATCTTCAGTCATTGTGACACCAGTACAGGAAAACCACTTCCACCTCCAGGCTGCTGACATAGGGAATATTCAGTTAAGGCACTAAATCCAAAGTACCTGTTTCTCTTTATGTTGATAACCACACTCCTTGCTCAAAAACAGGCTAGAAAGTTGGCAGGATTGTCAGCGTGACATACCCGCTTTTTGAATGTAAGTCGCAAAACGCAGTATCCGTTGTCTCAAGGAAGAAAACTGTTTCATTAGCAAAGACCCAGCCACACTGTGCAAGCAAGAGGCAATCTACTGTCTCAAATCTCTAATGCCTCACCATGCAGCTACCTGCAACTCAAGAAAAGCTGGCTAGTGATAACTGCACAGTGTACTGCAGGCAGAAGAGCTGAGATTCAAGGTAAAGTTGTGATTTGGACCAAAGCAACCACGACATTTCCTCCAGAGCAATTGTTCAAGTCTATTTGATCACGGTACCATTTGTGAAGTCTTGACTTCCCCTGTACTTCCTGCAGAGTCACAATAGAAGAATTCAGAACGTTTTCAATACAACCTGCCAGAACTGGCCCAAGATTTCAACTACCTCTCCATTATGCTCAGCCTGCAGCCCACGCTGCCTATGAGAAGAGACTGCCGATTCTAAAGGAGAATCGGCAACACTTTTTGACCACTTTAAAGCTGAAGTAGATCTCCAAAACCTCTGTTTACTTTTCACCTACTCCCAGTACCCTACCTAGAAAGTTAGATGCCTGTATTCCCAGAATCCAAGAACCTCTGTTCCAAGGGGTCACTCTCATCTAAGTCTCAGGATTAACAAATTAAGTTATTTCCAATCATATACAATTCACAGGGCTTGAATCAGACACACTGAGAGTTCAGCATCCCTGGGTCCTTGAGGCAGGCACTCCAGAAACAGATAAAAAGGATGTATTTGCATTCTTCCACCTGAGAATATCCGCAGCCTCTACCTCTGGAGAAAGGCGAAAGACTGTTCCATTTCTCAATTCATCCTGCAGGAGCTGAAGTGCTTTATGAAAATAAGTATTCAATGAACTAGGAGCTGGAAACTTGTCTTCAGAATAAAAATCATTCTTTGGCCTACAGCTTCAAGTGAGGACTGTGAAGACACCCAAGCCATCTCTCTCAACCCTCTTGGGTTACATCTTCTCTGAGCATCTAAATGGAAGACCTAACCAGGACCCTAGTGTAACAACCTGCTCAGAATTAGTCTTTAATACAGATATTGAAAGCAGTTATCATCTGCCATAAGCATCTCCAAACTTGCAATGCCAACAAAGATTTGCACAGATGCAACTTAAGAGATGAGAACTCCTTGTCTTAGCTCCATGCACTCTCATGTGCTCCAAAGAGCTCCAAGAGCCTTTGCAGTTTTTGTAACTGACCTCAGTCATAAGCCTCCTTGCCCACAGCCCTCCTGGGGATTCACATACACTGGCTACATACCCAGAGCCACAGAAAAATACGACGTTTTCATACAGCCTGCACAGCTCCTAACACTGAAGTGAGTTTTCTACACACACACTGACACCTCACTAGAGAAGGACGCAAGTAGCAGGACACCTGGCCAAGGCCTGTTATCTCTTCTCTCACTCACCTCCATATGATCTGGTTTCTGTTGCACTGCAGCCTCAAAAAGCAAGACAGCATTGGGGAGGTCACCTTCCTCCAAGCGCTTCCGCCCCTCTTCAAATGCATCCGGGTGATCTCTCATGGGATTATCTTCCTCAAACTGGTAACCCTAGAAGGGAAGACAGGCAGGAGCTAAAGTCAGGAGACAGGCTTAGGGAGAGAAAAGCACCCTCTACAGTACAGCACGGTCTAGTCTTGCTGTACCAGAAACACTCAAACTGCAGACCAGCCAGCATCTCACCCTCTCTGCTAGTCTGTAGCAGACCAGAGAAAAATGGCTCTTCTTCCTGCTTGCTCTGTGCTGAAAAATTTCCCCAAACCAGACCTGAAATAAGTCAGAAGAGACTAAATATCTGCTGTGAGTCTTATCAGCTTGTGGGCGGCAGGGGGCGACAACGCTTGCACTCATTGCAAAGAATCCCAGCATTAACTGGTATTTGGTGTTGGGTAAGAACATCTGCAGAACATCGGCATCTGCAGACAAGCACAACTGAAAATAGTCCTTGTTTAACCCCTAGCTGATCTGGGATGAGGGTGCAACTGATAGCAGAACGTCAGTGCGAGAAGGAATCCTAGCAGCATTTGGGGTCTGTGGAGCTCACCTGCGAGGCAGACATACTGACAGTCTCCTCAAGGCAGTCCATCACAGTACTAGGGCTGAGAGACCCTGGTCTCTATTACCTTGTCGTATGATGAGGAGCTGAGGTCTTCATAATCAGAGAGCCAAGGGTGAGCTTCTGCATCTCTCTTGGCCATCTCCTCCCATTCTGCCTGGAGTTTGTCCCAGAAGTCCACATCTGACTGAAGGTAGAACGGAACGTGACTAGAGTACCTTAATCATAAATTGAGCTCTACAGACCCCCTCTTAAGTGTTGCTAGCCCTTCTCACAGCATGCAAAGGAGACAGGTAATCCTACCATGTCTCTCAGCTGGTACCCCAGCCCTCCTCCTCCTCCTCCGTCAGCTTTACCTCCACAGCAGTCTTTGCCTGCTCAAATTCCGTATCAAGAGTTGACATGTTTCCAGATCGTGCAAATTGATCCACCCAGGCATCGGATGCCCCCTGGGAGTTTGGAAACAGAAACACACCTTTCTATTTAGAATTTGGCAACCTCAGGGCACACCTCAAAACAGCAGAAGGGTCTGTGATGACCCCTCCTCCCCATCAGCAAGAACTGATGGCCTGTAAAGTAGAAAAGAGTTCATTTGGATATCCCCTTCCTCCCAAGTTGCTACGGGAGATGTGAAAATTCACACTGCCCAAATACCTTCCCAGCTTCTGCCTAGACTCTGCTAAAACAAGCCCAACAGCCCCTCCCTCGCCTCCCCCAGCCTAGTCATTAGTAGAGCACTGCTGAGAGTTGGACTTGCCATTCTCCCTCGCTCCCAGACTGTGCACTGTGGCAAAAAGCTTTCCTCCTTCAGACCACACAGGGCTGGGGCTCCTACCTGCTGCTGTATAAACTCAGCTGCCCATTGCTCTGCCTGATCTTGGTCTCTGTGGGTCACCTGATTAGCTTCGATCGATACCCTCCCATCTCCGATCTGGCGGACAAACTTTAGGAACTGTGGCAGAGAAATGAAACAAGGGTGGAGCTGGGCAGACACTTTGCCAACAAGCCCTCTGCCCATGCCCCCCTCCTTCACTAAGAGGACTTCTCTCTGCAAAGCGAGCACAAAAGGCCCAAAACGGTGGGGAGGACAGGTCTTCACCAGTCATGTGGTAGGCATGGATAATATCTAGAGTGGATTGTAGGGTTCAACTTCTAGGAATCAGGGAAGAAATGGAAACATGGGACAGCAGGAGGTTTTATTCCTCTACTGTCTTCCCCCTTCTCAATTCCCCGCACCCCTTACTCACACTAGATATCTGTCAAACCAAATCAGGGAATTTCTTACCTCAGAATTCTTGAGTTTTGGATCATCCACTTTAGAGAGGAAATCACTAACAGTTTTCTTAAGATCATCCTCAGGTTGATACTCCTCATACCTGTGTTTAGAGGCAGTAAAGAGATAGTCTGATACCAGGCAACAGTGAACTCTTTCACTAACAACAGTCTACACAACACAACCCCTCCTCAAAGTCTCTGGGGCTCTCCTAAGTGATTCGGTACCTTTGTCCATTTCTAAAAATTCAAAATTACTACTAGGTTAACTGTGCAAGTGACTGACATAAACAGGAGCAGAATTAAACAACTACAGTAGCAGCATAGTTCTGCAGAACAGCCTATCAGACATTGCAAGCCTTAGCACTACCAAAAACAAGGTCATGTAACTAGGAATAAAAAGTAGGTCATGCTCATGGAAGAGGAACAGTGTGTCTTGGAAAAGCATCAGCTTCGCAGAGGACTGAGGGCTCATAGCAAGCACACAACTCAATACGTTGTCCGGCTTACAGCAGGACAGGACCAGTTCCAGGTGTTACCACTACGTTCAATCTTGGTGACGTCTTTGGAACTGGTGGCAATATCTCAGGAACGTCCATATTTGCAGAACCGTATCAGAAAGGGCAAGAGCCAGGAAGAAGGAGAACCCAAATATGCAAAATCTCTTTTAGGGAAAGATCTAAGAAGCCCACATTGCTTGCTTGTGTTTTGCTGCTTTAATTGAAAAACTTGACCGTAGTCAACAGGTACCTATACAGAGAAGATGTGCAGTAGTAGACTGTTCTTTAATTACCACAGAAAAAACACATGAAAATAATGTCTGGAAGGCTGAATCTAGAAATATGGAGAGGAAAGGCTGGATGTGGTTTGTCAGGGAGAATAAAGTGATAAAAGTTTACAACTAGTAAAGTCTAGTACTTGAGATCTCTAAATCTAAAAAAGCATCTGTTGTGGAAAAAAGTTCTGCTTGATTAGGAGTTTCTGATCTCACTCCTGTAAGCACTTTAAGGCGCTTTGCATTAAGCATGAGATTAAGTTAGCCTACATGATCACAATATCTTCCTGGAAGTAGAAAACAGAAAAGCTAGGATTTCTTAAAAACTTCAGTTTTTGTTTACTCCTTTCTCTGAGATGTTTCAGCACTGTTTCCGCCTTTCTCTGAAACCAAAGGCCTGAGAACATCAATCTAAATTAAATTACTCAAAAGCATTCAGGCCACAGCAGATTTCTATCACCTATCCAAACTTCACCCACCCAAGTACCTTGCTGCAATAACTACTCTTGAGAAGACAGACTCACCATTTATCCGCCAAAGACTGGTCTTCCGATTCCCCAAGCCACAGTTTCTCCTCTGACTGCTCTAGGTATTCTTCTGCCCACTTGGCAGGAGACACAGATAGCGGATCTGCATAGGACAGCAGGAAAAACAGGGAGAAGAACAAGACAGGCAGACCATCACTCAAATTAACTTCAGATTTTTCTCTCTCCATTTTACATACAGTTAGCTAACATTCTTTGAAGAGATCTTCTCTGTAAGATTGTTTATGCTTGTTTGTTCTAACTTTGTTTATTCTGATCTAAAACTCAAGCCTTAGGCTCAGACTGTATATTAATACAGATGCCACTATGGTGCCAATAGCCTTATGATTTTCTACTTTAATTTCACAACTTATTCATGCGCTCCATGTGGGATAATATGTAGGTCAAGAAAATTAGCAATGCATTACAAGTCTCTGCCAAAAGCACAGCCTACAAGGCACTAGGTTTTCATCAGAACTTTCTCAAAGACCTTTATAAATGCTGATTTATGTTCCCAGAAGCGTAAAGAGTGAAGGTCAAAGAATGGGACTACCTGGCTTTCTACAGTGGCCACTCCTGGAAAAGAGAATAGCATCTATTTAAATATTACTCAGACTTTCAGATTAGGTCAAGGATGGCAACAGGACCCTATTCCAGCCCCAGCTCTCTACACAATGCAGGATGGGTTTTCAGATAAACTGCTGGCTTGCTTGAAATTGAAAGCTTAACCTTTGGGCCAGAAACATTCACCTTGCACATATCCAAGGTGCGACATCCCTCTACCTCCATGAAACTGACAAAAACTATTTGGCCAAAGCACTAAAAAATATTTGCCTTTATACCCAAAGCAAATTTAGCCTTAAGAGAGGGAGTTAGAGAATATGTAAGCAAGAAGCAGTACCAGGCCATCTGCAGAATTTGCATCAGTTGAATAATAATTTTTATAAAAGCAGTTTGAATAGCCTGCTTCTCCTAAGTTATCCAAGTAACCTAGGCTAAAGACTTTTACACCTGAATAAAAGCTTCCACACCATATCGTGAACAATTTGGCTAAACCATCACAAAGCTTTTTTTTTTTCCCCCTCCCTGTTAAAGCTGTTACAGTAAACACTGCCCGCTGGGCCCAAAGCATTACTCCAATTTCATATTCAGTAACTCCCCGCCATACACAGGCATGTGACTGGCAACACCTTGACAATAATTCCAAAAGGGACCCTTCACCTGTCACTTCAGCAATGAACTCCTGTGACCAGTCAGCCTCATTGTAATCTGAAGAGACATCACCAGCACTATCTGCTGCAGCCAAGAATTCCTGGGTCCAGTTTTCAGACAGTGCCAGGGCTGCCACACCTGGAGCTACAAGTAGTAAAAAACAGAAGTGAGGATTGGAGAACTCAAAGGTATCATTTAAGTGTTCCAGGCTAGCCCTCATCATCTCTGATCCTTCCCTTTCTCTTTGTTAGAATAAAATCACAGAAAGATTCCACTTGGAAAGAAATCTCTGGAGGTTGCTAGTGTTCTCACAGCAGGTTAACGCTAAACCTGGAGATTAGTTTGCTCAGGGCATTCATCAGGTATCTTCTGAACTTGTCCAAGGATGACAATCCCGCAGCCTCCATAGGCACCCATCCCAGTACTGAATCACCCTCCAAGGGAAGAAATATCTCCTTACATCTAGCCAGTTCCCCTTCCTGCAAGTTGTGTCCATTGCCCTTTGTCCTTTTGCTGTGTATTGCTGCAAAGATCCTGGCTGTGGCTGCTGAAGACAGCAACCAGACAGGCTGAACAAATCCAGTTCCCTCAGCCTTTCCCCTTACACCACATATTCCAGTCCCTGAACACCTTATTGATCTCTACTGGACTTGCCCCAGCACGTCAGCGTACTGGGAAGCCCAAATCTGGAAACACTGCTCCAGATGCAACCTGACAAGTGCTGAATAAATGGGAACCACCCTGCTAGGAGCTTAACCATAACACCAAGATCTTTTCCAGCTCTCCACCTACTCTAGCTCCCCTCACCTCGCTGAGGGGCCTGTCGGAAGCTTGACTGTTCAATCTCTTGCATCTCAGCCAATAAGTCATCCATCTTAAAGGTCTGGGGTGCACGGGACAGTAAAGGGGCATTCTGCTCCTGTAGGAACTCTCCAACCAGCTGCCAAAGACAGAGACGGATTACAAACAGCACAGAAGATGAACAGGCAGAGCCATGGAGCACAAGAGGAAGAAATGCACTTGTCAGAAGCCCATTATTCATGGGCTTACCTGATTAACATCAGGGAAGGGGAAAAATAGCAAACGATGTCGATGAGAAAAGCAGTAAGGAGATGCATCAACCTGTTCTTACCTCATCTTCTGTGGCCACTCCCAGTGGTTTGGATACCTAAAGGGAATAGTGGGCAATTACCCCAACAGCTTTGACCCCGTACCCCTCCACACACCCCCCCTGTGACCTAATTAGTTTACATCTTCCTCGAGCTTAGGCTGTCAGCACTTTCTTGCATTAGCTGCCTGCTTATGTGGAAGCTAAAGGTGCAGGAGTACCTTGAGTGATACCATCCAACCCCGCACCCACCACTTGCAGGGTTAGGGCCTGTGACAGCAATCCATACAGCTCACCACAGCCACCAACATTCCCCCAGCACCCATAAACACAGCCTGCACCAGCAGGCCCTCACCCCACAACCCCTGAGGACAAACGGGGTGACCCTGTGGCCTCTTTCCCCGGAAAAAAAAAAAGCAACCCCACACCTACCCGTGCTAGTAGTCCCTCACACACTGCTCCCCCCACCCGCCCCTTCAGCCAGCACACCCCTCTCCCGGGCAGGCCCCACATCCAGCTCCAGCTCAGCGACCGGCAACACTCACGGCAGCAGCTCCGGGCGCCCCGGGGGGCCAGGCCAGCGGGCCCTGAAGTCCCTCCTGCCGCAAGGCTTTGTCCTGGGTGAAGTGGCCGGCAAGCTTCATGAGGGGGTTGGAGCCCCCGCACTCCGGTTCCACCAGCTCCCTCAAGGCCATGGCGCCCGGTAGGGAGGGAGGGAGGGAGGGAGGGTCGGCGCCAAACCCCCACCGGGCCTGCACCTGGTCCCGGGGCGGCACAAACACCGGGTGAACGCCAGACGGAGCGGCCGGCTGCCGAGGGCGCCCGGCGCAGTGCCCCCACCCGGCTGCCGCCCGCCGGCCCCACCCGCCCCTGCGGGCCCGGGAGCCTTGCGCGGGGCGGGGCGGGTAGGCCGGCCGGGGAGGTCCCGACCCCAGGCCGGAGCCCGCGGGGGCGGGGGCCGGGCTCAGAGGCAATGCCGCCACGGCGCCAGGTCCCCCGCCGGCTCCCAGCGCGGCCGAGCACAGCTGCCACGGCCAGGAAGAGCCGCCGCCGCCATCACCCCGGGGAGCGGGACACCCCCCGCCCCCGGCTTCCTCCGCCCAGCCCCAGCCAGGCCGACAGAGAGGACACCCGCTCGCCACGGACGGCAAGGCCGCGGCCTCCCCAGTGAGCCCCGCGCCCCGGCCCGCCCCTCGCTGCCAGCCGCCCGGGCGGCGGTACCCCGGCCCGGCTCTCCCCGCCCGGGCGGGCGGAGAGTACAGCCAGAACCGGGGAGTCTCCCCAACCGCCCCCCCCCCCCGTCCCAGCACCGTACCTGGGGCCGCCGGGGCTCGCGGGGCTCACGGGGCGAGGGGGCGGGGCCAGCCCTTAAAGGGCCAGGCGCCCCGCGAGCGCCGCACCAGAGCGCCTTAAAGGGCCAGAGTCGCAGTGACAGGTTAAAAGTACCTTCCGTTCCGGTGGGAAGTACGGGATCTCTTCGGATAAGCCATAGGAATGTCAGCTCCTCTGCAGCTGTCGTCAGTTTTCACGTGTGATTCCAAAGGAAGAGCAAACCGCCTGGGAAAGCAGAGCTCGTTCACGCGGGGCCTCTAAAAGAACGGGAAAAGCCCAAAGCGGGGTTTGCAGGGCGTGTGCTGCCCCCCGTGACGTTAGGGTGCTGGAAATAAATGGTTCTCAGAATCAAATCCCATCTCAATTGCCCAGGGAAGCTGTGGATGCCCCATCCCTGGAAGTGTTCCAGGCCAGGCTGGATGGGGCTTTGAGCAGCCTGGTCTAGTGGGAGGTGTCCCTGCCCAGGGCAGGGGGGTTGGACTAGACAATCTTTAAGATCTTTTCCGGCCCAAACCATTCTATGATTCTGATTCTATAATTCTCCTTTCCAAAAGGAATATGCTCCTCTGCAGGGTCCTCTCCAGACTTTCCATGTGCAGTTCATCTATCCAAAAACCTGATGTCTGGTGCTGTTTTAGACACTGTTCTTTGGCAGTAAGTCTTCTTGACTGCTCTCCTTACTGCTCTGAAATGCATGATGGTATCTACAGCCAGCAGTAATGGCTCAAGAGGAGCAAATCTCTAAAGCGATAGAGTTGGGGCTGGAAATCCAACACCCCCACCAAACGTGTTTGGGGAGCTTCACTTTGGATTACGTCTTCCCTGGTCCTGGGGGCTCGCACACCAATTAGTGGCTGAAAGGCGTGAAGTGTGCTCCTGTGTACAGCACCCCGACCAGCTCAGTGCCACCCGAAAGGAATCTAGTTTGCGCACCAAGACTGTTCTGCAGTACAAACCGAAGTCCAGCAAGCAGGGATTACTGGAAGATTCCCCTTGAAAGCGCTCTTGAGACTAGGGGGTCAAAGATGACCAAGGGACCAGAGCACCTCTCTTAGGAGGAGAGGCTGGGACACCTGGGGCTGTTTAGCCTGGAGAAGAGAAGACTGAGAGGGGACCTCATCGATGCTTGTAAATACCAAAACGGGGGGGCGTCAGGAGGATGGGGCCAGACTCTTCTCAATGGTGCCCAATAACAGGACAAGGGGCAACAGGCACAAACTGGAACACAGGAAATTCTGTCTCAACATGAGGAAAATCTTTACTTTGAGGGTGACAGAGCCCTGGAACAGGCTGCCCAGAGAGGTGGTGGAGTCTCCGTCTCTGGAGATATTCAGAACCCGCCTGGAGGTGCTCCTGTCCAGCCTGCTCCAGGTGAACCTGCTCTGGCAGGGGGGTTGGACTAGGTGATCCCCGAAGGTCTCTTCCAACCCCTACCATTCTGTGATTCCATGATCCATTCAGGCACTGACGTGGAAGTGCCCTACATCTGTCAGGCAGCTGCATTAAGATGGCGACACTTGAAAAGGCATTTACGCAACCACTCTTACACATGGAGACCGAGGCTGCAGACACTACGTAACACTGGCACAGTACATTCCACTCTTCCAGATGTCTGCCTTATGATATTGCTCCCTGCTTGCCTGTAAGCTGTAGTCATCCTAGGATGAAGCCCCTGGAATGACAAACAGGACTCACCTGCTCTTACCAAATGCTGATCCTGCATAGGCTCCATGTGATCAAGGGTTAGCAAGAGAACTGGAAGAGAGAGACTGAGGGAGGAGGCTTTTGGGCAGAATCCTGAATTACTTTCAAGAAGAACAGACGGACAGTGCTGCTCCTGGGAAAAACAATAAGCTGCACAGCGACACGGGGAAGGGGAGTGCAGGCATTGAGATCAGGCATGGGCAGAAGTCCAAAAGCCATCAGAGACTGAAGCAGTGCAGAAGCCAAGATGAAGCAGTTTTGATTTATACACATTTGTTTCAGGGTCTTGGGGTATGCCCAGGACACCAGCCTATGATACCAGTTCAGCTTGCCTTACTGGTTCAGGGCAGGGACTCTGATCTGTAAAAACATCCCCACAGCCTCCCTTCCTCAGTATGAGCAGCAAAACCAGGCCCCATAGGAAATGCACCCATGGTCATTGCTGCTGCCTGCGGGGACAAGACACGCTACAGAAAAATGTATCCTGTCTCCTTTTCTCTTCCGCTCTTTCTCGTCTCCTGGGAAGGCAGTTTCTTTTCCCTGGCTCTTGGCTGCCTTCAGGCTCACAGAGACTGTTGCAAAGCAGCGCTCATCACTGAACCAGTTCCAACATTAAGCAATCCTTTGATCTTACTGAAAATCTCATGGTATCACTTGCACCAGTCTGAAGACAGCCTGTAGGAGGCCTTCAGAAAGCATCTTCCATGGCTCAGCCACAGTTTGCCATTGCCTAAGAGTGAGGCTTGGGTGTTCTTCCACTTGAAGGTACAGAAAGAGACCTTGCAGAGTGAGACTTTCTAGGTCTTAGACTCAGAGCAAAGGAGACAGAAGGAAAAGCTGGATGGCCCCATTTATCCCTTACAGTCCGGAAAGACTGTGATGCAACTAAAGGAACCAGAAGTGACAGTGGTGGCAGAGCGTCCAGGACAACCACAGCTATAGCTGTTGGTGGATAAGGATCCTGCTGAAGCCATAAATATTTCTGTTTGCAGGTAGAAAGCCAAGGGTCTGATCTAAGGAGATGGAGCAAAATCAATGGACCCTTGTACACGAAGTGTAAATATTTTGTCAGCAAGAACTGAAATATGAGGGGCCCTCAATAACTCTTGGAGAGGTGAGAAAAGCAAATTGTACAGTTCCTGAAAAGGCTATTCCAGGCTCTGCGTCCTTCAGCCAGTCTGAGTTTGATGGTGGCGAGTACTTTGCTGAAGGTCCTGGACCTGATGGGGACCACTGACAAAATAGAGGTTTCTGCTTAGCTATTCCCCATCCTAACTTGGTGAGATTCGCTATTTCTTTCCAAGTGCAAGAACTTTGCTCATGCTTTTGTTAAATGGTGTTCTACTCTTTCAGGCCATTTCTCCCCTTGATCAAGATCATCTGAATACTCATGTTGTCTTCCAAATGCATTGCAAGCCCTCTCAGGTTAGTGTTGTCTGCAAATTTAATAGGCACACTTTCTAGTCCACTGTACAAATCACCGAAGAAACTATTAATGCCACACTGAGAACAGATCTCTGCAGGACTCCTTGATACTGTGCTCCCGATAGAGAGCATACCATTGAAAACCAATCTTAGAGTTTTCTGATCAGCATCAGACTCTCCTAACAGTAGAAGCAGATCCAGTTTCCCATGTTTCCTAGCTTATTTGTAGGACTGTCAGATGAAGCAGAATAAAAATCCTTACTGAAGTCAAAATATATAACATCTATTGTTACTTCCTTATCCACAAGGCCTGTTAGTCTACCATGAAAGATTGGTTTGACTTGATTTTGGCAAATGGCAAATGTGAGTTCTCTACTTAATGTTTATTTGTTCCAGTATCACAGGGGGAGGCAGTAAAGTAATGCTGGCTGGCCAGTAATTCCTCAGATCCTTCTTTTTTTTTTTTAAATAACCAATATTATTTGGCCTTTTCCAGTCTTCTGAACCTCTCCATTCTCTAGAGATCTCAAAGATAACTGGCAGTGGGCCTGACATCGCTTCGTCCGGTTCTCCAACCATCACAGGATGAATTTCATCAAGCCTACCTGGTCTGAAAGCACTGACTTTGCCTCAGTGCTTTGAAATCTAGAATGACTTTTTACCCACTTGTCATTGGTGCTATTTAACGTATTCCCCTAGCCACCATCACAGTGAAGACAAGTGAAAAATACTCGCCGCTTCTTGTTATTTTTGTTCGATTTTCCATTTCACTGACCAGAAGGCCAATCCTTCTACTGGTCTTCTCCTCACTGCCCATGTAGCGACAGGCACCATTGATGGGCTGATAGTTCATTTCTTCTCCACCACAGATAAGGTAATTATTCATTTCCTCTTTGAAGTATCTTTGTATAAACTTTAAGTCAGTTGCCATGTCTCCCTCAATTCCTTCTTCTCTAGACTAGACACTGCAATTTTTTCAGTCCTCCTGCTTGGATGGCGCAGGTGAGTTGTTCCCCTCGTGTGGGTTTATTCCCCAACACCTGCCTGTTTTGTCACAGTGTGGTACCCAAACTGGACACTCGGTCCTGTGTCACTCGGAGCTGGGAGTGCTGAAGTCTCAGTAGTACAGAGTTGATCTGACAGCTTATTTCGTCTTCCCTACAGGCTGTCCTTCTGGCCATACAAACTGATATGATGTGTGCCTTTTTGGCAATAGCATGATGTTGGTGTACATTCTGCTTTTTTTCCAAGGAAGATCATATTCTGTGAACTCTGACACCATTGGAAACTTTGCATTTGCAAAAGCAACAGAGGATCTTTGGGTTCGGAATATTCCCCGACATCTTTGTCATACCAAGATCATGACATACCAATCTTTGACATACCAAGCCTTCAAACTTCAAAATCACAAGTCTAATTTGTTCTGAGAGTGCGTTGTTTGGGTTTTTTTGTCTGAAACACATTGGTCTGTTTTCATATGAACCCAAACATCATCATATTAGACATTAGGAAGAAGTTCTTTACAGTGAGGGTGGTGAGACACTGGAACCTGTTGCCCAGAGAGGTGGTGGAGGCCCCATCCCTGGAGACATTCAAGGCCAGGCTTGATGAGGCTCTGAGCAACCTGATCTAGTTGAAGGTGTCCCTGCTTACTGCAGGGGGGTTGGACTAGATGACCTTTAAAGGTCCCTTCCAACCCAACACATTCTATGGTTCTATGATGAGTGGAAGCACCTGTGGTCCCACTGAGCGAAGGTGAGAGTCAGGAACGACCAGGCTCTGCCCTTGGACCCATCACTTCCCCGTGGTCTGACCTCAAAGAAATTATTTTGCCGTCTTTTGCCTGGGTTCAGCCCAGGGAATGCACGGGGGGGGCACCCTCCCCGGGGCGCCACAGGCGAGGCCGCCGGGCCCCGGGACGCCGCGGGCAGGGCCCCGTGAGCGGCAGGGCCCCTTCCCCACGGATCCCTCCCGCCTTGCGGTGCCCGGGCCCGCCCCTCCCGCCGCCTCCGCCGCCGACGGGCGCGGCCCCGCGGCCGCTCGGGCGCCTCCTCCGTCCGGCCGGGAGCCAATGCGCGGGGCGGCGGGCGGGCCCGGCGGAGGCCCGCGGGGTGGCGGCGGCGGCGCGGGCGGAAGCGCGGAACACCGGGCCATGCCGGAGCACAGCACCCTGCTCCACCTGCTCGCCGGAGGGTGAGTGGCTCCCGTGCGGGGGCGGCCGGGGCCCACGGCCCGTCCCCTTCCCTTCCTCCGCGTCGGCCCGGGCCCTGCGGCGCCCTCTTCCCGGGGACCTCCGGGCTCTCGCCAGCTCCCGGGCCGGGGTCTCCCTCCGGCCGCCGCCCCGGCTCGTCCTGGCCGCGGCCCGCTCGCCCCCCAGGAGCGAGGCCTGGGGTGGTGGTGGTGGCGGCGGCGGCCCGCAGCGCCGCTTCCCGCGGGCGGGCCTGCGGCCGCGCTTGACGCCGGGGACTGTGGGGCCGCGGGTCCGGCACCTGCTGGCCGAGAGGCGGGGGAGGGGAGGCCCTGCCTCGCCCCTCACCCGGGCTTTCGTTGCTGGGACGGGCCCTAATGTGGGGGAGTTGGTACAGCGCAGGCGGGGTGAATGTATGGCCCCGCGGGATGGGGAGAAGGGGGAGGCCTCCCTGGGAGTCCCCGGCGGGGGGGGCTTCGCCTGGGGTTTCATCCGGCCTGGAGCCTGCCGGGGATGGGGGTCGAGGGAAGGAGAGGGGGAATGTGAGGGGCCGCCAGGCCCCTTTCAGCGGGGCAAATGGTGGAGCATCCATGTCTTCGGGAGGGCGGCCAGGCCTCGGTCATCGCCTGGCTGGGATTCCTGCGTGGCCTTCTCTGGCTTTAAATAGTGCGGCTGGTGATCCTGGTGAGTCAGGCGCTGGGAGTGTGGGGTCCCAGCAGTGCCTGGGAATTCGCTGCGTGCCCTTGAGCAGCTCCTTCTCATGCAGCGTTTCTTCCTCTCCTTAAGGAACATCTATCATTTAAGCCTCAAATCAATGAGCTTTAAGTTTATAATGTCCTAAAGTAGAAGATACTGCCGGGCTTCGCTGAGTAACTGCAGAACTCCCTTGCTTTGACATCCACCTAATCCCTTTCCAAATTCCACCAGCCTGTCAGAGTCCCTGTGACAGTGTGGTCCACGGTATAGCATGTGCAATAAAACACGTCATTTAATTGCTCTTCTTTAGTAAATTTCCATTTTTCTGCCACTAATGCAGTTATTGTGTTATGTTGATCTTTACTTATATGTACTTGCCCTCTCTGTTCCCAGTGCTATTTTGTATATGTTATTCTCTTTTATTAGCTTATCCTTTGAACTATATAGTCACTGCATCTTAGCTTTTCTTAATATATTTTTTTTCATATTTCTTGGCTTTCTTAAGCTTTTCCTCATCCTCATTTTCCACTTTGTTTCCTGAAAAGCTATGAGAGTTTGGCTGGTGACAGGAGTGTCGCTAGTGGGAGCTTTGTCAGTCTGTATCCTGTCCTCACCCATTAAGCATTAATCCTTGAATTACAATTAATTAAAACCCAAGAGATGAATAAGTAGTTCAGGTTATTGCTGCAGTATATAGTTGATATTATTGTTTTACCAAATGAAACACATCTCATTGATGAAAGAACAGTTGTTCACTTTATCTTCTAGTGTGACGAGAACTGGGGACCATCAAATGAAACATAGCGCTTAACACAGTGTGCAGTGAAACTGTGGGTCTCCTGGCCACAGGATATTAGAGGGTAGAAGCTTTTTATGTGTCCAGAAAGCATTTTTAAAAGATTAATGAAGAAGAATGTGTTGAAGGCTGTTAAATGCAATGCAACATTTCTGGCTGAGGAAATTCCTGCGCTGAAAATAGCAGGAAGTTGGCAGAATGTTCTGGACATGGATATTTCTCCTATTCTTCCATAGGTGATATTTATTCACCTGTGTCCTAGGCAGAATCCTGGTTTAACTGCAGATTTGTCTGACCTAGCATCGCTATTCTTAAATTAAGATCTTCAAGCCATTTCAATTTTTGTCTAGCCCAAGTAGGGGCTAAAAAGTGAATTAACCAGTAAATCTTGTCACCTCCGTGCATGTTCTCGTACCCTTTTCATATAATTGAAAAGAATGTTAATAGTGTTTTTTGTATTTCAGTCAACTAATCCTCTTTTTCTGTCACCTCAAACTTTCCGGTTTTCCTTTTAAAATGTGAAAGCAAGATCTAGAGGCAAGTACTGTTTTCTAAGGTAGAATTACCTGCCTTCTTCAAATTAGCTTTTTTTGCCACTGCTTTGCTCTGAGAGTACGTGTTGTACTAGTTGTAAACTGCTGCTCTTCATCATATTTTGCAGGAAT
Source organism: Chroicocephalus ridibundus (assembly GCF_963924245.1). Lineage (NCBI taxonomy): Eukaryota > Metazoa > Chordata > Aves > Charadriiformes > Laridae > Chroicocephalus > Chroicocephalus ridibundus. The sequence continues at coordinate 133,483,531 of NC_086284.1, read as the reverse complement.
TGCTTTTGTTCCTGCTTTTAGAGTTAGGACTTCAGGGTTTTGGTTTTGTTAAACCGGTCTGTTTAAGCCCAGTGTAAGGACCCTTGGTTTCTGCTCAGTTCCATGTGTTTTTTCGTTATTTACCAGTTGTTGCAGCTTTGCTCAGTACTGCTGACAATCTTTGTTACCCTTGGATTTTACCAAGAGCGAAATGTTACCTCCTGTCTGTTGGTGGAAAAATTGAAAATTGTTAGGTCTAGTCTAGAAGCGATTTTCCTAGTCTCTTGCTGTTTCATTCTTTACTGACAACTGGTTTCAGGGCAGGGAAAGAGTGGGGCTGGTATTATTTTTTTTTTCTTCTTTGTGAGATTTTGTGGTCTGATTTTAATCCATTCAGCAACTAAGCTGTAGAAGAGTGCTAAGGCTCTAAGTGTGGTTTTGTGAGATGTCAAGCTCACTTTTTTGCAAAACTGAAGTATGTAACATCTTTGTAGTTGCTTTTGTGAATCCAGCTTTTGTTTGGTAACTTCCATTTAAAAAAAAAAAACAACAAAACATATATATAGCTTCCCCACCCCCTGCCCCAACATTGATTAGTACAAAGTCTCTTTTAATTAAGTCTATAGTGATCTGATTCCATAATTCTCTTCTGGCATGAATGTCAAGTCATATAACCATATAACCTTAGCAGCATAAATTATTACACATACACCTTTTTTTTTTTTTTTTAAGTCCTGGTAGACATTTGAACTCTTCTAGGCTAGTATATTTCCCCAGTTCCCTGACATTTCTTAAGCATTTAAATCTGTAGGTATGAAGTCTCCTCAATCAGCTATTTTTAATACCCATGGCCATGAGGTTTTTTTATGCCTGCTGATTTTAAAATGTTTGTTCCAACTAGATTGTGTTCAATTTTGCCTTCATTTGCCCTGATATCTATCTGTCACTGATACCTTGTAGTTCTTTGGTTGTCTTTTCTTTCTTTGGACCGGAGTGACCTTTTTTTAAGCCTCCATCTCTTGTGAAACAAAGCAAGTTTGGCTGTAGCAGATAGGAACAACTGTTCATCAAAGCCTCTTGCATGGCTTTGCAAATTGATCTCTAAACAGTCTTTCGGGTACTGAGCATCCTCTAGAAGAACAGAGTTGTTGGTCAAAGGATCTGAAGGGGCAGAAGCTGAGAACCAAACATACTGGTTCTGACTCGCGCTTGGGTGGCAGAAAAGGAAAAAGGGGATACGTGTCCTTTCAGCGTGAGGTGTGATGGTTCATGAGTTCCAAAGATAGCTTCTGTCTGCTGGAGGTCACGGTCCTCTTTCATTAACCAAGTCAGGCTGGGGGTGGGCCTGTCTGTTGGCAGAAGATACGGATCTTGCTTGCAGGGCCTTGCAGATGTGAGGCAGAATGGGCTATGGGTTGAAGACACAGGCAGGCTGAGGGGTGGGGGAGGTTTTGTGCTGCTGCCCCTCTCTGAGCCAATGCCGCTGTGGGGAGGTGTGAGGCACGGTGCCGGGTGATCTCAGCAGAAGGCATTGCAGTGAGGTTGGGCAGCAGAAATGTTTGCTCTGGGAAATTCTGAATGCAAAGATCAGCAGCTTTGGGCTGAGGGACTGCTGAGTCCCTATGGACTTGGAACTGTTTGTCTCAAATACTGAGTGAGGTTTCGGAGTGAGGCTGCCAGGAGATGTCCCAAGCTAAGCCGTTATTACGTTAATCAATGTCAGAGCAGGAGGTCGTGTGTGACGTGGGCTGGGAGACCTAACCCCCTCTCCTAGAGGGGAGAGGTTGTGGATGAACAGGGTCAGAATTATTGCCCTGTTCCTACACAGGGGTCGTTCTTACATGTGCTGTTATGCCCTTGTTATCCCCTAGATGCGGTGGCACAGCTGGAGCCATCCTGACATGTCCCCTGGAAGTGGTGAAGACACGTCTACAGTCATCCCAACTGACACTGCGGCCTCTGTGCCTCTCAGAGATACAGCTGCCGGGGATGAGTGTGAGGCTGATGAACCCCAGCCCACCATCTCCTGGGGTGCTCAGGTTGCTGAGGTGGGTAGGATAGGGCAGCGTGCACGTTAGAACCAGGGAGGTGAAGGTTTGGCCATCGGGTGGAGGCCAGGGGAGGGCGGAGAGAGAGAGATGAAGATAGCATTTGAGCTGAGGCTCTGGAAACCAAGTATGGTAGGAAATTTCATCAGAGCACAGGTACATGTACTTCTCAGGTTGATCTGTGCTTTGAATTCTGAGTCTGCAAGGCAGCTTTTGGGACTGTAAGGAATTTCTCAGCTAGTGGTTTGATCAGACCCAGAGTGGTGGTGTCAGCAAGAATAGGAAGAAATGACTGAAGGAGAGAGGAGAAGTGGTTGGAGAGAAAATGAGAGTAGGGCAGAAAAAGGATAACACAGGATGTGAGGAGAGAATGCTACAGAAGTACTGAAGAACGAAGAAGGAGGAGGAACAGGAGAGCCCCCATCTTAGTTATTCTGCTGATTTGTCTCTTTGTTTCCTTTTGTAGGGACATCCTTGAGAAGGAAGGCATGCGATCCCTGTTCCGAGGTCTGGGCCCAAACCTTGTTGGGGTTGCTCCTTCCCGGTGAGTACTGCTCCCTGAGGGTAGCTCATGCTGTACACACTGTGACAGCTATTGCTTCACATACTGAAAGCATCTGGGCCTTGTGCTCATTGTTCCACAGGACCCCTTCACACAGATGTTTTCTGGACCTTATGGTCATAGTTGTAAGATGAGATGATTGCTGTGGGCCTAGTATAAATAGTATCTGATGTTACATTAGACAAACCTGTGCTGGGAGTAAGAAAAGCTGGAGTGAGACACCACAGCAGTGCTGTATCTGCTCCTCATAGGTAAGCTGTAACCTCTTCTGTATTTCCTTCCAACCAGGGCTATATATTTTGCTGCCTATTCTGGTGTTAAGGAGAGGCTCAATGCTGTCCTCGTACCGGAGTCCAAGAAAGTACACATGCTATCAGCAGCCTGTGCAGGTGAGCCTCCTCTGTCTCCAGTCAGAGCCAAGGGGTCCTTCTGTCTGTAAGCGTAAATGGGTTTTATTCCTACCCCATTGCTGCTCCCATCAGTCCTGCTCTCTTCTGAAGTTTTCTTCCTCCACACCTGGTGCAGCGAATTCCTTGGGTAACCAAAACATTTTCTCGCACTTCATTCTTCTTAGGCTCATCTCTTCAAGCCTTGGATCTAGTCTTTATCCCTTCCACTGCTATCAGGAAAAGAGGCAGTGAGTAATTTAGACCACTCACAGAATCATTTCTCTTGATATGTCCCAGTTCTCTAACAAAATCTGCCACTCTTGCAAGTTTATCCTGTTGTTTCCTGCCTCTTTGTAACACCAGGACCTGTAGTAGGGTTATGTTGGAGGCAGAGGAGCTAATTACCACCAGACAAAGGCTGGAATGAGGGAGGAGGAGAATCAAATAGTCTGCCCTAAATGTCTCTTCTCCCATGGGAGCTCAAGGTCATTCTCAAATTGCAAATGTCTGCAGCTTGCCAAGCAGAATTCAGAGAGCTGATAGATAAGCACCTCCTCACAAACTGTCAGTGTGATCCTAGTGCTCATGGCTGTCTTCCTCTTCTCTTCTCCAGGCGTTGCCTCTGCCACACTCACCAACCCTATCTGGTTAGTGAAAACCAGAATGCAGCTGGAAGCCAGGTAAGGCAGACTAGCAATACAGAACCAGTCCATGTCAAACCAGGACTGGTTTGGGGGCGGGGTTGGGTAGCGGTCTGTGACTCGCCATCAGAACATGGGTCTTCAGGCGTGCTAGGGAAGAGTCAACACAGTTGCGTTCACAGCAGCGTTTTAGGTCAGTGGAGCAGTATGCCATTCTAACCCTTCTTCCCCTTTACAGGGCGAAGGGAGAGATGGCCAGCAATGCTCTCCAGTGTGCCATGCATGTCTACCGCACTGAAGGCCTTCGTGGATTTTACCGTGGTATCACTGCCTCCTATGCTGGAGTGTCAGAGACCATCATACACTTTGTCATCTATGAATCACTGAAACAGCATCTGAGAAACAGCCATCCTTCCCTTTCCCCACCACTCACGCTTTCACCAAACGGCCATGATTTCTTTGGACTAATGGGAGCTGCTGCTGTCTCCAAAACATGTGCTTCCTGCATTGCATATCCACATGGTGAGTGGATCCACTCTCCTTGCTTCCGTTCCCCTCAATGGGAGATGCCATGCCTGTAGGATCAGTCTGCTGATATCACTTCCCTTTTTGTCTTTCCAGAGGTCATTCGGACACGGTTGCGAGAAGAAGGGTCACGATACCGTTCCTTTGTACAGACTTTGCAGCTTGTGGTCCATGAAGAGGGACCCTTGGCTTTATACCGAGGGCTCCTGGCTCACTTGATCCGCCAGATCCCAAACACAGCTATCATGATGGCTACCTATGAACTTATCGTACATTTGGCCTCTTCTACCTTGTAAGCACGCTGTAGCACCTGGCTGAGGCTGCTGTAGAGGCACAGAGACCTCACGGTCCTGAGACTTGGTCTTTTTCTGTGCTCTGAGAGGTGGTGCTTTTCATCACGTATGAGAATTGGGTCAGGTGTAGGATTCTCAGGATATAAGACTATTTTGTGCAAAACTTTTGGCTCCAATGTGCACAATGTAGCCTTTCTTCTTTCTGGAGACTTGAATTATTCTGGTGCTGCAAGATGTCAGGGCACTGGTTTGATATTGCCTGCTGTAAGCTCCCTGCATGAAACAAGGGCATGGAACTTACTGGAAAGGAGGCAAAGGAGAAAGCATAAAAGTATCTTAGACAGCCCCCGCATGTTCACTTCTTTTGGACCCAATAACAACCATGCATGGACACAGTTGGACACAAAGACAGGCTAGAGCTGGGACATCTGAGAGAACTGCAGCAGGCAGAGGTCTTGCGCTGAGAGCTTTCGTGCCCTCCAAGGTGCTCTTCCACTCTCACCTACTGTGCTGCCTTCCTGCCTCTAAGGAGGATTTCTCAACCTTGGCTACCAGCAAATGTCCTATTGCAGAATCTTCCTTTGGGTCCTTAATATGTTGCAGCCAGTGCCCTGAGACACGTCAGGCAGCTGCAATTTTTGTCTTGCAGGGTCTGAATAATCAAAGTAGGTCAAGGGAAGCAGCACAACCTGCTATGAAGCACTACCCTAACAACTCATGCTGTTGGGCTTATAGCCATGCTTTGCCAATATCTGTTGTGTCCATTCCCTCCATTCCCAACAGAAAGAGGACACCTCGTTCTCTCAGGCTGGAACCCCTGGTGGAAAAATATGCTCTTTTTTGCTGGTAAAGAAAGTGGATCAGATGAAAAGATGTACCAAGCAGAGGATTTGGCCTGTTTCTATTGATAATACACTAAGTGTATGGGAAGAGCCTTATTTTTTTTCTGTAATCAAGAGTTCAGTTTGCTGCATGTGTTACACTTGCCTGTGACAGGCTGCGATGCCTTCCGTTCCTTTGTGGGTTCCTAGCCCTGTGTTCAAGGGAAGGCTACATTGTGATTTCAAAGAGTATTTTGACTTTCAGAAAGGCAGGGGGGTAGCATCAGGGATGATGTGTTTTTTCGTGTTCCAACACATATGCTAAAAAATGTAACCCTTCCCCGACATAAGGCAGTAATTTCAGTAAATACATGCTCTGGACAATCTCCAGTTTCACATTAGAGGCTACACTGACTGTTTATTTCCCTGCTTATAGTGAAAAACTGCAGAAGCCCTGAATATTTTATTTGAAATCCATTTATTTTAAAATCCAGTTTGTTTCCTCATCCTTCTTACCTTCATTCATTTAGTTTAGGAGTATCGACAATTTTACAAAGCGACACAAGCTGCAGTGGTTTTTGTGTTGTGGTTGTTTTTTTTTTTTTTTTTTTTTTTTGCATGGAACGAGAATAAACCTCAAACGACAACATTGAAAAAATATACAATATATATATATAATATCTGGGGAGGGGTTGTGAGAGACCCCACTCTGAGCCCTATGGCTGGCTTCTCCTTTCAAATTTCTGCTCCGTCCGAGCCTCTCCCTCCTCATCATAGTTTGAACTGTGGCACTGTCGTGTGCAAGTGCCCTAACGCACGTTTCTAGAGAGCCAGATGGGGGAGTCAGTAATGTGGGGAATGTCCACAATGAGGATGGCAGAATATGAAGGAACATGGGAGGCAGAAATGACAGATGAGGGAGGAGCGCGTGTGTACACGGTGGGGGAAGGAAGAAGTTAAAAGTAAGACACCTCCTCCTTCCAGCCATATGTTTTTTGGGGGGGAATCCATTGGACTGGTGTTTTAAAGCTCCTAGTAGCAGTGAGGCCCGTCGCTTTTGCCGATGATGTGTCGGTCATCTATGTCATTGCTGTCCGGGGAGTCGGGTGTCTCCGAGTCGGTGCTGTCGTCTTCGTCCTCCATGCCCTCACTAGCTCTGCCCTCGCCGCTCTCTGCTGCCCTCTCCTGGCAGCTCTGGTAGGACTGGGGATGTGAGACATGGGGTAAGGAGAAGGATCCGGCAACCCAGCTGCCCACCCAGCCCCAGCCCCTGTGGCTGCTCCTCACCTCCATGGGGTTGACTATGATGGTGAGGGCTGAGTCATCCCAGAACATGTCGCTCTCTTTGCCTCCGGTGCTTGTGTGTCCCCCTTCAGCAGCCCCAGGGACCTCTTGCCCTGCTCCCCGCCGGTGCAGGGAGTGGATGCGCAGGATGCCAAGGATCACCATGAGCGCCAGGAAGCCCACGCACACCACAATGATGACTGTGGCAGCACTGGGGACCACTTTGGAGAAAGAAAATGAGAGGGCATGGTTGGAGTCTGTCACAGAAACATGCATTTCCAACCTGACCTGCAGGAACTGGGGTTCCTGGGCACAGCTTGGGTTTTTGGTCTAGGCAGGAACATGTCCTGACTCTTCTTGCTCCCCTGGGCACAGGCAGTCCCTGCCTCCAGCTGCTGTATCTTCGCTTGAGGCCTGCATGGTCTTTCAGGATGCCTAGGTCCAAGCGTCCTCTGATGTCAGCCCAGCTTGTAGAGTCTGCGCATCTTTATCTACAGAAGTCACTAGAATATGTTGCATAGCACCCATTTGTCTCCCCCTCTTGGGAGGGAGAAACGTGTGCTGGGGAGAGCCTCTAAGGGCACAAGGATGATTTTCAGAGGGTGTGATTTCTGTGCAAGCAGCAAAGAAGGAAGCCAAAAGAAGTGTGCTTTTGCACATGTGGCAAAGGGGAGGGCTATGATGGCCTTCTGATTAGTACCATGGCCAAAGCCTGGCTTGTCCACAGGAGAAAACTTGAAGTTCACCTAAGACCCTTAGCCCAACTCCCAGGCCTTTGTTGTAGGCCTGTAGGCTGAGCCTTGACTTCCCAGATAACCCACTTCCCTGCAAAATCTATCCAGGCCCTCCATGGATTTGTTCTGTGCGGTTCTGTACAGCAGGAACAACTCTTCCTTTTCTGCTGCGATGGGGCAGAGCTGGGGACGGGAGTGGCGAAGGCTGGTTTTTGGTGCTCTCCTAGCACATATATAGGCTGTCCCCGCAGCTGCAGGACTGGACCAGCTTGGGATCAGCTGCTGCAGGAAGCTGTGGCAAAAGCTAGCACCAAAGATGCTTTCCATGTTCCCTACAACAGGGGGCCAAAACCAACACAGGGTCCTCTCTAACAGTCTTAGAGCTTTCACAGCCTAGGAGGAGCCAACTGGACTGCGGCCATGCTTGTGGCACGGGGCTGCCAGCACAAACCAACAAATCCAAACTCTAGTCTAGCTTTCAGGCTTCTCTCTCCTCTGTTTTGGGGGCAAGAATCGTCCTCTTGGCTGTGTGGTGCCATCTCCTACATTTTTCTGCCTTGCTGACCACCACCTAGTCCCATCTCTTCGTTTAGAGCAGTGGCAGTCTTGATTCTCTTGTTTCTCTCCTGCTGTTGAAGTTTCTTTCTGACTTTACATTATCCAAGCCTGCATGGCACCTTTGCAAGGTGAACAAATGAAATCATACCAGCTTACAGTTGTTCTTTTTAGACCTTCTCAGGTATAGCTTTCAGACTGTTTCCACATCAAGAAAACAACACACCAAGAGGAGGATTGTTGCACCAAGCTCTAAACTACAGTTTGATACAGGCTGCAGTCCATTTGCTAATGACAAGTGGGACAGGACAGTATAGCGAGATCCCAGTAACAGGGGTATAGGGAGCCTGAAAGGAATCCTCTGCCATAGGTTCTACCAGGATATCGGAAAATCAGCATCCTGACCTAAAGGAATAAACCCAAAAGATAGTGTTACGTACTTGGGTTGTTATGAGTGCTTGCCAAACTGTGCCCAGATAGCTCTGGAGGTAAATGATGGCCTCGATGCATGAACTGCTGAGAACTCAGAATATGGTTAGGATGAGCAGCTCGGTTCATGTTGTGGAGGACATTCACCTGCAGAAAGACCGGAGTGAGAGAGACTCGGCCCTGTGTTCACGGCACATTCTACCTTGTGTGCATTCCCATCCACCATGTCCTCTCCACGCATGCACAAGCACCTATACGTGCATGAATCAATCTTGTACCTCAACAGTAAACTCATTGCTGGAGTAGCGTCCATTCATCTCAGTGCAGGACAGATGAAACTTCCTTTCATAAAGAGCAGCGCCATGGTTGATGTGGTATGAGACCTGGCGTAGTATTTCCTCGTAAACCGCAATACTCTCCACGCCTGAAATGAGAGAATTGGGGTGGGGTGAGGAAGCTCCTGCTGCAAAGTCATCTGGCATCATAACCCTGTAGTAACTAGGAGCTATAGAGGAATCCAAGGCAAAGCTGGGTTCATTAATTTTAGGAAGGGAGCAGAGATGGAGTTGGCTCCAAAAGACCTGATGGAATCCCTGGTTGCATTGGTAAAACAAGTGGAAGGGAAGGAACGATGAAGAGCATCAGCCTTGTTAAGTTCTGGAGAGTACAACAGTGTTGTACCAGTCCACAGCCTGTGGGATGTGCTGTCCCCCCAGTCATGTCACGCAAAATGCTGCTGACACCTGAGAACACCAAACGCCAAGGAGTTAAGTCAAGAGGAGCAATACAAGCCTGGGTGAGAGCTCAGACACTATGCCCTACTACTGTGTGCTGGAGGAGGAGCCATCTGCCTAAGGAAATGGCCCGGGACTTCCAAAACCCAGGAGTCAACAAATGGTTACATCTCAGAGCCTCACAATGTACACCAACACATCTCTAACATGGGGTTAAGCGCTTCTCCCAGCGATGCCTGACAGGCAGTGAGAGGCGTAATTAGACAGCTGTGGCCAAGGAGAAGACGTACCTGTGATGGTCAGGTAGGCAGAGGTGTTGACAAGCTCCAGGCCCCGCTGCTGCAGCAGTGCCCCGTCCAGGAGCAGATACTCCCTCTCTGGGTCCAAGTCATCTCCTACCAATGAGATCTCGCAGCCATCCAGGTTGTGCACAATCTCATCTGACATTCGTGTGTCTGTCACTGAGATGTAAACGGAAAGAAGACAGGGCCAGAAAGCCAGACAGCCATCAGTGAAGGCAGGAGTTACTCAGGGTGGTACCCACTTAAAAGTGCTCACATCATACATGACTTCTCTTTCTCTGGTTAGCGCTGACCTTGAGTAAAATCACTGTCAGTCTAATTACTTGCTGGAGGAGTCCCCCCTGCTTCTAATGACATTATTTATGCACATAATAAACTCACTTTATTTTGGAACAACATATTATTATCAGACTGGTTCGTGATAACACATCTTGGCTGTAAGGACTCTATTGATAACGACAATGTGCAAATTAGGAACAACTCTTATCACACGTTCCCAGACCCTGAGTGCTTTTGAAAACTTTTCCCGTCTCAGGACTGCTGGTTAGCGTGGTTGAGATCTTATCTTCTTTAAAATGGCAACCACGTTCAGTGACTAACTGCTGTCAGTGGGGCTGAGACCAACCTGCTCTAAGTCAAGAAACTCATCGCCGTATGAGAAAAGGCAAAGCTGCTAAACAAAAATCTATGAGCAAAAAATCCCATTACCAGAAGAGATACGAAAGAAGCGAAAGGACGTGTAGAGCACAGAGTGCAGAGAAACAACCTGAGGATGATGGAGAGAAATTGAGGGACAAGATATTATAGGGTGTGAGGAAGCCAACTGGGGAATTCACGGGTATTAAGAAGTGATGCAGGAAGAGATGGAAGGGGGCGAGAAATAAGAAAAGCAGGAGAGAAGGAAGCAGGAGTAGGCTGAGTAAGGGCAGGAGCGGAGAGGGTAACAGGCAGGACATCCATCTAATAAAGGGAAATGTAAGTAAAAAAATGTAGGTAAAATGTAAAAGGGATTAGGAATGAGCAGCCTGGGAAAGGAGGAGGAGAGAGTGAGGCAAAGGAACTGTGTGGATAGAAAAAGTACAGGGAGGAGCAGAAAGGGATAAGAACCGATTAGCCTACATATTGACAGACAATGTGCCTTGCTTCTAAATTTGTAAACTCTCTCCTATTTTGGTTGTAATGAGGGGCTGTACTTCCTCTGCAGGACAGCGACTCTTGTAGGTCTTTCCAGTTTGTCTCTTACACCTCGCCCTGTGCTCCACTCACCGGTACCATGCCAGTTCTCATCCTTCTTGGCCTCCACCTGGTGAGAAATAGAGCAGGTGATCTGGAGGTTGGGGAACAGGGGGACCCCATCGGGACCCTCAAAGTCTGACGCAGGATGAGCAAAGTGGGCATTGCCACTCAACAGGATCTGGGGGGCATCAGGCTGTAGCACCACAACGTAACCTTCCACATCAGGAATGGAGACACAGGACTCTTCACTGAAACACCTGAAGGAGAGACGTAGAAAGCATCAGTTGGCCCAAGCTTCCACCAGCAACATTGTACAAGAACACCTCCTGCCCATTACTGCCAGCGAAGGGAATATCCTTCTTCTGGTAGTCTTCCTAAAGCTGCCCTGTAGCCTGCTGTGCAAGACAGAGAGGTGTGGTACGGATAACATCACTGGGTTGCAGGTGACTTGGTCACATCCACACACCACAGAGAAAATTAAAACAAGCCCACATGCCTGGAACACCATGAGTGAAGGTAGAAGTTCTGCTGCCTGCATAGATCCCAGGACCCAGTATTACAGTATCCAATTGGATATTGGATACTTTAATATTGATTTTCACGAAGACTTTTACCCGTTTCGAGACCATCAATTAGAATTAAAATACAAGGTGAGGGAGTGTAATTTTATTCAGAAGAGAGGTAACCCTCTTGCTGAAGTCAGCCGCAGGTACTGCTTTGTCCACTCACTTGACAGTAGTGGTGAGTCTGAGTGGCCGGACTCCAGGGGTAGCAAAGCGCAGTGAATTCATGTAAGCCACGTGCTGGATTGCGTGGTTGAAGGTTTCCACATCGTCACCCTCCAAGGTGAGCAGGGACTGAGAAGGGTTCACATGAACCTACAGGTGGAAGAGAAGAAAATACTCAGGGTTCCTTGGCAAATGCCAAGAATCCAGGCTGAGAGAGACACAAAGGAGAAAGGCGGGTCATTGTCTGAGGTGGGGGAGCAGGCAAAGTCCTGGGAAGCGAGGTTGGGGAGGAGAGTGGAGGAGACCCATGCAAGCTGGGCAGATGGGCATACCTTCATCCCTTTGCCCAGACTGTCGAAGTCACTGTAATCAAGCCCCTCACGGCAGGCATACAGGCATTCAATAACCTCCCGGCTCTCCAAGCTACCAGGGCGCACAGTGAAGCCAGCCAAGTAACCATGGAAGTAGTGGTGTATCGACAGAGGATCTCCTGAGGGAAACATGGGAGGTGGAGGGTGTGAGAGACATGGCGAGGAAGAGAGCAAAACCAACAAAGGCAACAGTGTGAGGGACATACAGATGTTAAGGGAGGTAAGAGAGAGACAGAGGGGTGCATGGGGCATGGAAAAGCCAGGACAACAAAAGCAACAGTGTGAGGGACGTATAGATGTTAAGGAGGGCTAGAGAGAGACAGAGGGGTGCACAGGACATGGAAAAGCAAAGACAACAAGAAGACGGGGGGATGCTGAAGTAAGGAGATGACAATTTTTTGAATTCCAGATGCGGGGAAGCAAGAAAAACAGACCAACAGAAAGACTAGGGCAGTGAACGGTGGGTAGGGTAGGGAAGTTTCTGCCAGACTGCTGAATGCCAGATGGAAACAATTTCTTGTCCCCTTCTCACTCTGCTTCCTGTGAGGGCTTTTAAAAGAAACTATACGTTCCATAGATAGTTAGGGATGAGGTGACATCTCCTGATGTCTCTAATGGCTATTGTGTTCTTCAGAGACCAACTTTAATGATCAGGCATGAGGACTCGTTTCTCCACATGAAAAGCATACCGCATCTCTCAAAGCAGGCTGTAGTCCTCCTATCAGCCTTTTCATGCTCCACAGATATCAAGGTATCAAGGACCAATCCGCCAAATAAGGGGTTTCCTCCCAAGATGGTGGGAGGTGGCAGGACAGGATTGGGGGAGCTGTATGAGGAAGGCACCATGCAAGAAGTGGTAGTCATGCACGGTGAAGAGAGGAAGAGAACCGTCTTCTTTCTTTCCCCTACCCTGCAGAGTATCAGTGTAGCTCTCGTTTCCTTTGATTTTCTCTTTGTTTTTCTCCTCTGCAAAAGAAGAACATTCAGACAAGCAATAAGGCATTGGAAGAGGGTAATTACAGGGTCAGGCAAGTGTCTATACAAGTGCATTGACCAGTCCAAAAGAACAGCTCTGGAGTCCCGTGCCAAGCAGTGCACCCTTCAGCCCTAGAGACAGCACATCACAGATGAAAGAGCGCAGAGTCCCTCTCACAAAGGGATGGTGAGACTGTAGGATGAGTAACTGATAGAAGGAAGAAAGTACAGGGTGGGTTTTTTTCCTCCTTTCCCAATGATATCTGTTTGGGGAACTAATTGATTCCCATTTATGGAACACGGTCCTAGCCATTTTCGCAACAAGCCATGTTCTCAACATCCCTTTGAAACTCAGACGGTTCCAGGAGGGTATCACAAGCTGATTAATATTTGTTGGTTGCAAAAGGCCCATTGAGAGCACAGAGCTATGGGAAGATCCCTGACCTGGGAGAAGCAGTACTACAGTAAGGAAATCTTTGATAAAAGATTAAAAAAAAATAAAGATAAAATCTTTTTATCTTGCTAGAAATTTCTGCGGGAGTGAAGGCAAGCAGCGGGCAAGTTCCTTTAGTTCTGTCCTGCTTCAGTCTTGCAGAAGAACTGAAAGGCTTGGGATATACAGCCTTACATCTCCACAGAACGGGTTTTAATCTGGTAGTGGCTTAACTATGTTCCTAACCCGATCTTTGTCCTCCAACCCAATTCCTCTACAGAATGATTTGTGACTTCTTCACATAGAGGCTCCAGACACAGAAATCCCCATCAATACAACCAGCAGCACAAATAGTACTGCCTGTTTTCTGGTGAAAAGCTTTGATAGGAAGGCCCACGCCTGAACGAGGTACGGAGTTTCAACTCCCCTCTGCCTGAAAGCTGGTTATCCATCGCACGTTGTACTGCTATTGTCCATGAAGCTGCCATTGACACTTGTCCCTGAGCTATTATTAGTGTGGCCTGCTGGCTCCGTCCGTAAGGAAGGAAGAAGCCACACTGGCTTTGGTGCCGAGAAAGCACTATGACTGCAATGTGGTTTGCATCATTTAGTATTGGGTGGTGTTTCTTTCACCTCGTCTGTCTCTCCCTCCACTCCCTTGTTCCCCATACGGGAAGAGCCTGGTTCAGGGAGTGGGCACTCACCGGTCCAGCAGGCTCCAATCATGAGCGAGGGCTCCTGCCGTGGGGGATGAATGAGGCCATTGTCATGGATGAGGGCAGGGTCATAAGAGACGCCATCCACGTAGAGCGTGACAGTGGGGAACTCCAGGTTGAGGGCATAATGGTGCCATTCATCATCACAGACCTACGGCAGACAGCAGAGGAAGGGATCAGCAGAGGGCAGAAGGAGAAGGGACATGGGGAAGAGGCAAAACTGCTTCCTCACCTGCTCAAGCTTCCAGAGGAATTTCACAGGCCTTGCACTTTCCAGCAACGGCCAGTAGAGGAAAGCAATCCGGCAGCCGTGCACAGCCAGGGAGTAATGCGAGTAGCCATCCTCTGCCAGGGGCAAGCGCAGGGAGTTACATCTCACACCTCACAGCAGTCTCACTAGCCACAGCCCAGAGGCACGCACTAGCCTGCACGAATGGCACTCAGCACCGCGGGCTCCCCGTGGGCTTGACTGCTGCTCCCAGAAAAAGCAACACCTGAAGAAGCTGTGTTCCTAAGGATGGACCCCTGCCCAGGTCCCACTCTGGAACACTAGGGATTTCCCCCTGCAGGGACAATCACGAGGGGTAACGGTTTTAAACTGAAAGAGGGAAGATTTAGATTGGATATTAGGAAGAAATTCTTTACTGTGAGGGTGGTGAGGCACTGGAACAGGTTGCCCAGAGAAGCTGTGGCTGCCCCATCCCTGGAAGTGTTCCAGGCCAGGCTGGATGGGGCTTTGAGCAGCCTGGTCTAGTGGGAGGTGTCCCTGCCCATGGCAGGGGGGGTTGGAACTGGATGATCTTTAAGGTCCCTTCCAGCCCAAACCATTCCATGATTCTATGCTCCCTTCTAACAACTTAGAGGCAGTGAGTACAAGTGTCGCCACCCCAGGAAAAGCGTCTCACCGCTCTGCACCGTACTGCAGATCACCGTCTCCTCTTCCCGCCTGCCTTTGCCAGGCACCACGGCATGCTTCATCCATACAGACAGGGTGAAGTGGTCGCTCAGCCCCTCATGGGCGTTTGGCCCATTCATCACAGGCACCTGGGCAGCCTGGCTGCCATTGAACCAGTAGATGAGGCTGCTGTCCTGGCTGTAGTGTACCGAGAGCCGCGCGGTCCAGTTCGCCGTGGGGCCAGGCACCGGCAGCAGGTCAATCTCTCCTGAGGCAGCACCTACCGAGAAGGGAAGGAGTTCAGGAATGTCAGCATGGGAGAATAAGGAGCCTGAGAACCAGGGAACAGATGAAGAGGATGCTAGAGGGCTCGTTGTAAAGTCCAAGAGCAGAGGGAGAGGAGGAGTTGCCTATAGGCCTTCTCCTATCTGGGGAAAGATGGTGACTTTTCCATCTGTGCTGAGGGAAGTCCCACGGACTCTGCGTACTGGGGCAATGCACAGAAACCTCTGACTTCCCAGCAAGGAAAGCACGGGGAGCCCTGTGTAAATATGGTGCCCGCTGCCCCTCAACGCAGCATGTGAGTTAGGTGTCCTCCCAGCCCCGTTGACCACAGCAGATGTGAGGAACATGTCCCCCAGCGCCTCCGCTGTGTGAGGCACAGAGCTACCACTGCGAAGCCCTCCAGGGGAAGGGGCAGGGTGCTGTGCCACAGCTGCCCCCAGCCCAGGAAAGAAGCGATTCACCACAGAGTTTGCGTAGTGACTTCTCGGAGTAGTTATCCCGGTCACAGCCCTTGGCCACATGGTTTGTCTGCAGCTCCACCGTGGCCTGGATGTTCCACAGGGGCTCATCACAGGTCTCCAGGTGAATGCTGGGGAAGAGCGCGAGGCTGCCTGCTCCCGGGGTGTACTCAATCCTCTTGTTCCAGCCTAATGAAGAAGAGTGCAAGACATGGGTTAGGTCCTGCCAAGGACCCAAGGCCAGACCATTTGGCACACACGCAAGCGGCATCTATAGACTAGCCCAGAAACAGAGATTTTTTGGCCCTTTCCATGTGGAAAAGACAGCTTTATGCAGCTGGCATCAGTGCAAGGGAAGATTTCCTAGAAGCACAGGGTCCAAATTCTCATCTTGTACAGCTAGTACCAGTGTAGCATCACTCCTTGGATTGTCAACCTCTCTCATTGGGCAAAGCAGATATTTAGCTGTGTTGATCCCCTAATTCTATTGACTAAGGTGAACCCATAGACATACACCACCTCTAGGAAAGCCAAATACCCTCAAGATGAGCAGCCCTGAAAACAATCTACATTGAATACAGTCTATGAGCCGAATCAAATACAGAATAGCTCACAGTAATCCAAGGAATGATTCTTCAAAGTTAGAATTTAGAATTGAATTGAATAGAAATTAGAATTGCCTTTCTGTGGCTTTGCAACAGACTTTGGTGTCTGCTGCACCCCCTTAGATGGGACTGATGGGTTGGTGCCGGAACTGAACCATGGTTCAGTGTATACACAAATTTATATGTGTGAATACAAACATTTGCAATGAGTAGTAGCTCCGCAAAAGCAAAGAGAAGACGTAACTGTGTTTGGAGGTTTCATACCCTGCCAGCTGGGCTTGCAGGTGGGTTTCACCTGGATTTCCACTTCAGCATCATCAGAAGCCCGCTTCTTTCCACAGTCATAGGCTGTCACCGTGAATTTGTAGAGACGATCTCCACTGTACTGCAGCTTCTCCGTGTTCTCGATGTTCCCTGGTTAGCAAAACAACGGGATCAAGGGAGAGGAAGGACGGTCTCCTCAAAGATGTCCCTTCTAGAAATCACTCTCGTTTCTGATCAACTACAAAAACATCCAAAAAGGGGCTGAGTCCCCCTTCCAGTACAACTCTGTAACAAGCTACAGCATCCCACAAAATGGCTGCTGCGTCTCAGCAGCAGGAGAGATAGATCAGCAGTGCTAGAAAGTTCATGTAGCAAATGGGACTGGGCAGAGAGGGAGAAAAGCAGGAAAGGGGAAGTGACGTGCTCACGGTTAGGTGCAGATTCTTACCATCATTGTCAATGAGAAAGGGAATATTGGGGGTCAGGATCTCGTAGTAACAGATCTGGCTGTACTGTGGCGAGCAGTCTCCATCAATGGCCTCCACACGCAAGATGCGGTCGTACAGCTTTCCCTCAGTCACTGCCACACGATACAACTTTTCCACAAAGACGGGAGCAAACTCATTCACGTCGTTTACTCGAACGTGCACCGTGGCCCTGATGCGGAGAGACATCAATAAGAATGGATCGGCTGATTCGGAGCCACACACCACCTACATTTCCGTGTAAGTCACCCCCCTAAAGTGCACCGGTCTGATTTCCAGCCGTCAAAAAACAAGGACAAGGAAAGAGACCTGCAATGCTGGCACACAGGGGCGTGGACAATGTATTTCCCACCCCGGGGAAAGAGCAAAAGGAATGATAATGTAATCTGGACCTCCTGCCTATGTGCAGGAACATAAACCACCACTCTTAGACACAACTGTCAAGCAGCCCTCATTTCTACTGTATTCACTCATGTGACTCAGTCAGTGAACATTTCTCTTTGGATTTTATTAACATGTTGAGTTATAGTATCAAGGCTTGAGAAAAACACTCCTGGCTAAAGGAAGCATTCCCACAGCAATTTTCATTTGTGTTTCTGTGACAGATCGCATATTGCAACATGCAGCAATGACTGCATGGACTTACTTGTGTGATTTCTTGGTATTTGCTCCATCAGGTCCCTCTCCACAGTCATAAGCCTGGATGGTGAATGTGTGCTCCTTATGTGCTTCACAATCCACTGTCTCCTTGGCCCGGATCAGCCCCTCACCTGTGGCTTTGTCCAGGATCACAGCTTCAAAAGGCACCCCTGCCCCATGGATCCTGAAGCCACAGATTTCACCTGGTACCCACAAAGGCAGAGAGGAAGGGGAGAAAGAGAAGGACTGAGGAGAGCACATTACGCCCCTTTGCCTCCCTCTCCCATATCTTCTTCCTTTCTAACTTACACTCTCCTTTCTCCCTCATTATCACCTCTCATTTCAAGCAATTTTTGGTTCCCTAGGAGTTCCTCCAGCCTTCTCTTACAGCCATCAACGGTGCAGATTGCCCTCTACTGGAGACTACTACCACGGCAAGAAGGAGTCTTGACCAACGTCAAGAAAGATTAGAGGTTACAAGGCTCGAGCTGGATTTACTAGTGCTGCACAGCCACCGGACTGAGGGAGCACCTGCTTTCTCCTCTGCATCCCTCAGGGAGGCAAAACAGGGCATATACCGCAGATAGACAGGCAGAGCATGAAGATCCATGATGTCTCATCCACCCACATATGCAGGATGTGCACAGTACCACAGGGAACCGCAGATAGGGTCACCTAAATCCTAAAGTTCAGCTCACAAGGGGCGACTCCTCCTCTCCTGAAGCTGAGGGAGGATGCACGAGGAAGCTCCAGGCGCAGCCTAAGCAAGCACCAGGAATACAACCCTCCTAAAGCCTCCTCTGTAGTTTCAGGGATTTGTGCTTACTGCGAGGGGCTGCAGCGCTGCCAACGAAGTGTGCCCTACCAGCCCTCTCCAGCGCTCACAGACACAGAGCCGTGCATGTGATCTTTGGAAATAGCAGAACTGCGTCAAAAAGTAGCTGGCTCCACCCTCGGTTTCTCTCCCTAAGGCAACCGCTCACGGCATCCTAAATCAAGCCGTGCCCAAATTGCCTCCAGACTTCACTGGGGACCTCCTCCAGAACAAGGTCCGGAGGTGATCGTTTCCTGGAGAGAGCTGGAATCCAGCACGGGGAGGAACGTCACCCTGTCTCTGCCCCTTCACAAGTCTCTCCCTGCCTCCCACCCTTCCCAGAGCTGTCGCCCACCTACCTGCATAGCGCAGTGGAGCATCTTTGTCCAGTGCAAATAGCGGCGGGTTGAGCAGGACCGTGTTGTCGTTCTCCATGACGATGCCCTGATACTCAGCTTCAATCCAGGGTTTGTGCTTGTTTGCTGAGGAGGATTTGGGGTAAGGGATGGAGGACAGGAATGTATTAGCCGCCACTGACAGAGCCAGGAGGAAAAGCGCAGAGTATCATCCAGTGGCAGGTAACAACCACCCCTCCCCACCTTCTTCTCTGGAAATAGAGAAGTCTAAAATAGGCTGGGAGGAAGAAGTTCTCTTTCTTCAGTGCTGCTCTAGGTAGCTCTTGGGAGACCTCATCAGAAACAACGTGTTCCTTCTGGCCTCCTCATTCCTATTTTATTAGAAATATGTGGAGAGGCATCTGGGTGCCCAGGATAGCCGGAGTGCTTACAAAAAATGAAATTAAGAGGTAGAAGTAGCCTGATTCTGGAGACAGATTCCAAATGGTAAATCCTCTAGCTCGCTGAAGCCGTAATTAAAGGATCCAGGATACGTCTTCCCCTGGGGTGTCCCCAGGGGACAAGTCTTGCGTGCAGCCATTATCACTTAGGCCTCTCATCCTCTGGACTAAGGCCCAGGATCTACACACACGTACCCAGGTACACGTTCGGCCAGCCATCCTGCACATACAACAACCTACTCTGAGAGTCCCTCGCTCCTTCCTTCCCCACTCCATGGCGAGCACCATATTCCCTTGGCCCCTCCTTGCTAATCCCGTTGGCTGGAGCCCAGCCAGGCTTGGCATGGAGGCAGCAGCCAGCAGGAGGCTCTGAAAAATGTCACAGGCCCAGAAATAGCAAATTAATCTTTATCGCACAGGCTCCGGGGCAGGGAAAAGGGAGAAATAAAGGGGTGAGGGGGGGTGGCGGTGGGGGAGGGAAGGGGAGGGGAGAGGAGGAGAGAGAGAAGAAAAATCATTACAAATTAAAACCCCCTCCCCCATGCCCACTCCCTGCCAAATGGGCCTCAGAGATTATATTACATGGCCTAGTTACAACCCCCATTCCCAGATAATCCCCCACTCTCCCACCCCCTGGAGACCAAGATTTATTACAACCCAGCGATACTTTGAGCACAGCGTGGCTCAGAGCTGGTGGGGAGCAGCATCCAGAGCCCTCCCCCTCAAGGGCACTACTTCCAAGACGTGAATTCATCCTCTGCAGCACAATATCCTCCAAAACCATCACCGGCATGGCGTGACGCGTGGACTCAAAAGGGACGGTACCCCTTTACAACCCAGCACTTGTGCAAATCGGGGCTAGGGGATGCCGCCGGAGCCGGGCGGTGGGCCAGCAGACAAGGGGACTGGTCAGAACGGGGACGCGCCAGCAGGGCAGAGCGGGCAGACCCAGCCTGGCGTAGCAGCGAAGAGCGTGGGTTGGCATTCCTCCCTCACCGTATTGATTAAGATTATAAAGCATTGCGTAGGAAATCCAGAGAAACATCCATCCTGCTCGGCATGCAGGTGGAATCCTCTCTTGTGTGCAAGTGCCCACGTTTCACCCCACCCCTCCATTGCCCCCACCAGGTTCTACCCTGTGGCGGCTCTAGTCCATGTGCCACACCACCGAGGTGGGAATCCATAGCTACAAACGGCAGATATGCCCTGTTGCTGGGGTAACAAGCTGGTGGTAGAGAGATAAATCCTTTGCTGCATCCACCTGCAACTTGGGAATCACCAATCTGATTTCTTGGGAAATGAGTTCCTGTTCAGAAAAACATTTGGGGAATATTTTTAGGATACAGGCTCCAAGAAATCTCCCACAAATCTAAAATAATTTGCCAAAGGTGGGGAGACGTTTCAGAGCGTAAATTCACACAGGAGAGAGAAAAGCCAGAGCGTAAGGGGCCCTGCCTCGCCACTGGGCCCCTTGGCACCGGAGCAGCACAAATAAATGCCCCTGCCAATGTCAGCACTGCACCCACCCTGTAGCCCGACCTCCTCAAAGCACAGAAAGCACCCCAAGGTGTCACATTCCCTGATGACCCCCGAGCCCCTTGCATGTTTTCAGATACTCCCACCCTGTCAGATTATTGACGCACTGACTCCCCTGGGGTGAATTTCTCACGCCTGTGTCTACAGCCACAGATCTAGAAACCTACATCTTTCTCCATCGCTCTTACGTGTTCAAAGAACATCTGCATGCAGATCGTTACAGCTGTAGCTTTAGGGATTTTTTTTTTTTTTACATATTTAGCATATAAAATACTGTTGTATATACGCGACCTGCAAGGTTAAAACATAAATGTACAATAATTCCTATTGACAGATTGTAGATGGAGGAACTAGAATTGGAACACGGAGATAGGGGATGTGTTTTGGAGACCACCAGGGGTCTGTGGAGAAGCAGCAACACATTCTCCCTCGGCATGCTAAGGAAGGGGAGGAAAGCTACATCCACGCAGCAATAACTGAAACAAAAGCAAGACAAGTGGGTGGAAAAGGGGAAAACGCGAGGGGAACGCCAAAAGGAGAGGAAAGAATGGAGAAAAACGCGGCGGCAGGAGACAGATGGAGAAAGTAGAGAGGAGGGCATGCGATGAAGGCGCCCGAAGGGGCAAACCAAGCCGGAGCCGCCGGCGGACGGCGGAGATCCCCCGACACAAACGTGCCGGGCGACGGGGCCGGGCGGCGCGGATCCGCACGGACACGGCGGGAGCGGATGGATGAGCCGCCGCCAACGCGCCCCATCAAGCCCCGCCGCGGGGGGCGGCCGCAGGCTGCCAGCGGGGCGTCCCGCCGCACCCCCGGCCCCGCCGCCGCCGGGGGACCGTGCCCGCCGCGCTCCGCCGCTCACCTTTGTTGGAGGCGCCGCCGGGCAGCGCGGCGCAGAGGCAGAGGAGAGGGAGGAGGACGGCGGCGGCGGCGGTGCGGGGCCGAGGGTCGCCCATCACGGCGGCGGCGGCGGGTCCCATCCCGCACGGGGCTACCGGACAGCGGCGGGGGCGGCCGTGCCGTGCCCTGCCCAGCCCAGCCCGGCCCTGCCCGGCCCGGCCCGGCCCACGCCCTCGCTCCCGCGGCGGCGTCGGCGGCGCGCAGGGACGGCGCGGTACCTCCGCGCTCCCCGCTCCGCTCCACGCCCGGCCCCGCCCCGACACTGCAGCATGACGTCACGGGCGCGAGGAGTAGGGGGGGGGGGTCGGCAGCCAATGCGCGGGGCCGCCGCGCCAGGTGCTGCGGGGCAGGGGGGGGCGGGCGGTGCGGTGCTGCGCGGTCCCACGCGATGCGGGGGAACCGCTGTTTTTTCCCCTTCTCGCTGCAACCCGGGCAGGGCACGGAGAGGGGCGAGGGCTGGCGGGGGGGACTTCAAAGCCGGCCCCCGGTGCTTCGCCGCGGGAAGCATCCTGGCAGCCTGCGGGAGGAGCGGGAAGGGGAGGCGGGGTTGGGGGGGGGGGGGGAGGGAAGATCGGCGGGATGGGGGGTGTCGGGGAGAGGGGCTGCGGAGCGCAGCCGGAGCCCCCCCCGCCCAATCCGTCCCGCGGGGTCGGCAGGGCGGAGCTGCCAGCCTGCCGCCCCGTCCCCTCGACGGGGCGGGGGGAGCGTGGGCCGGGGCACCGCTCTGAGGAAGCTCGCAGCCACGGGCGTTCAGGGTGTGAGAAAGGGCCGGCGGGGGGTGTGGGGCGTGTGGCGGGGGGTGTTTCTTGCCGCTGGTCGGCAGCCAAGGGTTTAAGAGAGGCAGCCCCCGAGGAGGGCGGAGGGTGAGGAGGCGACCTGCCGCTCCCACGTCCTCCCCATCCGAGGCGGAGATGCTGGAAGCAGGGGCAGTCCCGGCCTTTTCCGCGCCCCCCGGCGCGGGGACTCTTACTGCAGCGGGGAGCCCGGCAGCCGGGCAGCCCCGCAGACCTCCCCGCACCGCGGGAGAGGCACCGGCCCGCCCGGCCAGCCAGATCGGCTCCAGCTGCCTGCCTGTCCCGCTCCTCGCCTTCTCTCCTCCTCGCCGTCGGCCCCCTCCCTCCGCCCCGGGATGCCTCCCAACCTCACCGGCTATTACCGCTTCGTCTCCCAGGAGAACATGGACAATTACCTGCGCGCTTTAGGTAACGCCATCCCCCTCATCCGGCTCCTTCCTCCCCTTCTGCTCCCTTCTGTCTCCAAAAATGTCAGAAAACGGGAAGGGGATGAAGGGGTTTGGGAACCTTCTGGTCCTTCTGCCTGCCACCATCACTTTTGCACTGTGATGGGAGCGGGGGAGGACATATGGTGGCTGGGGCTCTCTGGCTAAAAGAGTGGAGGAGTTCTGTGGGGATGCTGCTAGACGAGGGGCCCACGTCGTCCACAGATCTCCCCTCCCTCTCATCCTCCAGATATCAATGTGGTCCTGCGAAAAGTGGTTTGCCTCCTGAAACCTGACAAAGAGATCATCCACACGGGAGATCACATGGTCATCCGCACGATCACCTCCCTGCGGGACTACGTTATGGATTTTGACCTGGGAGTCCAGTTTGAGGAAGACCTGGGACCCGTGGATGGACGCAAGTGCCAGGTGAGAAGCCCCAAGCAGTGCAGTCTGACAAGCGGGTTGGGGTGCACCACAAGTTCAGGGACTTGCTCAGCTTTTGATTCACAAACCAGTTGAGAGCCCATCCCAGAGCTGGCATGCCCCTGCAGGTCCGGGAATAAGTGGTTCTATGAGTAAATCACTCACAGCAAAGGGGATGAGCACCATACAGCCAGAAACCCAGTACTTTGGGACCCAGAGGGTACTATCCTCTGGAGCAAAGCTCTGGAAAGACAGAACGTCATCCCACTTGGCAGTCCTCTGTTGCACTTGGAAGCCAGGGGGTCATTCACCTTCCACAAAGGACATCAGTCCCAAGAAGACACCAAAGAGGCACCAGATCGGGGACTGCATTTGAAAACGCGTCTGAGAGGAACAGTCAGCGCCATTGCTGGAAACCTGTATTGCCAGGACCCGCTTGTCTTGGTACCATGTCTTCCCCTCTCCTCCTTTTTTTTTCAGACAACTGTCTCCTGGGAGGGGGATCAGCTGGTGTGTGAGCAGCTGGGAGAGAAGAGGAACCGAGGCTGGAGGCACTGGCTGGAGGGGGACCAGCTGCATCTGGTGAGGCGGGGTCCTGCGCAGCTTGCTAAATCCCAGTCACAGTGGGTGGGGGGATGCACACGCACACAGCGCGGGTGCTGCGGGCTCCGAGCCAGCCCTGGGGCTTCCTTCCAGCTCCTCTCAAGACTTCAGCCCCGGCTCCTCGGGGGGCAGCCACCGCTTCGAACAAACATCCGCCTCCAGGGTTTAAAAGTTAACGCAGCTCAGCCAAAGGCAATGTCCCTTCCCTGCCCTGCAGCCTGACCCGCCGGGGCTCCGGGAGGGTCGGGAAGGGCGTGCAGCAGCATGGGGCCTGCCAGGCTCCAGCGGGGGGGCAGGCAGGGCTGGGGGAGGGAGAGAAGGAGGGGATCCGGCCTAAACTCCTCTTTTGTCCCCTTCCTTTGCCCAGCGCATGACGGCTGAAGACGAGGTCTGTGTCCAGGTTTTCCAGAAAGTGAAGTGAGCGCTCCACGGGGGGAAGCTGGGGGAGGGGGGGAGGATGCCCGGCCGGGACCCTCGCTCCTGAGTGCAAACCGCCCCCCGGATTAAAAAAAAAAAAAAAAAAAAAAAAAGAAAAAGAAACAAGACCCGAGCGATCCGACATCCTTCGCACCGTAGCAGCGTCTTTTTTTCTGTTTCCCCTCTCGCCGGGCATCGGTCGGGCCGGTCCCTCCCGCGGCCGGGGGTGACGGCGGGGCCGGGCTGGCGGGGAGCGGGGAGGCGGGGAGAGGAGGCGGCCCGGGTGGGCCGGGGTAGGGGAGGGCGATGGGCCGTCGGCCGCACGGAGGCTCCTTTCAGAATAAGAGCGGTGCGGGGAGGAGCGGGACCGGGGCTGCCCCACCACCGGCCCGGCCCCCCCCCCCGCCCCGCAGCTCCCGCCCTCCTCCCGCCGCCCCGGACAAACCCCCCGCTCCGATCCCCGTGGGAAGGGGGAGTTGGTCGCCGAGTGGGCAAGGGTGGCTGAGGCTGCCCCTTCTTCCGCAGCCACCAACACCAGCCGTCTTCTCCTGTCCCCAAGGGACCCCACGTTCTTCTGAGGATCCCGCGATCCTCAAGCAGGTTTGGGTAGAAAACAGAACTTGTCCTCCAGAGTCAAGGATTTTCATGGAATGGCGTGAAATCCGAGGGCACGTTCACTGTGCTCTTGAGAAGGTCCTGTGAGTGAGGAAGGCTCAGGCTCTCTGAGCCACAGAATCATTCTGTGATTCTGCGTGATTCTGTGAAAATTGGTTGCACTTCTACGTTCATCTGGAGCAGAGCAACCCAGAGCAGGGTAGCAGCTTTAGCTCTCCTCCTGGTGTAGGAAACCACTGCCACCGCTTCTAGCCCCAGCACTCCTTCTGGCGTCCTGGCAGTGTCGTGTCCCCCGCCCCCGTGGCCATCATAGCTCCCCTGGTTCACAGCTGCTCTCTACAGCGACCAAGGGACAGAACCAAAGCAGGTGAGGCCCCCGAAAAGCCAGACCGGTGCCAAAGACAGAGGTGTCCTTTAATGAAGACACCTGATGGGAGGTGCACAGGCCCACAGCCCCCTTTCTGAAGGACACTTGTGGTTGCCCCCCAACAAAAGGTTGAAGGGCAGGGTACACAGAAATGTGTAGCTACTGACATCACGGAGAACCAAGAGGTAGGCAGAGTTTGAAAATAGAGGCCCTTTTCAAGCTGAGAAGATGCACTTTTTTCTTCCAGCATCTCATCTAAAATGTAGTATTTTCCAAAGAGCTTGTTCTCAGAGAACTGCGAACACGAGCGCCATGAGAAAAGCGTTACTTCAGAACATGTGATAAGCAAGGGGTCAGGGAGCTGCAGCTGCACCTATAATGTTGAACTCCGGCTCTTCAAGGTTGTCCTGAGGACATCCCAGGCTGCAGCACCCTGTCAATATCCGCAGTGCAAATGTACCACTGGGCGGGACGCAATCAAACCCAACGAGCAATCATAGCCATGGCATCATCCAGCATGTCATTTATCTGCTCTATGCAGACTCCACAACCCATTGTTCCTTCTCTCATGAGGAGCCTCTACGTTATCTTTTTGGTATCACAACATTGCAAATGCAGAGCTTTGACCGACTGCAGCTGGAGCTGGTTCAACTGTTGCCCTCTTCATTCTCCTCCATGCAATGAGAGCCCTTCTGAGATGTTTCTGATCCCCAACATGAAGCTCACTCCACCATGTCCAGACTGATATCTTCCAGACCGTGTGATCAACAACTAATCAACTCATTTCAAACCTTGCACCAAAAGCTGGTACAAACTGCCATTTTCTGAGCCTAGGTTCTGGTTTGATGGTAGGCAGCTGTTGCCTTCAGGTGGTTACCCAGACTCTTCCACTGGCATGCCAGCCATCCACATAATTGTCATGTAAGCTTGTGAGGTGATGTGCTGAGTGGATTGCTTCTGACTGGTTGCCAGCCATCGTATATCCATGACAGCATCTCGTCTTCAGGAAGCGTCTGGTTGTGCCAGAACCATCGGTAGGAATCACACCCACTTGATGTGGTCCACACTCAGAATAACCATAAGGGCTAGTATTCCAACCTATTCTGGGGCTTCAGTTAGTAACTACCAGCGCTAATAATTCACTGGGCTTCTTTTGTAGTTGTGCTATAGATGTGATGCCTAAGTCAGACGGTGACTTTGCACCAGAGTACTATATCACTGAGACGCGAGCCCGCGGGAAGTGAGGATGCTGGCGTAAGGCAGGGGATAAGGTGCGACATGGGGAGGGCACTGTCTTTGTTCTTGGCCCTTGCTGAGTGGCTAGCGCTGCAGAAGTATGTCCCTTCTGGGGTATTACACTTGGCTTTGCCCCTTGATTTAGAAGACGCAGAAACAGACTACCAAGATGCTGCTGCTGCTCACCATCTCATACCAGGGGGAAGACCCACTCCTGAGACTTCTTTTGGTGTAGGTCATCTTCACCATATCAGCCAGAGCCGCAGGAGTGGCTTGATTTGTCTGAAAAAGTGGTAAGCCATTGGATAGCACAGGCCCGGCTGTGTGAAGCCCAAGCCCTGCGGCTAGTGACGGAGTGTCTCCGGAAGGCTGTGATGGGTAGTCAAACCAAGGGGCTGAAGGTAGAGTGCCCTGGGAAAGCAGCTCAGTGTGTACAGGTGAGCCTGGCTCTGTGGCCTTGGCGTACTGTAGGGTTGGTGGTGTAGCTGTAGGAGGCCCAACAAAGGTATTTCTCTGTCCTCCTTGCTTCAAGTTTCCGAAGTATCCAACTCATCTTCTCATCTGTTTAGTGGATGAGAGGTACATCGGAGAATGATCTCACAGCTTCTGAGGCTGCACAGCAGGTTTCTTTCCAACGACCTCCTGCAACACACTGTATTCAAAGCAGGAGTCTCTCTCCAGGAGAGGCTGTTGGCACCTTTGACTGTGCTGAAGATCTACAGCTTCTTTGCTCTGATATTGTCTGGATTTACTGTCCAGTCCTCTTGTAACCCCGCTGAGTCAAGCAGGCCAGCAAACAGGTGCTGGTTTTGCCATCCTCTGGTCCTACATGTATTCTGAGGTCCTACATGTGTTCTGCCCTTAAGCAAAGAAAGGTAGAGACATCCTCCCCAGGAAAAAATGATAGCAGATATTTCCTGTCTCCTCCCTAACATGAAGAACAGGATTGCACAGAGCATCTGAAGGGGAACGCCACCAGTGGGAGCACTGGAGCAAGGCTGAGGGCACAGCCGCTTTGTCCAAATCAGGTGGGTCTCTGGGACATGTATTAGAGGTGGGCTGCTCCAGGTAGGCATATCCCCAGCTAACCACCCTCAGCTTTACTAGATGAAGTTCTCTCCTAGTAGCCCAGATGGTGTTATCAAGGCAGGGGGAGGAAATGAAGACGAGGGAGATGTGCTTCGAAAGCGCCATGGGGGACTCCCAGTAGTGCCCTCTGGGCAGAAGATTCCTTGTCAAGAACACCCTGAAATGATCAACCTTCTTACAAATGATCCTCAGTCACCTCTGTCTATCCCTGCTTTTCCTGGGAACACTCTTCCCGCCCGTAACCTGTCCATAACAGATCTCTCGGAGAGTAGCTTCCAGTCCTTGCCAGATACTTTCCAGATGTGGTTTCTGAGTAAAAGCGTCCCTTCTGGTGGGACAGTAAGCCAGCAGAACCTGCTCCGGCACGGCACAGCAGTGACCCCTGCCCAAGTATGTCCATCATGCAGAAGAGATATTTGGCTATCAGGAAGTACTGAGGTAATGTCCCCCGCTTAATCTTCATTTTGATGTGCGGGGCCATATGCTGTTATTACAGAGGCACTAATTACTTGTTTATGTGATCTTTTTCGGATAACAATTCAAAGACATTTGATGAGCATGTTCTCTAGGACACTTCCATAAATATCACAAAGACACTAATTTCTTCCTTCTTTTTAACTCTGTTTTCACCTGAATTCAACATGGTTTTGTAGCTGTGAATTATTTCCTATGCTTTCAATGCAAGAAACTTGCTAATTTATCTGAAGCCACCCATAATTCTAAGGGAAAACACTAAAATGGTGTTTTATCTCTTACACCAAAGTCTGAAAGTCAAGAAATTTTAAACTTTGCAAAGTTGGTGGAACACAATATATGTCTTGTGCACTGTGTTGATAAAAGCCTGAAATGTGTTTGTAAGCTGCTATCTTTTCTCATTTCCCCATTAAACACTGAAGGCCTTATCTATCTCGCTTCTCCTAAAAACGCTCGCAGAACAAACAGCAAGAAGGGTCCTTAAAGAGGGACTTGTTCTCAGAATGCTTTTAATTCTGTAGGTTGGTTCATTTTCCTTAATATCCGTTTAATGTCTGATGTTTCCTGCTTTCCCCGAAGAAGCTCCTAGATCCCATCCCCCCAAAAACCCCCAACCCTCTGAAATGCTCTTCAGCAAGCCAGAACAGAGAAAACTCGCCTCTTTTGACGGTTTGATTTAAAAAAAAAAAAAAAAAAAAACTTTAAATTAATTTGTTAAGACCAAAATTTCTGGTCCTCTTACACCAGGAAACAGCCCAGAAGGAGTCGGGGGAAGGCTTCCTAGGAGGACAACTTCAGGAGGGGGACAACCTCGGAGCAGCTGCCGGATTGCAGATCGAGCCTTAGGAAAGGGTCTCGCCTGGAAGATTCAGATCGCCCCTGCCTGGCTGGGAGGTGAGAGACCCCCAAAAGCGCACACACCGGGGGAGGGGGGGGGGGACACACACCAGCATCTCGGCAGCATCTCGGCAGCAGAGGGCAGCAGCCGCCGGGCTGGGGGGAGCCTGGAACGGGGCCAGCCGGGCTTTTTCTTCCCTCCCTCCGCTTCTCCCCACCTACCTGACCGGCCTCCGGGCGGAATTCCCGCTGACCGCCGCTCCGGAGATCCCGGGGAGGACGGGCAGGGGGTTGCGTGCCCGGCGGGCGAGCGTATGGACATGTGAGTGGGGGCAACCTGGGGAGGGGGGGCATCCGCATCTTGGCCGGGAGGGGAAGGGGAGGGTTAGAACCCTACCAGGAAGGAGAAGAGAGAGGTCCAAGGGGCTGGGCTGAGCTCATCTCGCCGTCCCCCCATTAAAGCTTTGCCAGCACCTAGGGTTGAGGGAGAGGGATCTTCCCGGCTGGTGTTTTTCGTGAGGTCTGGGCACTGAGCTTGTTGTGGAGCAACACTGAGAGTCCCTCCGTTCCCCAGAGACGAATAGGAGCGATCCGCAGAATGAGAGGAAAAAAGAAAAATAAAAAAAATAACGAGGGCAAACTTTTGGAGGCGAGGAATTGAGGCATGACCGGGTGAGAGGGAGGATTGCTCCTCAGCAAACTGAGCTCGAGCTCGTCAGACCCTCGCCAAACGAGCTGGGCAGAGATCCTAAACTAGCAATAAACAGAAATGACCTGCTGGCCTAGAGCCAAAGGGAACCAAACTTCCCCTGGTTCTAAGGGACCCAGCCCCATGCCTGCTGGGAGCAAGCTGGGAGCAGTTCTCGGGGAATTCACCCTTGCTCTTTCAAACTGATTCCTGGTTGATGAACCTCTTTGGCTGGGTGACAATGCGTTGCTGGAACCTGGGTAGTGCTGGTGTCTTCATTTCAGCTGCCCTCCTTGTTCTGGAGTGATCCAAGCCAGAAGCTGGACCTGCAGCTAGGCCTCCCATGTTGGATTCCATTAGACAATGCACAAGTCACTTGTGAAGTCTCCCCTGATTTTGGATGACCTAAGTTTGTGCAATTCATAGTTTACTTGCCATGTTCACAGGCACGTTCCGTTCCTTGTGTGCGCCTTCCTCTTTTTTGGAGTGATCAGTTCCAGTCCAGTCCCAAGAAAGCTTTTTGGGGAGATCAGATCCCCCGGTTATCCCAAGCCATATCCCAACAATAACATCAGCATCTGGGATATCCACGTCCCAAAAGGCTATGCGGTGAAGCTGACCTTCCGATATTTTGACCTGGAGCCATCGGAGTCCTGCTTCTATGACTATGTTAAGGTATGTGCATGGGCCAAGGGATGGCTGCAGATGGGAATCTAGCGGCCACCACATGCAATAGCTCTTCATTCACCAGGCCTCCTCTCATGCTTCCCACAAAGGAAAGGGAAGGAGTTAAAGATAGAAATGGGTGGAGGAGCTACTGGCGACTCCTGGCTGGGTAATGGCGATGCATGAAGCAGGCTGAATCTTACGAGGCTACAGTGATTTCCCCTTTACCTTGACAGATCAAAGCAGACAAGAAGAACTTGGGCCGATACTGCGGCCAGCTTGGGTCAACCACAGGCAATCACCCAGGAAGGAAGGAATTTGTATCTAAGGGGAACAGGATGCACCTGGCATTTCACTCTGATTTCTCCAATGAAGACAATGGCACAGTGATTCCCTACAGGGGCTTCCTGGCCTATTACCGAGCAGTGGGTGAGTAGGCAAGACCCTCGGCATGCAGAAAGCAGCCCTTGTGACTCCACCAGTTTTCCTCCTCGTCAGGAAAATGAAGAGACGCTGTAAGCAAGGGTGTGAATCTCTATGTACTTTCGGTTACAGCAGAGAGGTTTAACACTTTCCTCCCCTTGTCCCTGCATTTCCTATGTCTTCAGATCTTGACGAATGTGACCCTAAGAATGCTGCTGAGGAAGACGAAAGGCCTCGGTGCCAGCATGTCTGCCACAACTATGTGGGTGGCTACTTCTGTTCTTGCCGGACTGGCTACCAGCTTCAGAGTGACCACCGCTCCTGCAAAGGTAAATTGAAATTTGGAAGGATCAGAGGGTTCCAGGGAAGGAGCCCTTCAGCCAGGAAGGGTGGGAGAAGTGACTTAGGGAGCAGTTGACAGGGCTGCAGAAGACACAGCTCCAGAATGTGACCTTTGTTTTCTTCCTCTACGCCAGCGGAGTGCAGCAGTGAGTTGTTCACAGAGGCATCTGGGTACCTGAGCAGCCCCGAGTACCCCCAGCCCTATCCTGAAGACCTCCGGTGTAACTACAGCATCCGTCTGCAAAGGGGCCTGTCTGTCATCCTCAAGTTCCTGGAACCCTTTGAGATCGATGAACACCAGCAAGTCCACTGTCCTTACGACCAGCTCAAGGTACTGGAGATTAGCCAACTCTACTTCCAACCCTGCTGCCAGACCTGGACAGGAATTGTAGGGACACCACTATTCGGATGAGAAATGTGGGATCAGTACAAGGAGGATGCCCCAGCATGAAGGACTGAGCTCTTCCCTTGTCCCTCCCCTCAGTGTGCTTAATTACCAGTGTCCTGAGGTCAGAGGCTCTGGGTGACAGGCACCTGCGAGCGGAGCCAAAAAAATAATCCTTCTTCCAGTTTTATCTTCCTTTGATTTAATCTCAGGACTTGGAGGGGTTGACTGCTCTGCTACCCGTGATAAGAGAGAAGCAGAGCTTGTAGGTGGCTCAGTCCTTTGTTCTGATCTGTCACTGCAGACATCAGCAAAGATGGGCCACACAACCAGCCCTGTCCACTGTCATAGGCACTGTGGCAAACTTGGTCTGGACTGAAACAGGGATGCTGGGGCAGAGAGGCATGTGTGTTTCTGTCCCTGTGATACAAGTCTTCCTCACCAGATCCAAGCACGAGGGAGACAGATCGGTGAATTCTGTGGCAAGGAGTCACCTGGCAGCATTGAAACCAACAGCAATGAGGTGGACATCCTCTTCCTCACCGATGAGTCAGGGTTCAGCCGTGGCTGGAAGATCCACTACACCTCCGAAAGTAAGATGTTTCTTCCCCAGAGGCTGCTACAGCCTATCTAGACCATTTATTAATAATATCCTACTTTGTCCCAATCTCTAACAGAAATACGGTGCCCACAGCCTGTCCCACGGGATCAGTTTACCATCATCAGAGACCTGCAGCCTGTGTACCAGTTTCAGGACTATTTTGTTGTCAGCTGCAAGACTGGGTATAACCTGATGGAGGTGAGATCCCTTCTCCCCTCCCTTCAGCCATAGTCTGGCTTCTCTTCAGTTTGTGTAAGTCGTTCACCTTTCAGTAAAACTTTCTTTGGAGATTTCGCTCATGTTGCAACCTGTTGCAATTTCTGTTTCGTCCTTGCTTCTGTCGGCTTTCTCCCGGTGTGTTCTCCTTCCTTTCTCCTAGCTCCTTTCCTTATGCAATTACTATTTCATGAAGCCCTGGTAGAAGGTAAGAGACAAAGATACCAGGAAACATTGGCAAACAAGAATACCTCTTTGGAAGGCTATGAAAATTAGATCTGAAGCAGAAGATGTCACTTGCCTCCCTTGCCATCCTGTTGCCAGGACTGGGTATCGCCCCAGTCTTGTCATGGTTTTATGGTTGCTGGCTGCTGATACCTTGGCCTGCTATGAAGAATTTGTAGCCCGTGGCAAACACAGGGTAGAGGGAAGGCAGCAAAGGGAGAGGACAGCAACTGGAACAGACTGCAGAGGGGTAACTATTGGACAGCAGTGAAAAGATGGGCAGATAGAATGGTATTTTAACGTGGGGAAGGGAATGTAAGGCTCTGTACAACCAACAGAGATGTTTTTCTCTCCCATGCAGGGCAACCGAAAGCTGCTGTCCTTCACAGCTGTCTGCCAGGCTGATGGGACATGGCATCAATCCATGCCCCGCTGTGAAAGTGAGTGATCTGAGAACGGGGATTATGCCCCCTGCCGTGGTTTTCCCCCTCTGAGAACGTGGGGAGTTCAGCCTCTATGACTCAATTTGCCTGTGGCCATAGACTCGCAGATATCCTGGCTGGAAGGACCTGTGGAGGTCACCTAGTCCACTGCTGACTTTCATTACACTTTCCACTTGCAAGAACTTAAATGTTTTTCCTCCCTTACAGAAATGAATAAAATATTACTAAAAAGTTGACACAATGCTGTAACATCTAAAAGTGAAAGATCCCAGTTTGGGATTCATTTTGGAACACCCTCTCTCTGCCCGCTGTACTAACCGGTCCTCTCCATCCTTCACATCATGGTCACAATCCAAGTGGAACCTAAGCCTGCAGGCAGTAAGGCTGTCTTTGATTCACCTCTTTCTTTTCTCTTTTTTGTAGTTGTGAACTGTGGCAACCCTACAGACCTGACCAATGGGGCATTCAGCTATGTCCACAAACCTGCAAACAACAACTACCAGTCCGTGATCACATACCGATGCAATGAACCATATTATCACATCGTCACCGGAAAAGGGGGTGGTGAGTCCTAATCCCACACATACATTGGAATCTGTGCATGAAAAGCACGGATTTCCAGTTAGAATTGTCTATGCTCCCCAGGCTCATGGTTTTCTCCTGTGAGGGCTCTCCAATCTTTCCCTGGCTCCACGGCATAGCTCCTGAGGCTGGTTGTCTCAGCCTATTCCCACCCGACTTCATTCCCAGAGTCCTCCTCCATGTTCTCCTTAACTTCTGCAGGAGGTCTTATTCTCTCATCTGTAGCCTAAGGGCTAACATACATACAGAAAAATTTACTTTTATGCAACAGGTCAGAAAAGTTAAGGCAACGTTCAAAACCATTCACGTGCCTTCTTTTTGCACCTCAGATACGATTTGATGACACAGGAGCTTTGGTTGCAAGAACAGCGTAAGAAGTTCATGATTCTTTGCCTTGGCTGCTCACTCACTTAGCCTCCATAAAAAAAAAATGTAGATTTTTAAGCTGAATCAGTTCCTGGATATGGTTGCCAGCATGGATGCACAGTTGTGGACCGTGCCTGAGGGAGGTGACACGCTAGCACTGGGGCCAGGAGCAAGCAGCTAAGGAGTGCTTTAAGTTGGTACTCATGTTGAATTTGATTGTTTTTGCATCTGAGCTTAACTTCTTCATAAAGAGTCAGAGCTCAGTCTCATCAGAAAAAAAATCAGGAGCAACTAGATATCAGCACCAGCCAAATTCTGATGGGGAGTCATTGCGATTTAGTCAATTTTGAAGGAGAACAGCGAACACTTTCTTGGAAGCATTTACTACAGTGTAAGTTAAATTGTATATAAATTACTTTTAGTCACCAGCACAAATTTTCTAAGAAAAGCAAGAATGTTGGAGGTGGTGGAGTTTGTGTTGAGAGGTGACATGCAAGTTAGCTGACCTGCAATATAGCCTCAGAAATAGATACTGAGCATATACAGTAACTGACTCATCTTTTTCCTTTTTCTGGAACAAACCACCTTGTCCTACTCTCTGCAAACTACAGAGACCAGAAACTTGAATCTAAAATCCGCGTCTTTACTACTTCTCCCCCTTCTTTGGGCTAAATGAGGTCAAACAGTGCTCAACAAGCACGTGGCCTGAGTGAAGTTAAGACTTGATGAAGTTAAGACTTCACTCAGATGGCTCTTCAGGCTTTTCTCCTACAGAAGCAATACCTAAGCTTTACTGGGTCCCCTGGAACTGAGGTGCTTTGAGATGTACATGCTATCCCAGATGGAGACATTCCAGACTATACCACAGGTGGCTTTTCCTGGGAAAGGGTGCCTTTGGGATGGAAGGGCTGAGTGCAGCATGTGAGACACCTTGGAGAGAGGAACCCCTTGAAAATTATTCTATTCTATTCTATTCTATTCTATTCTATTCTATTCTATTCTATTCTATTCTATTCTATTCTATTCTATTCTATTCTATTCTATCCTATCCTATCCTATCCTATCCTATCCTTTCTTCCCACCCCATGCCTACAGGCCTGGGTCTCATTCACTTCCCTGTCATCCTACAGACAGATTCACCTGCTCTCCTGAGGGAACCTGGGTGGACCAAGATGGCCAGGCGAGGATTCCCACCTGCTTGCCAGGTCAGTAAAAAACTCTTGACTTTGTCTGGTGTTTACCGATTCATGCTCACAGTCAGAACAAAGCCGGGACAACATGCAGGGAGGGGGATGAGGATAATGGTATCAGTGAGGGAGGACAGGGAAATCTATCCAGGAAGGCAAAAATAAGGTGAAATTGAATAGTGATGGTGCAGGAAAGAGAGAGACAAGCCAGGGCAACAGAGGGTGTGATGGTCTCCTTGCATTTCTTCACAGTATGTGGGAAGCCGGACAGACCCCTTACTGAATTCCAGCGGATTATGGGCGGCAAGCCAGCCAAGACAGGCAATTTCCCTTGGCAGGCACTGACTGGCATCC
Organism: Chroicocephalus ridibundus; assembly: GCF_963924245.1. Classification (NCBI taxonomy): domain Eukaryota; kingdom Metazoa; phylum Chordata; class Aves; order Charadriiformes; family Laridae; genus Chroicocephalus; species Chroicocephalus ridibundus. The sequence goes on along the minus strand of NC_086284.1, from coordinate 133,448,338 downwards.
ATGGCCGAGGAGGTGGTGCGCTCCTGGGCGATCGCTGGATCCTGACAGCTGCCCACACCATCTTCCCCAAAGGGGCAGGAGGGAACAATGTGAGCCTGGACCAGCTGGCAGAGGAGGCTAACATATTCCTCGGGCACACCAAGGTAGAAGAGCTCCACAAGATGGGTAACCACCCTGTACGTAGGATCTTTGTCCATCCAGATTACAACCCTGAAGATGACCACAACTTCAATGGGGACATAGCCTTGCTGGAGCTGAAACACCCAGTAACCCTGGGCCCTACAGTACTGCCCGTCTGTCTCCCAGATACTACCAACACCACGTTCTACAGGGATGGGCGCGTGGGCTACGTGAGCGGCTTCGGTGTGGAAAAAAACTTTGTTTCAAATGAATTGAAGTATGTGAGCCTACCAGCGGTTGCTCGAGAGAAGTGTCAGAGTTGGCTGGACAGTAAGAAGCGGGATATACCTATGGTTTTCTCTGAGAACATGTTCTGTGCCGGCTTCCTCACAGTCAAGCGGGATACCTGCCAGGGAGATAGTGGGAGCATCTTCACAGTGTTAGACGGAGGAAGTAATCGCTGGGTGGCTACCGGTATTGTTTCTTGGGGTATCGGCTGTGCCGAAGGTTATGGCTTCTACACCAAGATCATCAACTATCTGGACTGGATCAAAGGGATAATAAGGGAGGATAGGCTCTAAATGCTGCTCTCCTACTAACTGAAGAATCACTGATAGCATATAAATTTCCAGACACAGCAAATCATACCTAAAGCTTTTGATGATGTCCCAAAGGCTTTTCAAACAGGCAGACCATGTAACCTTCATCATGAGCACTTTTGAAAGCCACCATATTCTTTGATGAATTCTTGGTGGTACCATCAAAACTTATCAAAGCTGCTGTACCATTGGCAGCTTGTGGAATGCCTTTGTGGTTGTTCTAGTTCTTCCAAAATCTTATTACTGGATAAAGCTTTAATAATATCAGGAAATCTCATGACCGCAAACACGTTATTCTTTGAAGTGCTGACTATATCATCAGACTACTGCAGTCTACTTTTGTACTCTATTGTGTGGGAAGCTTGCAGGGCAGCAGATTTTCTCAGAGGATGTGGTACTTTGTGGTGAGTACAGTGTGCGTATGCCCATTGGCATCGGTGAGATTCTATGAATATTAAAATCATTGCTGGAGAAACCAGGTGTGTTATGTTTTTCTGTCTTTGTTTTTAACAACTACTAAATACTCCCCATCACTGAAAGCGACTTACGGACTTTATATAGGGATTGCTTTACCTACCACTAAAGCGTTTCCAGTTCCACAATGGCATGTGGCAGTTCCTCACCTGTCACAAAACTACCATTAGATTACCCACTCTGAAACTCCAGGTGGCTTCCAAAGGAGGCAAAATTAAGTTGTCTGTGTGATGCCACATTCAAAAGACATGGAAGACAACAACCAATCTCATGGAGAAAAGAGCCCAGGAACATTTACTGATCAGAATTTGAGGATGGGGCTTTTTTATACTATATGAAATAAAGCTCTGACTGCAGGACAGCAGCTCTAAAATGATGCTGACTCAGAGAGAAGATGTCCCCTCTTGTATATTCTGTATATTCTCTGGAGTTGTCGCTTAACTAGTTTTGCTACTGCAGAACAACCAAACTTTTTCTTGCGAGTCACTGAGAGAAATGAAGTCTGCAAGACCTTGACAGGGGAACTCTGGGGGTAGCGTCATAGTTGCCTTCTCGCGCTGTTCTCTGTGAGATCCAGCTCCAGTTCTTCTCAGGTGTCAGTATCTCTCATTTGCTTTTCAGATAGTATACCCTGGGGAGTGATCCGTGAAATTGCACATCTGATATAAATTCATCCATGATCTCCAGAGGTCAGAATTCTGTTGGTTTCTCCCATTTCTATGGGCAAAAGGGGAGCATGAGAGGCAACAAGAGCATGGAAAAACAAGTTGTCCAGTTGCACATGGATAAACCCTGGTCTGGGGGAGGGAATGGAGAATGAGGCATATGCAACTGGGGGGTATTCCAGGTGAAGAACAGGGAATTTTTGGGATGCTCAGTGAGTACAGGTGACAAGGGGGAGAAAAGGGGAGAGCACACCGCCACACAAGAACAACAAAATACCCAACTCTTCAGTCCTTGTGAAAATTGAGGAAAATGACTGAGAAGCCATGTTAAAGAATCTCCTACTCTGCAGGAAACTAGGAAACGTTGGGAAGCTGAGGTGTGCCTAAAATCCCTATAGGAATCTGTGATCCTCCTGGGAAGAGAATCCCAGCTAAATAAGTATCTTTCCTGCTCCTTGCCCATTCATCCACACTTCTGTTTCTCTTCTCCTCTGCTCTCCTGAATTGTTTTCAGCACTTTCTCTTCCTCTTTTCCAAAAAGACTGAAGTTAATCAGTGAGCTAGTGAGTAATGATGTGACATTGCTTCCCTGAGCGGCTTTGTGGTCATAGAGGCTACGGAAATGTCTTACCTTAGTTTGAAGGTCACCTTTTCAGAACTTAAAATGGATTGATTTTTCCCAGCTTGTACTTTGTTGAGCTGTTTCTACTGATGAAGTAAGTATCTCCATCATTTCTGAATGATATGCTGTTAATTTCAGACTTTAGTCAGTTAGAAGAGGCCCAGCTAAAAAGTAAAATTACGAATCTGAAAATTGGTTCTGTTTTACCTCAAACCAGGATACATACCAAAGCAGAAGCTTCCTAATATCCAGACATAGCAGTCTGTAAGATTTCCAGTGGCTTTTGCTCATGATTACCCGAGATGTTTGGGCATGCCTGCATGATTCATGAAATTCTAATACATACTGTAAAGTTATGTATTATATATAATAACTTATAAAATATTGTTACAATGGCACCACTGCATCATTCTTGTTCCTTTGCCAGTACGCAGTCCCCTCTTTGCACAAGAGGAACTGAGATTGCAGCTGGGACTCGTTACCAGGCATGGACATTTCTCTTTTGTGCTCCAAAAGATGAAAGCTGAGATGAGCCCACCTACGTAGCAACAAGAAGGAGTGACTACAAAACTTCATATTAGTTCAAAGTTGGCACATACAGATATAAAAGTAAAAAGCATTCATCTGTGACCTGCAGGTCACAGTTCCTCAGGAATGTAGTATGAGATCCTTGCTTACTAGCCCCAACAACAAAAAAACCTCTTGCTTGCTACACAAAATTGAAGGTGCAGGAATCTATATGAAAACTCCCAAGAGCTGCACACATCCTCCTCACCGTTTCCTAGACTCTCAGAAAAACTTAGGCTGGAAGAGGAGGTCTCTAGTCCAACCCACTGCTGACAGCAGGACTAACGTCAGAGCCTCAGGGCTGTGCCTGGGCAAGTTATGAAGATGTCCAGGGACAAAGATTCCCCAGTCTTTTATCACACTTGTTCCAAGGCTGACCCACACCCTGGGAAAAAGCCCAACTGGAAATGCCCTTAATGTAGTTTGTGTCTATTGTCTCTTGTTCCGTCACTGTTCACATTTTTGAAGAATCTTGCTCTGTGCACTCTCTAGTCCTCCTTTAGGTATCTTGAGTACAGCAGTTAGATCCCCCTCTCAGCTTCCTTCTTTTCAAGCTGAACGAACCCAGCTTCCTCTGTCTTTCATCATATGCCATCTGCACCAGTTCTCTGACCATCTTAGCAGATAGATAACTGTGAGTGATGTAGGACTTTCTGGAGCAGAAGATACCCCTAACAAATGCCAGGTTATCTTCTCCCACAACACTACTTTCCCTAAATCAAGCAACCTTTATTTCTTATCTAACACAATAATGTTTGAAAAATAAAGCCCCGAGGACAGGTAAACGAAAGGACTTCGAAGATGTCTCTTCTGCTCAGCTTGATTCAGAAGTCTAAAGTCCTCATTGCTGGTAATGGTTGGTCAAAGAGATGCAAGCATCTTCAAAGAACTTCATAAAGACTCTTAGGTAGAGAGGTGAGGTAGCACAAGTTACAGCTTGACAAACACTGGCAGCGTAGTGGATCAAAATGTGAACAGACACTTGATTTAGGGAGTTTCAAGGAGAACTAGGTCTAGACCGAGAAGAAGAAAGGCAATACACACACAATAGCACATTGCACAACAGGCAATTTGGACATCCTTTAATGCTGTTAAATATTCTGAACAATACAGGAAGTACATAAATCAAAAACCAGGCTCTGAACCTACCCTGGGAACCAACCATTATTCTCTCTCATCTTCACTGAAATGTCCCTGTCAGGAGGAGCATGGGTAGATCGTCTCCAAGTGGGAAAAAATGGGATAGAAAAAAAAGAGAGGAAGCAGAAGGGGCCTCTTTATCCAGTAGCGTCTTCCTCTTACGTTACTACGAGTGGAAGAAGAATGAGAAATTCCCTTCCCAGACATGACGACAGCGGGAGAAACCTATAAGTATTCCTGACTCAGCAGTGACATGATGACTAGGCCCGTTATATACACAGAGTGGACAGGATCACAGCCAGCCTGAACACGTAGCCATCCGTGATCACATTTAGAAAGGGTGACTGTGCTGAAAGGAGAAAGAGCTAATCCTCCCAAGCTTCTGCATCCTCATGCTTGCTCATGGTCTCTGTAATCCAGTCCAAATAACGCACTACCTTGGTGTAAAGACCAAAGGTACCACATCTTGGTCCCCAGGAGATCAGCCCAGCTACATAGTACCGTTTGTCATCAAGAGGATCTTGGATAGCGTAGGCTCCACCACTATCCCCCTTACAGCTGTCCTTGTCACCACCAGCACAGATCATATTGTCGGTGAATCGGTAAGCACTGGAATCAGCAGAGCCCTCTGGTTTCACAGATCGGCACTTATCCATGTTCACCACAGGAATCTGGGCCTTCCAGAGATAAATAGGCAGTCTTCCTCTCTCTCTCTGGCCCCAGCCAGCAATGTAGCCCAGAGTCCCTTCCTGTAGCTCATACTCAGGTGATTTACCAGGAAGGCAGAGGGGTGAGATGTTTGGGCCCATCTTCACGGGCTCCCTCAGCTTCAGTAGTGCAATATCGTTATCAAAATCGGTCCTGGTTTCTATGGGCTGCTTCTTCCAGTTGGGGTGGATGAATGAAGCCTCTGCGACCAGCTGCTTGGCCTCCCAGTACAGAGATTCTTTACCAACATTGATTACCCCAGCGTACATGTTGGGCTTGTCGTACCCCTCCAGCACATGAGCGGCAGTCATCACCCATCTTTCAGAGATGAGTACGCCACCGCCTCTTGGGTAATCGAAATACACCTGCCAGGGGAAGTTGCCCTTTTCTGCACGGGTGCCTCCAAAAATCCTTGCTTTCTCTCGGATGGGATTACTAGGCACCCCACAGACTGGAAAGAAAAGAAAAAAAGAGGAACCAGATGGGAGAATTAGCAGTTACAAACAGGGGGTTCTTTGCTACTGCAAAAAAGCCCATAGTCCCCTCCTTCCTGTGTCCTCTAAATCATTTTTGATTATGAGTAACCAATGTTTATATTCTATGTCATAGAGTCCGCAACTAGTATTTACAGAGAAATTCAAGAAAAATCCAGAAAAACTACTCTCAAAATTCAATTTAGGCTGAAAATATTCATTGTTCTGGAAAGCAGTTGTCACCCCACCAGTGCGGGGTATGTCAAAGCTCACAATATAATTGCATTGTAGTTAGCATCTTTCCTTTGCTGTATTAAGCCCTGTAGGTGAAGGGATTGTCTTAGAAAAAATACTTGCTTAAGTTCTTATAAATATGACACTGCCCTTTGAAATGATTTTTTCTTTTTTGTGAACTCCAGATAGCCTCAGGTTAAGTGTTCAGGTTTGTCACTGATGTTTTACCATTTTTCCTTTCCATTCTTTTAGCATGTAAAATCTTAAGTAGTGGGTCAATGGAGCTCTTATCCGTCGGTCTTACGGGTACAGAGGTGCTCCGTGCTCTTTATGTAAAATGTTCTACGAGGTTTTGCAGAATGTGAGCTCTAAAGGCATAAATAAGGCTGGTCATTCTGACATAGCTAGGAAATTGATATCTTATCACATATTGCCTTATTTACATTGAACCCTTAGTCATATCGTCAGAGATTAAGGAACTATAGCCAGTAGGTAGCTTCCAATTTAAATAAAGCAGAGTTTGTTACAGAATTTCACATAATAATAGAAAGATTTAGGCTGGAAAGTACCTCTGTATGTCTCTAGCTCAACCTCTTCATCTCTAACTGCCCTTCTCCTGCCCTCCTAACAGCAAAGCCAGGTTGCTCAGGGGCTTTGCCAGAGGGCTTCTGATCATCTTCAAGGGTGATGATTAGCCAGCCTCTCTGGCCAACAGTTCCAGTGCTCTGGGTGAGCATTTTTCCTTAAATACAGTCGGAATTTCCTTTGCTGCAACTTGTATCCATTGCCTGTCATTGTCCTTTATTGCTGTGTCCCACTGAGAAGAGTCTTTCTTCATATTCTTTGTAACCTCCTTGTGGGTAGTAAATTCCCTGAGCTTTATCTTACCGTTTGCATTTTACACTGTGCACTTGTATAGTCCAAGTCACTGGCTGAGCTGGCCCTTAAGAGTCATCTTCAGCTGCATTTTGTACTTTGTCAAGGAGTATTTGGGGGTTTGGAGTAGTGAACAGGCATCATGTACAACTAGCCCAAGGCATGCCGCCTCCTGTAAGAGGGTAAGCTGAACAGCGTGCAGAATACGTAGGATTTAAAATTCACTCTACCAGCTGGAAGTTAAGACGCAGCCGTAACAACCAGCAGTCAGGAGCAGCAGTGGTACCCATGCACTTTCCTCTTCAGTGTCTCCCAAGCACACAAAGAGAGGATGAGAAGGTCCCTGACAGGGATATTGCTTGAGCCTTCAGATGCAGAAAGTGTATCTGAGTACTGAAGGATGCATTAAACCTTAAGGGTTTAGGCTATGACTTTCAGTGAGAGTAGCGAAAGACCTTTCTCTATAGTGCTGCATCTGCAGCGCCCAGTGGACAGCTGGACGCTACCCCCAGGAGAGGTTTGAAGAGAAGCTACAGTTCTCAGTGTAGGTTGGGAGGGACTGAAGAAAGAAAGGTCCAGCATTGTCAGACATGTTTTTTGACCTGTCCGTCTTTTTGCTACCTATAATGCAGACAGAGATCTAAAGCGCTGAACAACTTGAGAATGTGCACCCTTGAAGGTGGGGAAACTGGTGCAGAAACACACACTGATACTTGAAGAGGTCCTGTTATACCAGATGTCTTATTATGTTGCCCACTTTTGCTTCCAGTTTCTTTCTGCTGCCTCATCTGACCTTTCCTTGGGGCTCACAGCTTTCAGAAACACCCTGTCCAATGTGATTTAAACAGCATAGAAAGGATCAACCGTACTTTCAGGATTAACAGTTTAAAAACAGACAGATGGAAGAAGCACTGGTCTTCATATGCATCCTATATGTATACACAGTTTTGGTAGTACCTGGGACACATTTTGGTAGCTTTGTTCCCATCTCTTTGTTGACCCATTCTCCACTGGCTGAGCACTGATACACCGCTTGGAAAACACAAGAAAAAAAGAGTGACATAAAGACACAATCAAGATGAAGAGAGGGTAAGTAGCATTACTGTATAAGATGATGTATTAACCTTCTCATTTCCAAAGTGAGCACTGGTTGGTAAACATTGCTGAATCTCCCTAGAAGTACACGATCCCACCAGGGTGCTTCTGCCTCTAGTTTGGAGGGACCTCATCTAATAGATTTCTTTAGTCCTTTACTTCTTCACCAGAAATGTGTGTCAGATGTGACAAAAATCTCCATGCTTCACACACCAAGCAGATGGAGAGAGGACTTGCTAATGCATTTAAGGTCAAGAGCCCAAGTTCAGACATTATTACAGGGTATAAACACAAAGGCAACACAAAAACATTGCCTGCAATCCCACACCAATAAGAACCTTTTCCCAGTCTTGACCTGATGGGATATAATCTCAGCCCTGTGACGATCCCAGTACCATTTCTTAGGCCTTCAATCCAAGAAATGTGTTTGTGTTGCAGAGGCAATACTTACCATCCCCTTCGGTTTTCAGGGTATAGTAAGGTGCATCACATTGATACCGGACAGCAGCTTTGTAGAGAGGCTCATGAAGTTCAGAGACGTATACGGCTTGGGCATTGTCAATGGCAATAGGATCGCCACAGTTCACAGCTGTAGAGAAGAAACAAAAATGACCAAATATTATCAAAGGGGTAGCCTTACTCAGCAATATGGTTATTCTGTATGATGGGGAACCACCCAGCTCCTCTGGTCCCTGTACAGTCATCAGCGCTCCCTTCCTCTGTCCCTTCATCATGCGCACATCCCAGTCCTTCAGTGTCCTCCTAACCGGGAGATACAGTGGATCTAGAGCCTAAAGGCTCCATTCCGGTCTGCTTCCCACAATATAGAGATGGGTCACTTACGAACACAGCTGAAATGGGAGTTGGTCCATTCACCGTTGTCCTGACAGCTGGAGTGAAAAGTCATGAAGCTGTCTCGTTGCTAGGGAAAAGAACACACGACCCATGTAAATCACTGGTCATGAAATGTATCTGACACAGGCGCTCCACTGAAGGGTCCTCAAAATGCTGCAGTGGCTGGGAGAAGTTTCCACTTCCTAGAGCTGTGGTGAAAACTTCGAGTCCCCAAAGGTGCCCAGGACACCTGATGGGAAATGGCATCAGGAAGCTGCTGATAGGGCCAGAGAGGATATATGCTTTTTTATGTAACTTACCCTCACAATTTCATAGCCTTCCACACAGGTCACCTTCACATTGTCCTTGAAGATATACCTATCCTTCTTTGGATCAAGAACAGAGTTGGGGATGACGCTCGGGGGACAGGTTACAGCTTTGAAGAGATAGGCAGAAATCAGTGATTAACTCGTCCAAGACTTACTGTCCTTCCAGCTCACAACTTCATTCCCCCCAGGGATTATTCTGCCTAGCAAACAGGCATCCTCTGTTTACTTAGTACCAGCAGCTGTGAACAAGTTAACATGCTGTTGTACCATGAATCTGACGTGGGACAAGCTCTCTTCCTAACTCAGCAGCAGAGAGAATTCTTTCCCAAGTGCATACTCACGATCCCCATAGTAGCGTATTTTCCAGCCTTTGTGCTGTACTGCGTGGTTTGTCTGGAAGATTATGTCAAGAATGTTGTTCCTAGTTTTGATTTCAGGAGGACCTGGGAATTTGCTGCCACAATAGGGACCAAAGCGCTGCTTCCCAGAGACAATCTGAGAAAATAACAAACAAGAAGAAATGAGAAATACCAAATGCATTCAGAGAGAGAGATATTCCCAATAATTTCAAAAGGCAACATAGTTGAAAATAAAGTTAAGCAGTCAGAAGGTCTTCTGAGTATCAGGAGATTGAGGGGAGATCCAGAGCATCCTGACTCCCTCCCCAAGTCCCACACCTACTGTTAAGCTGTCGTGGCAAGTCCCTTCTGAGTTGGCTGGTTCCACGTCAAAGTCCTCGCTGCGTATGGTCAATGTCACAAAGTAGCCTGGCCCCAGAGCCACTCGGTAGTCACACCGTGAGTTCTCTGGGTACTGGTTAGGATAGTTGGGGCTGGAAATCTCCCCCGATGGCTCCGTGAAGACATTTCCAGTGCAGTTCACTAGGATTAAGGAAGGAACACAGGCAGGATTCAGAAAGGAACTGGTCCATGTATGGAACTAACAAGCCTTCTCTCTTCCACTACATCTCCAGTCTCCCCAGACACCTGCATTAACCATGTGACAACATTGCATCTTTCCAAGAAACTAAAACCAGGGCCATTCTCTATCTAATTACCCAGAGACTTTAATTTCTAGTGGCCTGCCTTTTCACCTTCCAACTGCAATTTAGGCTTCCTTTCCTCGTGCTCAGATCCTCATATTATACTCCTTTCAATATGCACTATTTGTGACTTTGCAATTTTTTGATTCAAGCCAAGCAGCCCGTTGGCCATTTTTGTGTCTGTATTGGACTGCCCTGTTTTGTCAGAGATTAAAAGATTCACAGATAGCAGTATGCTAAGAAGGGTCTCCATCACAGTCTTTAAACAATATAATTTAGTAGTTTCTTAATTCTCCTGACACGAAGAATGTTACGAATATGTTAACAGAATTCCCAAAATCACGGTCTACTGCCAGTTCAGATTTGCACTGTGATGTTTTTTCTCCCAAAATATACCTGTCGCAACTGGTTGAGAAGGTTGATAGAGAAGGTCTTCCATGTACAATATCTCACGTGGCCTAAATTAACTCTTGCTGTTGACCGCAGCTCATGTATATGTCTTACCTCCACATGTTTTCTTATCGTCATAGAGGAAATAATCTGGTGGGCAGGTACAGAAGTAACCTCCAATATAATTATTACAGTAATGACTGCAAGGTTCCTCCACAAAATCCATGCATTCATCCAAGTCTGCAAGTGTGAAAAGATGAATCAGACAAGATTAAAAGGGGGCCCTAAGGGCAGGAAGAAGATGAGAAAGTGAAGCAAACTGGTGGACAACAAGGAAAAGGTATCTCTAAAACAGCATTTATACTGGCCATATTGGAAAGCAGTCCCCTCGCCTGGGATCTCTTTTAAATAAGGCATTCTTGTAAGGAAAACCCTTATGTCAGCTTTCCTCCCCCCATAGCCTGGACAATACAGAGATTCAGAGGAGGCTGGTTTAACCTTACCCACTGCAACATAGTAGGCTGCAAAACCAGTGAAATGCTCCTCGTTGGAAAAGTCTGATTGGAAGCTCATAGTGAGGGTGTCATAAGGGACATGAAATTCCTCCACAATCGAGGAGCCAGGGGCACGAGGTTTCTTCCGCCCACAAAGCACACCTTCAACATGGCCACCTGACACGATCTGCAGAAGAATGCAGAGAGGTCTTATCACATTACTGGAATATGTGCAATTACCAACACTTGAGTCTTTCTGCTCATAGGTGGCTAACCAAAGGCTCCTAAATTGCATGCATTTCTCACAACATTCAGGTTGATCTCCCAGGGCACAGCCATGTCACATAGACAGCAGTAGGGACCAAGACTGCTGTGTCACCACGAAGCTGGCCAAGGGTGGAAGACAGCTGGCCAAGAGTGGAAGACAGTCAGCCAAGGTACAGCTGAATGGAGCCCCTAGACAACCAGTTTCATGACATTTGCAAGACGCTTGAGGATTTTTCCCTTCTACTGATGTCCCACCTGTGAAATACCTGGCTTAATTTCTCAGATACAAATTAATGCAGAGTTGTCTGTCAACATCCTTTCCTCAGGCCCACTTGTACAAAAAATCAACACCGTGGTTCAAAATGGCAAAACCAATCACTGACGGTCTGCAGTCTAACAGGTTCATTGGTTTGTTGCAAAACGACACAGGTTATTACAGCTCCCAGCAGAGCACATCCATCCTACTGTCCCACCTTGGTCCTTCTCCAAGGTCTCCTTCTGGTGCTGCACCCAACCTTATTGCCCCTTTTCACACATAGCTATCGTAGGATAGGATGGTCTTGTTTTCTGTCTGTTTGTGTGGAAATGCCTGATCTTTTGTGCCTTGTGGGACAACATGGAGCACAACTAGTGGGTCTCTCAGTTTTAAGAAAGCTGTAGTGCATAAGCCATTGAAAACTGTGGCGCAATGGACCACAACACTTTATCTGAGTGCCCACTATCCATACACAATCTCTTGATTGTTTTTAACCTTCATAATTTCCAATCAATTTATGATTGCATTAAATCATCTATGCCCACTCAGGGGTTAATTCTGAATAATTTCAGGGACAGAAAATCAATGCCCTAAGAAAATGGTCCTTTTATACCTATGGTTCACTGGGTAAGAATGTGCCTTGCCATAGAGAGGTGTCGGTGATGGCTAAGAAGGCTTTTCCTATGAATACAGGAGATGCTCATGCGGTTATGAGGCAAACTCAAATCAATTTAGTGACTGCTAGTGTGGATACACTCAGTTTGGGCTTCTTGGAGCTCAGAACAGGAAGGATGTGTCTATCTCCTCTTCCAGCCCTGAGCTTTGTACACGGCTCTGCCGTTCTGTGCTCTAACCCACCTTCTTGTCTTTTTCTCACTTGAGGATGGGGACAGTACCTTCACAAAGTCATATTCGCAGTTCTGCGATGGTTCAAGATCCATATGTGTGAAATAAAGGCGAATGCCATATCCCGAAGGGACCTGGATTTCCCAAGATTTCTGCACATCATTGGGATACACCTGAGGATAATTGGGTGACAAGATCTCACCATACATGGAGGCTGCATCAGCCCACACAGGGAGGCAGAAGAAGATAAGGTACCTGAGAAAAGAGGAAGGAAGATGACATTGCAGTAGTCTTCTCTGTCCGCATATGTGCACACAGTCCCTAGCGAAAAAACTAGTCTTTGGCTGCACATAGCATGCAGCATAGCTCCTGGATTTGGAGGAGTTTTAATGACCAGTGCTGTGGCTGTGTGGGGCTTGTCTTTCTCCAGTAGACTTTCACACAGAAGGAGTACAACCTCAGTCACGCTCTCTCCTCTTCTCTAGCTCTATAGGAGCTGGTAACACTGCAGGAGTTGAACACAAGGGTCTTAAGTGCTATTCCCTTCTTCACTGCCTTGTTCTGGAGGCTACTTGGGCTATAGATACATTCAGATTTCAGAAACAATACCTAATTTATAAAACGAAATTATTAATAAACCTGAGTTCCCCTTGGAGACGAAATAACTCACCGCATCTGGAAAAAGCAGATCTTCCTTTCTGAAAACTTTCAGGAATTGGACTTTGGAGTTATGATCTGGGACAAAAAACAGTGTGATTGATTAACGTTGCCTGTGCTCCTGCATGCCTGCTAGGCAGGTCAAAGACCCTAAAAGCCCAGCTTGTGGAGAATACATCAATGATCTGCCTCAAAAGCGAGTTTATAACTCTGTTCCTTCCTGCATGCAGCAACCCCAAGCACCAAGAACAGCTGCTAGTCCCCGTACTGACAAAATGGAGAGATGATCTCGGTACTCACTGGTACTCACCTTCCCCCCGTATGACCATCAGTGCCTCCAGACACCATGCTGGTGCACAGCAAAGTAAGACAGAAAGCACACCTTCCCCCCGGGGTACAAAATCCATTCTTCCCAGCACCTTAAAAACTACGCTAAGTAATGGGGAGCAGCTTGTCCTGACTCTTCTAGCAGTCAGATAGCAACGCTCAGGAAGATTTTTTCCTTTCCCATTTCTAATGCTTGCAATATTTACCTTCTCTCCCTAGTTCGTGTCCTGTTCTCTTCTCTCTTCTCTCTTTCTCTTTTTCTTTTTTTTTTTTCCCTTCCTGTTCACACCTTCCTCCGAACGTGCCCAAGGCTCTAATCCGCAATATCGCAGCACCCTCTACCTGCGGGATGCGGCTCTCCCAGCCTCCCCGCTGGGGTGGGATGCTCGGCCCTCGGCAGGAAAGGGAATTTCCAAACAAGTTGCACAATCCCGTTGGCTCAGGCTGCGCGGGGGAGAGCACAGATCTGGTCTGCATTCGGCATTTTCGGGAAATCAGATGACTTCGGGGAAAAGGGAGGGGAAAAGGGTTTTCGGCTGCCTCCCCTCTCCTCCTCTTCCGCCTCCCTTTTAAAAGTCAGGAACAAAATCCAAAGGGTGCAGAAAAAGGAGAGTCAACATGAGAACTGGTCCAGTGCTTTTGCATGGAAACAAAATGTTTGATAATCCGGTCCAAAGAGCAATTTATCGGAGTCCGTTCTCTTACTGCAACCTGGTGGCCACAGGGCTGCTGCCACTGCTCCTCATCTCCTTCAGAGACCCATTTCTTAGGGGGAAAAAAAGGAAAAGACAGCGGCCTATTCGATGTTGTGCCTCTCTGAGGCTACCAGCCGGAGTAAGAGCGCATTGTTTTGCTGGGATTTGTTATGGGAACACTTCTGTCAGTAAGAACTTGACCAAGAACTCCTAACTACCTCTTTATTTACCAAGTGAACTTCATGTAAAAGCAACTGTTCATCAGACTTAGCTCTGGAGCAAGTTAGATCTAAGACCCTTATGGAAAGCAATTTCAAGACTTATGGCAGGTAGGACCCTTAATCCAGCCAGTGCCCACAAACCAAGACCAAAATGTCACCAAACAAAAGACCTGTCACTAATACCGTAGAAAACCTCTTCTCCTCACAAACCAGCTGTACCGGGACTGGACTATAAATGAAAATTTAAAATTCCATTACAACCTCTACCCTTTACAATCAGCACAGCACACTCCAGAGCTTGTTTTGGTCAGGAGAAAAAGGATTCAAGTTTCAACAGGCCATAGGCAAAGTGTGTTAGCAAAACCCAGCTGAAAGATTCCTTTATATTGTCAAGGGAGAGAAACACCTACAGATGAATCATAACTGACTTCATCGTAGTCAGGATAAAGGCTTTACTGGAAGAACATGCCTAGTCTGTTTTCTTTGTCAAACTGAGAATGGATAGAGAAAGAAAACAGCGTGTCATCTCACTTCTGCTGTCTCTTGGGAGCACAGCGTGATGTTTCTAACTGGAATTTTGAGAAACAGGAAAACAGTGGTGGTGAAAGATAGACAACAAATCAAGGGGAGACATTTTCTTCTCTGAACTGGGCAAAGTAAAGACCCTGCCAGTGATTCTTCAAGTCACAATCGTATTTTAAAATGGGCATGGCAGAAGTAAAATGAGTGTGGGCTGATACATTACGCATGTCATTTCATCGCAAGGGAATTGTATATTTTCATATAAACCTGACTCAACTTGTTTGTAGCAGTGGTACATTAATATGTGTGTGAATATTAATAATTCTTTAGAAGACATATACCTATTAATTAACAAAAAGATTGATAAAGTTAGTTAAACAAAAAGGTAGCTGCATTTTATATGGGCACATATCTGCATAATGCTAACTGTTTATGCAGAAGACCAGTGATATTGATGTACATATTTACATTTTATATTGATGTACATATTTACATTTGATATTGAAGTATACATTTACATTGAAGACACATACAGCATTTGATTGCGTTTGCCTAGATCTATATTTTTTTTACAAATCATAAGATGAAACAGCTGGGTAATATATTTTACACTTCACTGAAACCATGTCAGAAATTATATTAAAATAATAATTTAAAAGAGGCAAACCCATGCCATTAAGGTTAATAAATGATAACACTAAGGTTGCCAACACAATATAATTCTGCTCAGAGGCACACACATTCTCTTAAATTCCTAAATTACATGACCACATACTACTTTTCCCAAATTGCATAAGACAAATCTTTTCTTAAGATGACTCAGAGTTCTGTAGCTGTAACCTTTCTGCCAGACATTATGAAGAGCAGTAGTGTTCGGGTTTTCATAAAATTACCATCTAAAACAGGCTTGACTGGCTCGTCTTCCCCCAGGAAGCTGGGAGAAAAAAAATGCTTTTCCCAAGTTCTTAAGAAAAGCCACACCTTCCCATCTGGAAACAGTGAGTCAGTGCATAAAACAAAGGTAGTAAATATTCAAAGAAAATACATAACATTAACTAGGTGAAATCCATCAGCAGGGAATCAACGATATGTAAGTAGCAAGCAAAATATCCTTGATCCACCAAGGCCTTGGCAGTAATTTGCCTGTGTCCCATTCTGCCCATGAGAGGATTCGGTGGGTTTCTCGCACGCCGCACTTCCCCGCCTCGCTGCTGTGACTGACCCAGGCCAGTTTTGCTGCCGGTGGTTAAATTCAGAGCCTTGGGTGAGCCCCGGGAAAACCTGCCTGTGCGCTGGCTCAGAACTGCTCGGTATAACCCACGGATTTCCACCTCTGCCTACTGTACCAGGGGGATTTTCACTCGAGTGTGTCCACCTCTGACTCCCTCCAGCCCCGAGTCTGAGTGCAAAGCTCCCACAGCCTCCCAGTAAAACCTGGGACTCGGGACCAGTCTGTTCCGTGCGCCACACCATACTGAGATGCCTGCTGCCTTCTGGACTCCCTTCCCCTACATCGCCCTGACTTTTAAGCCCAGGCGATGCCTGCACAGGGGATGCACCACCTTTCCTACAAAACAGAAGCCCCATGGTCTTGTTCACATCCAAGGCCTTTTTCCCCATGGGTGAGGGGCTCTGACCCACAGCTGGAGATGTCCCACCGTGGGATAACTGGCGTGGGTTCTGCCGTGACCTTCCTAGGGATTTCCAACCTCACCGCATGCGTGGCTTTTCCAGTGGTGGGTGAGCTAGAGGCCGAAAAGGAACAGTTTAGAGTTTTATCTGTTAGGACGAAATGTTCCTAAATGTTTGGGCTTACTTTAAACCGCAAGGCTGTAAACTGTGGTGGCAGAGCGAGGTAGCGTGACATTTCCGCAGCAGGACCAGTAACTTCCAGAAGGCGGCTAGCCGGGGCCGGCGACAGTGACAAGATGCTCGGGGCTGCCACCCCGCGAGGGATGAGCGACGCAGCTACGGGCGGGGGGTCTCCTGCCCGTTCCCCCTCCCCCTCCCCAAAACTGAAGCTAACGGCGGAGGTTCGCACCCCGCAGCCCGTCCCGCCGGTTCCGGCGGCACCGGGGGGAGGCAGCAGAGACCGACCGGTCCTCCCCCGGCGACCCTGCCTCGCCCGGCCCTCCCGGCGACAACACGGATGTCACCGGGGTGGCAGTGCCTGCTGCTGCGCTCCCTGACCCCCCCCCTCCCCGCCCCCAGGCGACACCATCGTGTGTCCCATCACGCTGTGTCCGAGATCACCCACCGTAAACAGGGGATGGGACATGAACAGCAACTCCCTAATTTCGTGGAGGGGAGGCGGGGGGGGGGGGGGGGGGGAGGATAGGGAACGGAGCCAGCAATGTCTGGAAAACAGGCATCGGCATCACATTTATTTCTGCAATAATTTCCACACCGAAAAGGTGAATCGTTTTCAAGCATACTGTTCCCTCCCCATCTCAAGTGTCCACGGAGTCCCAGCTTCCTCCCGCTCTCTCCAGTTTGTCATTCACCCACTCCTGACTTCTTTTCCCCTCCAGGCACCGAGGCCCCCTACTCATCCTTCTCATGAAAACTTGTTTTCACGTCTTCCCTGCCTGTTTTTCCAAGCAGTCACCCTTCTCCCTCCGTACTCCATCTCTTGCTAGTGGTGTTTCTCTCCCTGCCCTCTCTCTGCTCTTCCCTCGGCTCAGTGATTCACAGCTGCAGACTTCAGTCAGACTTAATTTTATTCTGACTCCTGCTTTTCCAGAATCTTCCTCCTCCTCATCAGTGTTCAACCTTAAACTGCTAGTCCCACCCTCTCTCCAGATAGTCACCTTGCCCCCCAGTAGCCCGTTTGTCTCCTGCAGCCATTTCAACCAGAACAGGCTCCTGTGCCTGCCTGGGAGCAGAGGCACAGGCAAGGCAGGGCACACGATTCCTGTTTCAGTTCTTTGGTGCAGAAGAAATCGTCCTGAAAGGAAAGTCCAGCAGAAATTCTTGAAGAACCATCTGGGGTCTGGTGCAGCTGGGGTCTGTGGGAAAGCTGCATGAGCCACTCGAACACAGTCAATAAAAATGAATTTGCAGAAGCTTCAGCAGCTACCTTCCCTTATTGTCACGCTGAGCTCGTGTGAACGTCGAGTTTCACAGTAATACCTATGTAGTATCATCAAACCACGGTATATCTTCAGGACAGTAAAGAAGGGGGTTTTGGTTACACCCCCTCCTCCCAAGCATAGCACTGCCCTGATTATTAAAAATAATAATAATAATAACGAAAAATAATGGTACTCATCAGGATCTGAGTCTCAAAAACAGCTACTATGCTCTGACTCAAAGTGGCCATCTAGCGTTTAATCTAAACAGGTCAAATACAGCAACATTCAAGCATCTCGCAATGGGAACTGTTAGGCAATCTCAGGAAGAGATGCTGCTTCTGAAACTCTTCTCGGACAATGGTAGATTACAGAATTAAATAAGCCTAAAAGTTCATATACACTCTCTTTTACTATACACATAGCTAACTGGCCACAGGTGTATTTAAATACTACATTATTTTTTTTAATTTCGTTTACAAATAGTGGACATGTCAAGTAAGTGACTCTGTGCCCAAAGGGAGTGTTTCATAGGTTTGTTTCCTGAGCTGTTCCAGAAGACAAAGGACCTAGACCGGAAGTTTATCCAAACCAGCATACAGCCTCTAACTCTCTCTTTTTCTGCAATCTTAGGTCAGAGTGTGGGTGGACAGCCGGAGGTCTACGGGAGGACACCACTTGAGCGAGACTGTGGTCCAAAGCCACTTTTGCTGCTACAAATGTGGCCTCCAAAACCAGACGGAGCACCTTGCCTTTTCAAAAGCAGGAGGAGTCTGTGCCTGCCAGGAGACAGAGGTCTGCTTGGGCAGGAGATGCACTGGCCCATGCGGAAAGCTAAGCCCAATGCTGTGAGCCTTCACGGCAAGCGCGACAGAGTACCAGTGGCCACAGAAACAGTGGTGTGGTTGGTGCCAGATAACACTCTGACCTTCAAAGCAAGGCTTTTTCAGTAATCCTCCGGATGATCTCAATTTTTATACGACAGGGATGAGAAGGGAAGGGGAGGGATGAGGGGAGGGGAAGCCAGATGAGGAGGTTTAAGGAAGGAGGTGAGCATGTGGTGATCTTTCCCTGGTATATTCTCCCATTTTTGGCTAGAGAGCTACTGAGACAGAAGTTGTATCTGTATCTCACTCTTTACCTGTCCGCAATGGATCTTTTTTACATTAATGTTCTCATCACTTTTTAACTTTTTCATGGACAACAATCCCCTGTCAGACAACAACATAGTTCAGCAGGATAAAGACTTTAAGATGCTATAGCCCCAGAAGTGTTACATTTGTGGGATAATTTAATTCTATGAAACGTGGGAGGAAGCTTGATTATGGAGTGGATTCCTTCAGCGGTAATACCAATAGGCCTCTCTCTCCAATCTGCCTCTCCATTTTCATGAAGCTTCTACAATTTTAGAAGTTTGAAATGCCCCTTCCTTGTCAAATGTGACTGGGGGGAGGACAGAGAGTCGGCATGCTCACATACTCGTGGGAGGTGTCCCTGCCCATGGCAGGGGGGTTGGAACTAGATGACCTTTAAGGTTCCCTTCCAACCCAAACCATTCCGTGATTCTGTGATTCTTTGAAACTGGCCTAAACACCATAAACACCCAATTAAACATGGCAATGACAGATGGATATTCAGTCAGTCCTTGGACTTTGCAAAAAGTTTGGCAAACAGCGACCAGTGAGGGTGAACAAATACAATAACCTATTTGTAAAGTCTAACCTCATGGACTCAGCTATCCAGGAGGGTTTTTAAACCCCTACTGACCATCTTGGTCTGCCACTCTGTACCTTACACTGCCTTCAAGAGACTTGTGGAGGTCAAGGCCAAGATCTCTCTTTCTTCAAGCACTTCTTTACTGCACTGCTTACTCTTCATTTTCATTTTTCTCATGTTCTCTGAGCCTTGGGGCCTTGTCCAGGCATCTTCTGATGATGTCCAAGGCTGAAGATTCCCCAGCCTCTCTTAAGCACCTGTTTCCATGGTGAAGCAGTCTTTGGTCCAATTGAAATTGCCTTTGTGGCAGCTTGAGGCCGTTGATTCTCGCTGCTTCGCTGAGGACCTCTGAAATTACTCTGGCTCAATTCTTCCCTAGCCCCAAGTTAAGCCACACGTTGTCGCCTGCATTTGCTTTTGTGAACTTTGTGAGGTTTCTGTCAAGCCATTCCTTCATTCTTTTTTCATTCCTTATCTATTCTACTCTCTGCACTCTCTCTGTCTTCTGCTGCACTGCCCAATGTGCAGGGAAATTTGCTCTTTTGAGACTATTTCCTCTTCCTCCTCTGGATCTGTGTCTTTGCCACTATGGGGCAGGGAAACGAAGTCAGGAGAAAAAACCACATTACTGAAAGTGAAACCCACGCCCACCAAGGCCAGTGCTCAGGAGGTGAGCCCACCCCACAGCCACACCGTAACCTCACGGTCAGAGCTGCACCTAAGTCGGAGTAATCCTATGGACCAGCACAGACTGGAAGACAACGGGCTTAGGAGCAGCTCTGCAGAAAAGATCCTGGGGATCGTGGCACCTCGGCCCACGATGCACCCTTGTAGCAGTGAAAGCTAACAGCACGCTGGGTGGCACGAATGACAGCATAGTCAACTATGGGTGGAGAGGAGCGATTATTTCCCTCTGCATTGCACTGATAAAGTTGTGTTTGGTATGCTGCGTCCATTATGGGTTCCCCAGTACAAGAGAGGTGCGAATAAACTGGAAAGAGCCCAGAGCAGGACCACTGGATAGGGGACTGGAGCACTGATACTGAGGAATCTGGATTTGTTTAGCCTGGAAAAGAGAAGGGCAAGGGGGTGGGGGCAAGGTTTTTAGCCTGTTCTAAGTAAATGAAGTAAACGTGGGCATGTTGCCTGTCAGTCCCTCTCCCAGTCAGATTTGACAAAGAATGGTATCTAATAGGTCCTACTGCCTAAAGGGTGGTTATAAAGAGGATGGAGTCAGACCCTTGCCAGGACAAGAGGCAATGGGCATAACTTGCAACAGAGGCAATTCAGAGTATAATCAGGATAAAAATACTTCCCGCAAGGCATGATTCAGCACTGGCTTAGGTGCCCAGGAAGGCTGGGAGCTCTCCATCCTTGAAAAAGTATAAAAATCGCCCGGGCAATGCCTTGAGCAACTTGATCCACCTTTGAAGTCCTGCTTGTGAAGCAGGGGTTTGGACCAGAGACCTCCAGAAGTCCCTTTGCATATAAACCTCTGTGCGAGCGTGTTTGCCCCTCCAGCTACGTTTGGGCAATACCGTCCACCCGAAATGACACAGCAGGAAAACCGTAATGCAAGCAAGGGGGAAGAAAGAGGAACGCACCCATTGCGCCTGAAGCTTCTGCTGAGGAGCAGAACTTAGGGTGCGCTCATGGATGCCATGCATGAAGGGACAGACCTGGCAGAAAGCCCTCCAACGGGTGAGTTACAAGGAGGCCGTGGAGGCAGAGCTGGCCAGTGACTACAAAGAGCTGGGAGCTGCAGGGACGTGTGCTGCTGTAAGGCCTGGTACAGGTCCCTCTGGGCCACCAGAGCCAGGCAGCCACTGTCTGTCCTCCAGGAGCCACCGAGAAGGCTCGTCCCCAGCCAGCACAGCAGTGCCCCACGCCGAGGCTGACGGCGAGGCCGAGGCCAAGGCCAAGGCCCGGACCCAAAGCCAACGCGAAAGCCAGAGCCGGGCCCGGGCCCTGCCCCGCTCGCATGACCGTTGGACCCGCGCCACCCTCCCCGCGCGCCTCCTGCCCGCGAATAACCCCGACCCCGCCCCATCCCCTACCCCTCCCTGCCCGGCTCTCTCCTGTCCCGCCACAGCCAATGGGGAGGCGGGCTCCGCCTCGCCTGCCTGGCCCCGCCCTGATGTAGCCCCGCCCCCGGGAAGCCGTTCCTCCAATCATCGGGCGGCGGGGGGCAGCCCCGCGGCACCTCCCACTCGCGGGGTAACCTTTGCCTTAGTGAGAGCAGGGCCCTGCCCCGCTGCCACCGGCTGTCCAATCGGAGGCGCCGAGGGGGCGTGGCCTTCCCGGTCGCAGCCAATGGGTGCGGAGGGGGCCGCGAGGCGTGCGGGGGCCGTGGTGGCTGGTGCCGCTGCCGGGTTCGAGGAGCGACCGGCCGGCGAGGGCGGCCGGGGGAGAAGATGGCGATGGCGGGGTCCGGCTGGGGCCTGGCCCAGGTGGCCGAGGCCCTGGGCTCGTCGGAGCAGGCGCTGCGCCTCATCGTGTCCATCCTGATGGGTAAGGGAGGGCGGAAGGCGCGGCGGTGGGGGGTGACGGGTCTGGCGCCCCGGGCAGGGCGCACCGCCCTCTGTGGGGCCGGGCGACCCAGCCGCTCCGCCAGCGGGCCGTGCCGGGGCCGGGCAGCGCCTTGCCGGTGGGGAGCCGCACCTGTGTCAGTGCTGCCGTGCCAGGCCACGTGTGGGCGCGGAACCGGCGGGCGAGCCCCCCGCCGATACCGGCCCCGCCCCAGAACGCCCCGGCCCGGCCCGGCCCGGGCGGCGGAGGGTGGCCTGTGCCCGGGAGCTTGGGACCTGCCTCGCAGGGAGCTGTCGGGGCGGGAGACCTGGGCGACCCTCCGGCTCTCCCAGTGGAGCGGGGCGGGACAGCCGGTGGGTGTCCCCGCAGGGAGGTGGGGGCTCGGTGCCGGCAGGCTGCCTCCGGGGCGGCGGGGAGAGCCCGGGCGTGGAGACCTGCGGAGCTAGTGGCCGTGGTGAGGAACGAGTCCCGTTCAGGTCTGTTTCTTGAGAGGTGGTTTGGGCACAAGAAGTTTGGTTGGGAATGGCCCCGCTGCCTTTGCCACGACATTCCCCAGGAGCAGGTGTCCGGAGGGGTGCATGCTTTGGAATCTCCACAACCCCTCTGAGATGTTGCCCCATCCAAGCGGCATCTGTCTCTGCCAAGGGACGTTTTTAGCGTCGGCAGCAATCACGGAGCTATGTGGGAGTGGCGTGCCATCACGGGGACTACCAGGTAGGGTGAGCGAAGCCTGTGAGCTCAGTGGCCAGAAGACCTGGGATGTTGTGGTGCGCTCCACCTGCAGTGCGAGGCATGTTGCAAAACACAGGCTGCTTATGCTTATCTCAACATGAGATAGTTAAGTCGCATGTAAAATGGTTAAGGCAGGGCTAGGGCTACGATGTGGGCTAATAATTGAGGGGGAGGTTATAGCTCCCAAAACATTAATTCAAATGCATGTACACATGCTGTCTGCATAAATGTGTGCAGATGCACAATGAAACTTTGGGCTTTGAAAGCTTTCGGTGGTGTAGTCACCTAGCAGAAAGGAATGAACCGAAAAGTATTTTTGAAAGGGTACAGCTGCTACTGTGTCATCTGTCAAAATAAAGTTCCTTTGGCTAACTAGAAGCCTAATTTTTAAAAAGGGATGCAAGAAAAGTTGTGTCACTTCATAGCTGTGGTCTGGACCAGACTGGTTTCTGTCCTGTTTAATCTACGATGTATAAGGTCAAACTGAACCAAAACATTCTTCATGTCAAAGGTAAATATAGGGGATTGAACTGACTATCATTTTGAACTTAACTTAGAAGTTAGTTAAACCGAACTTCTTATGTAACGAAAAAAATAATAGGAAACATATACGGGACATGCACATAAGTCAGCGTGAATTAATCTAGCAGCTCCCCAGAGCTGAACGGGAAAAGTCCTGCTTTCCTTTCTCCCACGTCTGTCTCTGGTACTTTAATTGTGATCTGATTGAATTTACTTGCCTGGCAGAAACCTAAACCAGAAAAAGCAGATAGTTTACTACCAGGTCAGTCAACCAGCCAAGGGACTAGTCTAACAAGTGCTGATGCAGAAAAGGCGTTAGAGAGCGTGTGTGGAGGCAGACACACAGAGTGGTGTGATGCCTTTGCAGAAGGCACCTTGAACATACTCTCAGGGTTCCCTCTTACTATCCATACGCTAGAACTCGACACTGGAAGGCTGTTTCCTGCTTGATGTCCCATGGGTGAGCAAAACCACTTACTACTTTGAAAGGAACCGCAGATAATTATCATCTTAATGGTAAGAAGAAGTGCCCACTGCAGTCAGGAGATTCATTAAGTCCGAGATTCATGCGTGTTGTTACAAATGTCCCACGAACAGTGTTGACACAAAGCAACTGAGACGGCACAGTGTCCCTTCCTGATGTAGGCCTCTGTCTACTTTGCATAAAGTCTTAATGGATCTTTACCATTTCTATTAAAAGTCTGGGAGGCCACTCACATCTTTCCCCTGCATACCTGAAATGTATACCAAACCGGGAGGCTAGAGCTGCACCTTTCCTTGTCCTTTCTCCCTTGCTCCGTATCTCTTAATTACATGCAATTGAAGGCATAACTTCAGACAGAAGGCTTAAAGGCACGCAAAACAACCTCGCCTCTAGTTTGGTACTCTTGCACATCATGTAGATTGAACCACTTGGGCAGAGGGGATTGACTCCAGCTTTCCTGCTTAATAGACAGGTAGTAAAGCATTATACCATTGCATTAAAAGGAAGCGACAAGCACCACTCTGAGCAACATGAGAGTAGAGTGAGAAGAGTTCCTTAACCTGGCACTAATGTGAAAAGAAATTTTCATTTAATTGCAGCTTAGCTTGTAGTCCTTTTAATGTGACTAAAAGCCTTGAGCTTGTTAGTAATGCAACTAGTGCTGATGACCACTTGATAGGATGGCATGGGGTATAAATGAAAGGCATTTCCAGAAGCTGGAATGGCATTAGGACAGGTAAGGTATGGCTTTTCCTTCACTTCCTCAGTTTCAGGTGTTTGCATAGATTCAGGAAGAAAATTCTTTTTGTTGGCTGCAGCTAATACTGCTGAATTGTTTCAGAACACGACCTCGAGGATGAAGCGCAGTCTTCTGTTCCAAAGATGGATTAAAAAGCTGTTGCTTATTTCTCCCTCTGTGATGCAGTTCACCATCTACACTGTGCAGTTCTGCTGCGACAGCTGTTTCTAGGGTCTCAGTGTTCAGGAGATCACCAGAAACTAGTAAAAATAACCTTTTGAAAAAGGAAGAATCGCAAAGGGCTTTTTAACTTCTTACATTAATTTCTGGAGAAAGATGAATTATTGTTGAAAAAATAGCCTGAATGGACTCTCTTGATTTTGAATAAGAGTGTTCACTTGGTCATGATCTGAAATAACCAAGCCAGGTCACTTTAAACTGTTAAAATGAAAAAAAATGACTCCTGAAAAAATTGACTACTGAAAAAAAAAAACAAAAAAACCCCAACTAAATACAGGGGAGAACGAGAGAAAGAGGAAGGAAGAGCAACCAAGAACAGAAATTGGAGTAGTCCTAAAGAGCACCACATTTTCTCAGTGAAGGAGTGAAGAATTTAACAGCACGCTGCTGAGTACATGATGGGGTTTTTAGTCACAGTTTTGTATTTAAATCAGAGACACCTTTTATACATCCTGCAATTTTGAAGCAGAGCATACAAATAGAGTCCATTATTCAGATTGCACAAGATTAAAAACTAACTTCAGACTTCCTGTATGTGAAGATTTGCATAAACAACCTTTGAAGAAATTAGGCTGCAATTTGGCGGTATTATCAACAGCAGTAATACTTAAAGCATAGTTCTGGACCCTGTCATTTAAAAAAAATTTGGTATGTCTAGTACGCTAATGCCTGTCAATCATATGAAAATGTCTTTTGAGACATTTGTATTCTCTCTCTTGCAAAGATTCTACTTTCCATTCTTCAGGAGGTCCAGGGCCGCGTGTTCCCCCAGGAGAAACTCTGTCTTTAGGTCAGCTTGGAAGACACCAATGCTTTCAGCTCCATACCAACAGAGTTACTTGCCATTTGGCAGAGTAAGCAGCCTGAACCTATGCTTCCTCGCCTCTCGGAGGAGAAAGGGAGGGAGCCCCTCCAGCGGTGCGAAGGAGAGAAAAGTGCTGCTTCTCCTGTCCTCCCGTGAGAGGAGACAGATTTCTCTCCTGCTGTCACTGCTCAAACCGTATGCGAGGATACAGAAGGCCTCATGACACTGCATTTAAAACTTTATCTTGATCTTACTTCTTGTGTGGCTGTATGATCCCAAAGAATTAAAGGCGTTTATCTGGCCATACTGTTACACAGTGGCTTGCAAGCTGCCTGACATGTTCTGCTGCATAACATGGAGGGGGGCCAACATGCTGTTTAGAGCCCTGAGCCAGAAGTGGCCCTGCTGATCTGCCCAGAACTGCCAGGAAAAGCACTGTG
The DNA here is from genome assembly GCF_963924245.1 of Chroicocephalus ridibundus. Lineage (NCBI taxonomy): Eukaryota > Metazoa > Chordata > Aves > Charadriiformes > Laridae > Chroicocephalus > Chroicocephalus ridibundus. The sequence continues at coordinate 133,422,607 of NC_086284.1, read as the reverse complement.
GAAGTGTTCCCTCATCTACAGACAGAGCAGTGACCTGCAGAAATCAACACATTCCTACTGAATAGGTGCCAGAAACCATCTGCTTTGCTTGCAAGTGGTCTTATCTCCTCCTCTCCTACCTCTCAACAATTTGTTTTACGTCCTCGGCTTATTCCCGTTCTCTGCGTCTTGTAGAATTTTAGGCTCAGTGAAATTCTGCCTGGGGTCACCCATAGCTGATGAGTTATCCCAAATCAAGTGCCCAGCTGGTCGGCCAAGCAAGAACCTTGCTGAAGGGGAGGCAAACAACTGGTTCAAATGGGTAAGAGATGGGAGAAGTTGTAAGAGGCAGCACCATCCTATCACAAGGTGCTAAAACCAGCCCTGTCACAGAGCACTTTTTTCACAGAGCTGCCTTTTTTAAACTCTCAACTTCAAATACATCTCGTTCCTTAAATAATAATAAATAAAAGAGAGAGTTGCGTGATGCTACACACTGACTGTGCCTACATTAGCAAATAAAATGTCACAGTAGGAGCAGACCTGTAGAGCTGACTAGTTTGTGTGCGGTACCTGATGTCCTAGCTGTGTGGGTTTGGGGCATTTGCTTTGCATTGGCTTCAGTCCAGTCATAAAGACTGAGCACCCATTGGAGTGCATTTTCAGTTCAGTTTCGTCGGAAGAGAGTCCTCTTCACATGCTTTGAGACAGTTCTGCTATGTAAGCTAAAGCGCCGTAAGTGGACTTCAAAAGTACACTCCTGGGCTGAATTAAAATACTCATATATATGCACCCAGTGTTCAACAAGGTGTGGGACTTTTGCAGTATTATAGACAGAAAAAGAGAATATCTTTGAAGTCAGAATATTAGGTAAGGCTTATATTTTAACATGTCTTTTTCCTGTTGTCCCCTTCGTTTCAGTTTTAGCATTCTAATGAGAAAAACCAGAGACAATCGATCTGCTGGATGTTAACAAAGGTGGAGTTAGCTCATCAGCAAAAGGGAGAAGGGGAAAAATAGTCTGATCTGCTGTCTTGAAGATGAAACGAAGGGGAAATAAAGGGAGCAGAGATGAAAAGAATGTTTCTGGTGTTCTTATTTGCAGCTTTATCGCTGGAAAAAGACAGGTATCTTAATCACCCATTCCAGAAGACAGCAAACTTGACAGCACTATTTTTGCTTGGAATTTGCTTTTCCTTCTGCCTAATCCAGCTTCTTGATCATTTACTTCTTTTGCTCAATTAGATTCTTGTATCGGTGGACAACCTGGGCGCCGTGCAGTTACCCTCCCAAATGGCTGTGGCGAAGAAGCTGGCTTTGTCCTTTCCTTCCAGCGCTGGGGTTCTCTTAACCAGGGATCGTCCTCATATTCCTCTGAAGGGGGGGGGGGGGGAGGGGAAAGGAGGCATTTATCAGCAGCAGCATGTCTTGGCTAATTTGTCCCTTTTATATCAATTGCTAATTCCCTCCTATAGAAGGTCTATCTAGAGGCAAAAAATCAGCTCTGCGTGCAAACTGCCTTTTGACTCCATGGTGCATGGAGAAGGAGAATTGGAGGTCAGGAATTGTAGGATCGGGAGGTCACCTTCTGTTTTCTCCCAGAGTTATTACAGCTGGTTTCCCGCCGGGGTCCGCTCTGCCGGAGGGAGCTGTGAAAGTGGAGTTTGTCAGACCGGGGAGCTCCCGTCCCTCGGCAGCAAGGAGCCGGGAACTCCAGCCCTGCCATTTCCCAATGGCGAAAGCAAAGTAGGGCCGACATATCCGAACGTGACAGCCAGGTGTGCTTCCAAAACTGCTCCCCGGCTTTTTGTTGCGCTGATTCAGGCTCCTTCAAGAACACCCGGGTGGGGTGGGAGTACCGCCGTCGTCATCTGTAGGAATAGCTCGTTATTGAATAGGTATTTTATGAGTGTTGAAGAATGCACAGGCGTCAGCAGAATGGCCGCTGGCATTCCGTGTCCACTGCCGTTTGGGGGTTAAAGTTTCTGTCTGTGGCGTGGAACTGGCCCAGCTGTAAAACTGAGGAAACTACCTTGCGGCAAAACTGGAACTAAATTGCAGTCCAGAGTACCAGAGCTGCTCTGGATATCAGAAGAATTTAGGCTGACATTGCGACTTTCGAACTGGAACAGCACCCACGTAGTACAAGACCGGGATTTAAATGTGTGGCTTTCTAAAAACATACATCCTAGTAGCTCTCTATTTGCAAGGGCTCATAATTATTTCTCCTTCAGAGCAGCGTTGCCCAAGCCACGATACGGTCTCCTGTGTAGAGCTAAAAAGGAGTACGTGTGACAAGTGAGACAGGTCTTTAAAGAGTAGGAACACTAGTTGGGGATGGGGGAAAATAGATAAAATTTCTGGCTTTTAGAAACTTGAGATACATCATAGTATTCAGGCATAATTTAATTCTGTCTACAGCAATGGCTGGAGTCAAAAAGCAGGTATTTTCTTCCCGATGAAAATGGAATGTTTTGCAAGATTGTTCTGATTTTTGAGAGGATGGGAAATCCTTGAAAATGTGGTTTTAAAACCATAGGTGTCAATGAACAGCAATAAATTATGCTTTGCCTATATTTCTGATCTGATCTGTCTCCCCCTTGCTCAAAAAGGGGAAACATTTTTCCACGGTGAACCTCAGCATTTTAACTTTTGATCTAAACCGATGGTAACGCTTTATATTTTTCTACCGCTTTCCATTTCACCAAGCTGTTGTCAGTTGTTAATATGTTTATTAAAATTCCGCAGGAAAATGGATAAGTGAAAAAGGAATCCGAGAATCTGTATGTTTCTGAGTATAAGGCTGGTAGGCAATACTGCCTCTTCTTTTTTTTTTAAATCATGTGAATTGCTCTGATTCTTTGAGTTACTTCTGTATCCCCAGAGGGCCTGTGTGACGAACTCTCTTTGCCGATTCCCTTTTCCCCCCCTCAGCTGGCGTTCAGGGAGGCGATGGGGCAAATGGGACAGAAAGTGCATGCCAGCTAATGAAAAGGCGGCTGTATTAAAAACAAATAAAAGCGTGGGGGAGCAGGAAGGGAAAGGGGTGGTTTGGGTAAGGCGTTTTGCAGGGGAATTTGGAGCCGCTGCTGCGGCAGGGAAGAGTGAGGTTGCCAGGCTCCGCGGGCGAAGGGCCGTGGTATGTGGGGCTGGCCGGCTGCTCAGCCCGAGAAGGCAGCCTGTGGCGTGGAAACCGGCTAAAAAAGACACAAAAGGAGGAAGGAACAGGAACAAGGAGGCAGGGAAGACCGAGAGAGGGGTGGCCAGGGGCTGAGGAAGGTTTGTAGAAGCAGCAGGTTCACACCTGGGCTCAGTAGAGCATGCCGCTGGGGATCTGGAAAGGAGCCCCAAAGTCCCGAACTCTGGGGCTGCCTCCCAAGGGATCTGGGGGGGACGGAAAGGACCTTAAAATGGCTCCAGTCACACCTCACTCTATTAGCACTGACAGACTGCACGATGTGTATTTTACATAACACGATAGAGTTCCTCATTTCCTCGCACAGTAGTGACTAGATTTGGCCTTGCTTATTGGAAACCTTCCATCCATCAAACACTTCTCGGCAAAATGCGCATTTCATCACCTTTTATTACTGCTCCATATAAAACATGACTACCTACTGCTACTGTTACTCCATTAGTGCAAGTAGCAGAAATCCATCCACTGCTACAGATTTCAGCTAATAAGCAGTATGGATTCCAGTATTGTGGTATGTGATTAATTTCCTTTCTTTTGTTGTTTTGTTTTTAATCAGGATAAAAAAAAAACACAAGCTTGCAAAGTAAAGCAATCAAATTACGAAATTCCAGAATTAAAGTTGCACCTACTATGCCAGTTCAGCTCATGGTGCACATGCCTTTAGAAACACTAATTGCATGAAAAGACTTCACATACTCATGAGATGGACAATGCTTCCTGTGTCAATATGTATTAAAACATAATATATTTATTGCCTAATATGTGGCAATGTTTATTATGTGCTATGTGAACCTCACCTAGACTGCAGAATTTAATTTACTCGTGGGTTTCTGTATGGCACTTCTCACCGTACTACCAGAGTGCTTCACAAATGTTTGCTTCTCACTAGAGCCACAGATGAATAATCTGGCAGCATTCCTAAATTAGACTGAGAGCTAACATGCAGAAAATGCAAGGAAAAAACTCTTTCCATTTATCTTAGCTGCTCCATATGAAATGCTTCTGACTGATTTTTTCAGAAGTAGTACATGCGTAGTCCCAGAGGACTTGAGCTACAGCTTTGTGTGCCCAGGAGTTCACAAATCAGATGGAAATCTGAAGTTGGAGAGTTAGAAAAGAAAGAGTATGCTACTGGTGATCGCTTGAGGAACTCTCAGATTAAAGCTGGTCAGCATCATGTAAGAACTCATTGAGGTGGCAGCGGGGATTGAATTTTTTAGGACAACGTCATAGTATTAACCAAAAAATTCCCCCCTCTTTTCTCTTTTTTTAAATCTAGCCTCTTGTCACGTTCACTGTATTTGTCACAGAATTTGGAAATGGAGACTAAAGTCTGTTTCATGTATTTCGGCATTATCCATTTCATGTATTGACAAACTGTAGTCCTGGAATTTCTTGTGCTTCAATGTCAACTTTGATATAATTATGTTCTTGCTAAAGTATTTTCTTCTGTGTAATATACAGAGTAATTCATCTGGCATCTATCTCCTGAGATGGAAGCACAATATCAGGAATGTATACCATTGATGTATACTGCGTTCATGATATTAGAATCATAGAATTGTCTAGGTTGAAAGGGACCTTTCAGATCTTCAAGTCCAACCATCAACCTAACTCTGACAAAAACCACCACTAAACCATGTCACTAAGCTTCATGTCGACCTGTCTTTTAAATATCTCCGGGGATGATGATTCCACCACTTCCCTGAGCAGCCTGTTCCAATGCTTGATAACCCCTTCGGTGTAGAAATTTTTCCTAATATCCAATTTAAACCTCCCCTGGCACAGTTTGAAGCCATTTCCTCTTGTCCATGATGTATCTATGTAAAGTGCACGTTCCTAATAACGTGTTCAAGAAAGCTATGATCTGGACCATTACAAATGCTTGTCTACACTAATTTACAAAACTCTCATCTTTTTTTTTTTCCTTCTCTACTTAGGATATCCTTTTGCCTTGTTCCAGCGCTATTTCCTCTTCCAGAAGGAGACCTACCTCATTCATCTATACAATGTGTTCACAGGAATCTCAATTGCTTACTTCAATTTTGGTAAGATGAGTTTGGGAAGAGAGAGCCGCCTGGCCTCGGGCGTGCTGCGGTTTGGGAGGACCTATAATGGGAAAATGTCATTTCTACTTCATATCTCTCTCTCTTTCCCCCCTCCGCAGGGACGCAGTTCTTTCATTCCCTGCTATGTGTCCTAATCCAGTTCCTCATACTGAGACTAATGGGTCGCACAATCACTGCCGTCTTCACCACGTTCTTCTTTCAGATGGTAAAACTCTCTTTCTTACTGCGTCGGTTTGTAGAAAGGAACCCTCTGTTCAGTTTTGTGTTTCCCAGTAGCAACTGTGGGTGGAAAAGTGGAGACAGATCAAAACCAGCTGGACGAATTAGTTTGGATAACCCAAACAATGGTTTCTTTCAGACATACCTTATGGCTGGATATTACTTCACAGCCACAGAGCATTATGACATCAAGTGGACAATGCCACACTGTGTCTTGACACTCAAGTTGATTGGTAAGTGCCACCTCCTTCCTATCTCTTCCACTCTGCAAGCCATGCCTCAGGGAAGAGAGGGCTCCTTGTGCAGCCCAACCAGCCCATCATAGGGCTTCAAATAATTGTTTCTCACCCCTAGGTCTGGCCATCGATTACTATGATGGGGGAAAAGATCCGGTGAGTAAGACACCATTTCTCCTTCATTCCCCCTCCCCTCTTCCGTGTCATTCCAGTGATCTAGAGATCAGAAACTCAAGTTCAAAGGATGCGAGTTAGCAAGCTGTATTCATTGTTTGGTAAAAGCCATAGCTGAGAGGGGAGCATCTGTGAGTGTCTGAAGGCACAGAATAATGGAGTGGAAAGAAATAATTTGGAACAGAAACAGGAGTGATTAGAGATGGACAACAGTTGTTTCAGTCATGTCAGAATGTTATTCTGCCCCCTTCCAAATTCCCCACCATCTCCTTCCCCCAGATCTGTTGCTTTAGATTCCCGATCCCTAATGCTCTGTGTCTTGTGGGTAGTGTACCTTTAACTTGCAGACCATCAGCACTGGATCTCAGTTCCCATCTTCCTTTCCTTTGTTTAGTCTTGCCATATCCTTGTGAATGGTTGCCCTTTACCATTTGTTAGGGCCCTGCTTTTAGAGCAGTTGAAACAGCGAGGGAAGTCACACATCATAGTGTGTGGGAAAGGACAGAACGCTTGCTACAGTCTCTTAATCCGACTTCTAGTATCTGCATTCCCCACCTCCTGTTTGGGGCCTGACCCAATCTGGAGCATCCATGGAATCACAGCTGACTGCAAGAAAACAAGGTTGAGCTGGAATTTCCTAACCTGAAGTTTCAAGTATTTAAAGACAATGAATTCTTGCATCCAGAAGTAGGAATTGTAGGACGATAAGGTCTCGGGAGAGTACATGTGATTGCAGTCAGGGACTGGTAGAGGTCAGATACAGTGCTTTTACTATGCCCTTGGGGATGCACATCAACAGATCCCTTCCATGTTTTGAGATTTTTTCAGAATAGAGATCTGTGCAACTGGTCTCAACCATTGGATCTTGTTGCTATTTAGAAGGGGTGGGGATAGAGAGGGCTGAGGAGAGGAATGGACGTGAAGTACAAATTGGAAAGTTCCATGTACGTGGAGAGCAAGAACTGAGACCATTAAGGAGGTAGGCTGAGAACATAACATCCAGAAGTAGTATGAGATCCCCTAGGATGAAGTTAATGCCACTCCCTTTGGTGCAGGAGTTCCTGACCCCTGAGCAGCGGCGATTTGCTGTCCGGGGAGTTCCTACCTTGATGGAGGTCTCAGGATTCTCCTACTTCTATGGTGCCTTCATGGTGGGGCCTCAGTTCTCCATGACAGACTATCAGAAACTGGCAAGGGGAGAGATGACTGACGTTCCAGGCCAGAGACCCAATAGGTAATAAAAAGCCACTTAGCTCCTTGCCTTCCTAAGATCCTGAAACGCTGAATCCTCCACATGTTCCCTGCAGCAGAGTGCCTTCTTACCTGGACGCTAAAGTACTGTGACCAAAAGTCATTTATAAGACAAGGCAGTCTTTCAAAATCTGCTCATAACTCTCTGCTTAACGTCCTAGCATTGTTCCAGGGCATGAACGTCAACTACCATTTGGCATCTTTAGTACAGACTTGGTCCCAACCTGGTAACGCTGGCATCCCGCCTTCCAAACAGAGGCATCTGCTGCAGTGGAACATGGTCACTCCCTGTCGCTATCTCCCCTACCTCCTCTTCTCCACTTCTGTTTTTAAAATTATGAGTTTGATGGTCTCTTTCCACGGCTTTTCTTTGACCTTTGTATTTTTCTTTCTCAGTTTTGTGCCTGCTCTCAAGCGCCTGAGTTTGGGTCTCCTGTTTCTAGTAACCTATACCTTGTCAAGCCTGTACATCTCTGATGAATACCTCCTCTCAGATGATTATATGGTATGTATTCGTGTCACAGTTCTCAGGTGTGGAAGAATTCCACTTCTCTGGAGGGCGTTGAATCTACAAGAGGGGATTATTTTATATTTTTTTTAGTTTTGTCTCAATTTAAAATAAGTCAGCAACTAGTAATAAGCCTTTTCACAACTGATTTGGCTTTACTGCCTGTCCTGTGGATTCCATTCGATGCAGAACAGGAAAGTGTTAAGATGAATTGATCCAAATGAAAACTTTTACAAATAGAGAATTAATCTTAGAAGCTACTGGGTTTTTTTGAAACCTAACAGATGTGTATTTGTGACTTTTTAATGACCTTGTATTGAACCAGTACATGCAAAGAACTAGAGTAACTCGCAAGGTTTACCAAAATCTTTGAGGTTCTTAGAAAACTCTTGACAAGTAATTCCTACCTGCAGATTATCAGTGTTTCTGTGTCAGTATGAATAAATGAGGGTGTAACTTCCGCAAGGATTATGCTAATCCCAGGGTCTTCCCAAAGTATCTATTAAAGTACAGCCAAATATTACCAAAGGAAGGAGGATGATGTGTGACTTTGTATAAGCCGATAGCCTGGCAGTCCGGTCCCTGTAGGAGTCTCCACACATACATCAGATTAAAACAGAAACCAGTGATGAGATCTCATCTACCTTGTCTCATTATTGCCACTCAACTCTGGTTTTCATTTTTATTGTATTTCACTCTTATCTCTGCAGGAGAAGCCTTTCTGGTTCCGTTGTGGTTACATGTTGATCTGGGGAAAAATTATACTCTACAAATACGTAACCTGCTGGCTTGTTACGGTGAGTCTAGATGTCATTCTAGAAACCAAAGACAAATGAACGAAGGTAGAACCTTTGCAGCTACTTAACATGCTCTTGGACGTAGCGCTAAATGGAAGTAATCCAAATTTCTGGAGATCAGTGCAGGTCAATTGAGTTTGCTTTAAGTTAGCAAAGGCTAGCCAATTAAAAAGCAGACAGTTTTTAATCCATTTTTTCCACCTGCAGTGGTGCTTTCCACTCAATGCAGTCAGACCTTCCCCATCTCCCCATTTTCCAAAAAAAGAAAAAGGGGCAATGTTTTCCTCTCATCTTTCTCATGAATCTTCTTCCATAGGAAGGTGTCTGCATCCTTGTTGGTCTGGGGTACAACGGGAAGGACGAGAGTGGAAAGCCTTTGTGGGATGCCTGTGCCAACATGAAGGTCTGGCTGTATGAGACAACACCTTTGTTCACAGGGACCATTGCTTCTTTCAACATCAACACCAATGCCTGGGTGGCCCGGTAAGCAGGATAAAATCCTCCTTCTGTAGCGTGTCAGTAACGTCTGTGTCAACAGAACCAAGATCTTAGGCTGAGAGGGAGCACTGGAGGAACAATCTGCCAGTTCTCAGTTCTTACACTCTTTCTTTCTTCCATGTTTTGCTGCTGTCCCATTTGAAACAGGCTACTGGGTTAGACAGATCTTTTAATTCAATCTAAAAGGGCCATTCATTAATACGGGCAAGCAGTTGATGGCAGCAGGAAGGCAGAAGCTAGAACGGGACTAGAGCGAGCCCTTTGGCCTGCCTGGTCCAACAGCCGCAGAACTGCTCCATCAGCTGGTCCCCACATCACGCCTCCCGATGCTCCCTGTGCAGTGACTCAGCCAGGTTTTGGTTCAGCACTTGCTGGGACACACAACTGAGCTCTAAAGTCCCTTCGTTTCTCATTGTTGGATGAGACACTTCCCCCAGTTAGCTGGGACTTAAGACAAGGGCTGAGGTACCTGGTATGGGGAGATGTTTGTCACCGCAGGGGTGCGCAAAGGCTTATGGTCCCCGGGCCCTGCACCTCTTGACGTGGAGAGATGGGAGGACAGACAAATAAACTAGAAGCACTTTGTTTCTTTTCTGCTCTAGCTACATCTTCAAGCGTCTGAAGTTCCTGGGTAACAAACTGCTGTCACAGGCACTGGCCCTGTTCTTCCTGGCCATTTGGCACGGGCTGCACTCTGGCTACCTGGTGTGCTTTCAGATGGAGTTGCTTATAGTCATCGTTGAAAGACAGGTGCGCTTTGTCTGACTTACCAGGATGGGGTGGCCGGCGTTAGCCTTTCCCCAGGAGTCTGGAAACGGCCACGCTGCAAGCTTTACTTGGATTAAATATGAAAAATAAATAGCTGCTCGCTTTGGAATTGGTGTTCAAACATGACACCATTGTGTTGTCAGGAGTTCAGTAGGTCGCTGGCTTCTGCATGGGCGAGCCTTAAATGTATTGCAGAAGCTGACAGGAGCGGAGAACTTGGCATACGAGTAGAGGGCAACGTGAAACGCTTGGCAGCTGGAAAAGCTGGAGGACAAGCACATGAGCTGAATGCCTCTGCTAAGTCTCCCAGTACTGACAGAACAATATTCCATATTTAAACTTTTTTTCCTTAATTAAAACATTGAGCAGGATGGGGTACTTAACTACTTTTTTAGACTAACTGCTTACTAAAATTCATTTTACGCAGCTGGATAGATACTTTGGCCCCAGAGTTTGCACATATAGCCAGAGGACAACCGACTGAGGAGAATTCTGTTTTTTCATTAAATTAGGTCATAAACCTTGTTCGGGACAGTCCTGCCCTGAGCACTTTGGCCTCCATCACTGTCTTGAAGCCCATCTTCTACGTGCTGCAGCAGGCTAACCACTGGCTGTTCATGGGTTACTCTCTGGTGCCGTTTTGCCTTTTCACCTGGGACAAATGGATGAAGGTATTTAGTAGCTACAACCAGACAACCCACGCAACCAGCCCTTTTCCCCTCCGTCTTCTCTCAAATGTTCTTGGCTCAAAGCTGCTTGTTGATCCCTAACCCCACCTCTCTCTTTACAGGTGTACAGGTCTATTTATTTCTTCGGCCATGTGTTGTTCTTCACCTTATTATTAGTGTTGCCTTACATTCGCAGATTAATTGTGCCACGAAAAGAAAAGCTAAAAAAAGCAGAATAATAGCCAAAAGGTAAGGCTGTACTATGTGGAGAGAATCCCACACTTGGAGCGGGAGGTGAAGTGGGACAGCAAGGTTACATCCCAAGGTGAAAGGCAAACATGAAAACACCCAAAACAAACCCAGCACTTTTCTCTTTTTCAGATTGTACCACCTGTGCATTTGTAGGAGTCAATTTAGCACTCCGGAAGCAAAGCATCACCTGCCAAGTCTGCTGTGTTGAAGTATTACTTTTTTCAACGCGAGGAGGGGGAAAGAGAAAGCCCAGGGCCAGAGACCCAAAAGGAGGGGAACGGAGTAAGCCTCCTTCCAGATCCTCCACCTTCTTCTGTATGTTGCCTTATCTCTCTGCCGCCCTCCGGTGGACACTCGTGTCTCTCTGCTGGTATCAGACGATTGTAAAACTCAACGCAGGCACTGTATTCGATTGGAGCCACCTTCTGACTTTTCTACGTTTGTCATCCGAGATAAAAATTGCTCCTGGTCTTTTTCACATTGGCTTCAGCTCCTTTCCTCTTGGGTGCCTCGGTGTGGGCGTGCGAACTGTTGCACACCACCGAGCAAGGTGATTCTACAGGACTGAGTAGCTTCAGCTGCAGGGCCAGCAGGGCACACTTAAGAATTTCAGTTTGTGACAGACTTGGGCTGAGTCTCTGCCATAAAGGGATCAAGCCTGCCCGTGTGTTAAAGATGAGAAAGTAAAATACACAAGCACTCTTACCAAAAATGACCTTTAATAGAAAGGAAAAAAAGGTCGGTGGGGCAGTCCATTTAAAGTCTCGTTGCTTCAGAAGCTACAAGGACAAAATGGAAGCCTTTTTCCTTCCGCAAGCCCAAAGTCCTCTAGGTCCACACCTAAGTAAAAGAGCCTCTCCAGAATGTGGAGTCACTGTACAGGAGTCCAGCATGACAGCAGCAGACGCTCATACTACTCCCCACACTTCCTCAAAGGCAGTAGTAATTTTAGCACACGTCAGGGCAGCAGAAAGGGGATAGTTGCTGATGGAGACCATCTTTTCTGTATAGTCAACATTGACCTAGGGGAAAAGAGAAAAAAAAAATAATCAAGCTAGAAGTTTTCACTTAGTCCCATCTATCTCCATTGGCTGGAGGCACAGTATTTCTCCAAGGCTGAACACTGCCACAGTGAAACACAGCAGGGTAACTGCTAGCCCTCGCTACCGCCCTCTCTCGGGAGGGAGGGAAGTCCCAAATGTTGCAGCGTTGGGCCTTTTTTTTTTTTGACAAGCCTACCGGGGGAAGAAAAGAGGGGGCGGGACAGGAGGGACCAAGCAAAAGAAAAAAAAAAAAACCCACACTCGGAACAAGACTGAAATCTACGCTGATAAAAATTTTTATAGCTCCAAGTAAGGGATACATGCACTTACTGAACCATGGGCAAAAGCTCCCACAACAATGGCAACTGGCTCCTCCGCAGGAACCAGTTTACGCAGATCCGACACCTTTGGAACTGCAAAAGAGGTGCCTATCTTCAGACAGCCCACAGGGAGATGATCACTGACTGGGTTTTTAATCACCTACAAAAAGCAGAAAGTTAGCAGGGGCATAGAAGTAAGACACCTTGCCACATAGTTAAGTCCATGGTTTGCACAAAAATAAAAAAATAATAATAAAAATATTTACTCCTACATCACTAGTTGCAAAGGAGGAATGTTGCAACATTACCTGTGAACAGTCAAAGAATGCTTACCTTCAACAGTTTTTGAGGCCCATCAGCTGCTCGAACGCTGAGCTTATGCAGCAACTGAACTGACGAGAGAAGAAAATTGGTTAAGCTGTCTGTTCTTTTGCTGGAGGAATCCTATCCTCTACCTGGTGATCAGAGCTAAAGTACGCAAGAAGTCCATCCTTAGAGTTCCCGGCATCTTCTAAAGCAGTCCTAAGAAATACTGATCAACAAGTTATTTTGCTGCTAACACAGTCTCATGCTGGCACTCCCCGCTGTGCTAAGGAACACATACTTGACCTATGCATCCTGGAACTCACCAAAAGACACTTTAATTTCTCTGCTCTTTTCTCACACTCACATTTTTGAGGTTGGTGCAACTTTTAGCCTCTTCCCAAAATTCTTCTACTCCTAAGCACCTTCCTGCATTATTTTGTGACTGGTATAAAGTTTGAATCACTTACCCATAAGACCACAGAATCTATCAAAAGTTCTTGGGATTCTGGTTTGTGGATTGACTTCAATTAGAACATTCTTCTGGGTATGGATATAAACCTGCAGGAGACCAGCCCGATTCAGTGGGCTGTCCATGAGCATCAGGAGACTCTGAAATAGAAAAATGCACAGTAGGGGAAACAGAAAAGGCACCAGAGAGAGGGCTCTTGGAAAGCTTGAGGGTTAGGCCCCACAAACGCAGAAGAGACCAATATGGAGGCAGAAGGGAGTTATCTAGCTGCATGAGCTCTACCATAAAGCTGAGAAAAAGCATTCCTATAGCTAAATAAAAAGCATTACTAACAAACCACGAGAATAGCGGGTAAGGCCAAACTCACCCCTGTTTCAGGGGCACAAAGCAGAACCCCAGACCTGAGGGACAACCTCCCCCAAGCCGACCGCCGGGCAGCCCAGGCCGGCACAGACACCACCCCGGCCCGGCCAGTACCTGGTGGGCGATGTCGGGCCGCACCTCCCCGGGGTCCCGGCCGTTCCGCAGCAGCAGCGCCTTGTGCTTGTCGCAGTTGAGGAGCTCGAACGTCTTCCCCACCTACGGCCAAAGCACCGACACGGTGGGCAAGGGCGCCCGCGGCCGCCTTCGGCCAGGCCCGGCCCGGCCCGGCCCAGTCCGGCCTGACCCCCCGCCACCGGTACCTTCACGGTCTCCAGACTCGCCCCCTCCAGCACCACCAAGAGCCGCCGCTGCCCTCGGGGTCGCTTCGCCTCCAGCGAAGCATCTTCAGCCTCCTTCTCCTCTTCCTCCTCACGAGGCCGCCTGGGCGCCGCCATTTTGCGAGCACCGCCCCCGCCCCGCCCCCAGCCCGCCCACCGGCCGCCGCCACCACCCAAGATGGCGGCTGGGGCGCTCTCGTTATCTCCCTCCGGCCGGAGCCACTTCCGGAGGGCAGCGCGGCCGGAGGGCGGCGGCGGCGTGGCGGGAAGGGGGGTGGTTTCCTCGACGGAGCTTCCTCGGCGGCGGCACCTTCCGGTGTCCTTCCCGGCGGCGCGGCGCGGCCATGGCGCAGAACCTGAAGGACCTGGCGGGGCGGCTGCCGGCCGGGCCCCGCGGCGTCGGCACCGCCCTCAAGCTGCTGCTGGGGGCCGGCGCCCTGGCCTATGGTGTCCGTGAGTCCGTCTTTATCGGTGAGTGTCCCGTCCGTCCGTTCTCTAACACTCCCCACCACCACCCGGTGCTTTCCTCCGCCTCCCGCCCTGACTCTTCTCCTTCTCCCCGCAGTGGAAGGCGGCCAGCGGGCCATCTTCTTCAACCGCATCGGCGGCGTCCAGCAGGACACCATCCTCGCCGAGGGTCTGCACTTCAGGTAAGGCCCGGCTCCCCCAGCCCCGGCCCGCCCTTTCCCCGTCGCCTCGCCTGAGTAACGGACCTCCCGCCCCTCACAGGATCCCCTGGTTCCAGTACCCCATCATCTACGACATCCGAGCCCGGCCGCGGAAAATCTCCTCCCCCACCGGCTCCAAAGGTGAGAGCGGCCCCGCGGGCCCGGAACGTGAGGCCTAGGTGGTGTCTGTGGGGCGGCAGGGAGGGAAAGGAGTCATAGAATCATAGAATGTGTTGGGTTGGAGAGGACCTTTAAAGGTAATCTAGTCCAATCTCCTTGCAGTAAGCAGGGACATTTTCAACTAGATCAGGTTGCTCAGAGCCTCATCAAGCCTGGTCTTGAATGTCTCCAGGGATGGGGCCTCCACCACCTCTCTGGGCAACCTGAGTCCGGCTGCAGTGCTGGCCTCCCTCATCATCTCTTTTCTCTTCTTCAGATTTGCAGATGGTGAACATTTCGCTGCGTGTCCTCACACGCCCCAACGCTGCAGAGCTCCCCAGCATGTACCAGCGCCTGGGCCTGGACTACGAGGAGCGAGTCCTGCCTTCCATCGTTAACGAAGTGCTCAAGAGCGTGGTAGCCAAGTTTAACGCTTCCCAGCTTATCACGCAGAGAGCCCAGGTGAACTCTTCTGGAGGAGAATTACACTCCCATTGTAAAGAAACAACTAAGTTGTGCACGTGGGGAATGTTATAACAGATAAAGGATAAATATATTAGGCTGGTAGATGGTGCATCCAAACAGAAAGGGTGTGGATCTGTACCCAGCTTACAGTTTGATTCCAATGCAAATACAAACACTAAGGCTGGACCACTAGCATCTGAGAAGACTGGATTCATTGTATAGAGTGCAAAACTGCACCATAATGTTATGATGGGTGAGGGAGAGATAATTTACATCATAGTTCACAAGTAACAGTAGAGCTGGCTTTTAAAAAACTATTACTTGGCCCTTCATGGGTCTTAGAAGAGCTATCAGTGCAAATTAAACAGTTTTAAAGGATCTGAAAAGCAAAGTGAGTGAGCAGTTAACAAAGCTGTAAACTTTCAATAATGTATGCTACGGATGGATGGTAAATATTTGTGTTTAGAAAAAAATTAGAGGGTAATCTGGAGGGGGTTGCAAAATAATAGAAATATTTAGCTATAAAAAGTCTATACCTGTAAGCTTGTGTTCTGATAATGCAATTGCCAGGGATTCTGAGAGTATCTGTTACTTATCGCAGGGGAGGGAGAGAGAAGTTGCTGATCTTCTTCTAAAAGATCCTGCGTGAGGCTGCTAAAGAGGATAAGTTGTCAGAAAGATGAAATGCAAAGCTCTCTTAACTAGTGTGTGATCCATGACAAAAAAGCGAAGAGTAGAACTAAGCGTCCAGGTCTCGTTGTGAGAACTGATCCGGAATAGGGACTTCAGGGTTTTGTGGTAGGCCACGTGGTGTGCACTGGAAAGATTTGTTAATGATCTTGTATAAAGAGAAAGTGGAAAGGAAGGATGTGACAGCAAAGAAACAATGTCTGCAAACGATTTAGGTTTATTGGAAGCAAAGACGACTGTAGGGTATCCGAAACTTCTGAACAAACTGGATGAATTTGCCTTCTTGTCGTCTGTTCGTTACTGTAAAGTGATGCGTACTGAAGCAGTTGATAATCAGAAGAAAATAAAGTGACTTTACGTAGTTAAGCACTTGCAGCTCACACAGCGAAGGATTCTGGCATCATTTTAGAATTGTGCTCAGAAACAGCTGCAATAAAAGTGAAATCAAATGCTAGACTGATCAAGAATGTGATACTGTAGCAATAATTTCTATTTAATTGATGGATCAATTACATTTGATGGAAGACTTGTCAGCCTGCCTGAAAAAGATACTGGCAAGTTAAAAGCAACTCAGAAATTAGTAGGATAACAAAAAAAAAAAGTCTACCCAAAAACACTCATTGAAAAAGACAAAAAAGCAGAGTAGCCATGCTAGATGAGTAGCTACAGTAGTTAAGAGATGTGATATGTCTACAGTGTGTAGCAGTGCGTAGTGGTAACTTTTATTTTCTTCATCTGAATACAAAGATGAGGGGACAGCCAAACTGCCAAGAGTGGCAAATTCAAGGAAATGCTTATTGCCAAAACATGTGTGGGAACTGTGGAACTAGATGCGATGGGATGTGGAAGCAAAAAAACCTTTCAGGAAGGTTTTCATTTTTGTAAAATGAGTTGTGTAATATAGTTAAGTAATGACTGTAAGTAAGCTGTAGTTTACTTCTGAAAATGCTGTATGTAGCTGTGGATATGCAGCGTTATTTAGAGGTGACGGATTCAGAGATGGTATTAATTTCAATGAATCAAGGTTTGCTTTAAGGTCTCTCTTGGGCCCACTGTGAAGAGCAGTTGTGCTTCACTTTTGGGGGGCGCAGGAAGTGAGAGTCAGCCTGTGTTTGATACTCTTTTTGCTGTATTTGTGTTTCAGGTGTCTCTGCTCATTAGGCGAGAACTGACAGAGAGAGCCAAGGATTTCAGCCTCATCCTGGACGATGTGGCTATCACAGAGCTGAGCTTCAGTCGTGAATATACGGCAGCTGTGGAGGCTAAGCAAGTGGGTGAGTTCGATTTACGCCTGGAAAGAGTGGATTGCCTTTGCCTCTTTAGTGAATTGTTAAACAAGGAAGCAGAATTTGGGATAGCGTATCACTGCTTTTGCGTTGTTACGGCTGCTGAGTTATACATCTCGGCCTCCTTCGTAATGGAGCCAAACAGGTTGTTTCACAAGTATTTTCAGAAAACTTTGGGTGATAGCTATTGGGAGAGACCACTGGTGGGACTGAGTGCCCAAGACCGTAGGGTTCCTCTTCATACTGGGACTCTTATCGCTTACTATGTGGATTGTGTTCAGAGGGTCTGAATGCTGTTTTAAGAAAAAATAAAGTGTACTCAGATACATTTCTTACTTGTGGGTATCGCCCCAGAATGCTATCTGTTCTTTTGGAAGTGAAGCCCCCAGGACTCAACTGAAGGGTTCTGGTGGGGGCTCAGAAGATGGGATCTGCTTCCAATGCTTTTGGCCGTTCTCTCTGCAGCCCAGCAGGAGGCACAGCGCGCACAGTTTCTGGTGGAGAAGGCCAAGCAGGAGCAGAAGCAGAAGATTGTTCAGGCTGAAGGGGAAGCTACAGCTGCCAAGATGATATCCTACTTCGGGAGATTTTGTGGGATGTGTCTTGTGAGCTTGACAGGCCCGAGAATCGGTCGCATTGGGCTCACGCTTAGGAGACTGTTATCAGATGATAGCTCTAAGTAGGTCACTGTCATTTATTATTTTCCCCCTACAGTTGGCTGGAGTGAGATTTGCCTGAGATTACAGGTCAGAGCAGAGAAGGCTATGAGCTCCCTGTTGTAAGGTTTAACTTTTGCTGTGTGTGACCATAATCCGTAATGTTGTTCTTGATTTGGGGTAGTAAAAATATCCCTGCCCAAAGGCCCAAGTTACTGGGACAGAGATTGCTTTTTCCCCCTAAGATGTTTGATTGTATGGCTTGGGAAAAACTCCTTGAGCGTAGGTGGCTTCTGTTAGCAGATTTTTCCCTTAACTTTTGCTGTACCTCGGTGAAGCTCTTAGCAGGAATCCAGGCTACATCAAGCTACGTAAGATCCGAGCTGCTCAGAACATCTCAAAAACGGTGAGTAATGGTGCACAGAATTACCTTTGTCCTTCCGCAGTCCTTGTGCTGTCCTCCTAGTCCAGTGGCCACATGATGAATTTAAGGCGAATGTGACCTGCCCTGTCCTGATCTTTGTTCCTGCCCAGTCATTCTCTGCTCAAATAGAGCTTAAGATCTAGCTTGCAATGATTGTCAGTTAGATGAGAGGCTAGGAGTTCATGCCTTCCATATGACAAGGCCAGATCCACATCAGATTCCATCACCCACGCCCAGCTGCAGCCACCGAAAGCTCTTGGTTTCCTGCAGGCTGGGAAAAGGGGACAGCTAAGCCTGGGATCAAAGGTCTGTCTGACCGGGAGACAGAATGAGCACTTCTTTTAGAGAGTCTGATGGCACTGGGATAGGAAGTCGGGAAGTTACAGAGTTGTTTTGGGGAATTGCTTTGATTTAACGGAGATCTTAAGTGCTGTATCTGGAGGGGGAGACAGATTCTTCGTTAGTGTTATTCTTCCATGTGCGTTTATACTCTTCTCCTTTACGCCATCTCTGCACTGGATTTCTTTTTCAGATTGCTGGCTCACAAAACCGCGTCTATCTCACAGCAGATAACTTGGTACTGAACCTGCAGGATGAGGGATTCACCAGGTAAAGGGGCCAGATGGCTGTTGTGGGTGGATTTAACTGCACCCTACTCGCGAAGCTGGTCCCCTTTCTGGAGCTCTCTCGATATCTTATTCTCTGAGAGGAGCGTGGTGCCAGAGGACACAGCCAAGTTGGGAGCAGACTTACTGCGGAAATGGAGATTTTTGTTGAATCTAATCAATTTACTCTTGTTTTTCTTCCGTTCCCGCGCTTTACTGCATCTCCTGACACACAGAGGAAGGTAAGGCACTGTTTATTTTGATCCTCCTGTTGGGACTTGTAACAAGAGTGTTGATGTTTGCCTGGTGCCTGGCATGTTTCTGGCTTGGGCCTTTCTGGCGACAGGAAGTTTATTCCGCCTCTACCGCAGTTTCCATTTGCGATGTGAAGCTTGAAGCCCTTCCTTGCAGGGGCCGCACAAACACCCACATCAAGTAGGAGATAATCAGTAATTGGAGCTCCGCGTGTGTCCCGTAAGGAGCCTTGCGTGGGGAAGGCAGGAGTGACTGTGGAGCGTCCTCCGATCTGTTCTGTGTATACAGGGCATCCTGCACGGGTGGCAGAGAGGGCTGTGAGAAGGCAATTAGATAATGGTGGGAGTTTGTGTTGGTTTGGTTGGATCTCTAGGAAAGATGCTCTTGTTGCGCTCCAAAAGCTTTCCAGTCCATGCTAGAAAACCCCATTCCCGGCTTTCAGAGCTGGCAGGAGCGTGGCAGCTTTGCCTAATCTGTCCAGTGTTTAGTGGGCAAGGCAGTGCCAGCTGAGGTAACAGCATGCAGCTAAAAGCTTAGATGTTCTAGAGTCACGAAGGGAAGCCAGAGCTGGTCTCTTTCTGTGGATTGTGAGATCCTTCTTCTTTACCTCTGACCAGATTTTGTCTTACGCATTCCAGAAGGCTTAAGGCGTTTTGAAAAAAGTCCCGAGTAGGAAGGGCTTAAAGTCCAGATCCTTGAGGTGTGACATCCCACACCCCCAGGTCTGTAGCGAGGGTCTGGTTCAGCTTTGTTTGTGCTTTCTGGACTAATGACTCGCTTCTCTCTCCCTTTCAGTGACAGTCTCCTACTCAAACAAGGGAAGAAATGAAAGAAACTAAAGCCTCCTAGAGCCACCGGTGCTGACCAGCAGAAGAGATGAGTGAGGAAATCTGAACTCCCTCCACTGGCGTTGTTTGCCCTCACTTTGAAGTCGTTGATCCAGTAGCCATGTTTGGTTCCCGTGCCCCTGCTCCATTTGTGGTGACCCAGTTATGGGATTGGGCTCTGCCACTAGGCAGCTGGAATCCCTTCCTCACCCCACCAGTTAAATTTGGGGAGGGGGCAAGGGTGCTTACTGGTAACGCATGTGGATATAGTAATTCACCTCTAACCTTCATTAATCTTTAGATTTCTGTAGGGTAAAATCAGAGTAATTTTTTGGCTGAGCTTGGGAGTTCTGCTGCCATCAGCACCAGGCTTTTTTTTCTAGTAAATTTTGTTTCTTTCACTCTTGATCCCAAGAGAACCTGGGACTCAATTCAGGAAAATGTCATTCATTGGGTGCCTGTCACTGCTGGAATACGCGTCACTGTCTGCTCAGTGATTCTTTCAAACATTTGTAAAAATTAAAACCCCCCAAATTTATACTGTGTCTAAGTGTGCTTAGTGCTGGAAAAAGAGGTTGTTTTCCATAGGGGGAGGTGGAACAGAGCTTTTATTTGGGTGAAGGCAGAAGCAGGATGTCATGGGGAAAGGAGCAAGGAGTGGGGGGCGAGGGGGCGGAGAATGAGGTGTGGGTGCCCGTATGGCTGCACCGGGTGACCAGGGCCAGTTCCTCAGTTGCCTATAGATGCTAGAGATGAGCAGAGGTTTACCTGCTTTCCCATGTCACAGCAGCATGTGGGTACTCTGTCCTGACCTCCATTCTTACACCTTTCCCCCCCTGGCCCCGCTTTCCTGGCCAAAAGCATAGGAGAAGTCTTCCTCCACTGACCAAACTCTTTTCTGTGCTTGGGTTTCAAAGGCAAAATCGCGTCTGCTTCAGGGGCTGGCTTTTCCCCTCTCTCTCTGGGCTCCCCTGTACTACATTTAGGCCTTGGAGATTTCACAGAGTCACAGAATCGTAGAGTGTCCTGAGTTGGAAGGGACCCACAGGGATCATTGAGTCCAACTCCTCGCTGCACGCAGGGCAACCTGAAAGTTAAGCCATGGATAAGAGTGTTTGTTGTCTAAACACATCTCAAACAGAAACAGGCTTGAGGAGCTCGCCATCAGCCAAAATGCCCAGGTCCCTTTCTGCAGGGCTGCGCTCCAGCCTTCTGCCCCCCAGTCTATAGATATGGCCAGGATCACACCGTTCCGGGTGCAGCGCGAGGCATTTGTTCGTGTTAAATTTCATGTGGTTGGTGATTGCACAGCGTGCTAATCTGGCAAGATCTTGCTGTAAGGCCTCTGTCCAGTCAAGGGAATCAACGGCTCCTCCTAATTTATTACTGCCAGCTTTTAGCGTGCACTCGACTCTTGTGTCTAGGTCACTGATACAAGCTTTGAAGAGAAGTGTCCCTAAAATTGAGCCCTGGGGAGCACTGCTAGCGACTGGCCACCAGCCTGATATTAGTAAGGCATGGCTGTCCCTTCATGCAAGGCTTTTTCAAAAACTCCCAGAATAACCTTCATAATTCTACCAGGCACCGGAGTGAAAATGGGCGGCCTGTAATTACCAGTGTTGTCTTTCTTGCCCTTCGTGACAACTGGAGTAACGTTTGCTAGCTTCCAGTCAACTGGGACCTGAAGTCCAGCCCATGGGGAAGAGGGTCTGATCACAAAGTATCTTCTATCTTCCGAATGCTTCCAACCACGTTTCTTGCCGTATCGAATGGACAGCAAGCAGCGTCCTTCCTCCCAATATACTGTGTCTCAGGTACGCGTCTTTACCCCAGGCAGCTTTCTCAGCCACGTGCTCCAGAACCAGCTGCTGATCCGGGAAAGGATGGGATTGCTGCTGTGGAGTTGTTTCTGCCTTTGGTTGCTTGAGGCAGAGTCTGCCCCCCTCGTATGTGCAGGACGGCAGGTGGCACTCATCCTTGGTGCTGTGATCTGTCCCTCCTAAGCGTGCCTGGTGCCTAGACGTAGGGTGAAGTTGCTTTTCCTAACGGGATGAGTTCTTTCATCTTGAAATTGCATTATTGCTGTACTGGCTTGGGAAATGCTATTCTCAGTGTTAGCGTGGCTGAAATGCTGCAGCATCTGTAGCGCTTGCCCGCTCCTTTGTACACCGTCCGGCCCTGCCTCGGCTCTGTTCATGCGTTTGGCACCAGATGAAAAGCAGGGAGATGAGCCGAGGTTGCCTGAATCACCCTGCCACTGCCTTGCTGCTGGGGTTCCTGCTCCCTCCTGCAAAACTCGCGAGCGTGGGCCTGTCGGCTGGCCAGTGGCGGGGTTACAAGGATGCAGTGCCTGCTGCCAGCTGGTTCGTACAGGCCGGTAGCTGCTTCACCTTGCTGGCTCCCAGGCAGGGGCATCACCTTGCAGGCACACTGGCCCTTGCCCCTGTCCCACAAGCTACACGGAACAGAGCTCCGTCTCGTTCCTTCTCTTTTCTACCCCTTCCCCCATCTGCATTTGTGCACTAAACTGAGAGGAGAGAGCCTGGTCCTAAGGTCCCCACGCCAAAGCAGGGGACGATTTACAGCTGGGCTTTTGTCATAGTGGTTGATTGTGCAATTATCTTCCCACATGGGGCCCAGACATGTCTCAGACCAGAAAAAAAAACCCTCTCCCACATTTCCAAGTGTTCTTGGTCTGGATCTTAAGGTCAATTTGTGACCCAGTTCATGCTTTTCCCTAAGTGGGACTGAGCTCTTCGGGCCATTAGCTCTAACCAGGTCTGAGTCCAGGACACTTGAGCCATCTTTTCCTTTGAGTAGCAAATGTCCACAGCCTGAGCAGTATCTGTACCTGTAAATTAAAGGATCCCTGAGCATGTTCTCTGGGATCTAAGCCAGCCGCCACAGAAAGGTTCAGCTCTGCACTCTTCAGCTGTGGCTTTAGCTAAACTCTCTCAGCATTCTCCCAGATGGTTCCTGGGTACAGTTCACAGGCTGGGGCTTGGTTTTAACTGGCAAGACTTTAAAAACTATGCTGAGCCCCATTCCAACACCACCAAGGATAGGCTCCAGCGCTAAGGAATGCTCTCTGTCGCTCACAGAATCATATAAATAGCGGTGGGAAGGGACATCTGGAGGTCTTTAGCCCAGGCAGCTGCTGCAAGTGGCTCTGTTGCCAGCACTAGGGTCAGATCAGCTGTGGCTTTGTCCATTCAAGTATTGAAAACCTGCAAGGACAGAGTTCCCCCGCTGAGCGTCTGTTTGGATGCTGTCTGATGAAAGCAGGCTCAGGTGTTCAACCCGAACCTCCCAAGCTGCGATTTGGCACCGTTGCCTCTGGTTTTATTATGTCACTGCCATCATCTTCTTACCAGCCCTCTGTGTAATTGCAGGTGAGGTGTGTTGTAGCTCAGCCCTCAGCCTCCTCTTTATCAGACTAAACAATCCAGCTGCTTTAGTCCCTCCTGGCAGGTGACTGACGAGCGTCTGTGAAGTCACAATACGGCCGTGCTCTGGTCTACCTTCTCCAGAAGATGAAGTTTCGTTTCTACCAAGCAGTATCTAGGAAGGAGCAGTCAGGCTGTTTGCTGAAGCAGCCCTTATGCCTTACCCTCCAGCTCAGGCTGGGTACCACCAAAGGCAGAGGAGACTAATGATTTGGAGGCATGAGGATGACTTTTCCAAATACCAAAATTTAAGCGCAAAACCCCCCGCGTCTGAGTTTGTCACAGCTAACGTTTTGTGTTCGCTTACCTGACAACTACCAACACTCAAGTGTCACAGCAAGAAGCCACCCTAATTGGTCACAGCTTCTGTTCGGGCGTCCGAAGGCCGCAGGAATTGATGAAAACTAAGCAAGAGCCATTCTTGCAAGTCTTTGCAGGGCTGCAAGTGAAGCCAGGAGTACGGCTATACTCAAAGAGAAATTACAGGGGGAAAAAAAAAAGTGTGACTCAGCATTCAAACAAATACATGTTTATTTACAAACAAAGGAGAAAACACGGCCATCACATTGAATTCTGGTATATTTACAGCATCCAGTCAAAAGATCAAGTAGAAAAGGGAGGATCGGGCAGAGGGTTGGTATTAAGGCAAGAGGAATTTTCCTGTTGAATTGCAGAGGAGCTGAGCTGAAACGGGGCAAAAACTCCAGAGTTTAAAAGGTGAGGCTTCAGGGAACACTACCAGGGTAAACTCGAACTCTCAGCAGCGGGCAGAGATGTAGCTCCCGTAAAGAGCATCCTTAGCTCTTCCTCAAGAAGTCAGCTGGAGCCGACACAGCAGAGGTGTGTTTGGGCCCCAGGGTGCAGAGAGCAAAGGAAAGAAGGGCTGTGATTTTATTTCCCCCCCCGCCCCGTTAATGAATGATGAAGGGGCAGCAGGAGACTCCACTGGCCGGCAAGGGCAAGGGGCGGTGAAGTCGGTCAGCTGAGCTGGAAAGCAGTCTGGCTCAGGGCACCGAAAGGCAGCGCGGAAGAGAAAGGGCAGGCCTAGTTCCGGCCCAAGCGCGAGGAATGCGAAGCCAGGACAGCCTGGATGTGAGCTCCAGCCCTGCACCCCAGGTTCAAAACCCGCCATGGGGCTACTTGCTTATTTTTATGCTTATTTTTTCTTTAGTGAGCCTTTCAGCTTCTTCTCTGAGGAGTGCTGTTTCCGCACCTTCTCCTCCTTTTTCCCCAAGTTCTCATAAACCGTTGACTCCTCTTTCTGCCTGTAAGACCAGGGAAAAACAAGGGGAAAAGTGAGCAAGAGGAAGAAGGCAGCCAAGCCAACAGGGAGGCTATTGCCAGAGGCAGGCGTAGCTGGGCCTCTGGTTTAGGTGAGCTCTTACTTGGAGGATTTTCGTGAAACCTTGCCATGCACGTTCCTCGCTGCAGGGGGGTAGGCGATGTTCCCATATTCAGACTCGTTCGGCTTGCCTTTCTGAGACTACAGGAGAGAAAAACCGAGCTGGGAAAAGCGCGGTCTGGGAGAAGCACATGAGGAGTCATGAAGAGTTCTGGCTGTTTAACCAGAACGCTTCACGCGAGGATCTCAGCGGATTTCGGTGGAGTGCTGAAGTCCTCTGGCTCAGAGCACTCTGCCCACTGCTGTCGCAGGGGTGAGCAGCAGGGATGCAAATGTAGCCTTGTAGGGGGGTGAACAGTGGGGCAACAGATTTCTAGAGGCACCGGAATGCCTGGGAGCACCACGTGCCAGCTAAAGAGTATTAAACAGGTAGCAGCAGCTAGTGGATGCTGCCAGAGGCTACAAGGAGAGAGAAAAGATGCCACTTATCAGCCAGTAGGAGAAAAGCCTTTCCACAAGGGCATGGGAGGCAACTGCAGGACCAGGATGGGAAAGACAAAGAGGAAAGGAGGAGGGCAAAGTCTTCGCCTGTCTTAGATTCGGCTTGTAACAAAACAGCAGTTGGCGGAGATGTGATATAGAACTTCTTAGTTTAAATTAAAGAATAACCAAACATCTTACTGCTATTTAGCGGTTCAGAAGGGGTTGGTACTTGAGCTGCTAATGTTGTCCCCTGAATTTTAAAGGGACTCAAACCTTGGTGCACCATCGTAGCCTGTGTAGGTCCCCGGTGCTAGCTCAAAGCTTGGGAAACGGAGCACTTGGGCTCAGAGGCAGCACCATGCAGGGCCTGAACTCGCAGGACAGGAAAGTAGAGTCCCCTTCCTCACCTGGATAACTTCCAGCTTTTTCTTGGTCGTCTCTATGAACTGGCAGATGGCCATGTAGATGAACTTGTACTGGGCCTCCGTCTGCACCATCCCTGAGCGTTGGGCCCTCACCATCTGGATGGTCTTCTGGATGTCAATGTCACAGTCCAGCCCTAGCAAGGGGCAGCAGAAAAGCTTATGGATGTGTCCACTGACCCCCCCCTCCCAATTCTCCACCAAAAGCAGTCACACCGGAGGTCAATCAAAAGGTTTCCACCTCCCTCCATACTCTTTACTCCTGTATGGACCTCCTATCCCTCCTTCCTGCTCAGCATCTTCCAAGTCTGGCCCTGGAGGAAGAGCCCCAGCTCAGGGAAGCTTGAAGCCACGGTTAGTGGATACGGTGTAGAGGTCCAGCAGCTGCCACATAGCAAGGACAGCACAGCATTCTCAGGGCTGTGGCAGGATCTCTCCCTCTGATACCTGATAGCCTTCATCCCTTTGCAGCTGGCTTTAAGGGCACAGCCCTACTGGGTAGGCCAATTCACTTCAAGACACTTTGGGGTCCTCTTACCCTTGGTGGAGATTGTTTCCACTATCATATCAATGACGATGATAGTCCCAGTGCGGCCAATCCCAGCGCTGCAAGGAGAGGACAAGCAGAGGTCAGAGCAATGCAGCTCCCGAAACAAAATGCAGCTGCTTCTGGGGAAGGACGAGGCGCTTGGAGCAGGTGCTCAGCAACACCAACAGGCAGCAGAGGTTGGTTTGGGGGCATCAAAGAGGAAAAAGCAAATACTGGGGCTGGCATAAGCTTCGCTCGCAAGTCTCCCGGGGAAGAGCTGGTGCAGCAGGACAGACTTTCTACACCTGACCCTATAATAAGGATGGAGAATGCTTCAAACCCCAGCCTCTGTACCAACCTGCAGTGCACCAGAATAGGTCCTGCGTGTGGGATGCTCTCCTGCTTCTGGTTTATTTGGTCGAGGAAGCTGAGCACCCCTCCTGGCTCGCTGGGTACACCGTGGTCAGGCCAGCTCAGGTACTGGTAGTGCCAGATGTCACGCACAGCCTTACCCTGATAATAACAAAACACCCTACTGGTAAAACTGCAACCCAGCCCTAGCCCTGGCCTCTGTCCCAGGGGGAGGCGGATCTGAAGCCAGAGGGAACCTCCGTCTCCCACGCACTTCTTGGTGATTCCAGCAATGTGATTCCAGCCCAAACCAGGTGGGAACAGCAGCCCCAAGACTGATACAACAGCAGCATCACCACAGCACCCAGCAGTTCCCAGCCTTCCAAGCCTACAGTGACCGTTAGGCCCACGGGCTCCATGACAGCCCTCGACCAGGCACACTCACGTTATCCATCGGACACACGCAGAGGTGCCGCAGTTTGTACTCCAATGCATCGTGCTCCCCAGCGTTCTCCACAAGGTAGGGACCGTATTCCTTCGTGCTGCCCACCTCTGGCCAGTAAGGCACACATTTGTTCTGTGTGGGCAGAGAGGTCAGGGTGAGGACGGGCAGAAGGCAGGGAAGAGATAAAGAGCAGAGCAGTGGTTGGACGGGAAAAGAGGGCAGCTCCGAGGCACCTACAAACTGCTACTTACCCGCCCTTTTTCTACCTCCCGTGTGGTCATCACAATAATGCGCGTGTTCTCCTGCCACACCATTTGCCAGAAGTCATTGACTGTGGCATCCAGGCAACCCTGGCTAGCGATGTAGGTCTTGGTGCACTCATCCGGGCTGATCAGGTTGTTCTGAGTGTGGACAAGGGGAGATCAGGATCAGAAGGGCTTCAGGAGCAGGCAGGCCCTCCCCCATTTGGGGCATACAGCCATCTTTCAAGAGTCTCACCTTGACGTAGTTGGCATTGATATAGTCAGATCCAGGGATATTTGGGTCCCTTCCTTGGAGGATGACTCTGGAGTGATCAACTGGGATGCAGTGAAAGAATAAACAGAACGATGAGATACTCTGTGCCCAGGGTATCCTTCACCAAAGCTCCTTCACCGCCCCACACCACCACATTCACGTAACCCAAGTGCATGCAGCATGACCCATAGCTTTACCTCTCCTTCTCTGGAGTCAGACTGATCTCACCCCATCCTCCCACCTCTCTACCGCTATGATGGACCATGAGGAATTTGATACATCCCTCCCTCCTTCCTTCAAGGACATGTGACCTCTCTCATCATCTCTTAAATCCCCAATGCTGCACACCTCGTAACCCGCCCAGGAGGACAGAGTGGGCTGAGGCAGGGCCAGGGATGACTGGGACAGCTCTTCGTTGCCTGTCTGTGTCTATTTGTTGGTTTGGTTTTTTTTATAGTGGAGAAGACTCACAGGGCAAGATGTTCTTGTATCGGTTCTTGCTCTTGTTTTCAGGTCTCTGGCCCTCATGACGGTCAAACAGGTGCTTGGCTTCCTGTTTTTGCAGACTCTGAGAGCAGAAGAGAGAATAGTCATGGCAAGATCACAATGACAGGGGAGGTGGGCACTCAGAGGAACAGTGGAGACGCTGGGGACACATGGGCATGCTTGGGGGGAAGCAGAGAAGTGAAAAGCAAACCTAGACTTCAAAAGTCCAAGGTTTACACCCTTACTGTCTTGGTGACTCGTTCTCCCAAACATGAAAAAGCACATTTCTACCTTACGGGGTTCACTTAAAGATGACACTCACTCCCCAGAGGAACAGATTCCAAACAGACACTTCTTTCAGAGATAAATTGACGAGAATTTACAAGACACCTGGGGAGTTTGTGTCCAGGGAGAAATCAAGGGTGGAGAATGAGGTGGTGCACAGAGACTTTCCAAAAAGCCAGAATAATGTCCCTCAGCAGTTTCTTACATCAAATTCCTCCCAGAATCCAGCCTTGGATGTCTCCTCAGATAGACTCTTCTTGTTCAGTTCCTGCACTCTATTCTCAATGTCAGCAGCATTCACCCTCGTAGCATAGTAGGGCTGGGGATGGGAAAACACAATGGGTCAGCATGAACGAGAGACTCTGCTGGAGACCAAAGTCTCCTCTGTGTGCTGGGGAGAAAAGGAGGAAAGGGACGCAAAGCAGAAACAAACAGCAAGTAGGTCCCTCCCAAGGATCCCTAAGAAAGAGAGGAAATGGGATTTACCTGCTTCAGGTACACAAAGGAGCCAGACATCTCCTCAATTCCAGTCTTCTTGAAGTGCTCCACCAGATCTGCCAAGCTGTCAAACGTTTCAGCACCCCCAACTGTGTAGCGTCCATTCTAAATGGAGGAAGAACGTGTAACGTCCCACTCATAACATTCCTATAGACAAAGCTGATAACGCTCAGGAAAAAGGTAACGTTGGGGTGCAAAGCCACGGGCAGCACCCTGTGCTATCTAGAAAAGCATTTCATCTGGCAGGGAGGTCAAATGGTAGCGTGCCCTGAGAACACTAAGTTCTGAAGAACCGACTCCTGTTCTCAGTGGATGGAAGCCCAGAGAAGGTATATTGCCCTCAGCTCTCATTTAAGGTCAGTTGCTTTCCGTCCTTGAAATCTCCCTCCACTCTCTGCATCATCCCACATGAAAGAAATAGGAGAACTTGTGACAGCCAGGTTGGTAACATCCTTCAGACTAAGTGTGGAGGCCTTGCAGATGCCCTTCCCCCCTCTCCTCCTCCAAGAACTTTTAACTCTTTCAACGAACTCATAATTAGATTGTGAATCCTCCCCTCTCTTTCACCACAAGCTCCCTGTACTGGGGCGCTCAGTCACACTGAGCCCCGCTTCCTCCCGTGTCTGAGCACCCCGCACTGCCCATGGTCGCCCAGGTTGGGGCGAGGGCATAAGGGACCTCCAAAGGTGACAGCACTTTGATCCAAATTCAGAAACACTGCTGGTGGTGTTCAAGCTGACAGGGCCCGTGCTTTTGAGGAATGATCATCAGAGATCAGCAGAGATCTCTTCTACTCCCTTTCCTTTTGCTCTCCCAACTGCTCACCTCACACATGATCTTGATGTGCGTGACTTTGAGCCGGGCCCCAGAGGCACTGGTCGCCCCAGCTGGTGGGGCATCAGACCCAGGCTTAGGCTGGTCAGTGAGGACAGACAAGACAAAATCCCCAGGTTTGCTGAGGCTCTCCCGCACCAAGAAAGTCCAAGGGGTGGCTTTGGCCTGGAGAAGTGACTCAGCTGCAGAGCCTGACAGATGCCCATGGTACCACCTAGGAAAAAATAAGAGAGGGTCAGAAGAGAGGTGGAGATGCAGGTAGGTGGATGCCCTTTAGCTGATGGGTGAAGGACAGCAACAGTGGGGAAGGGTGAGGGAGGAAGAAAAGAAAGGGGAGACAGAGGGGAGGGAAAGAGAGAGGGAAGGAAGCCAAGGGAGGAGCCTGGGAAAGGTTTTGGGAAAAGCAGATGAGACAGAAAGAAGTAGAGAGCTGACAAGAAAAGGAAAGGGCAAGGGATGAGGTGGAGGTAGAAGGGACCCGGGGAGCAGAATGCTGGTAGCAGAGGACACAGAGGGAAAACACCAAGCGTGATACACACAAGCACAGGTAAGCGATGCTTGCTGGCTTGAAGACCAGTTTGGGGAGAGTAGTCCCTGGGTTTCAGCGTCTCTTAGCATTACTCAAACACTAGGGAAACCAAAATAAACCTCCAATGAGTCAGAAACTCTTCCATTGGGTTTAGCAGCACCCAGATGGATGTGTTGAGATCAGATCCATTAAAGAACCATCCCAGTGACCCCTCTTTCTGAAACTCAGTCACCTCTTCAGTCAAAGGATAATTCCCATTCTCTGGGCACATCACAGTGCAGCAATCAGCCTAGCCGTGGGAGTGACCACCAGGAGCCACCTGCAGCCCGTATTCTGCTCCTGGTACTTACCGCTGTTGTCGATCCATGTGCGCGTTCCTGTCGTCAATGCAAACACCCAGTCAGCAGCTCCTTCTCTTCTCTCAGCACAAGGTGAGGAGCATCCCCATTTGTCCGAGGTGTTCCCTGCCTTGCTGCAGGACTGGACCCAGGGCACAGAGGGATACAAGCAAATGGCACAGCTGCTGCCAAGCCCCTTCCCACCTACAAAGGTCGCTGGGGGAGGTTTATGCCTGCCTGGTGGGATCTCACTGCACTGTGTGGTGTGGGTACAAGTGATGGTCACCAGAAGCAGGCTGGGAGATGGGATAATCCTGGCCTCTCCTCCTCCTGCAGGGCTCTGGCCCTGCAGAAACTCCAAATGTGACCCAGGTTGTCTCTGTGAAGATCCTCTAGTTCCTCACGCCTGTCCCATGCTCCACAGTCTCTTTGGACCACACCAGAAGGTCCTGGGGGCGCTGCTGAGCTGCCAAGTAGAGATGCTAAAGGCCATTTCATAGCAGCTCTGTCCTGCCTCCACAAAACTCCCTTGGAAGCTGGAGCTAGAGATGCAAACCGTAGAAAGCTGAGAGATGCTGTAAATCATCCCATTCCTCCTGGTACCCATTTCTGGTGGAGCCTCTGCTGGGTCTGGACCCATGTCAGCCCAGGGGCCACCTGGAGACACAGCCGTTTTGGCCATCTCCCCTGGCGAACAGCATTTCAAAAGCAGGCAGCTGTTGCATTGGGCTGACTTGCAACGCCCCTCCCTGTTCCCGCCTGTGTCGGGTACCGAAACAAGGACCAGCCACGCTCCATACGTCACCGCGTGCACTGCCATCAAGGCCAAGCTGGAGCTCAGTAGACGAGCCAGTGTTGGTTAGAGCTGCGGGAGCGGGATTGCTGCCCACGGAGCAGCTAACAGTGGAGGCCTGGGGCGGTACTGGTATCTACAGTGAGCTTCACATCGTTAGGGCTATCGGTTCCCAAGAACTGAAATGGAGTTCAGGAGGCCATGCCCCAGTCACAGAAGCTTTCATGCACTCCTGCATCTGGCCAGGGCAATGCATTCCTCTCTCCACACAACATCCAGGACCCATTGCAACAGGAAGATGTGGCAGACAGTTATCGTGCCTCGGCAAGTAACTTCTGTTGATCCTCACCTCACGCACGGCAAGAAGTAGCCAGTGACTTTCACTCCATGGCAGTGATTAATTTCGGAACTTCCCCCCAAAGAAGCGTTCAGCCACCATGTGCCGGCGCTCAGACATGCCCCCCAGGGAATGGCTGACCCCTTCTGCCCATCAAAGAGGTCTCTGGGCCTCCCCTCCGCAGGTAGGACGTGGTTAATGGCTCCCATCCCTCCCTCCCTTCCCCCAGTAGAGCCCAGCTCTTCGAAGACACGTGATGGAAAATCACTTGGGGAGCGAGTGCGAGGAGCTTTCGTAAGAGCCTGAGGGGGGGGAGCAGAAGTTTCCAACCGCAGGGAGGAAGGGAGGAAACTGCAGGGCCACAACCCAACGGGCAAGTGGAGAGGACAATCGGCAGGCAGAGGCGAGCCCCTCTGCAGCCTGACCCCAGAGCCAGCAGGGATGTACCCAGGAGCGTCCCCCCCGGCCATCTTTGCTCCCTGTCTGCAGGAGCACAAGGAGGAGCTGCCCGCCCCAGAGCCAGGGCACGACTGCTCCCCGCGCTGCATCAAAGCGCCTGACAGCACAACGCAAGGGCAAAACCACCTGATTTGATTTAGGAACTTGGTTGTCAGAGACATATGCAAAGCGGGGACAGGAAGGAGACTAAGCAGGCTAGGAATAGCAGGGGAACATGGTCCTGCTCTCATCTACTTGAGTCATCCAGGCCTGGAGTAACCAAGGAGGTTTGGGGCAAGGCTGAGGGCTTCCACGTAACAGGTCACTCTCCATACCGCGGCAGACCCATAACTAACGCCACAACCTTTGCTTTTAGGAACAGTATATAAATAGCAAGGGCAACAGGAAACCACAAGTAAAAATAGAGCCCTATTTGGTCTGCTGTGATGGGTTAAGGTACGTCCAGCTACTCCTGGGGATGCTGCCCCCACGGAAGCACAGGAGGATACGGGAGGGAGGAGAAACTTTTTGCAGGGTTTGCCCTGGGGATGCAGGCAAGGCACAAAGGCGGCCATGAAACACAGAGGAGGCCTCATCACAGACACACCAGCTGCTTTGCCTTCTCTGTACCTCTCTGTAGTGGGGTCGGAACAGTTGAGCGGGTATCGCAAGTCGATGATGGTTCCATCTTTGTCCTGCAGTGAGCCCTGTTGCTGCGTGTAGTACTCCACCAGTTCTGACAAGGTGGCAAACTTCTCCCCTCCATACAGGTCATAGAAATCCCCAGTATTCTGGATACGGATGTGGGTTACCTGGTCACCAACCCTGTGGGATAATACACAGTGAGGCAGCTAGAAAAGAGGCAGAAAATGTTCTGCATTACCTCCTGCCATGGAACCAGAGCAAACCACCCCAGTGAAAGGAGGTGACTGGAAAAGGAAGCTCCTGGGGCAACTTGAGGGAGGGGTCTAGAAGATGCTGGGAAGCTCAGGTCCTTTTACAGCTTGGAAAGAACTCAAAGGAATAAGGACAGGGTGAAGAAGGTGCCACAGGACATGTGAGGGTCTAAGCATTCTGCGTATATAACTCTGGAAAGACAGAAGTTGGGGTCTAAGTTACGTACCGAACTGAAAGAGAAAAATCCCCCTGATTCTTCCGACTGGGTCTGGCCAGAAAGCTGCCATGGACACCCCGTCCCTTCAGTAAGGCTTCAGCTTCCAGCCCACTCAGGTCACGGTGAAACCACCTAGGAGAGGAGATAAAAACAAGACCAAGTGAATAAAAAAGGCCAGGTGCTACTGTGGTGACCTGTACAGTGAAGAATGGTCCCCAGCCAGCATCCCTAGAGATGCTCATACAGATGACAGCGGCCAGCAGCATCCCTTCCTACCTGATACCTCCCCCAGCCTACGAAAGATTTCTATTGGGATATGCCTTCTAGGATGATCCCCCCCCTCTGATCTGTCCTACTTTCACGGTCCCCCTCCCTACACACACACACTTCTCATGTCCTCTTACCTCACCATCGTGGAGGGCGAAAGAAGAGCAGGCCAAGTGGCTACCACCAGAGCAACTCAAAAAACACAGAGGAAAAATCAGTTCGCGCTGGCGAGAAAAGGGAAGTCGGAGGTCCGTGCTGGAGCACCCAATGCCAAGCTGTTCCTGCGCCTCTTGGGAGCTGGCCATGTATCTCTCCAGGCGTCTACTGTCAGTCCATTCAGACCCTCTCCATCCACCACTCTCTGGATGCACGTCTTGATCTCTGGTCCCCGGCGCAGCGCTGTGGGCACAGGCAGGCGCAAGCCCCTGCGCAGCTGGGCACGCGCGGCGCCAGGAACAGGAAGCTCTCTGAGCCATCCGCTCCCCAGCCCTGAGCTGCTTTGCACACACTTCTGCTTCTCCTTTTGTCTCTTTCCTCCCCATCCCCCCTGTTGGTTTTGGGTCCCTGTCTTTTTTTTTTTCTTTTTTTTTTTTTTTTTTCCTGTCCCCACCAGGGTTGACTCCACGAGTGCATCTCAGCTCCCGGCCATGCTCACAAAACTCAGTTCTGCACATCCTCCCATTCCCCTTCTTCCCCAAAAGGCCAGCGAGAGCCACAAGTTCTCCCCACTCCCAAGGCCTCGCCGTGGTGCCGAGGGGACCGCGGCTGCCTGGTGTCACCCACACAGCGTCAAGGCTGAAGCGGGCAGCGCGGGCTGGCAAACATTGAGCAACGAAGCACCCTAGGACAGGTTACGACCGCCCAGCCACGCGGCTCGGCTCTGCTGGGCTGCCCTCAGCTACCCGACCGAAGCCTCCATACTCCAGCTGATGAGCCCTACGGGCAGGTAAATATCCCAACGTGGGCTCTGTAGAGCCGCAGGGGGAATCCGTGCAGACCCAGAGGGGCAGACTTGGAGGTGCAGGCACTCTAGCACTCCAAGCACAGCCACTGCCTTCCTGAAAAGAGCCTGCTGGGGGACGCGACAGCCTCGAGCAGAGGGAGGTAGTTCGAAAGGCTACTTTCCGCGGGCCCACGCAGCACCAAGAGAGCTTAGCCTGGGACCTTCAAGATCCCAGCAGACCAATGAGGCCAAAGCTGTCAACCTGGACAGCCAGATAAAAAGAAAGAAAACTAACCATTTCCAGTTACCTAGCCATTTCCAGACACGGCCCCTGCCTGCCCTTTCCCATAGGACTGGTTTCAAGGTCTGCAGGGCTCGTGAAGCTAAGCAGTGGCCGAAGAGGGCAATCCCGCTGGCAAAGGAGCCAGGCTCTTCCCTGTGGCCATCTCAGCCCCCGCTGCGTGGTGGTGCGGGCAGCAGGAACGGTGAGACACTTGCTCATTTCAAGTACCAGCAGCTGCAGACTTCCCTGCACACCACCAGACTGGGAAATCCTGCAAAAAGCTGAACAGGTTGGTAGCAACGATCGAGACAAAACTCGTGGCCAAGACAGAAACTAACAACAAAGGGAAGTAGAGGAGAGACAAGTGGGAAGCTAAACTTCATTGCTAGAAAGGCAGCCCAGGCACCTAACAGCAGCTTCGTTTGAAATACTTCTGGTTTCACACACATGATGTGCTGGGATGTGGTGAGCTGCAGGGATCCAGCTGTACTGACTTCAAAATGATATTTAAAAAAAAAAAAAAATCATAATGAGACTTTAAAGGCACAGAGACTTGTGGCTCAAGGGAACAACTTCTACAAAAAGTTGTAGAAGTTGCACCTAAATTGCTGCACCTAAATCAGAGCCAGTCTAGCACTGGCACGGGAAAGAAATACCGTTTAGTGCTAGGGGAGAAATGTCGGGAACTTCTGGGCAGAAGTCCCAAAAGAGAACTCCTGATATCAAAAGAATATGAGATTATGTAGGGTGGATATGAAGCCACGGCAGCCAAAAATAAAACCTGGGCACCCCTACGCCTTATGAACTGGCTGAAGCAGCAAATCTGTCCAAGGAAGAGAACATTAGTGAGACACCAGGGAACAGGGGAAAAAACAAGGTAGCAAAGAGTCGGGATCAGAACAGAAAGGGTGAGTTAGCACTGAACTCGTGGAATCCCCTATCCTCCAGCAGGACAAGCCACGGGGTGCGGCGTAACCCACATGTCAGTATTTGTGTGGATACAAATCCCAAATCACATAATTTACAGGATGAATTTATACTTGTGGTTGCTTTCAGCTCCGGAAAGGACTGGATGCACGCAGCTGCCCACCGGCGTCTTTTGATCTGGGCCACCTAATTAAAAACTACCAGTGAGGAGCTCCTGCTGGTAAGGGAGGGAAATACCGCGGTAGAGAAGCAATCGGTTGCGTATCTTTGAGGTTGCTCTCCCAAATGGCTGCAGCACGCAACAGCAGACTGTAATTGAGCCGCTAAAATACTTTCTTAATATAATTAACAGGTCAAGAGATTTCAGCAAAGAGACTACTCTTACGCTGCTGTTTGGCTTTCAGTGCAACACAGATGGTAGAACCTCATCTTGTAAATCCCTTTGTGGAGCCAAGCCACAGTTATCACAGGAAGAAATTTAGAGGTGAAGATAAGTGAAATAGCTAATTAAAAGACACCCACATCTGGACTACTGGAAAAGAGATGCCGAGAAGCTGGACAGAATCCAGCATAAGGCCACTAAGGCGGTGAGGAGCCTGCAGCACAGCGGAGCCGGAGGAAGCTGGGTTTGTTCTGCTTGGAGGAAAGATGCTGAAGGAGGGATCTGACAGCCGTCTGAGACTACCTAGAGGGGGACTGGGGGTCGTAGAGCCACATTCTTCTTTGTGGGACACAGCAAGCGGAGGAGGGGCAACAGACATAACTTGCAGGGAGGGAAATTCTGATGAGGGATCAGGAAAAATTGCACAGTCGCTCCCCACCAAGGGCGGTTCAGCCATTGCCGCAGGTCCCCAGGGCGGCTGAGGACTCTCCAGTCTTGGAGACATTCTGGACTCGCCTGAACAAGGCCGAGAGCAACCTGACCTAGCTTTGGGCTTAGCTCTGCTGCGAGCAGGGGCTTGGACGAGGTGATCCATGGGTCAAAACGGTTGTCGAAGGAAGGGTAGAGGAAGAGGCCCTGTATAGAGTTTCTTTTCCCCCTGTACTCCCTAAGTCTCTGTTAGCAGCTACTTGTAGTCAACTGTCAAAGCCATAACAAATTTAGCATCACTGCGCAGCTACAGAAACACACTCCCTCCTCTGGCTTGCTTATACCCTGCTCCCTGCCCATTTTTATTAATATCTGGTTGTTGTAAAGATAGAAAAATCAACGACTGATTCCTATTCGCCCCCTCCAAGCTGGACCCGTAACGCCCATATCCTTCCTCAGCTCTTTGCCAGGCTGAAGACTCCAACCCTATGTAGGTGTTCTTCGTACAGAGCTTTTCTACACCTCCGATCATCTTTGCTGTCCGCCTCCAAGATGTTTCCAACTCTATTGTATTGTTTTGGAGATAAAGACGAAGGGTGGCACAGAACTGCAGTGCTCAAGATGCTGGTGAGACATGAACATATACATATATGTAGAGAGAGAGAGACACAGTGATGATTTCTGCTACCTGTTCGCCATAACCAAGCATTAAGCTAACAATTGCGTGGACTTACATATGATCACAGGCTTACTTCAGAGAGGTTACAGTTAGTTCACGGTCCATTGTTTTGTATGTAAATTTTGAATTATTCTTCTCCATGAACACGGTTTTCCATACGCCTGTAGTTCTATTTCACCTGCGGTTCTATTGCCCACTCATTCGTTATCATAACGTCCTTCTGCAGTTATTCACAGTCAGCTCCCAACCTGTTATCCTCAATAACTTTCTACCATCAGCCAATTTTCTCACCTCACCACACAAGCTCTGTTTCCAGGTCACCTGGGAATATACTGAACAGCGTATATTTCAGGTTAGGCCACTGTGATCTCATCAATGATGACTTCCCTTTGCTGTAAAAACTGGGTGTTTATTCCCACATTCCCTTTCCTATTTTCTACTAATTATTTACCCAACAAAAACATCATCTTCTTTCTTATGCCACGACTTTAGCTTTATTTAAAGACTTTGGTGAGAAAATCTTGTCAAATAATTTATTTTGGAAATCCAAGGAAACTGTATCAGCCAGGCCTCCTTTATCCACAAGCTTGCTAAGTCCCTCAAAAAACTCATTTTTACAAGACAGGATTTGCCTTTACAAAAGCAGATGCTGAGTCTTCAATATCTCACTCATCATTTCCTCCATTATACTGCCTACCCTCTTGCCGAGACACCAACTTCCTTGTTCTGTGTTTCCCTCACATTTAGGGCATCCCACCTGGAGCCCTTTCGGAGAATCGGCTTTGCATTTGTCGCTTCTAATTCTCAGCACTGAGACGACTTGAGGCAGGAGGTTTTGCCATTCTGCACATCGTACTTCGCTTGCTAGTGCAGAGCGAAGGGCCACCTGGGCTTGGGGAACAGGCAGACAGACCACCTTCCGGGGACTTGCCAAGATGATCTCTGTCAGGCCATGGGACACCAGGACAGTCCTGGACCACCGTGGTTGCCCAGATCCTTACCACAGAATAATGCTGTTGCCAATCCCATTTCCTTACACCACGCCACTGCAGTCCCCAGAGCTCAGCTCCTGTTTGGACTGACTGTGAAGATTTTATGTCCTGCTGCTCCATAAAGAGCTATAAAGACCGTAGCAAATCGAGAAATGACCAGGATTAAAAAGGGTCAGCCACCTGATGACCTCTCCCTCTGTATAAAAACATTCAGAGAAGCAGCTGCGGGGCTGGAAGACTACCTGTAGCGGACCGGGCAACACAAATCCTGCTTGTTCTTTATCAAAGTGAGAAGGAGCATTGGTAACAGCAGTAACAATCTAAACCACCATGAACTCCAGTCCTCAGCTATCCTCGAGCTCTTAATAGAAGGTGAGGGTTTTTTTTTTTCCCCTTCTGTGTCTGATCCCTACTGGCGGTATTTTTCTTTTTCTCACCAACAATTCTTGTTTTCTTCCCCTAACTAGCATTCACAGCACTCACCCACAGGATGGCATCAGCTCAGGTCCCCACTGACAGGGGACTGACAGCAGCTAGTGAAGGAAGTACCACAGCCCTTAACCAAGGGGTCCTACTAAAGAAAATAAAGCAATATTGGAATTATCATGACAGTATCTTGAGACGGACTTGGGAGAGAGATCAAAGCCCTTGAGAGAGGTGGACTCGCGCCCTCCCGACAGAGCTGGATGCTCATGGCAGTGAGTGCCAGGGCTCTGGAGGAGCAGCTGGCAGCGCTTGGGGCTGTGGCACCTCCCGTGACTCACCTGTGTCCAATCCGCACAGGCACAGTCCCAGACTCTGCCCTGTTCCTCGGAGGACTAGGAAGGAGATAGCTCTGGGCCAGGCAAACTGCAGGCCTCACCCAGGCGGCTTAATTCTCACCATTTGCAAAGCACTTCCTGGGCTGTAGTTAATGAATAATTAGAGGGGTGGGGGAAGGCCAAGGCCAAGCTGGGAGAGGTGGATGGAGACGGAAGGGACTGACGGCTCTTCCTGCCTCCTATCCACTAAGCTCACGCCCTCGCTGGCTACATTCCTGCCTGGTTTGTAACCTAAACGCACAGAAGGCAAAACCGGACGCGTGCCTATCACACCTGGCTCGCAGCTCCCCCCTCTCCCTAGCTCGGCTTCTTCACCCCCAGCCCTGCCACCCTGGTGCCCACCGCCCTCCCCAAAGATCTCAACGCTTCCGAGGGCAACAGGCACGCCGGCCAGGAGGCTGCAAGCGGACGCACCTGAAGCCCCTTCGTTTGAAATCAAGCCATAAACACAAAACCTCACACTGGAGCACGGCTGCTCCGCGGGGTTTGTCTCTCTCCAGTCCCAGAAGACACAAGACAGAGTTTTACATCGTGTTCTTCTAGCTCAGGCTGCAGCCAAACGGGGCAAGCCCCGTCCTCCCACACCGTGCCGCTCCCTGCCGCATATCTGACACCTTTTTCATTAGGGCTGACGTGTTTGATGGCACATTCAGCCCAAAAACCATGCGGACACGGTACCGGTGGTAAGAGAGAGTTAGCGGCACCGACGCTGCTGGAAACAGGGGTCTCAGCTGCATTTACGGCACTTGCTGAACAGCACTAGATTGTGTTTAGGGACGCAGTATGTTTCAAATAGTGTATTACCTGGTATGTTTCAAATACCACTTTTGTAAATGCTTGCTTTTAGGGCTTAGCACCTCTGAAATGTTTAAAAAGAAAAAAAAAATCACTTTGAGATCAAGTCCTAGGGCTTCACACCAAGGACTGCGTAAGCAATGACCTTTTTGCAGAACTGGTTATGTGCTGGGCTCCTCTCAAAACACTAGCACAGGTTTCACCAGGCGTGAGGTATAGCACGAGTGCTACAACTGCCTCTGCACCGGGGGAGCAGCAGCTGCGCCCCAGGAGCGCCGCACGTTCTTCCATAAAACAAAGGCATTTTCAAGACATTTTTTATTCAGGAGCAGACACACGCAAGCATGCACAGAGCGGTCCATTCCCTTCAGAGCAGCCTCTCCCTTCTTCAAGCGCTCCGTTCCCAGGGCTGACGGGAGGCCAGCTGCGGCCGGGGCACGGCCAGCCGGCGGCGGGGCAGGGCAGGCCGGCGGGTCTCAGGTGGCCGCCACCCCGCCGGTCCCGGCCCCATGCGGCGGCAGCGTCATGGGCGGCAGGAACATGGCCTTCAGCTTGCCCGACATGCTGGCGATCTCCGGGTCCTGCGACTCGTACGACTTGATCAGCCGGGCGAACTTCAGGACCCCTGCAAGACACGGCGGCTGGGAAAGGCGGAGCCCGCCCGCCCCCTCGGCGGGCCCGCAGCTCCCCGCCCGGCGTCGGGGGGAGGCGGAAGGGGACACAACCCACCTTCGCCGTCGTTGCTGAAGCCGTAGGCTTTGATCACGTCCTGCTGGATCTGGGTGGCCACGGGCAGGAGGAACTGCAGCATCTTGCCCATGTCGTTGCAGGCGTTGTCCCGCGCCTCCTCCATGCGCTGCGCGTTCTCCGGCGCCCCGAACGCCTTGATCACCTCCGCCAGCACCGCTGCCGGGAAACGGGCACACAGCTACCAGCCAGCCCGCCCCGACGGGCCGCCGTTAAGCCGGCCCCAACACTCACCCTTCGCCTGCTCCGCGCTCAGCGACACAGCCCCCGGCGCTTGAGCGGAGGCGGCCATCGCGCCCGCCGGGGCGGCCGCGCTCCCACCCGCCTCACAACCCCCTGCCGAAGACACGCATGCGCGTCTCCTCCTTTTCCTGCCATTACACCGGTGGGTGAGGCTTCCCGCTCGGCGGGAAACCTACTGGACAAATACTAAAAGAGCTGAAATCACTGCCGGTTTTGCGCCCCAGCGACGGGCCCCCCCCGGGCCGATTCGCCCCTAGGTGAGGGCGAGGAAACCCCGCATGCGTCCAGACGCCTCCAGCTGCTTTCCACCCGAGCTGCCCCCACATTCCCCGCCCGATACCGCCGCCCGGCTCCGCTCCGCCCCGGGCAGCGGCGGCAAAGCCCGGCCCTGCCGCGCCGGTCGGGCTGTATGCAAATCAGCCGCTTCCCATTGGTGCGCGGCGACCACGCCCCTCCCCGCCCCGCCGAAGGGGCGGAGCTCGCCGTTGTCGCCACCGCCCCCGCCGGCAGCTGCCCCCCGACCGGGGCCCTGCGCGCCTCCCGCCGGCTTTCCCGGGGTAGTGCCCGCCGGCGGGGCACCGGTAGGCCTCTCTCCCCACCGGCAGCGCGCCGGCGGGCCTCTCTCCCTTCCCCCCCCGCCGCCGGCGGGGCCTGGTTCACCGGTTCCTCCGCGGCGTTTCCTGCGGCCCCGCCCGCTCCCAGCGGCCCCGCGGCGGGCTCCGGTTCCCCGGCCCCGGTTTTCACCCCCGCGGCCCCGCACAACCGGGTCCCCTCCTGGCCCCTCCGCGGTAAAAAAAATGAATGAAGACAATGGAGTCTGTTTCTGGAAGGGTTTTTTTTGTTTGTTTGGTTTTGGTGGGTTTTTTTTTTTTTCCTTTTTTAAGAGCTTCATATATATATTTATATATATAAATTATTAGAATGTGTGTTGGGGCTTGGGAGTGCGTGGGGAAAACTTCGTTTTGGGTGTTTTTCCATAGCTGGGTTGTCAGTTTGGTTTTCTTTTCCTTTTAATGGTTAAGTAAATATATATATATATATATATGGGGACCAATCGAGAGAGATACAACTGTGAAATCAGACACGCACGCTGGGGAGGGATTGGGGGGGACGGGGGGACGAGGGCGAGGGAGTCACAAGTTGCTACATAAAACTGCCACGTCTAATAGGATGTGCATGAGTTAAAAGTACATCAATTTGGAATGGGTGAGGGGAAAAGGGCAGCCGCCATCTTAAAGATTTCAGTCCCAGGACGCTCGGCCACGTCGTCATCGTCGTCCTCTCCCCGCCGGGCTCAAAGGAGCCGTGGTGGTGGCGGTGGTGACACGGCGGGCTGGAAAACAAGTCTCCCGGTGCTTTGCACCTGGTGGCCGTGCCCCTTTCCCCGCCAGCCCTGGGAAAGCACGGCCACCACCTTGCAAACGAGTCCTTTTGCGGTGCTTTGCACCCCATCCCCCCCGATGGCTGGGACCGGTCCCCTCCAGGCAGGCAGGAGCTTCTGAAGGGGTCCCGTCATGCTTTGTTGGCACCTGGAGGGATGTCGGAGAACGGGAAGCCGCTCTGGCTAATCTGAAAAAAAAAAAAGTTCCGCGTTGCTTTCCTTGTATCGCTAAGCAGTTATCTTACACCTAGGAAGGGGCGGTGGGGTGGGAGGAGGCATCTTGAAAAAAGGCGCTGTGGGGTTTTGAGCTACTTCTTGGCCGCGGCTCCTCCTCGCAGAAGCAGAAAAGGCAGCAGCATCGCGTACGTGGAGTCCTGCGATGCGATGCTCTTCGGATTTAATGCAACCGTTGCCCCCAAACAAAAGATGGAGCTGCTGCCACCCTGCATTCACGTCAGTCTTTTGTCTTTTTGAGCTCGGTGCGATGCCGATTCGGTTTTTCTCAGAGCTCTGCTGAAATCACGTACCGATCGTTTTTCGTGTCCGTTAGTGGCGTTTCAGTCCCCCCCCCCATTTTCTCTCCTCCACCTTCTGCTCCCAGGATGCCATCCTGTACTTCTCGTCCCGTCGTCTTCTCTTGCACTCTACTGCATGGTGGGATCAGGATGTGTCACTCCGCAGCTTCCCCTCCCCCAGGATTTGGTTGACTGATTGCTCCTCTTGAGAGAAAGACATGATGATGTCACATTGACAGTAGAAGTCCATTTAAAGGGGTTTGTCACTTTCTTTCTTCAGGTGGCTAGGGTAAAGAAGAGGAACAAGGCGATTGTGAGAGAGAAAAAAGCAATTTCGTACCTCCCGCTGCCTTTTGTTAGTCTAGACCCAGACAACACACTGCTGGCTTGGAAAGATTTGCAAATCCTTGAAGCAGGAGATGCTACCGAGAAGGTACCACATTGCACTCCTCTCCTTCCCAACGTGCTTCCCCATGCACTTGTGAAAGCCTCATCTTGGCAAAAGCATTCAACCCTTGCGTTGTTTGGTATTTTGGCAAGGGTATATTAGTCATAACTGTATTAGCATGGGTGAAACACGCAAGTTTACCCGGCCCAGAGGAGAGGAGCTGGGACCCCACATGAGATCAGCCACCGAACAACCGCTTGCCAAGAGCGACCATCCTGGTGGCCAACCCACAGTTGTGCCCCAGTGGCGAAGCATCTCTGCTCCCAAGTGCAGGCTCCGTCCGAGTCACCCACGCCAGGGGCAACGCTTCCCTGTCCCCACTGCCTCCGCCATCCCCAGGGCTGGGCCTGGAGCTGTACTTTGTGAGGAAGCCATGGTCTGGGGGAGAGGAGGTCTTACGCACCTGTAGTAATCCTCCTGCGTCGGGAGGGGCACGCCGTGCAGAGGGTGGTGGGCGTGAAGCCACTGCTGCTGCTCCAGGGCCAGGCGCTGCAGCTCAGCCGACTGGGCGTGCATGGCCTGGAGCTGATGTGCTGCTGACATGGGTGCAGAGAGGGAGCCCGGCAGGTCCCTGTAGGGTGCAGCTGCAGCCAAAGACAAAACAGAGTAGAAACAAGTTAACGCAACAGCTCCGTCCTCACCCATGGCCCCACAGCTTGGCCAAGACTCTACTGTGCTCGTCCACTGACAGCGTAGGCCTGTCCTACGCCATGCCAGAGCTCTGTTTCATAGACCTCAGTTTGGTCCCGGGACCCTTCACGGCCACCCTGCCCCTTGGGGCTCTGCCAATGCTTTTCAGAGGAGACCGGCAGTCCCTGTGAGCATCCTTACCAAAAAGCTGGTGGCGCAGCACTTCGTTCTCATGTAGAGGGTGAGGCAGGAGAGGGTTGGGGATGGTTCCAGCTGGGTACGGTATCCGGGTGAGGTGTGATCCCGAGGCGAGTGGGTCAATAAGAGGGTGAACAGAGGCTGAGGCTGGGAAGAAAAGAT
The DNA here is from genome assembly GCF_963924245.1 of Chroicocephalus ridibundus. NCBI lineage: Eukaryota > Metazoa > Chordata > Aves > Charadriiformes > Laridae > Chroicocephalus > Chroicocephalus ridibundus. The sequence continues at coordinate 133,379,090 of NC_086284.1, read as the reverse complement.
ACCACAAGACAATTGTCCCACGCTTTGTAAGAGGTAACACGGAGAAGGGTGCAAGGCACAACACGAGAGACATGGAGAGGGTCGGCATGTGTTAGGGATGGGATGATTTCAAGGCTAGACAATGGAGCACCACGTCCTTCTGAGCATTACTCTTATTGCCTGTGTCGAATTTCACATGGCCCAGCCTGGCAATAGCTCTGTCCCTACACTCCCCAGGGAGAAGTAGTACTGCTCCTTAAAGTTGATTCTGCAAGGAGCTGCTCTGTACCCAGCGTTGTGCCTCTCTGCCACCCTGGCTGTCGCTCACGTGCATACTCATATTGGGTGCTTCCATTTCCAGGTCTCATGCAGCACAGGCGCTCAGTGCCAGGCACTCAAGTTTGCAAGTACTATCCAAGGCTGAAATGCAAGGTACTGCATCTACAAAAACTGCTTTTTACAGTGTTTTGGACTCACTGCCAGAGGTGCCCAGCTACGGACCGTGGGGGAATGGACATTCATTTGTACCTGATGCCACCTTTGAGTAGTTGTGGCTGCTTAGAGTGAGTGACTGTGACTCTGCCACCAGATCCCACTGACCGCTCACAGGACCTGAGCAGGCACAGCACTTTCTCCTACCATATTGTAGTTTGGGCTTTGCTTCCCCAAGAGTTTCATCCCTAAACATCTTTTTACTTTACTTTCTGGTAGGATGTGGAAATGGAAGGGACCACCAGCTCCTTACAATTAGCCAATCTTCTCTCCCATCCCATCCCATCCCATCCCATCCCATCCCACCACCTGCAGCAAGGAGCAAACTAGAGAACCAACATTTCATTAGTCCTAAGGATATGGTCACAAGTGTTGTTAGCAGGGCTCCCACTCCTTCTGCAGACCACAGTGTGAGGGATACAGTCCACAGTCACCCTGGTAGCTAGTAGGATCCCAGCACTTGTATCGTGTCCCCAGAGATCCAGAACTAAAGACATGGTGCAGATAACTCTGCTCGCCACTAAGCAGCAAACTCACAGACACCCCAATGCTTGCAACAGAGGTCGGTGTCTTTGGTGGGATGGGAGTGAGATCAAGGCTGAATGACCATGATGTTGACCACTTCTGGCTGAAGAGGTGGATCTGGGGCCTCAAAGTCTAGTCTCGGCAGCTTCTGGGCTTCCCCAGGGCCGGAGGGAGGGAGCGTAAGGAGGGAGCACAAGGAGGGCGAGCAGGGCTTTGTGCAGGGCACCGCCACCGTGGTATCCTTACCTGCATGTATGGCATCCTGCTGGTGGAGATGGAGGTGGGAGTGGATGTGGGAATGCTGATGATGATGAGGGGTCACATTGAGCATCTGCAGCCGGGCCAGAGGGTCGTTGCTGAGAGCAGCCACCCGCTCGGCATGCTGGCGCTCAGCCGCCAAGCGCTCGGCGTAGGACATGTCGGGACGAAGGGTCGGGCCGGCTGCCAGCGCCAGCCTCTCCCGCTCCAAGTGGCCCAGCCCTGGGTGGAAAGGAAAAGCAGGATGAAGGCCGGGGGCCGTCTGCAGACTCAGCCCGCCATGGCGTGGGAACGGATCCATGGCAGCAGCCGGCACGGCGTGGAGCTGCTCCAACTCGGCTGGCTTGACTTCAAAGCCGGGCTTGAGACGTTCACGCAGGTCCCGATCCCTCAGGTCTCGTTCACGGGCTTCCCGCTCCCTCAGCTCACGCTCCCGTGTCGCTGGATCGCTGCTGTAGATGGCCGGCACGTTGTACCCCAGCAAGCCTGGGTCAACAGCACCCAGCGGCACGTAGAAAGGGTGGTTGCGGTTGCTGGGGGACATGACGTGGGGCCGTGCGTATTCGCTGAGGGTGCGCAGAGCCGGGGTGTCAGGGCCCAGGTACGGGGGAACAGTCGCTACAGCACTGCCCTGCTCAAAGGAGGGGCGGTGGGGAACCGGCCCCAGGGACGAGCACTCAACCGGCCGGCCCTCCTGGGCCATCTTCTGCAAGAGAGCAGAGAAACCAGTGTCAGGGTACCAGCAGGGAGCAGCCGAGGAGGTCCTCGAGCACCTGCCCCGGCTGTGCTGCGGCAGTGGAACCCCCAGACCTACCACGCTCCTCTCCAGCTCCCGCTCCTTCTCCCGCTCCCGTTCCTTCTCCCGCTCACGCTCCCGTTCCCGCTCCTTCTCTTCCCGCGCCTTCTGCTCAGCCTCTCGCCGCACTTTCTCCACCAAGTCTGCCCTCTTCTTGGCTAGCTTGGAGCCGTCGAGGGGCACGAAGTACAGGTCTGTGCGGGAGCAGGAGTTGAAGCCACGGTCCAGGTGTTTGTTGAATCTGGGGGGCGAGAAGCAAAGCTTGTCAGCGCAGAAGGGGATGGAGGGCAGGGATGGGGACCGGGATGAGGACAGGAATGGGGACAGGGGCAGGCAAAGCCAAGCCCAACACTGCAGGAAAGGCAAGACCATCATCGAAAAGCTAAAAGGATGCACCTACAGACCGCACTTGGGGTGACCTCCCCTTCCCCGCCCCTCACCTGGCTGACTGGCTGGCATGGCTGGGCACGTCCACCACCTTGGGGGGCGGCGAGGGGCTGCGAGCTGGGGGCACGGGGCTCTCGGGGGGCTCGTACTCCTCCGACGGCTCCTGCTTGATCTGCGCGGCGCTGAGGGGGAGCGGGGGCGGCGGGGGGGCCGGGGCGGCCATGGTCCCCGGCAGGGGTGGTGGGGCAGAGGGGGCGGGCGAGGGGGCTTTGTAGCCCCCTGCCACGGGGGAAGAAGCCACCCGGTAGCCGGGAGGGGTGGCTGCCCGGAAAGGGGCAGCCGAGGATGCAGGGGGCGAGCCTGGCTTGTAGGGGGCTGGGGGCTGGAAAGTGGGGACGGGGGAGGCCGCCCGCTTCCCATAAGGGGCCACGGCCGACGGGGGCACCGGGGGCGAGACCGTCTTGTAGGGGGCCGCGGAAGGGGAGGCCATGGTGGCGATGACGGTGGAGAGGGTGGTGGCAGCGGAGGTGACGGGAGGGCCGGCCCCATGGGCAGGGGAAGGGGGCGGCGGCGGGGGGAAGGTGTAGGTGGCAGGACTCTGCCCCGGGGGGTGAGCACACATGCCGGCGTAGCTTCCCTGGGAAGAGGCGGCAGAGGAGGAAGAGGAGGAGGAAGAAGAGGAGGAAGAGGAGGAGGAGGAAGAGGAGGAAGAGGGGGCTGCGGCGGCAGCCGCCGAGGGGGCCTGGCTGTAGGCGGCCTGGCTGTGGGGGGGGTAGAGGCGCAGCCCGTAGGTGGCATGGGAGGGGTGATGGCTGTTGGACTCCAGGCCGTGGGGGTAACCCCCGGGGGGCTGGGGGGGAGCCGCGGCTGCCGGCGAGACCCCCCCGCCGCTGCCGTGGCCGTGGTGGTGCTGCTGGGGCGGCTGCTGGTGATGGGGGGGCGGCTGGCCGGGGAATGGCGGGGCGGCAGGGTGGGAAGCGGCGTTGCCCAGGGGGCGGCTGTAGGGGGGGGGTCCCTGGCTCCAGACGGGCTGTGAGGGGAGGGAGGGCTGGGTGTACTTGGGGGGCTGGCTGGAGACGGAGAGGCCGCTGGGGGGGGGGAAGGAATGGCCGTAGGAGGCGCTGTAGCTGGGCAGGGGCTGGGCCGGGGGGTACTGGGCCGAGGAGCTGGAGGGGGGCAGCGGCGGCGGGGCGTAGGGGTAGCGAGAGGGGGCCAGGGCAGGCGCCTTGTCCTGCCCCATGCCGTGTGGGGAGGGAAGATGGCCGCTCAGGGCCTGCCCCACCATCCCCGGCGAGCTGGAGGCGGCCACCGCGTTGTTGAGGGGGCGCAGGGCCGGGGGGGGAGGCAAATTGGCAGAGACGTGAGGGAAGGAAGGGGCCGAAGCCGGGGGGGCGGCTGGAGGGTTGGCGGGGGGTGTCTTTTGAGGGGGGAGCCCCCCGGCCACCGACGCCAGCGAGATGGGGGTGGTGGGTGGCGGATTGTGCTTGGCGCCGAGGGTCTGCTCGCGACCCCCCGGTGTGGGGAGACCCCCAACTCCACCAGCAATTTTGGCCCCAACCTGGACCACGTTGGCCGTAGGGTAAAGAGGAGCGTGGCTGGAGGAGGAGGAGGAGGACGACGAGGAGGAAGAGGAGGAGGAAGGGGGAGCAGAAGGGGCAGCAACAGCAGAGGCGGAGGAGGAAGAGGAGGAGGAGGCGGCGGGTGTCTGCGGGGCTTGAGCCTGGAAAATGCGGGACGCCTGGCCGTCCAGCTGGGAGTGGTAGCTCCCTGACGGGGGTCCCTGGGGGTGCACCTCGCCCGGGAGCCCAAAGCTGGGCTCGGGTGGACGGGCCAGGCTGTCGGGTGGGGGAGCTACCGGCGGGCTCTGGGGAAAGAGCGGAGGGTGGTGGTAGGAGTGAGACGGCCCCTGGGACAGCACGGAGGAGGAGTCGGAGTCATTCTCCACGCTGCCAGGGCTGTAGACGCTGGGTGAGGTGCTCCTGTTATCCTGGTCAATGTCTCGTGGGTCACTGCTCATCTCATCGTTGAAGCTGTGGCCATCAAGGCTGTCAACATCGGACGGGGATGGAGGACAGGGCAACTCCTGAAGTAGGAAGGAGGGGGAAGGCATTATGAGCCTCCCAGACCATGCACGACACATCTCAAGTTCCCAGAGAACTTGCTTTCTGACCTTTCTCTGCCAGACCCAACACTAGAAAACCCCAAAGAGAGAAGGAGATACCATCTGGCAAGGTATAAATAACACCGGTCCTCCTGCCTCCCCTCCAGTGCTCTCAGGTCCTTCATGAGCATCCCACGCTCGGGAAGGAGGTAATGATGGGCCTCCCTTGTGTATGAAAGCACCGAGGGAGGGCAGGGAACTGTTACAGGTGAGGTTTAGAGTGAATAGAGACAAAAGGTCCTAGCACCACCACCACCGGTGATGGGCTGTTGGCCAGGGTATGATACCACCAGGTGGCACAGAGCAGCACCCACCACAGTGCGCCCAGCCCAGCCACAGTCGCTTTTCTTGTCCCTTGGGCGAGGAGACCCACTCCCACCCCGGCCCCCTCTCACTGCCTCACTCCTTGCCTCCCGGAGCCCTCCCTGTGCTTCCCAATCCCTCCCTCCTCCCCACCACCTCTCGCCTCAGGCAACAAAGCTTCGGCGACTGAACAGTTAGCATGGACCGCGGGGCTTACAAGAGAGGCTAAACTGAAAAAAGATCACTGTTGAGCTAAACAGAGTGTCCGCGTGGAGAAATTACATAGGTGTAACCACAGTGGTTTAATTACGACAACCTCATTAACGTGAGCAAATACCCCCGTGTTTGCAGGCCTTTAAGGCCAGTTCCCTGAACAGGCTAATGGGGAACTGAGAAGAGCAAGAGCTGAGTCTTCCTCCAACCATCTGACCACTGATCCAGCCCAGTGCTGCCGGCATTTCAGAAAAGCCCTGCCACAACTATGCAGAGCGTGTGCGTGAGCAGGTTTTGCACAGCCATCACCCAGACCCCACCACGACTTAAGCACCTCCGTTTCACACTGCTCTGGGGGAGCAAAAGAAGCTGAGTCTAACCCGACCTGTGGCCGTGTGCGGAGCCAGGCTCCTGCCACTGAGCCGGGAAAAGCAGAGCATGTGCCCAGCTCCGAGAGTGTGGCAGCTCCCCCCAGACAAGGCAAAAGAGACGGAGAGCCTCCGTTTGGCTCAGTCGTCACTCCTGGTGGCATTTTTATAGCCAGGCAGATGCCATTTAGGTTGGAAGAGCTGCAGTGTGGAACTCAAGGTGCCAGGGCTCCCGAGCAGTGGGAACCTCAAGCCGGGCAGGTGTGAGCGGCACAGGTAGGGAACAGGAGATTCCTTTGACCGGGACCCAGGACATGCCAGCGATCACAGCAGGGACAACTCACCTCAGTTTTTGTTTTTTTGGGAGCGTTGGTGTCCTCCCCTTCACTCTCCGAGATTTCTTCTGTTCGGCTCTGCTTGCTGCCCTTGGGGGTGCAGGATTCCTCCACCCGGCCTTTCTGCAAGGCAAAGAAGGAGAAGAGGGAGGTGGGAGGGTCACAGGAAAACTTCCCACCCTGCCAGATCTTCAGAGACTGCAGCAGGGGAGACACTGTCACCATGGCGCATGTGTTGAAGAGTTTAGCAGTGCAACACTGAGCCAGAATATGGCAAAAATTAGCATAAAACAGGGCTGGTCAGACTGAAGACCGGTGTTTGGGAGATGGTGGGAAGTGCAAGATGCTGAGGATGAGAGGTATGAGGGATCCCATCCATTCCAGAGCTAGCCTGGCATGGGTTCCTCGGTGGATCCCTTCTGGTATATGTCCCTGGATCCCCATATAGATCCTACCCGGAGTGGGCAGTCCTCAGGCACCCCACACTCACGTATGAGCTTATACTACCTTTGTCGCTTGTCGGGATTTCTCAGCCTTGCCATCGCTGCTGGAGGTGCTGACGCCCCCGGGGGAAGCTCGACCCCGTGACCTGAGCTCCTCTCGGGGCCCTGGAGTCTCTTTCTTCCGTCCACTCCTCATCGACATCTAAGAGAGGGATCACCGGATCAGTCCTGCTTTGCATCTCCCCGCACTCCTGCCCCGTCCCCCAGTCCCTCAAAGCGCCTGAACCCCTGGCACTCCGCTAAGCCAAACTCCTGTCCCTGAGCTTTGCCGTGAACCTCAGCCCCATCCCACAGCTCCAGCTTGGCTCCAGTGTCCCACCCCACCTCTCCCATCTCACGTACTGAGTCTTTGTTCTGTCGTGTCTTCATTCTTTTGGGTGTGGGACCCCCATTCTCCTTGGCCCGGCTTGATGAAAACATAAATTTTTATCGCTCCGCACCCCCCTTGGGCTCTTCCCGGGGAGGTGGAGACGGGCTTCTGCTTCAGCACTTCTGCTGAAAGGGGGGCTTATACCAGCAACGCAACAAGATCCCGGTGAATCCTGAAAGGCAGACAAGAAGATGAGAGGGGAGAAAGAGCGAGCAGACTGCAGGACACCCTTTTGTGGTCTGCTACAGAAATATGACAAAATTATTAACGTTCCCTTTATTATTATTTACAGATGCAAGGATCTTTACCAAAAAGGCAATACACTTCCCCAGCCGAAAGGGAAAAGATTTGGCCACTGTCACATCTGATTTCCAATTCCTAGCAGTGATACCCACACGATGCGAGGCAGGCAGCCCTCCAATTTTTTGGAGGAAGCAGGGAGGAATGGTTATCAGTATGTTGATTGCCCTCTGAAATCATTTTAGTATTTCCATTTCCTTGTTTATTTGATCTTTAGAGACAGACGGGGGGTGGTGGGGGGGGGGAAATAACGGGAAAGTGTTTTAAAATGTTCCTAACTACAACTTCTCTGACTTCGTAAGTTCCTCCTTGCGCTTGTTGTCAGTGCAGTATGTCACACCACCCTTAACTGGCCACGTGCTGTCATTAGCCAGCTCTGCACAACGAGCCCCCCGTGGCCTTCGCTGAAGGGGTGTTATACAGCCCTGCCCTCCCCAGAGCACGCGCACGTACATACATGCACCAGCACCTGGCGCAGAAAATGTGACAAATCTTGCTTAGGCTGTTCGGTGCCCAAGGTACGCAAACAGGTTGCGAGAAAAGGCATTTAGCTTTGATTTTTGCACGACGCAAACAGAATCAACTCTGTTTGGACTGGAGTGCCTGCCTAGGTCTCCTTCTCCATACACTGGACTGCTTCTCTGTACCACCTAAGAGTCATGCCCAGAGACGCAGAGTACGTCCTTCCACTTTGCAGCAGCGGGAAGATTTCTCAGCTCCCTCTGAATAAATGTACAGCTTTGCGCGATGTCCAAAAGCACCGTAGATACTTAACGCCCTGTTATGCCCCACAGTTCCTAGAGTTTGGAGTATGAAAGCACTGTGATTGTGTTAGCCTGGGATCTGGACTGAAGTGATTCAGGGATGCTGCTCCTGGAGCTAGTTTGCTTGTCTCCATCCAGCTCAAGATGTTTTACACTGCACTGTACTACGCAGGTGGAACCAAAAAGAGACACTCCTTCCCCAGCCTGTCATTCGAGCTCCTATACTCGGCCTCTGGAACGGACAATCTGCAAGACAAGGAAATGTGTCCTGTGGATGATCCATCAGGAGAAAAGAACCACATCTCCTGGGTTATATTATCGGATCTGGAAGCGTGGGGAAGTTTTTTGAGTAAGTATAAGAAGACTTGAGATTTGGGACTCCTAAGGGCCATCCCAGACCTGGGAAGATAAGCCAGTGCAGGAGCAGTCTGGATGCACTTTCATTTCTCTGAGAAGGCAGCTGAAACCAGGGATCAGAGCAAAGGCACCAGACAGGAGAACTCCTGGACCTCCAGCCCTGCTGCTGGAATGTGAGGCCCTGGAGTCGCTGCTCTCCACAGCCTCCATCTCCCTACCTGTGAAAAGGGAGAAATGACACTGGCCCATCTTGTGAGGGTCCACATCTTCCCTGACCAGTGTTTAGAGAAACCCATCTGGAAAATACTTGGGATGAGCAGGGGATTGTTTGTTTTAATTTCATTAATATTTTATTTGACCCTCATCACGAAAGCCACGGGGGACTCATCCAGCATTAACTCCCACACACAACAATTCATTAACTGAGACCTCTTCTTTAATAGAAAAATAGCTCGTGACAGTTTATAACTGACCTAATGGAGGCAGAGCACTCTCCTAATCCCCACCAGTTGACGTGTTTTACAGGCTTACATTTCTGCCATACTTCGGCCTTCGGTTGCTAATTCAGCCAGTTACACCGAGGAGGCTATTCTAGATAAGCATCTAGAATTAACATTTCTTACACGGAACAAACGTGGTACGTAAGGCGATCCTAATTTAACTCAACTTCAGCAACACACACCACGTCGGCAACCTTCAAGTACCAGCTCAGCCCTGAACGCACAGAAGCAGCAGCAGCCCATTGCCAACGCGTCTCTGCTCTTTGCATTCAACGGGGGCGCCACCCACACCTCCCACACCAAAGAACCGAACATCACAGCGCGGTGCACAGGCCTCACTTCAGCTTTCCAGTAACCCTGCAATGACAATTATGGTCTTCTTTCCAGAGAAGTCAGTCAGAGAAATAATAATGCAGCCAACCACAGAGTGAAACTTCCCTTTTTAAAAGAAATACCAACTCGGTACTTATGTCAACCGCTGAACATGCAGCACCAAACAAAGCCATGAACAAATCGGTATGTTTCAGTAGACGTAATTAACCATAGGGCAGAAGCTTCTACCGCTTAAGAGAGCGAAGACTTTTCTAAAATATAAAGCTACCGCTTAAGAGGGTGAAGACTTTTTTAAAATATAAAGCAGAACCGACGCACGCATTATCAGGCTCAGTACAGCAACTGTTAGGTCGGAGACCAGACGACAGGATCACAACACCGCCTTCCACGTTTATCATTTATGAAATAAAAGCTTGCAATGCGAGCCTTAACAATTAACAAAGTTACACCTAGCTCTTCCTGTCACCGAAGATCCCTGTAAATGTCTCTGAAGAGTTATTAGGGCTCTGTGGTTTTGGAAAGGAAATAAGATACTTGGCAGGGCTGCTGTCGAAGGGATAACCTTTTCCTGGCCCTGTGAAGCCCTTTGCAGGTTTGACTGAGTTATGAGGCATCGCGAATTGCTATTTTCTGTTTGCGTTTCGTACAACCCAGCTTGGTTTGGCTTCCTGCCCAAACCCCTCCATATTCTCGTGTAAGCCCTGGTGCAGTCTCCTGCGAGCAACGCGCGCTCAACAGGCATCCCCACACGGGATCCAAAATGGATCCCGCTCCTCCTCCTCCTCCTCCCCAGCTTCAAGAAATTCTCCTTGCCAAAGGTGGACTGTCCTGCACAGGCAGCCAGGAGATCACGGGCTCCAGTTCCTCTTCTGTTGAAGGAGGCAGCTAATCTCTCTCCTTTTCAGGCTGTAGTGTGGAGCAACTCTTCACGGGTAACAAAACAGGAATCAAGTCCATCTCAAATGAGATGCACCCAAGTTTTACCTACTTCAGTATGCACCCTTGGCCTCTCTTAGAAAAATCGGGTGAAGGATAGCATTTACACGTTAGACTGAGGGCCTGAGAAAATACACTTTCCTAGATGGCAGCAGAAGCAGAGGACACGGGAACAGGACCAAGTTGTCTGGGATGGTGTTTGGGTGGTTGGCCAGGGCTGCAAATGACAAATGAGTCATGTGCCCCGAAGGCTTGCACATGCCCGGGCTGCACACACAGGTACACCCACCACATGTTCCAACGGCAGGCAGGCAATTTCCAGTGGCACAGGGAAGTCCGGGAGGTGCCTCCAAATCCTCGGAGGGCTGAAAGGTTTTACTGCGGTGGCTGGTGCTCAACGGCCGAGCAAGCTCCAGGATGGGCAGCCCAAATCTGTAATTCCAGTGTGCCTGAGAAGGTTAAAAGCCAGCTAAGGTCCAGCTAGCCCTCCCTGGGGCCACTGACAGAAGAAGGAAGAGCTGAAGGCTCCTAGCATCCTTGCCACTTAAGAAAAAAAGCTACCACCACCATTATTTCAGCAGTGTTTCTTTAGCTATCAGACATTTAAGGCCTCCTCTCTTGGGGAAATAAAAAACCCAAAACATCTACTTGTTTTTATTATCCACTACTCCTGATCTTCTCCAACTGTAGCATCCCAATAATCTCAGGTGGATTCAGACCTGGTCCAAGCAGGAGCGGAGGTGCAGCAGGCAGAACATGACTACGGTACGTGACAGAGGAGTGCCCCCTGAGCTACCCAGTGATGATTTGGGGATGGAGGGGAACAGCAGCGATGTAGCCTCCTCTCCTGGTAGACCTAGTTGGAGGCACTGAGTGCAAAGATGTCAAGGTGCATGGCTGGATCATTCAGTCTCAAAGAAGAAATGAATTAAAAACACTGCCACCCATCCGGACCACACATGCTGCAAGAAGGGACAATTTGACACCATTGGTACTTTTAAATAAAACAGGACAGTGCCTGTTCTCTGGTCCTGGGGGTGGTCAGTGTTACGCAGCTTGCACCTGGATGGCAACATTCTCCTACCCTTCAAAAGGGGAGGGAAACATCTAACCTGGCCACTGGCCATCAGCACGGTCCAACGCTAACTCCCAAACCATGCTCAGGCACCATCTGGGAGAGCCGTTGTTGGCACAGACCAAAGCCTGTACAAAGGGAGGCCATGGTAATGGACAGCCAGCGCTGCGCACCAGAGTTGTTACCATAGACATAGCCAGCCTTATCTTCCACTAGATGCCGGTCCGTGGAAAATAATTTTGGAGTGAGGAGTCGGTTCCTCCATTGGTGTAAGTACAGATGTTCTGAAGTTCAAACCTCTCGTTTTCTTCAGTTGCGAGTTGCTGAAAGTACGCAGTGACTATTCCTTAAGTCATTTTCTGAAGTGTAGGAACTACATCCAAAGTCCTACATGAAATCAAAGGCATTTGGCTTGCAAAGGCAGGGATTTAGAAGTCAGAAGATGTGAGAATCAAACTGAGTCTGTTTCTCTGCAATTCATTAGCTCTGTGTTCCCATCCTGGTTTTTCTCTTCCCCCTTCTGCAAAGGGATGGGTTTAGCACTGGAGGGAGGAACCAGGGTAGCAAAGCGAACACAGCTGCTTTCTAACACATTGCAGATGCTGGAAAGTGTCCTGAAAGTAAGATGGGAGGATAATCAGTGGATCCCCCTTGACAGGTAAAGATGACGCAGGAGGGAATGCCCACTGGAGCAGCATAGCCAGTGGACTCGCACCGTGAGTGGGAAGTCAGAAGTTGGCATATTTATACATACTGCCCAGTGAATGACGGTCCCAGGCAATACATTTTTAATTCCTGTCTCCATTTCCCTCATTTATAAAATGAAAGAAAAATTCCCAGAAATTTAATCTGGGTTAACAACCGTGTAGTATCTTGAAAACACAAAGTTTCATGCAGAATACTGGAAACAGACAACCTGAAGTACATTTCCCAATGGCTAAGTACCCGACTTCATGTTTGAACCCTGGTGTCTTTCTACAGGGCACGGGGGAGACGGGGAGGGAAGGAAGGGGAAGGGTGATGCGTTCAGCATTAGATAGCAATAAGTGAATAGATCAGGGTTCAGGTTGCATGTCACAGTCTTATTGTCAGCCTTTTGATTGAGCATGACATTACCGTAAAAGGGAAAAATGATTGTGTGAGCAAAGGGATGCCAAAATGGTTGAATACCAAGATGGCGGTGAGCAAACACTTGCAGCTAATATTATCTTGGGCACAACTATTCCCATGACTTGCTTTTTTTTTTTTTTTTTTTTTTTTTTTTTACACAGTAAACTTTGTGAAGAAGAAATATATTTATGCGACACCAAATGAAAGGTAATTTTAAGACACGGGCATTCTTCTGTCTCCTACAAAACAATTACAACAGTGGGTAGATGCAGGGGCTGTGAACTCAGGCTGGAAGGTGGATTAATCTAGGAATAAGACTGCAGACCTGGTCAAATAATCATACTCCAGTTAAAACTCTTGCCTACCCAGTGGATGACGCTTAAGTGCATCCCTCCCACAATACTAACGTGAAGCTGAAGGATCCCAGGGGACCGAAATCTTCACGAGCCCAGGCTGAAGGCAGCGAGCATTAGCTAAAGCTTCCTTCACCTGCTCACTCTGCTCCCTCGGGCCACTCCTGCACCACCGCAGACACGCACCCCGTGATCGGAGCTCACACCTCCCTGTCACTCGCAGCCCCGCAACGCTGCATGTGTGACAGGAGCATCCAACCACCAGCAGCTGTCAGACACGGCCAGGAAGGGCTGAGACCTGCCCTGCTGAGGAGGCTTGGCAGCACGGCGTTACGTGGCAAACTTAGACAGAAATACCATGAAACGACCATCTGTAACTGAAGTGGAAACTGCTGTTACTGCTCAAAAATAAAAATACAGTAACCAAAATTCAGTATAAAACCAGTGAGAGTTGCCAATTTTTGTAATTTTCTATGAGTAAATTGATTTTATATTGGCAACATACTGGAATCTCACTGGATTCTTCTACGTTCAAAATATTGCATAAAATGAATCACTATGCAATGTTTACATACGCTTTCAGAAACTTCATTCTGTACTGAAGGGCGAATTACGCACACTTTAATAGACAGGCTGAATGAACCCTCTTGAATTACATCTACCCATGTATGTAAGAGAAGACGAGATTCAAGACCACCTGAGGAACCTGAACATACGCAAGTCCATGAAACCCAATGAATGAGATGCACCCCAGAGTCCTGAGGGATAGGCTGATGTAGTTGCCAAACTACTCTCCATCACATTTGAAAAGTCATGGCAGTCACATGAAGTCCCCAGTGACTAGAGAAAAAGAGAGTATTGCACCCATTTTCAAAAAGGGTAATATGGAGGACCCTGGGAACAACAAACCAGTCAGCCTCACCTCAGTGCCTGGTAAGATCATGGAGCAGATCCTCCTGGAAGTTAAGTCAAAGCATATGGAAGACAGGGTGATGATTAGCAACAGCAAACCAAAGGCAAATCGTGCCTGACTAAGCTAGTGGCCTTCTACGATGGAGTGACTACATCAGTGGACAAGGAAAGAGCTACAGATGTCATCTACCTGGACTTCTCTCAGGCCTTTGATATGGTCCCCCACAACATTCTTGCCACTAAATTGGAGAGATATAGGTTTAACGGATAAGAAATTGCTGGATGGACACATCCAAAGAGTAACATTCAACAGCCGAATGCCCAAATGGAAACCAGTAACAAGTGGTGTCCCTCAGGGGTCCCTGCTGGGACCAATACTATTTAATATATTCATCAATGACATAGTGGGATTGAGCGCACTCTCAGCAACCTTGCAGATGACACCAAGCTGAGTGCTGCAGTTGATACGCTTGAGGGGAGGGATGCCCATCCAGAGGGACCATGAGAGGTTTGAGAAGTGGGCCAATATGAACCTCACCTCATGAAGTTCAACAAGACCAAGTGCAACGTCTTGCACCTTGGTCAGGGCAACCCCCAGTGTCAATACAGGGTGAGGGATGAAGGGATTGAGAGCAGCCCTATGGAGAAGGACTCGGGGGTACCGATGGATGAAAAGCTGGACGTAAGCCAGCAATGTGCACTTGCAGCCCAGAAAGCCAACCACATCCTGGGCTGCATCAAAAGAAGCGTGGCCAGCAGGTCGAGGGAGGTGATTCTGCCCCTCTACTCCACTCTAGCACAAGAAAGACATGGACCTGTTAGAGCAGGTCCAGAGGAGAGCCACAAAAATGACCAGAGGCATGGAACACCTCTCGTATGAGGACAGGTTGAGAGTTGGGGCTGTGCAGCCTGGAGAAGAGAAAGCTCCAGGGAGACCTTATTGTGGCCTTTCAATACCTGAAGAGGGCTTATAAGAAATACAGAGAGATTTTTATATTTTTTTTTTTTACCATAGCCTGTAGCAAAAGGAAAAGGGGCAATGGTTTTAAACCGAAAGAGGGTAGGTTTAGATGGGACATACAGAAGAAATTTTTTGTGATGAGGGTGGTGACGCACTGGAACAGGTTGCCCAAAGAGGTGGTTGATGCCCCATCCCTGGAAGTGTCTGACCTGGAAGTCAGGTCAGACGGGGCTTTGAGCAACTTGATCTAGTGGGAGGTGTCCCTGCCCATGGCACTGGGGTTGGACTAGATGATCTTTAAAGGCCCCTTCCAGCCCAAACCATTCTATGATTCTATGCCTAACATAACACCTCCCAGACTCAATCTGAGCCAACAGCTTTAATCCTTTTCTTGTACTTACTTGCTGACTTATTTGTCAACAGTACTTGTTGACAAATTCACTTGTCGTGCTATCTAGGTGCTCATTCTCCCCGCTAAAATGATAAATAAAAATTAAAATGCTCACATTTCTGGAAAGGGTGCCAAATAAGAGTACTAAAAATAAACTTGCAGAGTGCTGGCAGTCTTAAGAGATAAAGCCAGTTTACATTTTATTAAGTCTATATTAATGTTTTGTTTTCTTAATTCTGCACAGCCATGAGGAGCAAGAATGTTATTTTAAGTACGAAAGCTGTAATTCTGGAACCTTCATTCAATGAAAATCTTATATGAGAAAAAAAATATTTCCTGATGAGCAGAGTGAAATAAAAACAATTAGAGCTAAAGCAAGGTGATAAATAATAAAAACACTCATCCATTTAACAACAGCTTAATTTACAGCATAGAAGAAGATACTAATTTTTGCAGAAGCAACTGAAAATAAAGTTTGATTCACTAAATGAAGGTTAGATGTACTAAAGAAGGTTACGTTAATCGTAAAACGATTCCCTGAGGGCACACTAAAATGACTGTAAGTATGTAACAGATTTACTTAAAAACCTCAGAAGAATCATCTAGTCTCCCCAGAGGAGGGCCTCTGGATCTCTTGGAGACACAGGTTGGCAGAGCCCAGTGTATCACAGAATGCAACACACTGGGCTCTTCCCTCTGCAAGTGGGGCGGAGGCCTACAAACGCCGCCTGACGCAGAAGAAGGACACATCACACTCTCCGTACTCGCTATTTTAAGAAGTCCAGCGTCTTCTGTATCTGCAATGCCTGAGCACACCTCACCTGTGGAGCTGATAGGGGTTAAGGGTCTATTGTAATACGTAACTCCCCCGTTTTACCCATAGAAGTCCCTTTACTAAGGAATGCAAAGTAAATTACCCAAAGACATCACAGGCTACCCAAAGAACAATGTCAGCTGGAAAGGACCTCTGCAGGTCCAAACTCCTGCTCACAGCAGGGCTGACCCCCATTCTAGAAGAGGTTGCTCAGGGCCTCATCCAGGCCAGTTCTGAACATCTCAAGGAGCGAAACTTCCCCAGCTGACCTAGGACACTCATTCCAGTGCTGAAACACCCATTATCAGTCGTAATTTCCTTGTTGCAACTTGTGACCGTGACTCCACATACCATAGCTCCTCACTCTAGATACCTGGAACCATTATGGTTCCAGACTTCTGCTGCAAGTCTTTATTGGGGAAGATTGCTGGTAACTTTGCAGCTGCAGGACATATATAAGAATACAGGAAACCAGAAGCTGAATCCCAAGTCAGAGTAGCCACACCATCCGTCCCTTCCTTCAATAACAGACCAGTGAAAAGCATGGTCATCTCTTTCTGCTAAGACACATATCGTTCTGAAGCTGGCAGAGGGAGGTCCGAGCAAGGATACGACGCTGCTCAGAGCCCACAGTCCCAGGCAAACTAGCCAGTGTGTAGAGAAGAACCAGAGAGAAGCTCAGTAGCTAGAAGGATCAAACTCTGCAAATGGATTTGAATGAATGAAGTGATGAAAGTATCAGTCTGGATGGAAAAAAAGCCTGGTGGATCCTCACAAGGATCAATGTCCTACCTCCCAATGGCATTAAGTTAGGAGACACTGTCAGTATCGCAGATGATCACGATTTAAGAGAGAACTTAAGAGAATAAAACAAGAAGTAAAACCAGGACGGATACAGAAAAGGGACAAAGGGAAGCCAATGTGGCTGACGAGAGTGAATTAATGAGGGTAATAACGATGATGAGAACTAACTGAGGAGAACTGCAGAAGGACTTTCCAAGAGCAGTGACTGGGCAATTAAATGGCATGTGAACTTCAATCTAGATAAACACAAAGCAATGCACACAGAGGAAAAACAACTCCACCTCCACATGTAAAATGTGGGACTCTGAGTTGACCAGTGCCACTCAAGAGTGATACCCCTGGGATATGCAAGGCAGATCCACGAAAATGTCACCTTGGCACTGAGCAACCATCAAGAAAGCGAACCTAATTCCTAACAAAGTAACTGAAAACAAAACAGAGAATGTCATTATGCCCTTGGACAAACACATGGTTTTTCCCACATATTGAAAAGTGCGTGCAGTTCTGCTCCCTCCATAGGAACTAGAAAGGGCAACGAAAAGGCATGACTGAGTGGGTTAGACATCTCTGTCCAGAGAAAACGTTATTATGTGAGGATGTGATCAAGGACTGTAAAACCATATATGAAAAGTAGAGGTTGGGTAGGAAATATTTTTTCACTGCCTTGCCTTGTACAAGAACTGAGGATCATCAAGTAATGCTACAAAGAAACAAGCTCAAAACAAACAAAAAGAGACAGTTCTTCTTGAAATGGGTGGGTGCAGAACTTCCAGACAAAGGACAGTACGGGTGCTAGAAGTTGGCATGGACTTGAGGGGAGAGTGGGGAGTTTCATGCAAGAGACAGTAACTGCTTCTTACTGAACAGAGAGAAACCACATCCAGCTATGGCAATCCCTGCACTGAAAACAGTTGGAAGCTGTAGGAATACCAGAGGAAAACAGCACCTAAGCTTGCCTTAAACTACCCTCTTTCCTAAGGACTTGGCAGTGACCGCTGCTGGAGCAGCGAACTCTGGATGGATCTAGTAGGGTCATTGGTATGTTTTTAACACGTTCAATAGTACAAAGTGCTGAGTGGTACACTGAAGAGAAGTGACAAGCACATCCATCCTAGGAACTTCTGCTCATCCGTAGGAACAGCTGAGGAGGAAAGGGATTTATTAATCACAGGACAGCTATGGGCACCATTGTTGTTTTGAAGGTATCAGACAAGGTATTATCAAGAAATGAGAAAAAGTATTAACACCACAGGACACTGCACTTGTCAAACATCCTCTGGTAGACCACGTGATGCTTCAGTTACCCAACATCAGGAAAGATGAAAGTGGACTGGAGAAGGTGCAGAAAGCAGTTTCCAGAATGCTGAGGGACACGCAGAGTCTCTCTGTTACGTACAAGGCCTATAAAGACTTTACTTTCTTAATCTCACAAAATAAAAGCTGAGGTGATGTGATTACCGCGTGTAAAATGCCAGAAACTAAACACAATGGAGTCCAGAAGGGGTATTTAAGTTAAGAGCGAAGGTTGGTATAAGACCAAATGGGTATAAAAAGGCCACCGACAATTCTAAGATGGAAATGAGAAGACTCCTGGCCATTTGGTGAAGCTCTGTCCCTGGAGCGTAACAGGGGCAAAAGAAAATCATTATTATCAATTATTCACTAAGTTTGCAAAAGAACGTAGCCGGCATGGTGCTCAAAGGGAGACAGTGACCCAAGGACGCAAGGACTTTGCAGCCAGCAACCCAAGGATGCCCTTTGGATTCTCCTGTTTCTAGGGATTCATGACCGATGACGAAACCAACGAGACAGCCATTTGTGCAAAGGGCAAGTGTCTGCACAGGATGAAGATGGACAGTAAAATCCAGAAGGAAACGAGTGAACCAGGGCCAGGGAGATGGGCACAGGAACAACCATACAACAGACCTGAAACACTGATAAGCTTGGGATCCCACAGCTTTTCCTCGGTCTACAGAACTGGCCAAGTGGGATGATCCTGCCCTCACCTGTGGGGCTGTGGGAAGGAAACCCAACGGTATGTAACAGGAAGATTTACACGGGAAGAGATCACTGGAGGTCTCCACCCAAAAACCCTGTTCATAGTACACTGCAAAGCTAGATGAGGTTGTCCTGAACACTGCAGAGAACAGAGTCTCCCCAGCCTCCGTGCGAACTGTGACAGTGCTGAACCACCCTTGGGAGGAAGGAGAGGTTTTGTCTTACATTCTCCACCAAGTTCATGGTGAAGTATGATTTTAGTCCTTACAATTTTATGAAATCAGAAAACATGACGGCTATGGCTAAATCAGGGTCTTCCTGGTTTCAGGAATTCATGATACAATGAAGGATTAAAAGTCAGAAGTATCTAAAATTCTCCCCCGTCCCAAGAGAATTCAAAGGAAGCAATTCATGCTAAAGTTCTACCACCAACCTGCCTTACCAACCAGAGACACAGGCCTCTACCTCTCAAGTGGGCACCTGAGCCAAGAGACTGAGGCCAAATTAGGCTCAGACTGGACCGCCAGGAGAGAACACACAACGGCAAGTGAAACCACTGCCTAAGAAATCTTTAATGCCTTGGGTCCTCTCTGTATAGCAGCACGTGACAACCTGTGGGCTAAAGCTTGGTGCACAGCTACGGCACCGGCAAAGAAGACCTCATGCATGGATTCTCTGTTAAAAAGCAAGTTGCCCAAAGCCTGCTGTTGAGAGGCCTCAGTGGCCCATCATGGAATATTGTTGGTTGCTGGCGAAGGCACCAGCTGAGGAAAGTTTGCAGAAGCATGGGTAAAATTTGCTGGTGATGCTGAGGCAGGTGAGATGGTAAATGATGGAATGGGAACTCTGGCACAGCTGGTGTTACTGCTGCAACAGGGTCACACAGAAAGACAAGCGTTCTAATTACAGAAGATTTTCACATCAAGAACAGAAGAACATAGACAGCTTTCAAGGATTAAAATCAAGTATTCAGAGAAGCTCCGAAAAGGCCTTGTAATTAACAGCTGATGGCAAACTGAACACGAGTCCCCAGCACGAGACTTCTAAGGGGGCTATTCCCGAATAAATGAAACCCTCCAGTACATAAAGAGAGGAATACTCTTCAGGAGCAGGAATAGAGAGAGAGTTTTTACCTGACTATATACTGGATTGGTGGGACCATTATGGGAGTACTGCATGCAGTTTTTACCTGCGTATTCCAAAGGATGCTGACAAATTGAAAACTTCCAAAAAAGAACAAGAAGGAAGTCTGATAATTCCTCCCCCTTACAGTAAGAGCCTTAACACGATCAGTATGTTTAGCTTATCAGAGAAAAGGTTAAAAGGTGGCTTGAAGATGGTGGCCTATGAGTACTGCAAAGGGAGAAGGTTTCTGACAGCAGAGGGCTCTTTAATCTACAAGACAAAGACCCCAGATTCAATGGACAGGAGCTGACGCTAGACAAATTCCACACAGAAATAGTGCAAAATCTGAAAAATGGGAGCAATCAATCACTTGAAAAACTTGCACAGGGATCTAGCGTATCACTGGAAATCTTTAAGGTTTTTTATTATTATTTTATTCTAAAATAAATACTCTAATATTTCCTGCAAAGACCGCCAGGTGACATTCTCTGCCATGTGCTGGGCAGGAGAGAGGACCAGCCAGTTGGCCAGAACAGGTTTTTCAATGCTAAAAGTCATTAGCAGTCATAGAGAGGTTGGCCAAGAGGTGATGGGGTCTAGCTCTGGGTGGAAATGTGCTTTGAAAGCAACGGTCTAGCAACGCATGAGGAAAGCTCGACGGATAATCGTGACTGGATAAACCACCCTTCACAGAGGATGGACCCTCTTCATGTGTCTGCCAAACTCTGAATAATTCTGGGGATAATCACTTCATCTATTGCACTGCCCGAAAGCAGTAGTGTACCCAAAATACCACGCTATAGACACACTTTATATCCAATACACTACGCTATATATATCAATATAAAATTGAATAGAAGATATATCTTATATAATACATGTTATGTTATGTAGACTATTTTACAGATATTGTGACATATATACACACACATAAATATATATATACACACACAGTATATCCAATCCACTGTCCAAAGAGATGAAGGTTGCTCAAATGCAATCTTCGCTTAAGTGATCTATAACACAGAGAGACCTCATGGAAGATATTGGGTATCACCAAGTGCCTTGTAAGGCAGGGAAGTACAAGACTAAAAATTTCCAGCTAAACTGATCTATGATGAACAATGTCAGCAGGGCAGGAGACGTGAAGGAAGACTGAAAGCAACCAGCTACCCTTCTTCAGCAAAGCCCAGACAGACCATCATTGGCTAAAATTGCTCAGAGAAGATACTGCGGTTACCCTTTGGTTTGTAGGTGAAAATACTGCCACAGCAATCAATCAAACATTGATATTTTTTACAGGAGACAATAACAAATCAGTGTTTGCTGCCACAACAAACACAGAAGAGTCGTAGATTTCTCCAGGAACATTCTCTGAAACAAGCCAATGCTTCTGAAGGGATTGTTTCCTTACCAAGTTGTCTTGCGTTAAACTTTTAGCATATGCCAAATCCTCACCCCTAAGCACTCGAAGTCCATATCAGCCAACCAGAGTAAAGCAGAGGTGAAGCTCACACCACTTGAGATGGAAACATCCCCTTCTGCCTCACCGTTCTCCATACGTGTCTCACTGAGGACATGGGTTGTGGATCCATGATTGCCCACCACACGACTGGAAGGACAGAAAGATTCTCCGGTGTTCAGCTCAGAGTGACACAAAGAGCCATGGGAGATGTACCTGGCCAGCCTGGCAACAGACACGTGTCTTGGGCACTGCTGCAATGTCAGTAACTCAGGCAAGGCACTGAGATGGAGCATCTCGTGTTCACGTTAAACCATCCGCTGTGACCAAACTCAGGCAGTGATCACGTGAATGAATTCCGCAGAGGATACATACCCTAGGTGTAGCTCACTTGGTTAAGGGCATGACTTTTTTAGAGATGCCTCCACTTTTACACACACTCAGGACTTGTGATGCCTTCTTCTTTGGCCTTTAAGAAATTTGTAAAGCATTGCTATTCTGTACTTCACCAGGAACAGTCCTCAAGAAGTACAGATGGAAGAGATGAAGTGATAAATGCAGGAAATATAATTCCATAGCATCTCCTAATGGGGGAAGAAGGAGATCAAGAAATCCACTGGAGACAAGAAAATAGTTTATTTGTCCAAAAGAGAATGGGAGAAAGAAAAAACAGAACTGGGGAAGACACAATCTGACAGAGGAGGAAACTAGGTTCTCAACAGAAAAGGCAGACACACAAAGAGAAAAAACAAGATTGGGTAAACAGTCAGGTAGATATTTAAGGAGGGGCACAGCTAAATAAATGCTCAGACCAATGCCGGAGACTGCATTTGCAAAAGTATTACACCCCAGATCTGGTAAATAAATAATTCTTCCTACACAGCAACTGCTCCTGTCGACTCCACTGCCGTCCCCCAGAAAAATGCTGATGAACATGAGGGAGCTCCAGGAGAAATCTGGAAGGTATACAAGGAGTGACAGAGGCTGAGCTTTGGGAAGAGGAAAACCCACCTGATTCATTTCAGCTACAAATAAAAATAGAACGGAATACTTCTGTTGGAAGGGAGCTACAATGATCATCTAGTCCAACTGGACTAGATACTCCCCTTCTTGAAGAAAAATACAGATCAGGTTGCTTTTCATCTAGTGATCCCACTATGCTATAGAATCATAGCTGCTTGCATGCCCGTTATTATTTTGGAATACAAGTATGCCCACAAGGAACCTCATTGTAATTCCTTGAGCAGACAAACCTAAAGGTGAGAATGCCAGAACTTTTCAGAGGTATCCAAGGGGTGCAAAATCTGGGGGAGGAGGTAAACGCATAAAAAGAGAGGTAAAGGCAGGCCATCGCAGCAGGTTAAACCTGTTAATCTTCTTCATTAGGATTCACTGCACATTTAGTTTTCAAATGTTTGGAGGGTTTTTATCGTTTCCAGCATGAACCATGGTACTACTTACTATGTGTTCACTTCTTAATGGCCATGCTTGAAAAGCTCCATCATGAATCCCAATCGGAAAAACCTGGTTTGAAAGACCAGTTCATTCCCAAGAAGCTGGGGAAATACACAAACGATTGTGTCACCAGTAACAAACGTAAAAATAACAACTCGGCCAAGAAACAGCGGGGAAAAGGACGAAATTCATTCCAACCAACAATTTGACCATTCACATTTACAAGCGTCCCATCCATGGGTGATGTTCTTAGCGCTCCAGCCCCTCGGGGATGCATATGCAGCCCAGCAGTGACGCACAATACCCTCGGGCTTACAAGAAAGGAGGGTCCAGCTTTCAACTTAAACCGCTGTGGGATTTGGGGGACTTGGCTGATGCACTGACACCAACACGCTGATTCTGGTGGGAAGCCAGGGCTGAACTCTGAAGCTTTAGGCATATGCACACCTGCAGGACGTGCAACCGTGCTCCACCATTCAGGTGGACACAAAACAAACGGCATTTCCAGCTCCTTCTCCTCTGCTCTCCTGCTACACGCCTTAGGATAATGGCCCACGACTTTCTCCTCACTTTCTCAATGCTGGAAAGCGTAGCGGTCCCCGTGCAATCCACCCAGTGCAATCAGAGATAACAGATTTGAGCAGCTAGCTCGGTAAGGATATGCTGCTGCTCCTCAAGAACCACCGCACTGCAAAACAGACCCTGCAGACAAAAGCCATGGAAATTGTTACAGTAGCCATCCTGGCAACTAAGTAACTCGCCAGAGGCAGCCACAGCACTGAGACGAATGCAGAGAGCGAGAGAGAGAGACAGTGTCTCGGAAGCAACTTCAGGAACGTACAATAGCCATCGAGGCAGAACCCGGCGGCAAGCAAAAGGCAGCCTGTAAAGTAATGCCACGGTGACCAAATGGCTGCCACTTCAACAGCACACAGCGGCCACTCGGCAAAATACAACCCGGCAATTCGCCGGGCAACAACAGCCGCGGCAGCCACGGGGGCCAGCGGCCTGCACAAGCCAGCGGGGCTGAACCGCCACCGGCTGGGTGGCACAGCCGGGAGGGCAGCGTGGGAAACACGGATGCCGCTTCCCCCTCCCCTAAAAAAACCATCTAAAGAGCAAACGGACAGCCAGCCCGACATGCCAAGGGATCTCGGCCGGTTCAAAGGCAGCGCAGACGCCATCCTGATGCCACCCAACCGTAGGGGTCTTGTCCGCTCCCCGGTCCCCAAGTAGCAACCTGGCGTTTCAGCGGAGGGGGCGGCGGGTCCCCAAGGCCGAGGGTGTCATCGGGAGGGGTTGAATCCCCCCACACACACACACACTCCGCCTGCCACAGAACCGGAGGGGCAGCCCGACTCACTCCTCAGCGCTCAGATCCCGACGGAAACACGATTTCCAAATATTCCTGCCCGCTGCCCGGCCGCCCCGGGGAAAGCGGGGACAATACCAGCCTCCCCGGGAGGAGGGGGCGGCTGGGAGGGCGGCTTCGGGGCCGGGGGAGTGACACTCCCCCCCCCCTTCCTCCAGCGTCGCCGTACGAACCCCTCCCCGCACCGACCCGCAAACTCACAACTCCCGCCTCGCCCCGCACCCCCCGCCGCCGGGGACTCGCCCCCCGGACCCCCCGCCGAACTTCCCGCGGCGAGGGAGGTGGGGGGGGGGGGGGGGGGGGGCTCCGCGGGCGGTGACGTCAGGCCGGGCGCGCGGCGGGGGGTGTCCCCGCCCCGGGACCCCCGGCAGCGGGAGCGGAGCCCCCCCCTACCTCCCATTGCCCCCCCCCCCCCCAACCATCACCCCCCCCCCGGCCCCTTTCCGGAGCGAAAGCGCTCCCGCCACCGCCACCGTCCAAAGCAAAGAAGCCCCGGGCGGGGAGGGGGCGGCGGTCAGCGTACCACCCCCCCCCCCCCCCGCAGTGATTTACGATCGCTGCCCCGCCGCCGCCGGGAACGGGATTGCCCCCCCCCCCCCCCCGAGCCGAGCCGCCGTGACCCGCGGCGCCCGGCCCCCTCGCCGGGGCAGGCACCGCCGGGGGCCCTTCCCCAGCGCCGCGGGGGTTAACCGCCATCCCGCCCCCACCCCCCCAACTTTGCTGTGTGTCCCCCCCCCTCCCTCCGCAGCCGGACCGGAGCGGGGTGGGGGGTGAGAACCCCAAACCCACCCGCGGAAGAACGCAGCGAGTGGGCGAAAATGACAAGCGGGGCGGGAGCGGCTGTGGAGCGGGCGAGGGACTCACCGGCGGCTCCGGAGGGGAGGTCGAATGAAGGGAGGAATGGAGGCGGCGAGGAGCGGGGGAAGGGATTTAAACGCTGCTCCCCCCCCCCCTTTTTTTTTTCTCCCCTTTTCCTCCCTCCTCCTCCTTTTCCGCGCTCCCTCGTTTCCTCTCGCGGCTCCGGAATAACCGGTGGGTGGCGGAGAAGGGGGCGGGGGGGCAGCGGCTCCGGTGGAGGGTCGGGGGGGGGGGGGGGGGGAAGGGGGTGGGGGGTGCGGCGGGGAGCGGGGCCCCCCCGGCCCCGCGGGTTCTCGTCGCCCCCTCCGCCGCCGCGCACCCCGCGCTCAGCCGCCGCCGCCTCTGCCCCGCCGCCCTCCCATCGCTCCCACCGCTGCCCGCCTTAGCCACCTCCCATTTCCGAAGAGCCCAGAACGAGCCCCCCCCCCCCTTCCCCCGCCTCTCCGCTCCGTCCCCCCCCCCCCCCCCCCCCCCGCCCCAGACCCCCCTCCCACAGCCGCGTTCGCCGCCGCCCCTCCCCGCCTCCCTTCCCCGCGGGGGCCCCGCCAAACACCCACCCCGCGCCCCCAACCCCCCTTTACCCCGGCCCCAGCCCACCCGCGGGGGGCGGCAGCGGGACGGCGTGGGGGGGGGGGAGGAGCAGGGGGGAGACCCGGGCGCGGGGCGAGCAGGCGCCCCGGCCCCCGCCCAGCTCCCCCGGTTCTCTCCTCCCCGCCCCGGCGCCGGCACAAAGGCCGGGGAGAGCCCCCGGAGAGGCCTTTTTGGGCAGGGACGGGCCCGGGGCTACCGAGCCCCCAGCCGGGGCGGGGGAGACACCGAATTGCGGGCCGGAGCCGAGGCTGCCGGCGGCTGCGGGAGGGGACGAGGCGGGGTAGCGGGGCCGGGGCCTGCGGCGAGGCCTCCCCGGGCGGGGGGGGGGGAGTTGAGGGGGGGTGGGGGCGGCGGCCGCCTGCCTGGCGCTCATCAGCATGCGGGGCGGGCGCGCGCCGCCGCGCGCTCCCTCCCTCCCTCCCTCCCTCCCTCCCTCCCATCCCCCGCCCGGTTGCCAGGCAACGGCACAAAGGGAGAGGAGCCCGGGCGCGGGGGGAGGCCGCGCCGGGCCGCGCCGCGCCGGGGACTGAGGGAGGGGGTGTCCCGGACCCGTTCCCCCACTACCGCCACCCCCCCTCCACCCCCCTTCAAAGCGCGGTCACGGCAGCGGCGGGGCTGCGGAGAGGCGCGGGCCTCGCCCGGGCGGGCCTTGAGCGGCGCTACATCAGCCCCCCCCCCCAACTCCCTTCACCCGCCGCCGCCGGCAGAAAGGCGGCCGTGAGGTGCGGTGCGGGGGAGCGGTTGGGAAAGCGGCTGCCTCCCCCCTCGCTGGCAAAGTTCATGGCCATTTTGGAAAAGTTGCCGTGGAAGGGAGGCTTTCGGGAAACGGGGGGAGGCTGTTGCTTTTGTTTCCCGGTAAGTCAGTGAAAGGGTCTGCTCCAGCTGCGGCCTGGTTGCTCTGGGGGGGCACGGCCAGCGGGAGCTGGGGAGCCTGGGCCCAGGAGAAGCTACAAGTGACCAGACACTGCGCTCTTACTGACCATTTTAGATTCAGAAGCCAAGGCTGGTGGTACAAGCGCAACCCGGGCTGCGTCGTACGGAGGCGGGCACGTCTGTCCGCACATTTAAATAAGAGAGGGTTGGTATGCGTATGGGCACGTCCCTGTATAACGCTCTGATAGCCTTTAAGTGTAATCACAAAATATTTCCTCGCCAGGACCTTTCACTGAGCAGGCTGGATGGTGCGCTCTCAATGGGGTTTTATTCAGTAATTCTTATTGTCCGTTACATGGCTCCAAGCACTATTTACTGTACGGCATCCAAACTCGGCGCTGGATAAAGATGCATTCATCTCCTCTTGGATTTTTTTCCGTAGTGCTAATCGCCCGAACACTTTAAAAACATTAATAACAATGTCCCTGCAACAGCCTTGTAAGCCGACGGGCTCCCAACGCGTTTCTTCCACACCCTCTTCCCAGCGGTTACTGTACCATTTCGGGGCCTCCCTATTTATCCTGGACCCAGTGTGGCTCTTGGTGCCTCTCGCTCCAGAGCCAGCCCCGCTGGCACGCAGCACCCTGTTGCACAACGCAAGCATGCCTCATGTCTCCAGCCTTCACTCATTCTTTCATCCACCCTTCTCCCCAGCCCACCTCTTTGTCTTGACCCTTGCCGAGAGCCTCCGCCCTGTCAGCAGTAATCCCGGGGTGCTATTGTTCCCTAGGACTTTCTGGTTTCCACACGTGGAGCCAGGGAGGGGTGAAAAAAGCCCTGCCTAACTAACGTTTGCAAAAATGCCCGCTGGTTTTGGGTGGTCGGTCTGAAACATTTCAGAATATTGTTTTGCAGAGGTGCCACGTTGAAGAGAACGCCCTGTTGATCCCAAGCACAGAGGAAAGGATTATCTGCTTCACAAAGCGCCTCACCGAGCTGAGCCCCAGAAAACATGAAAGAATATTATTATTGCTGTTGAGGTGGTAGTATTCGCAGTTGTTATGGCTGCTTCAAACTGTTACCTTATGAGTTGACACCTGGCATCCCGAGCTCATAATGAGTGTGATCCTTAGAGGCCAAGGTAATGATTCATGAAGGAGGAAGATCTTGTCCAAATCTTTGTTTTCTGGATGCTAAACATAATATCCAGATCCCTGAGGCTTGTGATTTGGGGAAAAGCCTCTGTGAAAGCCTCTGTGAAAGTGGAAGGTTGGACCCTTTAGTCCCAGGGTCTTCTGGATCACTAACGTGTGACACCAAGTTTATTTAACCACAAAGTCAAGCCCCAAATGGCTTTCATGTCATCATCTCCCATAACCAGGTCAGTTGCTTGAGTTAAAAAATTTGACTTAAACAAATGTTAAACCTAATATTGAGATTTTAGTGTCATTTATTATTTCCGTAACAGAAGACGCAGATACCCCAATGCCTTATGAAAATCTTACTGGGTTTAGCATTATTTCAAGAAGCCAAGGTGGCCTGTCTCCTGTAAAGCCTCTGGGCGTACTTTATGAAAGGACATCAGAGGGGATTCAAAAGAGAAGCAGGACCAGGGGGTAGGGTAATAACTTGCATTTGGGTAATCCAGACTTCCGAGGGCTTACTCGTGGACAAAAAATGGCATCTCCACTAATAAGGCCGAGTTTTTTGGCCAGCAGAATGAAAAACAATGAGTGACTGAAGACAAGTGCAGCTGGTCAGGACCTTTGCTGGGTCTGTGGCCAGCTGAGGACAGGCTGTGGAGGATGTGACTCGGAAGCTTCCGCAGGGCTGTAAGAAGGGTCCCCACGGGCGCTTGTCAGCCTTCCCAAAGGTGACAAACAGCTTCCCCTTCCCCACTAGGAAATCCTCCTAGCCAAATTGCTGCTAGGTAAAACCACCCTTTATTCTGGTGCAGGGCAGTTAGCGTAAGCGGAAAACAGGCAAGAGAAATACAAGTGGTCGTGTGGGCTCCTGCAGAGAGACCAAGCTGGACTGGCTGCAGAACACAGGAAATGAAATGACCTCACCTTTGAAATCAACAAGTTGAAGGCCTCGGACAGATAGAAGATACGGCATTATTAGCTGTACCATTTCAGGACAGGTAAATGACTTGGGGAGCCTGAGAGCCACCGAGGAGGCTGGGCAAGCAGATGCCAAGCTTGACGGGGTGCAGCTGGTCCTCCCTCGGAGTGGGGAGGTGGGACACGCTGCCTCCTGAGGTCTCTCCGGCTGCTTCATCCCACTGCTTTCATCCCACACAAACAGTGTCCTGCGAAACGAGAGGCCTTGGCTGGGACGTAGCCTTCTTACAGAAATTCTGCATGAGAAATGCTGATAAACCAAAGTCCTGCAGGGGAATAATGAGATAGTTCACATGCTGGCGCCCGTGGCATACAAGGGGAGACTGAAGGAGCCGATTCTTTCAGCCTGGAGTAGAGAAAGGTTAGGGGGGAACTAATTATTCAACTTTTGGGGTTTTTTTTTGGGGGGGGTTTATAGACAAGTCAGAGCCAAGCACTTCTGACAGAAGCACAGTGAAATGGTCAGAGAATTTGCAACAAGGGACATGCTGACTAGATAAAGCGAAAACCTCCTCCCTGAGCGTGCCTCAGTACTGGCACAGGTGCCCAGAGGGGCTGGGGAATCTCCCCCTTGTAAATATTCGGGAAACACCTGGCCAAGGCCCTTAGCAGCTGGATCTAGCTCTGGGGCTAGCCCTGCTGTGGGCAGGAGTTTGGAGTGGAGACCTCCAGACATCCCTTCCCAGCCCAGTCTTCCTCTGAATCTAAAAATACACGGTTTTCCTTTTCGACAGTGCAGACGCACAGCACGCAGTAGTCTCCTTGATTAAAAGAATAATGAAGCCAGCCCTCTAGCCTGTGCTAGGCCTGGGGAAAGTCTTTCTCCAAGCCAGAACCCAGCCAGAGCCACCCAGGATGGCTTCTCCTGGCTTGCTCTCTCTCACGCAGACAAACGATACCAGCAAACCGGTGGGTGTTGGTAAGTGAGACACTGAGAAGGTTATAAAGACCCTTGCCCAGTCTCACCAGTCTCCCAGCAATGGTTGTCCCCATGGCTGAGATGGCTCAGCGACTGGTAATGAAACAGTGAGCTGCTTCAGTTTACCATTTAATCAAAGCCAGTTGGGCCTGGGCTACAGCTCAGGGAGGTGTTAATTGTGGAGGTTCATTCATGTGCCACTCCAGCAGCTTCTAGAAGTGAGGGGCAAGGGTGGCAACCTTACCCATCACCCCAGTTCGGTTGTCCACTAGACGTGCCAGTGCGTCACAGCTGCACGGCTGATTTCTGAGGCACAGCAGGATGTGCACCGTGCCAGCAGAGACCCCAAAGATGCACAGCGATTATCCAAAACTGTGGCACCTGCAGCATTACAGAGGCGTTTTATCTCCCCCGTACATGGCGCAGCACACAGTTGCCACTGCTTCCACGCTGAGGCAGGCAATGCTCTAGCAAGCGGATCTTTGTCCAGAGAGCGAGCTTCATAATGTCCTCCTGGCAACCTGTCTGCAGCCAGTCTTCCAGCAACAGAACCTAAGACTCGTCTTCATTAGAATGAGGTGGCCAGCACCTTATAGGAATTACCCAGCACCCAAATTTTTGGACCTCTTGTCAGGTGTTCAGCAGAAGAGCGTCTCTGACGGCCCCCTATGTTAAAGATGTTGGTTTCCCGAGGTTGAATACCACCCCGTCGTTCTTGAGAGAGACAAAGAGATACCAGAGAAATTAAGTGGCGCTTCATCATTAAGGCTTCCCCATGCACACTACGACAAGCCTAGTTGAGTGACATCTGCCCTTCCAGCTCCTTTATGGGCACACGCACCTATTTAGAAATGAAAGAACAATTCTGCAAGCTTTGTGGGAGGGCCGGGACAGGCCGGGACGGGACACTAGTGTTAAATTACCCCTGTTACACCTCGACATTGCTCTGAAAATGTCATCTAAACTGAGTATGATTTGAGAGTTAAAAGAAAACCAATCCAACAGATGTTTCCCTTCACAGATACTGTCACGTCTCCACCCCGTGCTCTGACTGAGAGCACATTGTAGCCCAGCGATCCGATGGAGACATCAGCTTATACAACAGGAGCCCGCAGGTGCGGGGAGAGCAAAGCGTTCGGGCATTTCTATCACAAAGAAACCGTAACCAAATCCCTGACACCGAGGCAAAGCGAGAGCAGCGCGTATCTTATGATGCATTGGCAAAGGATAAATATTTGCAGTGACCCAAGCAAACACACCAGGGTCCTATATTCCTTACGTACATTGTGCCATCAAATGACAGACTCTTTTGATTTGGAAAAGGCACCAAGGTGAGGCCGTGCTACGGCGCAACGCATTTGCATCCCCTCGGTGCTTTCACGCGCCTTCGGTGCCACAGGGACGTGGCAGCACCTCTCTGATACTCTTCATTAACAAATGCTCTTCGCTAACAAATTCTTCCCACAATCTAGGGACGTATATACCGGTTCCCTGCTGCTACCGCGTTGCTGCATTTAAATAGGCAACTCGGACTACCTTGGGTACTTAATTTCCTTCCTTGCACAAAAAAAAAAAAAAAACCAAACAAAAAAACCAGACAAATGGGGGGGGAGGGGGAACGGTTTTGGGAATATGAAAGCTAAGAAACTTTTCTTTCCAAAAAAACCCAAACCTGCCCTGCTTGCTAAGCAGCAGCCATACCGTTTGCAAAAACCCCAGCATCTAAAACAAAGGAAAACAGCAGTTCAGTCTGCAACTGGGGAAAAAAAGGCACGCACGAAACGCGCTTTCCTTCCCCCAAAAAAACCAACCCAGCCGCTGCCGTGCTTTTGCGGGCGGTGTGACGGCGGGGGACCGCGGCAGGGGGCGACCCGTACCCCTGCCCTTGCGTCCCCCGTCCGCGTCCTCGCTGCCGCCGGAGGGGAGCGGGCTCCGGCAGGGGAAAATGGAGCGTTCCCCGGTCGGCTCCGGCACTACAGCTCCCAGAAGGCAGCCGCGGCCCTGCCGCCCTGCCCCGGGGGCCCCGCAGGCCCTCCCGCCCCCCCCCCCCCAACCCCGATCTCCCCCGTCTCCCGCTCCCCTTGTCTGAGCTGGCGGCGCCGGTCCCCCGCTGCCTGCCCCGGGGGCGGGCGTCGGGCAGGCAGCCCCCGCCGCCCGGCTGCGGGAGGGAGCATCCTCCTTTTGTCGCCGATCCCTCCGGCGTGGTGGCCGGCGGCGGCCTCCCCGTGCCTGCCGGCATCTGCCGGGCGTGCGTGGGTTTGTTCACCGGTGGGTAGGAGGTGTGGAGCTGGAGGCGCTCCAGCCCTTGAGTTTGGGGTGAGTTTCACTCCGCAGCTGCGCTTGCTGGTCCAAGAGGCTGCGGGGGGGCGACTTCGCAGAGAGCATGGGGGAGAGGTGGCCTGCAGCTAGGACACAAGCTGTTCATTGCCACCGGGATTTGTTCTGTATTCACTAGCGATTCCCCCAGAAACCAATCCTGGCTCTACCCTTGCATTCTCCCTCCCACCCTCTTTTCTGTTCTGGGTCTTTGTTTTCTCTTCTTGAACTTACTCCCCTCACTGTGCTGTTTGGTAAAGAAGCAGCAGTGAAATGCCAGTGTTTTAAAGTGTGGTCTTGCGGTTTTAAAGTCTGCGTTGGGATCTAGTCGAGGGGGCTTGGGACTTGCTGAGCACCCTCGGCCTCCACCCTTGCGTCCGCGCTCATCATGGTGTGGCTTCGGTCTGGAAACTTTCTGTAGTGAAGGGGGGCAGGAGGTTTGCAGGACCTGAGCGCGCCCAAGTACAGAGAGGGGCTTCTGAGATGAACCGGTAACGGTGGGCAAGGTGGTTTTATCTTTTATTCTCCGTCATAGCTTGGATTGGATTTCTCACAGTAGCAACCTCCCCCAGCCTCCCGCCTTCGTTGGAGCCTGTCCAGAGTAAGGCTGCTGAGCAGGCGCTGGGGTTTGCTGGCACTCAGCCTGCTGGGGCACCCGCTGGAGCACGGGCTGCTTTCCCCAAGTACTGCTGTGTTGCCCCTGTGGAACAAGGTGGAGCTGAGAGGGACTGACATCCCACCTACCCCTCCATTCACCGCTCTGCAAGCCCCTCACAGGGGAGGAGGATCAGCTTTTGCTCTCCCAAAGGCTTGCGGTTCCAGTTCATCGTCACTTGAGTCCAGTGGGCAGCTGGCCGGTGGCCCACCCTGAGGAGGACACGATTAAAATCCCCGCAGAGCAGATCTTCGTGCAGCGTGGTTTGGGGGAGAGGATGGGGGCAATTCCCACCCTCCCACCTGCCTTCCCCTTTGGCGTTCCCCGGCTGGGTGGCTGACAGTCTGGCTGTGGGACAAGGCTGTGAAAGGAGGTGGAGGTACCTGGGCCTTGCCTTTTCTCTTTCCAGTCCCCTCTGCTTGTTTTAGTTACCTTTTCTGTGCGAGTCTCTCCTGCTTTCATGGCAAAATGTCCCCATTTCCCAAATGCCGGTGTATAGAGAGAAACATCAGGCCAAGCCAGGCAACTCAGGTGTGAAATACATTTTAATCGAGTTTAGGGGTCTGTAGTTTGTCAGTTGCTCAGCTGAGCATGGGCTCTCCAGAAGGTGAAGCAGACATTGTGGGCGGAGGAGAGGGTGAAGGAGTGCAAGAGGGAAGGAAACAGAGAAAAAGGTCACGAGAAGCAAACGAGAGCATGGGTTTGTTCACGGATGTGTTTTAATATATCGCCCCACAGTACTATGTGCTGACCCGGAGACTGACAACACGCACACACACGCACACCCAGTGAGGGACAGCAGTGCACGTCAACGCTAAGCTGCTGGCAAGCACAGCCCAACACAGCACAGCACTTGGGGTGGAAGGAGGGGACGCTCGGGTCCCCACCACGGCTCAGTGCGATCACACGCC
The DNA here is from genome assembly GCF_963924245.1 of Chroicocephalus ridibundus. NCBI lineage: Eukaryota > Metazoa > Chordata > Aves > Charadriiformes > Laridae > Chroicocephalus > Chroicocephalus ridibundus. The sequence goes on along the minus strand of NC_086284.1, from coordinate 133,346,132 downwards.
TGGGGAACAAGGACGCCGTAGGCCAGTACACATACACCTACACACATGCACAACGAGAGCGAGCCACTGGCGACACTCGTCCAAACACAGCTACAGGTACGACACTTGTCCAAACACACCAGCCCACGCACATATGTTCACCGCACATGCTTCGGCGTACGAGGGGAACACACCGGGCAGCATGCTCCCGCGGTCTAACACGTGAACAGAGGGGCTCAGACGCGGCCCTGCACACAAAAAAAACCAAACAAAACCAAACAAACCAAAAGACACACGATGCCTAGATCCAGAAATGCTTACGACCCCAAAGCAAGGGACAGGGTGTAGGCCGCTCTCTCATCCTTCACCTGGGTACAACTAGCCGGGGACACCTGAACTCGAGGGGGTTTGAGGTGAGAGGGAACCGGGTGGCGGAGGGGGGAGAAAGAGCAAAAAAGGGAGCAGTGGAGGGAAGGGGGCTTCAGAGTCTGTGAGGTGGGAAAAGAGCAGCAGGGTAGCTGTGCCCTGGGAACAATGTTCAAAGAACACTTGGGTTGCGGAAGTTGTGTCCAGCAAAGCGTGCTTCATCGCCAAGCTCTTCCTCAATCCTGCAGGAAAGAGACAGCACGCGTCAGGCCCTTGCTGCGAGGGAGCGTCGGAGGCACCAGGGCGCTGGAGAAGCAGCGCATCGGCCGAGGAGCTGACAGGGGCCAGAGGAGCTCAGCTCCTGCCAGCTGCTGCGCTTGCGGGGCTGCACCCTCACGCCATGGAGGAGGGAGGGAGTCTGCTCCAGAGATCTCCCCGGGACCCTACTGTAATCTCTGCCCCTCATCTTCATAACAGTCCCCCCCACAAGCCCCATCTACCTTTGGGCTTTCAGCTTCTCACACCCCAGTTAGTCACTCCCCCCGTTTCTCTTCTGCGTTCCCGTCCCCGGAGCCCCTTACCTCATGAGCTGGTTGTATTTAGCCAGGCGTTCAGACCTGCAGGGAGCACCCGTCTTTATCTGTAAAGCATTCCCCAAAACAAACACGGTAAGACACTGTTATGACTTGCACCAGTTTCCCGTGGTGGGGCGGGGCATTCTGTCTTCACACCTTTTTGCTTTCTTCCAGGCCTGTGCATGGCCTGGGTCTCACTTACCTGCCCGGTGCACAGTCCTACAACCAGATCAGCAATGAAGGTGTCTTCGGTCTCCCCAGATCGGTGGCTCACCATCACACCCCAGCCGTTCTCCTGGGCCAACTTGCAGCTGCAAGAAGTGAGAAAGGCAGTCGTTAGCTCCCACTCCTATAACCACCACCCGCACAGGGTGACATCCAGGCACCCTCTGCTCCCACCCTCAGCATCCTGCACTCTGGTAGAGACAAAAATCAATGGATATCCAATGGATAGCGGGACACCCTGCTGTGGTTTGTTACCGACCCTTTCACAGGACAACAAGGGCAGTGGGCTGGACTTACGCTTGGATGGCCTCCGTGACAGATCCAATCTGGTTGACTTTGAGCAGGAGGCAGTTGCAGGCCTTCTCTTCAACAGCTCGCTCGATGCGCTTGGGGTTTGTCACTGTCAGGTCGTCTCCCACTATCTGAATCCCCACATTGGCCGTGAACTTGGACCAGGCCTCCCAGTCATCTTGGTCAAAGGGATCCTCGATGGAGACCACTGAAGGGACAACAGAAGAGACATGAGCGAAAGCTGCCTCCCTTCCCACCCCAAAAACACAAGAGAGGAGGTGTTCCTGTTAAGTATGCAACACCAGTGCTGATTCCCTACTGCCGAGCAAAGCAGCTCACCTGGATAATCACGTACAAAGCTTTGGTAGAGGTCGCCCAGCTCGTCCGCAGAAATGTAGCGGCTTGGGTCATCTGGGGACTTGAAGTCCAGGTCATATTTGCCATCGCGGTAGAACTCGGAGGCTGCCACATCCATGCCGATGACAATCTTGTCTGTGTATCCCGCCTTGTCAATAGCTTCCTTGAGGAGCTCCAGAGCTGGGAGGAGGAAAGTTGCAGTCATGAGAGTCAGCCCGAGCAGGGAGCTCTGACTTTCAGTGGCAACCTCCCCTGGGAGGGTCCTGAGAGCCACTGAGAGTCTAATGGTGCGATGGGAGAGATAGAAGGGAGCACAGAATGCAACAGAAACGTGACAAGGGCCTGTCGAGGCCATATCCAAAAGGATGAGGAGGAATTAGAATACAATCTACGGCTCAGTGACAAGTTGGGGGAAGGCCTTGGAAAAGTCTGCACGTACATGAGAGGTTTGTATGGAAAGGCAGTGACAGATCAGGGGCACCCCAAGGAGAAGGAGCTTAGAAACCATTCCCTAACACAGGAGGTCAATGACACCGATGCATCATATTTTGAATCGGTCTTTGGGGAATGCTGTGATCTGGGTGTAGGAAGCCACAGCACTGCAGGCTGGGGCACCCCATCTCTGCAGGGCTCTCACCTTCACTGTTTTCCAGGATGTTGGGGGCGAAGCCTCCCTCATCACCCACGTTGGTAGCATCTTTGCCATACTTCTCCTTGATGACACTCTTGAGGTTGTGATAGACTTCAGCCCCGATGCGCATGGCATCACGGAAGCTTTCAGCTCCCACAGGCAGGATCATGAACTCCTGCATGGCCAGTTTGTTGCCTGCGTGGGAACCCCCATTGATCACGTTGAAAGCCTGGAAGAGTCCATAAGAGAATCAGAGCTGAAGGAACCAGTCTTGGCACCACCTAGAGGAGGCTCTCAGGTGAGTCACCATGCCCATTCATGCCACATCCCACAGGGTAATGTAACACATCAACTACAAAGGCCAACGGCACATAAGCCCAGGGTCTTCGTTCCAATAGTGGCTCAACACAAATGGTTGGCGAAGACTTTCCCACCTGTTTCCCTCTCAGAGATCTCCCGAGCTATATGTGTTTATCTGTGCTGTGTTTATCTGTATGCATTTGTCAGCAATGCCACATCAATCTCTCTTCCAGGACCTTTCTCCTTGACGCTGAGAAAATTTTAGCATCCACAATACCCTTTGTGAAGGAGTTTCACAGGGCAGCTACCCCTGGTGTGAAGGCCCATATGCCCTTGTTCTGAACCATGCCCCAGAGGGTTCACATGATGCCCTCTGGTTCTTGTGCCAAGAGGGAGATCCTCACCAATCCCCACCACAACCTCTGCCGTATCCTCCTCAGGCCCCTCTTTTCTGTGTTGAAACCTGACAAATCTCACACCTTGGTTTGCTTCCTTGACAAGTGCAGTGCACTCAGATGACGTTTCAGTCCTATATCCCTTCCTTCTCTACCTCCCAACACACCCTTTGAAGTTTCGTTTGGAATTTATGAAGGTGGATGTCAAGGACAAAGGAGTCTTACAGGCACAGGAAGGATGAGATCGGAGTTGCCAGCCAGGTCAGCAATGTGCCGGTACAGGGGGACGTCCTTCTCTGCAGCTCCCGCCTTGCACACGGCCAGCGAAACTCCCAGGATAGCATTGGCACCAAACTTGGCTGTGGGCAAAACCAAGGAATTAGGCTTCTCAGGCAACAACCTTCTCTCCAGCGGGTAACCCTTGCAAGCCCAGCCTTGGGCTCACCACAGCTCTGACAGCGCCCCCCTACTCTCCAGCCCTGCAGCCTCCCATGCTCTTTACTTCCCAGACCAAAAAAAAAAAAAAAAAAAAAGAAGAATGAATTACATTTGTTCTCTGTGCCATCCATCTCAAGCATCAGATTGTCTATCTTCTCTTGATCCACAACAGAGAGGCCCTGCAAGAAAGAAACAGCTCCTCAGGAGGGGAGGCTGGTAAGAGCTGTTGGCTCCGGCGTGCGAGAAAGGAGGCGTTGATGGAGAAGCTGGGGGTTACAGGGACCTTTTTAGCTCATGGGGGAACATATACACACAAAGCTCTGGGAGTTAGTGCCTTGGAAATTAGTGCCTTAGTCAAGTTAGGTAACCACGATGACGTTGCTGCAGTGCAGTGTAGATGTACCCACGCTGGAGAGGGGATCAGCTGCAGCCCAGGCAAGGCCACGCATTGCTGGGGATACAGGACTCCCTTGGGGATTTACCCAGCCTTTTGGCATCTTCCAAGGAGCTTTGTGGTGCTGTGGCCACACAGAAGCTAGGCAGAACAACAGTACATGCTCAACCCCAAGCAAGCGAATGTAGACTGCATAGAGCCGTCCCCGGGAGCAAGGTGGAGAGCAGGATTAGACCCAACACAGGCAGCCCTTCACCAGGCCGGGTGTTTTTCAGGGGTGGAGAGAGCTGGGCTCTCAGCCAGACCCCACCACAGGCTGCACGGGCTGCAACATGTGGCTTCAGCTCAGCTCTCGTCGGAGCAGGCTCCAGGTCTTCAGGTGTGAACGGGTTGAAGATGTGACAGTGACACCACCGCTCCGCGAGGCTGTGCTGGGGGAGCTGCCAGACCTTGCACGGTACGGTCATTGCTCACCACACCATGAGTGCTGGGTGGGACGAACGGGCGTGAGGCCACAGGCATGTGGATGAGGTTCAGTGCTTGAGGAGGAGCACAGCTGAAAGAGGGAGAGCGCTCTACAGGGAGCATCGAGGGGACTAGCTAGGTGGTACAGGTGCTGCGGTGGACCAGGTAGCGTTAAATCCTTTCCGCCCAGAGAAAAGATCGCTGTGGACACGTACAGGCATGGAGGGCAGGAGGGGCGTGCCCAAGGTTCACAGAGAGCATCACTATGGCTGTTAACCCAGTGAGATGAAGAGAGGCAGAAACAGAGATCGGGGGACAGAGACGGACCAGAGTAAGCGTTGGACAAGGGAGAACAAAGAGAAATCCTTACAGAGCCCACGAGAGCTGGGGCGACAGTGCTGTTGATATGATCCACGGCCTGCAGGACCCCTAAAGAAGGGAAGAGACAGAGAAAGAGAGAGAGAGAGAGAGAAAGAGAGAGTGAGGCAAAGAGGAGAGTGGAAAGAGGGAGGGAGAGGACTGATAGACAGACTGAGAGGGAGACAGCAAGGGAAGATGGAGGCCCGATCTTTCACTTTACGCTAGGTCTGTGCCTCCGTGGTCTCCCTGAGGGCAGTGGGACACATCCACATCACGCCAGTGGATGAGCGGTACCCTCCAGCGGAGCCCCACGCATAGGCAGCCCCGGGGACGGGGTGCGGAGCAGGCATCTCCCCACCTTTCCCAAGGAAACGCGACTTGTCGTTGTCTCGCAGCTCCAGCGCTTCATAGATACCAGTGGACGCGCCGCTGGGGACCGCTGCTCGAAACATGCCTGGGAAACAGCAAAACATGAGTGTGAGACGAGCAGAGGGGGAAACGGAGAGAAAACCCTCATGTACCCGCTTCTGTCCTGCCTTTGTGGGACACGATGTGGCAACCACTTGTGCAAATGGATGGCCCTGCTGGCTGGCTGCTTGTGGCAGGTCTTTGCAGAGGTAGAGCACCTCTTGGAGGTGGAGCACCAGGGTGGCAAGAAATAAATGTACCCAGGGCTTCCAGACTGAAAAACCTGGATTTCAGGCACCCAGAGGTCCCCACTGATCCCAGAACTACAGATGATAGGTGGAAGTCTGGCTCCTCAGCCCTCCTCCTGGTTCCAGAGGCAGCCTGACCCACAGCCTCCAGGGGCTTCCTCCCCCTCAGACTGGGGCTGGGTTTCTGCCTCCGTGAAGAAGGAAAAGATTGGTCATATGCCTGCTCTGGCCCCTCACTGCTCCTCATTCCTCATCCCACCCCGCTTTGGGCCCAGCTCAGATGCAGCTCTTCCAGTTGAGGCACGTGTGGATGTACATACCGGCACAGCGATCTCGGGGACAAACCTTCCCCTGCCTCACATGCATGACCATGGATGTGTTTCCAAACTTGTATTGTGTCCCAGGACTAAAAGCATAGCTGCAGCAGGGCATCGCAGGGATGCGAGAAGGTAAATATATTTATGTTAATGAAACCTTCCGTCCCTGCTACTAGCAGACACATGGCTCAAGTCACACACATGGCAGCCAGCTGTCTCGTCGTGATTTGCCCAGCACATGCGTGGAGTCGCTGAGCTTGTGGCTCACGCACAAGCAGAGTTTTGGTCTCTGCCTGTTCCCCCAGCTTGCTGTCCACCGGGGGTTCACCTGAGAAGACCCTCCGTGCTCTCGGCGGAGCGTGCCAGGCTGCCGTGCAGCACCAGCTCCACCGGGGTGGGTAGGACTTCCCTTCCATCTCTTCTTGTCACCCCCGTACCTTTGTGCGTGTACAGGTCCACCTCAACGGTGGGGTTCCCACGGGAGTCCAGGATCTCGCGGGCATGGATCCTCTCGACTGCCATGGTGAGTCTGTGGAGAGGGAGAGGGAGAGGGAGAGGGCGAGGGAGAGGGCGAGGGAGAGGGCGAGGGAGAGGAGAGGAGAGGAGAGGAGAGGAGAGGAGAGGAGAGGAGAGGAGAGGAGAGGAGAGGAGAGGAGAGGAGAGGAGAGGAGAGGAGAGGAGAGGAGAGGAGAGGAGAGGAGAGGAGAGGAGAGGAGAGATTTTCAGCTCTGAGAGGCCCCAGGATGCGGTGTTCACCTTTCTAATATCTACACAAGACACCGACAGAGAGAAGGGAGCTCAAGGAATAGCGTCCTTTGGAGCTGGAGCTAAAACTATTGGCTCAAGAAAATTTAGAAATTGCTATTAAATCCCAGATGGTAGGAATGCACCCACATTTTGTCCAGGAACTGGTTATCCATTTGAATTTATCCTGTCCCTTTGCTGCAGATGACAAACTGGGAGCTCTCTCCCTCTCTGCCTGCACCATGGCCGAGTGCTGCAGCTGGCGCAGCCAGGAGGTGCCCCCGGCTCCGGCGCCAAGGACGAGGCACAGGCTCCCGGCGTCCCCCTTCCCCTTGCCGGGAGGCAAGGACGGTCCCCGCCAGGGCCAGACAGCGAGCGGCCACCGTGTCCCTGCGCGGCGGGCAGGGAGCCAGCCTGGCGCAGTGGCTGCCTGGGGCAGAGCCGGGCAAGGCAGGGGTCGGCCGGCCTTCCGGGACCCTCAGCCCCTCTCTGGCCCATGGCGGGGGGGGCTGCCCCAGCCCGGGTCTCGCAGACCCCCAGCCGCCGCGTCCCCCCATCTGAGAGCCTGTCTCAGCCTTCCCCTCTCCCCTGTCACCCTGCAGCGTCAGGCTGTGCTGAGGCGACGGGAGCGTGGCAGAGGCCGGCAGCCCAGGGGAGCCATCTTGCTGAAGGCCGCGGTGCCTCGGCCGTGGGAGAGAGGGCTCTGAAGGGAGGGGGGACCCGCGCCTGCCCCTGAGACGGGGAAGCGGATGAGGCCGGGGGGCGTCTCTTGTCGGGTGAGGAAACCGGGCGTTTTGGTTGAACCTGAAGTGGAAAACAGGCTGGGGGTTGAGGGCGGCTGCTTGAAAGACATGAAGTTTGCTCCCTATGGGGTCCAAAACAACATGTCCCCCCCGCCCCATCCCACCTTCTTATTCCCCCCGGCCGCGGGGCCGTGCGATGCCGGGGAGCTGCGTCCCCCCCAAAGAGAGGGAGCAGCAGGGAGGTGTGTGTCACCCCCACGCCCCCGGCAGCTTTTCCTCCCCTGGCTGCCACGGATGATTCATTCCCTCAACCCCACACGCAGAGCTCGGCGCAGAGGCTGGGCCCCAGCCAGAACCAGGCCGTGGTGGCACCTTGCAGAGGTACGGCCACCACAGGGGCTCAGCATGGGGGTTGCGTGCGGGGCCGGGAGGGGGGGTGGGATGCTGCAAAAGCACATCACGGCGCAGAGGGGAGCTAAGAAGCAGGCTGGGGGAAGCCGGGGTCAGCTCTGGACCCCGTTGGCTCGGGTGGGTGGAAATGGCAGAAGCGTGAGGAGGTGGCGCTGCTCTGAAGTTTTCGGCAAGAGCTTCCCGTACTGGGGTGTTTCAGTCCGCGACACCGGGGCTCTCTGGAGCCTGCGCAGGGCCCTCCACCATGTCCATCTGGGCTGGGATCCCCCATCAGCCGCTCTGGCAAGGCTCCTCACGCCATCTGGCACACGCTGCGGGAGCTTCCTCCAGAGCCGTGCCCGCACGGCTGCGATCTTCCTTTGCAGCAGTGCCCTGGCCATGCCTGAGCAGCCTCCGCGGGGGAGAGAGGAACAGGACCCCATTAATGTGATCTTTGACAGCAAGACACCGTGCCGGCTGCGGTGCCTCTCTGCTTAATGTGGTCGTGTTGCCCACGGTCACATCCCTCTGCCCACGTCCACCTGCCCCTGGTTGGGGCCATCTGCGAGGAAGCCCAGTGACAAGCCCGAATCCAGCCGTGCATGTCCCACCCCATCACTCGGCCTCTTCTCCTCTCTAGTCCTTCGCACCCTTTTCTCCACTTGTGTTGCTGCCCCATGTCTCCCCGCGTTTGCCCTCCTTTGAATGGCGCAAAGAACCACCCTGAAATCCCTGGCATCAGCTGCACTGTCCTGAAAGGAGGTCAGAGGCGGATAAGCCGGGATAAGGGATTGGGATGGAGCCACAGCCGGCAGCCCATAGACCACAGCGAAGAAGAGAGAGGAGCCAGGCTGGAGGCTGGGCAGGGCACCTGGGGAGACTGTCACTGCTGCAGTGCCTTCCCGTGGGCGCTGCTTCGTGGCACTGCGTGTCGCCAGGGCATCGTCTCACTGGAGTTCGCGCCGCAGAGATTCCCCCTCCCCGCCGGGCAGGCCAGCGTGGAGAACACCTTTGCCCTCCGAGCCCCCGCCACCGGCCCCCCGTGCTGCTGCGATTCCCCCGGGCTGGGCACTGCTCCCAGGAAGCCCGCACTGCTGCAGTGTCGTGGCTGATGCAGCTATTGCTCGCTTGACTGTCACCTCCTCTCCCTGCTGCCCCCCCCCCTCCGCCCCGTGTGTGGCAGATAAGAAAACATCCCCTTCTCCTCCCTCCCTCTCCCTGGGACCCGGCTGAGCGCCCGTGTTTATGTCAACACCTCGGGAGACTTGGGGAGGGGGGGGGCACTCTGCACTGAGGTTGAGTCCTTTCCCCAGCAGTGCCCAAACTGAGCTTTCCTTCCTCCCCGCTACCCACCCCCCCACCCCCCCCCGGCCACGTAAAGCTCCATCCCGCAGCAGCTCCCGGCAATGCCCTTGGGGAGCACCACCTATCCTTGTGGGTTGCCCCCCTCCTGCAATTCCCTAGATTCACATCTGACATGATGCTTGCCGGGGGGGTAGGGAAGGAGGGAGTACCTGAAATTAAAATACGAAAGAAAAGTGAGAAGTGGGGGAGAGGCGGCGGGGGGGGGGGGGTGGTGAGAATGTCAGGAGAAAGAGGTGGGAGGAGCAGGGGGAGGAAGCGAGGGGAGTTTAGTTTTTAATGCCGCTCACCGTGGTCCTTCTCCGCGGGGACCCCAAAGTGCGTGTGGGGTTTGGAGGGCACAGGGTGGGGAGCAGAAACATGCATGGGGGGAGGGGGGTGGTGGTGGTGTGCTGGCCGTGGGGAGAGACTTACCTTCCTAGGGCAGGGGTGAACGAGAGATTGAGAAAGTGCTGGTAGGAAGGAGAGAGGACGAAGCTGAGGAGGGATGCAGGACCTCAAGGGGAGATGATGTGTCCTCTAAGCCAACGGCGGCGGCAGCAGCAGGATGGAGACGCCCCTGATAGGGCCGGGACAGCAGCATGTGACCCAGAGCTGCGATGAGTCAGGATTTAGCAAAGCTTTGCAAACAGCACGTAGAGGATGGAGAGAGAAAGAGAGAGAGGCAGACAGGGGATAGACGTACACAGACGAGGGTTGAGAGAGCCAGGGAATAGGAGTGGGTGTGCAGGATAAACAATTCCACTCACTCCAGGCTCATTAATTATTTTTATTCAAATCAGAAATTCTTGTAGGGTTTTGGGGAGCCATAAATCGAACCGCAGAACCTGTAACTCTCCCCTTTCCCCTTTTCCCTCTTGGGCCTACTGAGAATAGAGCGTATGAGTGCAGTGACTGCAAAAACACTGCAGTACCTCAGGGCAACTTCCAGGACCAGGGTGGGTAGCCCTCCTCTTTTCTCCAGGGGTAAAATGAGGTGAAGGTAGCTCCGATACCTGCAGTTCTCACTTCTCCAGCTGCACTTGTGAGGGAAGGAAGGCATCTCCAAATCCTGACTGGTTCTGGGAACAGGTATTAAAACCGGCGGTCACTCAGTTGCATCAGCCTGGAGAAATCCTACTGTTTCCTGAAGAAGGAAAGAGGGAGAAGTTAAATGACTCCATGCCTGGCTTCTTTTCCCCTTTCACCGCTGAATTCTGCTGGTGGGGTTGGGAATGGCAGTAGGGTTGCGATGCTGGCCATCCCAATCAGGTTGCGAGGCCTGGCCTCTCTTGCAGGCTCCACTGCCTTTGGGACTGACCTCCCTTAGCCTTCTCCTCATGTAATCTAGAGGAGGAGAGGCTTGGTCAGCATGTTTGATCCTCTCTCTTTCCCTTCACTTCCTTCTTCTCCCTATGCCGTGCTGTTCTCACCTTTTCTTCCTGCCTTTTCTGACGGATTTCATTTGCCTCTGCCCGCTCATCTTGCTCAACTAATTCCTTGTCGAGGCGTTGCAGGTGTGGCAGCAGGACCAGGACCTCCAGCCGGTAATTGGGTTCATCAGAGCACGGATTGTCCAACAGCACCAGTGCCTGCAGCATGGGGAGGACCTGCAGTTTTGCCACCTCCTGAAGGCTACTGATCCCATTGCTCCTGAAGAAGAGGAAGGACAGAGAGCAGGGGAAAGTGACACATGCAAGTAGTGAGGTCGTTTTGGAACAGTAAGCTGACAAGACAGACAAAGCAAAATGTAGCAGCGTGATAGACCGTAGACCTTAGACCGCAGACCTGTGATCTAAGGTCCAGAGCTGCCTGCAGCTCCCCAGACTAAGGGACAAAAAGAACACGTCCTCTGGATTTCTCTGTCCTCAGAACAGTATTGTGTGATATCGCCATCACCCTGTATGGCAAATGCTGAGAAGTAAAGGGCACTTGCAGTCACGTCCAGGACACAGAGAACACACTTAGAGGGATCCAAAGGAGTTATGGCAAGGAATAAAAAGTATGAGGTGGGATGTGAGAGTAACTGGAGGAGCAGATCTTTTCTGAGAAGCCCAGCAAAGACGCTGGCTGTTATACTCTTAGACAGCTGACTGCTGAACACCAGTTAAGAATGATAAAGATCAACACATCCCCATCGGGTCTTCAACTTCCAAAGAAACCAGAAAAATCCTAAAGATCTAAATGTGAGTACAGCCTGATGAAGGGGTCTCTGGTCCCAACACAGAGCAAGGAGGACCCACCGTAGATTGAGGTACTGCAGGCACTTCATGCTACTACAGAATCCATCCAGGGTCTCAAGCTGGTTGTCACGCAGGTGCAGAGTTGTCAGCTGTCCTAGCCCCTCAAGGCCTTCAAGGCTCCGAATGGCATTCTGGGCCTGAGCACCAGGGAGGCAGGAAGACAGAAGGGAAAAGGGGACGCACAAGAGAGGGAACAGCAGTTATTTCTGGCCTTTAAAGCTCTTTCTACCCTTCAGACTCCCTACCACTCATAACGCAGCCTTCTCTGAAGCTAGACCAGGTTGCTCATCGGCTTGGCCAAATGGGTTCTAAGTATTCAGATTCAGGGACCAAAAGTTTGCTGCACCAAAAACTTCAGATTGAAGGACCAAAGTAGCATCACTTGGTGACTGGGACAAAACCACCCCAGATGAATACTCAGCTGCCAGCACAGCACCCCCTTCCATGGCAGTGCCGAATCTGAGTCCCTAAGGCCTCAGAGAGCGACAGTGTGGAGGGGAAAGCGGCGGCCTGAGCCTGAAACAAGTGTGTGTAAAGGATGAATAACCAGCCCCTCTTAGTCACGTAGTCCATGTAAGTCCAGGCATCTTCCACTGTCCGCAGCTTCTGTTGTGGGGGAAATCTACTACTCTCCTCTTTTACTCCTCTAGGAGCAGACGCAGGCTGTGTGCTCCTAAGAGAGGTTGCTGGGGGGCGTGGGGCTTGTTGGCTGGTTTAATTTTAAGCTTTTCCAGATATAATTGCTGTTTTCCATCCATAGGTGCACCTTCTCACAACAAACCTGACAATTGTACAGCAGGAAGAATGTGTCCTATCAGTTCAAAATTCCCCATCACTGAATTTCATTCACTTCACTCTGATGTGAGTTATTAGATGGGGAAAAACGAAGCCCTGAATTTCAGCCATAGTTTCACAGCAGGATTTCGGCTGCAAAAGACCACTAGAGGTCTCCTGCCCAAGGCCGGGCTCAGCGCAGTGCCCGCACCAAGGAGAGGTCAGGCCGCTCATCGCCTTCTGCAGCCGAGTTTGGAACATCCCTGGTAACTACAACCTCCACGCCACGTTCTCCAGCCCGGAGCTGCGCAGGGCTCCACTTGGGATCGTGGCTCTGGGCTGCAGTCTCTAAGGGTGCAGATACCTGCACGGGAAATGGGGAGAGAGCTACTGTTGTGCTCTCTTTTCCTTGTTGGAACCCAGGCAGTGATGTGGCCAACGCCTGAGACTAATGAAAGGGGCACAGGCTGAACTGGTGGGGTAAGAGAAAAAGGAAGTTTTGTAGAAAAGGTGGACTCTCATGGAAACTGGACAAGGAAGAGTCTGGACCAGCTGGGCCAAGTAAAGAGGGTAACACAAGGACAAAAAAAGGAAAGTCGGAGATGTAGCGAAAGCCGTGCAAACAGTTTTAACAACCAGGAAGGAGTAGTACCTCAGAGGAAATCAGGAGCTGGTGTGGGAAATAGGGTGGGGAGCTCACAGGCCACTGGTCTGTAAAATGAATAGTAACCTCCCATCACTCTCACTTTCTTCATTACTTCAGTGTGAACAGTTTTAACAGCTGCAAGCACTAACAGGACAAATACAGAATGGATTTTTTTCAGGGTTGTTTTTTTTCCCCTAAATCAAAGAACATTCCACATGACTGTTTTAATTAAATGCTCACATCATCACCCTACCTCAGATACCTTCACGTAGACGTGATGCCACCATTTCTTATGGACAGCTACTATAACTATGCTCCTCACAATTCCCTCACCCCTTCCTGCATACCTGACCTTGCTCTAGCTAGTCTTCGGCACCACTGCTGCACAATGACCAGGAACCAACACAGCCCTACTGACAGCAGTGATCCTCAAACTGATACAAGTGCCACGTGGTACGGAGCCAGCTCATAGTCTTCCTGCTAGTTGGTATAACTTTTTTAATGCTAAATTTCGTCTGCAACTATGTCATACATTAACCAAATTTAGTTCAGGTCCTTTCAATTTAGCCCTTTGTCTTGAACCCTGTCCTTGAGGGCATCAGCTTCATCTACCCATGGCTCAAGTAATACCAAAATCTTTACACAGAAAGCAAAGCAGTACTGGGAGAGATGATTTAGTGAGCGGGCAGACATGGGAGACAAATTCAAGCCCCAAAGATTCCTGAGAAATGAGTCAGTTCCAGTTTTAATAATCACGTCGTGCAATTTGCCCACTTCATATGTGCAGCTCAGAAATTCCTCAGTCATGCCAGGAACCTTCTTTAAACGCAAATGCAGTGCTTGCTCTTCTGTAATCATTCACTAAAGTCACTGGTTTTAGTTTGAAATTCTGTATTGTATTGAGTGACTTATCCACTTCGTCACTTCTTTCAGCACCTCTCACCCTAAAATCTGTTTTCTACCAGAAAATAGCAGACAATCTCAACAAGCAATCTCCTCAGTGTTTTCTGCCAGGGAGCCTTGATGAAAAGAAACCATATAGCTTTTCAAAGCCTTTATCATCTTTAATTGCTTTTTAAGAGCTAGTGACTCAGGACACCTATCCAGTCTTCGCAAGCTGTAGCACTGTGTGTTGCATGGAACTAAGCCATACATATTTTCTTCACTTGCATCTCTAGGAGTAAATGTTCCTTGAAGCAATTATTTTTGGTATTAGGAAATTGGTTCTCCTATCTTACTTTCACTTCGATATTCAATTGGTTTCTTTTTTGGCAGCTGAAGGTGTGAATCATATAATTGTGCTGTTTTTAAACCAGTATTTGATTAGGCCCATCAGAGAGGAGAAGGAGGCATCATCTCCCCCTGTCACCCAGAGCAAACCTGTTGCCTTCCGCACTGACCACCGTGGGTCCCAGGACACAGAGAATACAAGCTTGCTTAACACTGCCAGAAGGGAATACCACTCTCCTGTAGGATGCTGTGAGGGAAGAACACTGAACATTGCCAGCTCCTCCACTCTCTGCAGAAGAATTACTGGTCAGTGGCTACTTACTCCTATGAGGACAGGCTGAGAGAGTTGGGGTTGTTCAGCCTGGAGAAGAGAAGGCTCCAGGGAGATCTTACAGCAGCCTTCCAGTACCTAAAAGGGGCTTACAAGAAAGCTGGAGAGGGACTTTTTACAAGGGCATGTAGCAATAGGACGAGGGGTAGTGGCTTCAAACTGGAAGAGGGTAGATTTAGATTAGATATCAGGAAGAAATTTTTCACTATGAGGGTGGTGAGGCACTGGAACAGGTTGCCCAGGGAAGCTGTGGGTGCCCCTTCCCTGGAAATGTTCAAGGCCAGGTTGGATGAGGCTTTGAGCAACCAGGTCCAGTGGGAGGTGTCCCTGCCCATGGCAGGGGGGCTGGAACTAGATGATCTTTAAGGTGCCTTCCAACCCAAATCATTCTACGATTCTACTCCCTTCGCGCTATCTGGGCAGACAGCATAGAAGGAGCTACCCCAAAGAAGTGATTTTGTCTCTTTAGGTCTCTGAAATCTGTGCCTTTCTCAGGCTGAGAAGATTGAACTGAACACTGCTCTGAAGGGGACGGCCTCCTCCCCTCCGCCCACTGACTGGAAGCGCCAGGCTCTGCAGCAGCTCTGTCCCACTCCCCTAGCTGGCTGATCCCTTACCAGGTAGAGGTTCTTGAGCTTGGGAAGACTGAGCCCTGCTGTGCTTTCTAGCCTGTTTTCTCGCAGCTCCAGGATTTGCAGGCTGAACAACTGGCCGTGACTCAGGCCCAGCGCTGTCTGGATTTTATTTCCTGAGTGCCAGAGGAGGAAGAAACAATGAGAGAGTTAATCCCACCCAAAGAGAGCATCCTACGTGCAAAAGAATGAAGGCAGGTGGTCTGTATCACCTTTCAGGTTGAGGTTGGCTAAGCGGGGGTGAGTAATGCCCTCCATATCCTTGATACGGTTGTGAGCAAAGCTGATGATCTGGAGGTAGGGTAGCTCCTGCATGCAGGCACTGGTAAGCAGATTCCTATCCACCTTCAGCCAAAGCAGGTGGGTTAGGCTCCTCAGAGGAGACAAATCTTGCAGCTTGTTCTCTGACAAATCCACATACCGCAGGTGAATGAAGGATTCGAGGAGGCTGATGTCTGTCAAGTCCCTGTGGGAGGGAGGATGTGAATAAAACATCTCTCATATTTCCCCCTGCTAACAGCTTTTAGTTTGCGCCTCACCACTACTAGAGGGAGGGCTTCCTCCCTCCCACTTTCCTGCTGTCCTAGGAAGCCTTGCTGGAGAGAAGGAGGAAAGGAGAAAGGCGATAGGGACAGGTGGAATAGTGTGTAAATAAGGCTGAATGTTAAGATTGAACCTGCCTTCCTGGCACAGGGAGTACTTATTCTCATTGAACTGCCAGGAGAAGGCAGAACCAGAGCAGAAAAGAGGGTAAGTATGGGTGGGGTGGATCTATTAGACAGTAGTGGCAACAGCAAGGACTGTGTGGAAGGAGTTTGCTAGTTGGAAAAAAAGCTGTATGAGATACCTATGAGGCTGCTGAAAGACACAGTCTTACTGAGGCCTGTTAGTTAGGTCCAGGGTTATGTGGGTGTACAGATCGGGCTGAGTCTCCAAACTGTCCCCAGGCCATTGTGGCACTGTACTTACAAGTGCATGGCCTTAAAGGTTAGCAGTTGACAGGAGAGATGCTTAATGGATATTCCCCCAAATGACTGTGGGGAGGTCACCCCGTTCAGGTGCCCCTAGGAAACCACAGTCCAGAGCAATGGTCAGTCTCGCCTCAATCTAGGGGGACACTGATGTTCCCACCAGTGCGTCTAGCTATGGTGGAGGCGGTCCCCAGCTCAGGGCTGGGGGTGGACAAGCTACGCTGAAGCACAGACTGGAAGCCAGCCAGCCAGAGAACATGGCCTGGAAACGCTCCTGCCCCACAGGGTCTGTCACCAGTGGCCTTATGATGCAGCTGCTCCGTGGCTGCATAGGTGCCCAGGGAGGAGGAGGCCTTCTCCCGGGGCAGGTGTTGCACACTCACTTGTATTTGGCTTCAAATTTCACATAGGCGTGGGCCAGGCCGTTGCCGGTCTTCGAGAGGAGAGAGAGGCCCTCCTTCAGGGCCTCCTCCGTCAGGGGACAGGGGGCCGGCACCTGGGAGAGAAGGAGAGAGCGCGACGCCAGCGCTGGCCTAACGGCAGCCAGAGGGTGCTGAGCCCCCCCTCCCTCACCTCTTCTTCCTCCGACAGCGCCTTCTTCCCCTCCTCCTCCTCCTCTCCTTCCTCCCCCTCCTCCTGAAGGCTGTACTCCTCCCCGTCCAGCTCCTCGCCCTCCATCCTCACAGGCCCCGCTTCCCTCACGGCTCAGGCCGCTCCCGCCGGGCCGCGCCGCCCCGCTGCCATGGAAACCGGGAGGTTGAGGGGGAGGCGGGGCCCGCCGCCGCTGCCATAGCAACCGCGCTGAGTGACAGCGCCTGCGCCGGGAGGCGGGGCTTCCTGCTTCCCGCCGCGGCGCTGCGCGGCCCTGCGCGGATTTGCGGGGCGCTGCGCGGTGGTGCGCGGTGCTGCCGGCACCCTCGGCCTCAGCCGCCTCCTCCTCTGGTCGTTCCCAGGGACGCCCCTTCTCTCACGAGCCGCATCCTCGCTCCTCCTCCTCCCCCCCCTTCCCCCCCCGCCTTCCCCGAATCCAGACATTTCTGCTGCCACGTTAGCCTTTTCCGCTAAGGCGAAACCCAAAATCTCGTCAGCTCGGAGTTAAACCCCCTCCAAAAAAAAAAGAGACGACTTCTCCTATTTCACAGGCCCTGTTCCGGTTAGCGTGTCCCGCAGCTCACCCTGCGTTTCCTGCAGCGGCACGGGCGCTGGGGATTTGCCGCTCGCCGGCCACCCCAGCTCCCCGCGGCTTCTTTCTCATCACCCTGCGGGTAAATACTCCTCCCGGCCGACCGCTTGGGTCAGTTTGCTGCCCCGGCTGCGGTGGCCCGTCCTTTTTGATGTTCAATTCCACGTGCAACGCTCAGAGCGTGCCTTGCCTTCATCGGAAGCGCTTTGTCATCCTACTCTGCCTCCCGGCCCTTCCTGGCTGGGTGACATCCACGATCATTAGGAGTGTATCCAGAGAGCCGAGAGACCGTTTTGGTGGGAAGGGACCACTGGAGGTCGTCCTGTCCATGCCCTGGGGTCAAAACGGGGCCGGGGTTAGGCTGGGCTGCACAGAGGGTGGTGGCCACTCGGGCGGTGAATATCTCTGAGGAAAGACATTCCCTCTGATAAATGTTTAATTAACGTGTTGAGCAGAATTAGGCTGGGGCTCTGCAGGAAACCTCCCATGACGTGATCTCCTGGATGCCAGGAAGTGGATTTTGGGGTACGGCGTCCCGACCCGCTGTGGGTGACGACGCTTCAGCCCCCTGCCCCAGGCTGGGGAGGGCTGAGGCTGCTGGTGCCCAGCAGACGCCATCGGTGCCTCCCGGGCTTTGGTGACCCCGTTGTCTGCCGAGCAGAGCTGGGTGTTTTCCGGCCGGGAATGCTGCTCAGAGCTGACGGCCACCAGCGTTTCGCAGTTAATGCCAAAGTCCAAGGCCCTGCGCCCTTTCTCTCCACTGCACTTTGCTCCATCACAACCCCCCTGGGCAACGTCAGTGCTAGATAAGCTGGTCCAAACTGAGCTGGACCCAGAGCTGTCAGACACGAGCCTCACGCTCCTCCAGTGCCTGTGCCGGCCATCACCCCCTCCTGCAAAGCATCCCTCAGCTGCTGCCCGTGTCCCCCTGCCTCATCCCGCTTGACTCCCCACCGCTGACCTCGTCTCCCATGCTACACTCGCCCCATCTGAATTCACTCCCTGGTCATTAACCTGCGTATGACGGGGTTTTACACTATATCCCCTGAAAAAAAACCCAAACCAACCAAGACCCTTCTGCACATAAAGCACTCCGGCTCCTCTTGCCTTTGCTTTCCAAGGCTTTAAGGAGCCCTTCAGCAAATCAGTGCTGGAAAAAAAGCAACAACACGCTTTTCTTCCCGTCCCTCGTCCCTTTATGCTGAAGAATGGACCAGTAGGAGTTGTGTGTGCCTCTATGCAGATGTTTGATGTGGTCTTACAGAAGGAACATATGGCTCAATTGCCCTGTTTCTGAATGACCAGAGAACTTTCAAGAAACAAGAGAAATTATACAAGGAAACACAAATCTTTAAAGGAGTGAAAAGTTATTTATGTTACATATAAAAAAGAAAAGATCCCAAACCTAACTATACTGATCATTAAGGAGGTGATGTGACAAAAGCTCACCCTCACAGCCACAGAGGAACGCGGGGAGAGGACAGCAGGAGGGGGAGCCCAAACAGCACCCTGCTGGGCTGCTCCCAGGCCCATCCCAGGAGCCATCAGCCCACCAAAGGCCCATCTTGGGGAGAACAGCAACACAGTGGCAGTTGGGAACCCAAATTAAGGACTCAGAGGGGGGTTGGGGGAAGATGCAAGGGAGGAGCTGGCTGCCAGGGGGACCAGGGGGTCCCGGCAGCTGACGAAGAGTCTGAGGGACCTGGAACGCCAGAGCATCATGGGGGACCTGGCTACTGGGGGACCAGGGGGACTAGGGAGGCTGGGATGAGGGGCAGCTACTGGGGAGACTGCCTGAGCCCAGCTGCTGGAGGGAGCCACATTGTACATAAATGTGTGTGTGTGTATATATATATATATGTATATATACATGCTCACTAGCGCACCTCCACCCAGTTCAGACAGAAAAGGGGGTGGGATGAGGCTACTGGTGCTGTGTTCATGCGAGGGCTCTGTGTGGCCGGACGCGTTGTCTGTGTGGCCATCTGTCCCGGTTTGAGGTAGAACAGAACCAATTTTCTGTTTTGTAATTTTACTTTTTAGCTGGGCCTCTTCTAACTGCCTAAACTCTGGAATTAACAGCATATCGTTCAGAAACTGTTCACCCTCAGGGTGATAAGACCTGATTATGCCAAGGGATGGTACGCACAGAGGCTCTTGCTTATACTTATTGCTATAACAGCCAAGGTCAGCTAACTTTGTTATTTGCCCTGTTAGAGGGTCAGAAGCGGAAAAGCGTAGAGGGGTCCCACCTGTAGGGAGGGGGGGACAGGGCGCGTGACCCAAAACTGACCAACAGGGGTATTCCATCCCATCTCCACCACACTCAGTATAAAAGCTGAGGGATCAAAACGTCAGCTTTTCTTTCTTCAGTGGCCAACAGCTGAGGAGGACCCTGTCTGTTCGTCTGCTTTTGACCCTGATCTGAGCATTCCTGACTCCAGATCTGGAATCCTGCTCCTGTCCATCACTGACTCCAGTCTGGGATTTTCCCTGTGCCTGCTGGTGATGCGATCGTCATCCTGGGAGCTGAATACGGTTTTCTATACATTGTATACTTTTTAATTTCTTTAATATTTCATTATTCATTAATATTTTCATTAAAGTACTCTGGTTCTTTTTCTAAACTCGTAAATCTCCTTATCTCTTCCTCTCCTCTGTTTGGAGAGGGCGGGGGAGGGCCACCTGTCATTCTGATTGGCCAATCTGACCAAAACCACGACACCCTCCCTGTATATATGTACATATGCAGTGTGTACGTGTGTGGGTGCCTATGGGGAATACAAGCTCAGCCTGGCTACGGGTTGGGGCTGAGGACACGGAGCGGCAGCAGCCTCTCTCGGGGCTGTCGCATCTGGCACGACGCATTTTTCCCCAACAGCAACCTGTTTAAGATCCAACCTCTACCATTTGCAGTGAGGATCTGGCAGCATTTCCGCTCCACGGAGCTGTGGTCCTGCCAAAAAGCAGACACAAAAAAAAAAAAAAAAAAAAAAAAAAAAGAAGAAAAACAAGACCTGGCACTCCTGCTGATGCAGAAATCATTTTCCATGACTTTATTCCTCATTAAAAGAAGGCTTTCGTGCTTCTGTATTCTCCTCCAAACAGCAAGATCAACAGTCAGCTCCCATCTGTTTTGTTCTGGTTTTTTTTTCTCTATGTAGGTCACTCTCCCGGGCTCTGCGGGCAGCAGTGGGAACACACAGGGGTGTCGCAGACCAGGGCTGATCCTGCCTACCCATCCCCAGCAGCCTTCGGCATCGCCCACGTCCCGACCCAGTCACCGCTGCTCTGCTCACGCTGACCCCAACGCCCTTGCAGTTGTAGAAACCACGGAGTTTTCAGGATTTTGGTGGTTTTTTTGCGTGCGTGTCTGAAGCATCCTCCTCGCCACATCGCTCCGCACGCACCGAGTGCCAGCAGCTGCCAGCTCTGTGCTGCAGTCAGGATCTTCCTTCCTAGGCCACCGCACATCCTTCCCTGTTTGGTGGCTTTTCCTCCACCACGAGAGGCTCCCACACCTGGGACCCACCACCACCCTCTGCTCCCTGACAGGGATTGTCCCACAGCTGGCTCCAGCACCCACCACACCGTCAGCCATCCAGGATCCCAGTGCTGGTCCCTCCTGACAAGGCTCCTGCCAAGGAAGGGGCAGGGTGGGGGCCAGACTCCTGCTCCGAGCCAGGAAGGAGATGCCCTGCTCTTCTGTCCTGTCCAGTCCAGCAGAGAGGGAAGAGCACCATTAGCAGAGCAGGACCCGCAGCATTAGCGGGCTTCCTAAGATTTTTTGACCTTGATCCCTCACCTTCCGCCCCTCAGGTGATGCTGGCAGGGCAACACACTCAACAGCTGGAGTATCAGGGATGAACGTGCCACTGCTACAAAAACAGTGGACCAGAGACATGAACTGGGAGAGGATCTCTGAGCTGTGCATTGGCAGAGCCCTCCTTCCCATGTCTGCTCTGTACCAGAGCAGTGCCCAAAGGCTCCCAAGGACAGACTGCCCCACAGCTAAGCTCCTCCTTTTGAGACACTTCCTTTTTCCGTTACCTAAAAATCCCCTAGCTGGTGCAGCAGCTGGGAAATAGCATCTAGTCTCGCTTTCTCACCCATCAGCAGACAGCAGGCAGCGAGCACAGCCTCAGCACACGGCCTAAAAACCTTCCCTGCATAAAGAGGGAGCTGCTCCGCTCGTCCTCACAGGCAAAGACAGTGGGGATGGGCGCGTTACCAAGCCTGCCTGGAAAGCTCAGCTCACCAGTGGAACAGCCGGGTGCTCCGGGAATAGAGATGCACAGAAATCACCGTGGGACCAAAGAGGAGCTGTAACAGGAGAGAAACAAGATGCTCAGGGCACGCTGCAAGTGACAGCCGACAGCAAGACGCAGGCTGAACCTGCGCAGTGCCTCCTGGGGCAATGATGGGCCCTCAAAAAAGAAAAAAAAAAAAAAAAAAAAAAGGCCACAAAACCCATGCTGCCCTCTCTGCAACCAGCTACCTCCAGAAGTAGTAAGTTCTGTACACTGCTCATCCCCAGAAGCTTCCGAATAAGATCCAGGACACCACCTTTGCATTTTCTTTTTTTTTTTTTTCTCCCATTTATTGTTCAGTACAGGACACAGGTGAGGTAAGACATCTCACAAAGGTCTAAGCTGACAGGCTCCTTGCTGACGGAGCTGAAGGATGCAAGAGTGTGGTTCCGATTTCCCTCCCCCAGCACCAGCGGCCCCCTCTCCCTGCAGTGCTGCAGAGGAAGGGGGGAGGCACCGGCCAGGTTGACTGTGGGCTCTTACAGGTCAACAGGCAACCAAGGATTTTGCCAATTCAGAGAGGAGGCTGTCAAGACTCTGCCGAGACAGGCTTCCACTAAGAGGACTCCAACATGGTGGTGGGGGTTAGCAGCACAGCTAGAACAATGACGGTGGAGGGGGAAAGCCTCAGAGGAGGCCTCTGTATGTGTGCAATGAAAGGTCCCTTTCTTGCTTCCGTTTCTCGCTCTGAACCACAAGGGACTGCTCCTCACAGGCTGCTTCAGTGTTTGGCATTGATAATATCCACAAACTCTGGCTTGAGAGAAGCTCCACCAACAAGGAAGCCATCCACATCGTGCTGAGAGGCCAGCTCCTTACAGTTGCTGCCAGTGACAGAACCTAAAGAAGGAACAGCATTTTAAGGTCAGATGTGGCCAGCTCTAGAAAACAGGGCCAGGGCACAAAGGTAAGATTTGCCACATCTAACTCTGCAGACAGTAAAACTGTCTCCCATTTACTGAAACAAGCTGGTAGGTGGCTCTTTATGCTCTGACAACCTCAGGTTTCCTCATCAGCAGAGCACGTTGCACAGCTGCAGCAACAAGCAGAGAAACTAAGTGCCTCTTGCACTGGAAAGTGGCTTCAGATTCATTTACCTCCATAGATGATCCTAGTTGACTGAGCAACAGCATCAGACACGTGGCTTTTCAGCCACCCCCTCAGCTTCTCATGAACTTCCTGAGCCTGCAACAGAACGGAAGGAGTCCCGCTGAGGGCTGAGCAATACCAATACATGCCCTGCATACAAATCTAAAGAGAAGACAGAATCTCTTTGAGAGAATCTTTAGAGATTCTCTATATCCTTAGTCTTTAGAAAGAATCTTCCAGAAGACCTCTTGAGTGGGAAGGGTCAGCTGGACGTTTAGTCAGCCACCTTTCCCCAGCTCATACCTGTTGGGGAGTTGCAGTTTTACCAGTTCCAATGGCCCAAACCGGCTCATAGGCAAGAACCACTTTACTCCAGTCCTTCACGTTATCTGGGGAGGAAGGAGAAGATACAAGTAAGCACAGTACCCCATGCTAGGGAGGGTAGAGCTGGAAAGGCTTCTGGAACACCTTTTATTAACACAATCATTAATATTGTGTGTGAACACTTGCAGCAATGTATCTGCAAGCCTCCCCAGAAGGCCACGATGGCCATTATAGCCGTCCAGTTAAGGCCATTATGACCATTTCTTCCCACATGTCCAAAGCAGAAAAAAAATATGCCCGTTTTCCTCCCTTACCAGCAATGGCCTTGGTCTGTTCAAAAACCACTTTCTCAGTTATGCCAGCTTCTCTCTCATCCAGCTTCTCTCCAATGCAGGCAATGACTCCAAGACCCTCAGCTAGAGCATGAGCCACCTTCTGCCCAATCAACTGGGAATTGAAAAGAAAGAAGGCGACCAACAGTCAGATCTACTTCTGTAGTCATTTTAACTGCTCACCCTTCCAGCCTTTGCAGGCACATCTGAGCTGGACCATCCCTCCATCCCAGGGGCACACACCTCATCGGACTCTCCAAAAACATGTCTTCGCTCGGAGTGGCCCAGGATCACCCACGTGGCTCCAATATCTTTGATCATTGCTGGGCTGGGGAGAAAGGAGATGACTCACACCTCTGGAGGAAATTCACGTCCCAGAGGCACCCCAGCTTTACTCTTCTCTGTGGGCTCACCTGATCTCTCCTGTGAAGGCACCCTTTGGTACCTTGTAACAGTTCTGTGCCGCAACGCCGATCTTTGTGTCAAGCTTCTGACGGGCAAAGTCAAGGTAGATGGAAGGGGCTCCACAAACCACCTCTATAAGGCGGAGAAGGTGGTTACCCTTGAGACAGGCGAAGGGCAGAAACCGTACCCAGCCTCCTCCGACCCCAAACCCCAGCCCCAAGAGGTCATCCCTTGGGTCAAGAACTCAAGGCTCAGCCCGCCCACCCTTGCTGACATTTGGGGGACTCTCGTGCAGGAGGAACATCCCCGCTATCCGATGACTCAACAGCGGGGAGGAAGCCCTTTCCAGCGGGCAGATGAGCTATTCCAGGCCCGCGGCCAGGCCCCCCCCGGCGGGGTCACACGGGGAGAGGGCTCAGCCGAGAAACCGGGAGAGAATCCCACCTTGCTGCCCGGGCCTGGCTGCACCGGGGTTGGGGGGGTGGGGTGGGGGTGGAAAGGGCAGCATCGGATTACGCCGGGGACTGTAACCGGCGGCGAAGCGGGGGCACGGCCTGGCAGCGCAGCTCGGCTGAAACACGGAGCTCCGCACCCGCCGGTTGCCGGCCGGCCGGCGGCACCGACAGCACACGGGGCGCGGCGGGGGGTTGGTGGAGCGGCCGGGCCCAGGGAGACGGGCGGACGGACGGACGGACGGACGGGGGGGAGTGGTGCTCGGCAGCGGGGACACCGGGCCGCCCGCCCCCGCCTGGAGCGGGCCTCCCCCCGCCCCTCCCGGCGAGCAGGCGGAGGCGACCCGGAGTACGGGGCCGCATGGATCCGCCGGGCCCGGATCCGGTTTCGCGGGTATATTTAGCCCCGCCGCCGCGTTATATTTAGGTCCCCGCCGCCCTCTGACATTTGCGGCTCCCCCCGCCCGGCCGCCGGCCCCGCTGGGCCCCGTGAGGCGCCGGGCGGGACGTGCGCTACGTGCGGCCGCGCCCCTCACCGGTGTCGGCGGAGAGCTTGGCGCCGTTCAGCGTGTGGATGAGCTCGCCCAGGCTCTTCTTGTCGCCGTTCATCTTCCAGTTGCCCCCCACGAAGAACTTCCTGGGCGCCATGGCGGGGGCGGGAGCGGGCGGGCTGCGGCCGGTACCGGAGGAGACGCGAAGGTCGGCGGCGGCGGCGGCGGCAACGGCAACGCGGCACCCGGCGCCCGCTTTTAACGCACAGGCCACGCCCCTTCAGTTGACCACGCCCCTTGGCTCCACCCACACCCATTGGCCACGCCCCCTCCGCAGCCCGCCCCGCCGCTCCCGGCGGAGGCTGCGCCGGGGAAGCGCTGCGGGGGAACGTCTCTGCCGCAGCACCGGCGCTCACGCCCCAGGAGGCCGGAGGGCCCCAGCGATGCGGAGGGCAGGCAGAAACCGGGGGGGGTATTTCGACTTTTATTTTGTCCCTGGTGTATTTTGGCATGTAAAGGGCACACAAGGGGGAAGGGGGACACACACACGCACACCCCCACACCCACCCACCCTGCTCGTGGCCCGCCTGGTTGCCCACCCTGCGCCCCACAGGCTGGGCAGGAGAAACGCTGCCCCCCCCGCCCACCCCTACACAAGCCACAGGTACACACAAGCCCCCTCCTCCCCTCCGGGACAGCTAGGAGGTGGCATCATCCCACCACGCAGGTGGCCTCATCCCCCCAAGCAGCGAAGCACTAGGGCTGTGTGTCACACGGGGGTGGGGACAGTGAGGACATTTCCTACAGAAACAGACATTCCCCACCCCCCCATCCCCCCCCCTCCCGACCCCCTTCACTCATGTCCAGTCTTTTAGTCAGGGGACTCTTGTCTCCACGTGTGTCTCCACGGAGAAGGGACCAGTGGGGAAAGAGGAGGGCCCTCTGAGAAGGACCCTGCTCTCGTCCTCACGGCCCCCACCCTCTTCCCCCCCCAGTGTCTTCAGCCCACTCTGCCCCCACCACACACAGCGAGAGGATGTTCTAGCTGGGGATCCGCTGGTAGAAGTAGATGTAGCCCAGATCCTTGGGGGGCTTCTCAGAAGCACAGACTTTCTGGTCATTGTAGATCACCCACCTGCAACAGGCAGAAGGGGGGAGCTCAGGGACACTGTTCCGTAGCCAAGACATGACTTGATGCCCCTTGCCTGCTCTCATCCCCGACCCCCCAAGTCCTCTGAAGAAAGGGGGGAGGACAGTGATCTAAAGCTGTACCTCAGATCCCCCTTACGCTGTGAAATCCATCTTACCTGCCCTCTTTCTTGATGTGACAAACGTAGTGTCCGCACATAGTCGAAGTGCCCATGTGGCTGATGAAGGCAAACAGCTGATATTCTTGAGAGAAGGAGGGAAGAGAGGAGCGGTCAGGGAAAGGTAGGCATCTTACCCCAAAACACCCCGTGCAAGGCCCTCTCTAGAAAAGGATCCCTGAAGGAGCCTCTGCTGGGTTGTAATTTAGAAGTGGGTCTGTGAGGATGTGGTCTCAAGGCCAAACAGGAAAGGCCAAATCTCAAGGCCAAACAGGGAAACAGGAGATGGTAACCGCCGCTTGGCCTTCTCTCTTCCAACTGCTGATTTGGCCCACGGGTGCCGGGTGGCTAACAGCAGGGATTCCCCCTCCCTGGGGTACCCAGCAGCGCGGCACTGATTCTGCACAGAGACTGCAACCTGGTTTTTCAATGGGAACAGAAAACCATCCCAGGACGACTGGGAGAAAGAAGCACAGCCCTTCCCGTCTTTCACCTGACTCTGCCTCTCTCTTACCAGCTTCCAGGTGACCCCCAGCCCGACATTGCCATCCCTCTCCTTTTCCTCCCTGCTTCCAGCTCAACAACCAGACCGGCTCTGTGGCAGGTACTACTGCATGGATTAGGGAGGACAAAGCCATGTAGAGTTTGCAGCCCCAAATCAATATTCCTACTGCTTGGAACTCACTTCCAGGCCCATCGCGCACTTTAGGACCCACAGGGACAGATTCAGAGATGGACTCCGCTGCCGAGCGCCCCTCTGAGATATCCATAGCAGCTTCTGCATCAAGGTCATCAATGTGACTGAAGATCCAATCCACAGCACGCTCCAGACTGTTATTCTGGAAGGAAGAAAAGAAGACTGTGAACTTAGGAATGCCTGCTCCTGAGACTATCCTTTCCCTCTGACATCAGCCATGCCTCTCACCGTGGCTCTAAGCGCTTTCATAGCCTGGTCCCGGGAGAAGCCCATGGAGACAATGGTGGCCACACTGTCTTCTGAAGGAGGGTCTGGGCAGGCAATAGTTGATCCTGGTCCACTGGATCCAGGGAGAACTAACGGGTTAGCAAAGTCTGCAGCAGGAAACAGCACACACCTCAGAGCAGTTAGATCTCTCCAAAAGGGATACAGTCTGGGGTCCCAACTACTTCAGCTTCGCACCGCAGCAGTGGGACAGGAAGTACAATGGCCCAGGGGCAATAAGCTTCACCACGGCCACGTGGTCTCATACCTGGATCATCCATATGTGACATGACCCAGTTCATGGCAGCCTCAACCCCGCTGTTCCCTGTGTAATACACGGCTTTGCGGCAGGCATCCATGGGAAAGCCCATCTCCACTAGCTGGATAATCACCGACTCATCCAGCATGGGTGCTGTGGGAAAACAGAGATTAGAGCCACCCACTCCCACCCAGCCCTGCCTGCTCCATTTTTTGCAGTGTCACACAGGCCCTCCAGCCACCATCTCCTGGCTTTGTTTCACACAAGTTGTGTCCCTCTGCTCTTTTCATCCTTTGCTACCTGTCGTCTTCAGAAGCGCAGTCTCACACACAGGCACCCCGGGGAATGACAGGATTCAACTCACGAACTCAGGAGCACACTGGCTCTTCCCTAGCTTCCAAACCCCACCTCCCACTGTGTTTTGTGAAAATAAAATACCTCTACCAGTTAAATTTTGTATAAATCCCCAGCTCTGGCCCCCTTTAAGTGCCCTAGACATGCCACCTCCCCGTCTTCCATGAAACAGGAATCAAGAAGGTCCCTTGCATAACACCCTTGCATAACGGGCGCGCAAGGGAGGGAGACGGCATTCGCTGACAGAGGGACAGGGAAAGGCCGAGCAGGTGGGAAACCACTAGCACAGGAGACAAGACAAGGAGAGCAAGGAGATGAGTCAGGCATCAGGAAGAGAGGAGGAGAATCACTAACATGTCGGAGAGGAGAAGTGAGGGGAGCAGAAGGAGTCGTCGTCCTCGTTGCCATAGAACCCCAGGCTACCTTTGGGCTCGTCTGGTGTCACCAGTGGGGGTGCGATGTCTGGCATTTCTTCTTCTCCGTCTTGCAGCCCCGTTCCCTGCAGTGCAGAGATGTCCAGCTCCTCTGGCATTTCAATGGAGACGTCTGCAAGACACAGTCTTGCTCAGCCTCCCCGTTGGGGCAGAAACAAAGGACTCGGTTGGGAGATCTAAAAGGGAATGTCCCTGGGGATGCAATACTCTACAGTCTGCAGCTCCTTTTGGGGTAGTTTGCAGTAATGACCGCAATACCCACATATGACACCAAATACCTATATGCTCTGTACTTCTCATCCTTCTTACCAAGCTTTTTGGGCACCCAGTCCAGACCGAAAGTGAATTTCTTGATCTGGATCACCAGATAATCCGGGAAAGAGGCGAACCGTGTTGTTCTGAAAGAGACAAATAATACTTATAAATACTTTGTCAGCAATGATTGAGGGCACCTAGCGGATTCGAGACATCAGCGAGTAGGGTGGAGGCATGTCCTAAGGGGGGGATACCCAGCTCTGTGCAGCCCTCCTACGCTGAGCTGAAAGCTCTTCAAACACAGAACTATTTCTAAAGCAGGTGCTCTGACCAGATGAGACAGAATGAAGCATGTACGAAAACTCGGGGGGATGAGGAAAAACAGTACGTGTTCTCTACCCTCCAATCCTGTATTTTACAAGCCTCCTCAGCTTTTAACTGAAAGTCTAACCCTTGAGGAATGCAGAAAAAATAACATCTTTTATTAGACCAACAGACACAGCTGCAGGAACTGACAAGCTTTCAAGCACGAGAGCACTTCTTTGGATACGAAGCAAATGCAGTGAATTTTAAGCTAACTGAATTTGATTGAACATTATTTAGTTAGACAGTTTGAGAGAGAGGGTGTCTGGAATCTATGAAACAGGGGGGAATGTTTGTGAAAGGAGAAGCAGCAGTAAGAAAGACAGATACTTATTACCGGGGGATAATTGTAACATGCCATAAAATTAATTTAAGCAACGGTACATCTTCAATCCTAATTCTTACAAAGTGTTTGAACACAACTCACTACTTAAAAGCAGAACAAAATGTTACTTTTCAATGTGACTGCGTGACTGACTGTTTGTTTACAGTAGCTATTGCTTAATGATAGAATATTTGTTGGAAAACTATTTCCAGTTCTTTGAGGACTGCTCTTTCATTGCAGAACGGTCAGTAGCAGCCCAGCAGGAAGCCGCATAAGTTTGTAATCTTCTCACTACACCTTTGCACTGTCGCATGCGCTGCAGGCAGCCAGAAAAGTGAAAACTGTTTTTTAAACCTTGCTATTAGCATTTAAGTTAGCGTTCTTTAAAATAACACACGTCTGTTGCACTCAGTGCTTTGCTCAAACTTTTATAGCTAAAAACTTCCTTTAAAGAATTTTTAGAGACCAAGCAAGACCAGTGTCACCACACTGTCAGTACTGATTTTAAAGGTAAATTTTGAAATTAGAATAAAAGCTGTTAGTTTTCTGGAATATCACTGTATTTTTGTAGTCCCTCAGCAACTGAAATCTGACAGTAAGGGTTTCACTAGCGCTGCTCTTCTGCTCACTGTGATCCCTTGGGGGCAATGACTCCAGCACCGACAGACTGGTTCCCTCTCTGCTTCAATGTTCTGTGGGTCCAGGCTGTGGGGGACTACAAAGCTTTGGTCACGCTTCTTCCCCAAGCAACCGAAAGAAGGCCCCAAAGATGCAGCTATTGCCTGTTCGTCATAGCCTAGCGGGTAACTCGCACACACTCACTTGAGAGCCACAGACTTGGCCTGCAAGGCTGTGCTCCAGAAATCGTCCACCTGCTCTGGAGCTCCATAGGCTTCTAGGCAGGAGCTGAAAGGCACCTTGGCTCGCACCAGCTCGGGCAGTGGCTGCTTCTCCTCCTCTGCCTGCCGCTTCTTCTCCTCATATTCCAGTAGTTCATCTAGAGAATAAAGCAGAGGAGTCAAGGACCACCCCTAGGTACCCACAAAGCAACTGGTGTAAGCTACACGCAGAGGCAGAATAGGCCTGTAGAGGCCATCAAGAATGGAGCACAAAGTGGACGATGTCTTCCAGAGCACTGGTTCTGCTACTGCAGTCCTATTTTGCTGTTGAATCACAGCCCAGCTTGTGGCGTCAGAGGGAAAGGTTCTAGAGGGACATCATCGTGTCACACCACCTCTGAAGAAATCAGCCCGATCCCACAAAAGCAGGTGAAGGATCGATCTGGCTTCAGAAACGGCAAAGCCAGTCCTTGAGGAAGTCCCTTTCTCATTTAAGGAGTTTTGTAATAAAAGTACAACATCCAAACATAATGTTTGCTACTGTTCTGGCCTTGGCACATTACTGACCTTTGTTGAGTGCAGCGTCCATGGGCACGGGCAGCTGCATGATATAGTCCACACGCTGGGTATATTTCACCTTTTCTGTGGCCAGGCACTTCAGCTTCTCCTCCACCAGAAAGCGGAAGACCTCATTAGGATTCTCCGAGCTGCGGCAGTTCCTCTGGAGAGATTAGAAGGATAGGTGTAACATCAGAATGGCAGAACCACGTATCTGCAGTAGCAGCGGTTCCACAGAGGACACGGCTAAAGAGTATTCACTTCTGTACCCAATCCACTGGAAAAGACAGCAAAGATTAAACTAGAGCCAACTTCTGTACCCCAGGAACCCATGCCACTCCTGCTCCTAAAGACGAAAATTTACATCTCCGGCTGTGCATTCCCAAAAGATATTCCTCCAAGGAATCTGCCCTGAAAACATGGCCAAGCATCTCTCCTTCTCTGCTCCCACAGGTGCTGGCTGGCCCATTTCCCTGTGTTCTCTCCCTCCCTCTGCTCCGATTGCCAGCTTCTCACCTCCGCTCCTCACCCCCTGCTCTGGGGAGGAAACAAAGCTGGGCTTTTCCATGATTTGACAGACAGACTCGACCATTACCTCCACCATGTTGATGAAGTGCAGAAAGAATTCCTGGGCGTCCTGCTGTCGGTTAGTAGAAAATTCTGGGTGCCCTTTTCCAATGAGGGACTTAAACATGCGTGGAGCAATGCCATTTTGCATACCCTGCAGATAACAAGGTGGAAGAGGAAGGTGGTCACAATTTGCTAACCATGCATGTACCACGCTACTCTTAGCCATGCTTTTCTTCAGGTGACAGGGCCCTGGAACGATCCCCAGGACATGTCTGCAGAAAGGGTTCTCTCTTCATCCCCACGTAACGCACAAAATCCTTCATGCAACACACACATCATGAGGATGCCGTATCCAATTTTCACCTTCTGATCGGGCTGCTGTTCCCCATCTGCAGAAGCTGGCTTTGAATACTCCCCAGAAAGCAGTCCGTGGCCCAATTTGGCTCTGGAACGATGAAGAAGTCACTGTTAGCATCACAAAGGTTTCCGCAATCCCACATACTCCAGGAGCCACATCAACCCATCCAGCTTTAACACCGCCATGGACTGCCAGTCTCACAGAGATCGGCCTTCTCTGCTGCGCCAGCCAAGATCATCTTATCTTGGTCTGCGTGAGACATCATTGACTTGAAAGTTACTAGGACTTCTGGGCACCAATCTGAACCATTGCTTGCACGGTGGGGAGAACATAAAGGAACAGCTTCCTTTGCCCCACAGAAGGGCAGCTGGTGCTGAGCCATACAGCAGCTGCGTAACAGCCAAACTAAGCCGCAGCCTGAGATGGGTAAAGTAGGAGTGTATCAGCTGCACCGACTGTGCAGGAGACAACAGGGCAGAGTTAAATTGTCTGAGCCAGAAATAGCATTGCTGCGAGCAGACTGATCACATTTTCCCAGAGGAAAGATCAAGAACGAGCACGTGAGGCACTTAATGGACAAAAGTAACATTCAGCGATTTCCTCCTATGCTCAGACCCTCCCTACTCTTCCACCCCACTGCAGTCCTTCCCCATCACTGTTGCCATTTCTCTGGAACCAAACCCTACCAATTCCTCCCTTTGCCCAGGCAAAAATCTTTCTGGCTGTCTCAACTTAATCCCCTCCTCAGTGAACACCTCACCCCAGGCCGTCCAAATTTAGAATCCTCCCTTACCGCTGAACTCCCTTCCACAAATGCCACCTTCCGTTCCTCCACCCCAAACTTCCATATACTGCTTTGCTGGTGTAGAGCAGATGTAGCACGGAATTAATGCATTTAAAATGCAACACCCTCCCAAATCTTGCGTTCCTTTTTCCATATATTCTCCTGCTCTTGCAGGAAGCCTCTTTAAGTATATATAAATTAGCCACTGAGAATAAAGTTGCCTAAATCTACGTATTTCTTTGCTCTTAGCCATCTCTCTCCGTTGCAGAGAGCCAGTACCTCTTTGCTGTTACGCAGACAGAATATGCCTACCAGAAATCCCCCTGTGGTAACAGATGGTACTGCGTTCCCCACATAACACATTTAAGAGCCTCTCATGAACAGTGAGGTGCACCCTCTCCTCTCCATCTAGGGCATTCAGCTGAACTTTCTTGGCTTAGATCCTTATTGATCACTGAGGATCGGTGTCTCTGGCGATGGACACAGAAACAGAGAGGCGAGGCTCGAGGGAGAAACCTGCAGCAAAGCACTCTGTAGCAGCGCAGAGGGGACGCACCCAGGCAGCCTCAGCCTTCCTTCTCTCACCAAAACTCTACGTACACTTGTGTGCTGAAGTCCTGTGTGGGGTCCGAGGGTGCACTTTGGAATATCTTCTCCAGCTTGTCCACATACCTGCAAAGCAAAGCGGAGCAGTCTAAGGGATGTACGGGTTCATCTAGTAAAGACACAATTCTGAGCCTGACTACTGTAACAGAAGCTCCCAGGTCTAGGAGACCTTTGGACTGATCCCAGGCTAATGGAAAGGAATGATTAAGCTCACTTACTTTCTCTGGAAGTCTGGGATACTGAAAAGCACCTGCATCACGGAATTGAGGTAGCAACTGTTGCCCAGGTTCCGGATACCAGTGTACCCAGGCCCATAGAGGGGCTTGAGCTGCACACCAGACTCCTGGATGAGCTCCCACTCCCCAATGCGCTGGTTCATGTCTATTTCCAGTTCTGTCATTGTCTTGTCTGTCTGTGGAGGGAAAGAACAGGGAAAACCCTCAAAGAAGACTCAAGGGAACGTCAAAGGTGTAAAAAGTGCAATACTGTAGAGAAACATAAAGTCAAATCCATTCTGTTTTATTAAATTAGAAGAGGAGGAAGGTACAAGTATTGTTTTCAAATATCTGAATACCTGGGACAGAAAGAAGAATGGTAACAGACATGGGAGAAATCTGAACCTGGTATAAAGGGGCATGGAAATCACATACTAACACTGAATCCAGGGAACAAAGCTCATCACCTGGGAACATCCCTGCCCGCAGTACTGATGCAGAACCCCGAGGAAATAAACTTAAGAGACGGGAAAGAAAGGCAAAAAAGGCAACGAAAGAGGCAGACAAGATAACTCTGCCTGACCAAAACCAGGGTTTCTTGACCAGGAATGGTTCTGCATAGCCACAGAATGATGGAATCCAGCTAAGACACCTCAGACTTGCTTCTCTCTCCCTTTGGACTACCCCCCTCCCCGCCTCACCTTCTGCATCTTGAGCATGTCAATCCCAAAGTGAGCAAGGTGTTCTGCCAGGTTGGGATCCAACACCATGTCATCTTCATCATAGGAGTAGACATCTACACAGGAACACGGAGGAAAAGGAGAGACTTATAATGGCCTATGATCTAACATTCACTGCTGGATGAAGAGAACAGTTTTCAGAAATCCGAGTTTTGACTAACTGAGCAGTTGGGGTTCCTCTCCTTTCTCAGGAGAGCAGCATGACAGACAGAATATTGAGGTCCTCCAAAACATGTGACAAGACAAACACCTTTGTCATTGATCAAGGTACAGATGCGCATGTATGTCTGCAGTGAGGAAAGTGGGTTACTGTGCCATATACTCTCTACTCAGGCTTTGCACACCAAATTCTTTGATAAACGTCCCACCACAGAAAATAAGATGGCAACCTGGATAACTCTGCTAAAACCCTCCAAATTAGAAGGGAGGGGAGGAGGAAGGCAAGGTTTTATCAGTTGGTTCTTTGCCCGTCACAGGATGCAGGTCAGAGTGGGAAAGTTCACGATAGGATGACACTGAATGTTCCAGATCATAAGATGGGCAACACCAGCCTAATTCCTGGAAATCCTCCCTGACTTCCCTTGTCAGAGACCACAGTCAGCCTGACTGGTGTCTGACGTCTCTAACCCTCACAGGATCCCCCTTCTCACCAGCCCCATCAGGAGTAATTGTTCCCAGTTTCACAGCCAGCGGGTAGCCAGTTTCCCGATAATGCTCGACTGCATGATTGTTGCCACCACTGCCATCAAAATAACGCCGACCACAGAGGATGGCTCCATCCGTCATGTTCAGCCACAGGTTCTCCCTCATGTCACACTTGCTGCACTTCCAGCCACTATTGACAAGACAGAGAAAAAGAGATTAGGGTGAAAACCTTTGGATTCTATCTCCCAAGCCCTCTCCATTACTACGTACTGACTATAGCATAAGCAATCTCATTTCTCTTTTACTTCAGAACACCGAGCATCCTGGAATACCTTACTTTGACATTTCCCCTGAATTTACTATAACAAGGCACACTCAGACCCCCACAAAAGAAGTCTCATCTGCTGCTGCAGTACAGGAAAGGAGAAGGTGGTGATGGGGGTGGGTCTGGGATACAGAGCGATACAGCTAGTTTCAGTACTACGCTCACCATGGCGGGATGCGGACATCATTCTGAAGTTGGTGCAGGGAGAAAGCGTGTTTGGAAACACGTCGAACCTCCCCATCCCAAGCCTGCACCTCCTGCTTCCGTGACGCTGAATCTGCTGTCAGGATGGCCTCGACCGCACTGGCAATCTGGAATTAGGACAGCACGAAAAAAAAAATGAAGGGCAGAAGGAAAGAAGCTTCCAGTGCCACAACACCCCACATTTAGGCTCAGATCGGCAAATCAGTCGTGCTAGGGCAGCATTCAGGAGCCTCAGCCACACGCCAGGACTCCACAATATAAAGCACTGTATAAGTCCAGAACAATCCTGCTTACTGCAAGCTGAGACTTCACAGCCGCTCTGCAGGATCCCTTTTACAGCACAGCAGTTGCTTCTCTGCAAGGGCGCATTGCCTCCCTACCCATAGAAAACACAGCTCTCCATGCAAACATACCCTGTCTCTGACCATGTCTGGTAGTCCCTCCAGCCCATCACGAGGAATATCCAAATGCTCTGGGAAAATTACTATTTTTACATCTTCGTCATATTCAAACTTTTCCTCTGTGATGTCAAATCCACCTTCTACACCTACAGGAAGAAATTGCGTTAACAGGTAAAACCAAATAGCTTGCAAAGCTTCTTTACCCATAGCTTACACGAAGTAAGACACCATGACTAAGGCAAAGCTCCAGATCAATGATCCACGATTTTTCTTCCATTTCTGGACTCCAAAGTTTCTGCTGGCAGTGTGGACTTCACAGTAGCAAATATAAGCCTAGTGACAATAGGTCTGCTTTTCCCAGCTCTTTTTACAGATGCTTAGAAGGAATCTCCAGACCCTGACCACAACCAGAAAAAATACCCGCTCTAGGGAGACACTGGCCAGAACAGAGTCATGATAAAGCACTGCTGTTCATCCTTCATAGTACATCCAAGACGATGAATGGAGATGTGCATGAGGGGATCATATTCTAATCCTGTGCAAATGTCTAGCCTACCAGCATCTTTAAGAAGCCTGGCTCTGCTTCTCGGCTATTCCAGGAAGGACAGTTCAGAGCCCTGAACTTAAGCAAGGAGAACCAGGAGTTCCTCGGAAACCAGAACATCTAGAATTACAGAAAATGTCTTAGCAAAGGTACAGTGCTTGTAGTTTCTCAGGCCCGCTTAGCCATGCTTTCCAGAGATTGCAACAGAAATGGGAGTTTCATACATAACAGGTTATTTGCCAGGTGTCAAGAGTCATGATGGGTGCTCAGCAAAAACATCTGCAGTGGAGGGAACAGTTTCTGATTTATGCAGAGATTCAGGAAAAAGCCTTGGCCTTTCCTGTTCTCCAAGAGTTCACACCTTAGATCCCAGAAGGAAACAGGCAGAAGACACACATTGCTTACTAGCAGCCTTAACTCCCTATTTTTTTTTTTAACTGAATTTCCTTTATTTCTTTAAAAGTGACTGCAATAGATCTCTGAAAATCTGTGGCAGCAACAGATGGGAATACGAGAAGGGAATAGGAGTTTTTGCTGTTTAATGCCTCAGCCTCAAGAACCCTGTGTGCAACATGGTTGTGATAACCATTACTGCATTTAGTTAAAACATAAATACCCAGTTCCCACAATATCTCCCACAACTCTCCCCTCAAATACCTACATTTTTTAGACTATGCACAAACTGCCACGTATGAATGCAGATGCTGCAAGCCAGAGTGATTTAAGAAACACCTGAAAACAGTCACCAGCATCATGCAACGACATACCCAGATAATCCTCTCCTGTGCCTCTTCAGCACATCCCAGAGAGATCTCCTGCCATCGCTTCATAGAGTAAAGCAATACCCAATCCCTCAGGGGTTTTACACAGTTTTACACAGAAACACAATTTCTGAACTCTAAAACAGACTGATGAAGTTCCCTAGGGTGGCTATATGAACCTGCTGAAGCTCCAGATGAGGAAGAGGGTCTTCAGCCAGCAGACTGCCTCCTAGCCCTTTTTCCCCCATACATAGCCAACAGCTTGCCATGCAGATACACTGCCTCCCTCTCCATGGCTGCATCTAAGTGCCACAAACTCCAAAAGTCGTCCAACCAACATGCGGGCATGGGAAGCAAGCGCTACAGAAGTATTTACCATGGAGGGGGAAGCTGAGGTACAGAGAGATCAAGGGCTACATTTTGCAGCCAATGACATCTTGCTCCTACTCTTTCTAGTACCTTTAAAAATCTCCTGTGTCAGGATTAGCTAAACCAACACGGTTTAGCTAAAAGAAAGGAAAAAAATAAATATCTCTCCTGAATTTAAGATCGCTGCATCAACCACAGGGCTAATACAATCTTTTATTTTCGCCCACTCCATTCACACCACTAAACTGTTATCAGAGGCAGCTATTTGCTGACCCAGGTACAACACTTGTCTCAAGACTTTCATAGAACTGAGGATGCAGAAGTAACTCATGATGCAGATCGGGCTTTACCTCTGCAAAAGCAGCATAATCATATATATGAAAGCACTGTCTATCTGAAGAAACGCAGATTCTAGTCTCAATTTTGCTAGAAGTGACCTTTGGGACTCCATTCACCTCACCATAACAACAGGCAGCAGCTGAAAGTCTTAATGTTGGTGTTTGCACTGTGGCAGCAGCAGAGTCAACAGACGTCTGCCACACAATGGCACAGACAGGGAAAAAGTGAGCAAAAAGCAAGACGTCCACGTTCCAGGTTCTGGATTTCCCTCTAGCGGTCAGCTCCCAGCAGCCAAGAACCTGTTACTGCTAAAAAATGTTCCAATGCTCTGCTTTATAGAACTCCATAATGGTTCAGAAATTACTAGGCGAGACTGCTCCAAATAAGCAGCATGTTCATTGATTTCCATGACAGCCTTTGCAGCCGGTGCAAGACAGTAATGGAATACCAGCCCTGTTCTTCTAAAAAAGGGCTTGGCTTTTATATTTTAATGTTCACACGTATTTCCTCCAGTATCAGCCTTGTATTCCAAATAACTATTGAGCACAAAATGTTAATACAGCATTTACCAGTAATTTCTTCCCCATCTACATAAATAACACCAGTTCAATATCTGAGAAGTTTAAAAAATAGTTTTTCTACCAGAAACTTCAAACTTACTTTTCTCAGACTTACACATTTTCTCAAACTTACTCCAGCCCCACACATCCATATTAAGCAACAGCCCCACGCTGGTTATACCCACCCCAAGCTGAGTCAGGCATAGAGAGTTAAGAGAGGATGCAAAACGTTTACCTACAGAAAACATGATGCAACTTTGAATACAGCACAAAACTACCACCTCAACACCTGTTTTGCTGAAACTGCCCACCTAAGACACACTAGAAAACATGAAGTCTGAATTCAGTCAGGGATACTAGGTTCAACTAGTGCAGAAGAGGAAAGGGAAAAGCAACGTGCCACGAAGCCGGGCAGCTCCAAAGGACTGGCCCAAAACAACAAAGGTGATATCATACACAAATGCTTTCTTACCAATAGCCAAGCGAGTTGGTTTCTTCCTTGGGGGGTCCCCAGCACTCGTGTTGGTGTCTTCTTCCTTCTATTTCATTGAGAAGAAATAGGGAAATTAGAGTTAGGGGGACAGGCAAGCTGTGGCAAGCCCTAAGGACTGAAATTAAGCTACTCTAAAACCAGAAAGAGGCAGAAATAGCATCGGCAACCCATACAACAATTCAGCATAAGCAGAGCTGAAGAACTGGTGTACCTCAATTCACCAAGAAAAACACAAGTTACATTTGAGGAGAGAAAACTGTATCTGATTGAATACAGAGACACATACCAGCTCTCAATTTCAAAACAAGTTTGATTGTATGTATTTTTATTTTTTACCGGTTTACGTGTTCTTTTGAGGTGCAGGTAGACCCGTTGGCCTGTTTTCTGATAGTGCTTTTCCACATATTGCTTCCCAAAGCCCAGGAACGTGTTCATGCAGATATACAAGCCGCCATCTGACTCCTGGCAGGAAGGAGAGATAAAAACTGAAGGGAGATGGTAAAGAATGCCATTCCAGCAGCTAGGACAGACACAGACTTACCTCTAGGAACACTATTCGCTAGTCATTAAATCATGGCTACAGCTCATTCCTACGTACCAGTCACTTATTAGCTAGTCTGAAATAAGCTGGCGAGCCCCAGTCTGGCCGTCCCAGAAGAATGGGTACTCCTGTCAAGATGACGTATTTGAAAACCTCTTTGCCTGTTCATTTACGGCAGGATGCTACTGAATCAGGAAAGCCTGAGTGAGATTCCTCAGAAGCTTATTTCGCAAAAAGTCCTTATCATGCACAGTTCACACGTTCAGACTGCGGTACAATCAGGACCAACAAAACCGTGCCACCCTGTCTACAAGAGTAACTCCCAGTGCCATAGGGAACTCTGCCAAACTACAGTGTGAGGAAGGTTAGCAGACCACTGTTTATTTTTGCTGCTGTGTTCAAAAGCTTGTGAGTGCTCCGAGACGGATACAGAATGAGCCCTCCTCATCCCACAAGCACCCAGAAAACGCCACGCTCACTCAGCAGACATACTCGTTTTAAACTGAGGAGGCAAGGAACCCAAGTGCAGGGGCAGGAAAAGAGGCAAACCAGCAAGAAGGCCTCAGCCTGCTTCCCAACATGAACCAGCTGGGACAGCGTCAGGGCGGGGAGCACATGGACAGGCATCACCGTGGGGCTCAGGAAGGGAAAGAGGGCAGGGCTGCCGTGTGCTCTTTTCTCCAAGGACCCGTATCTTCCAGCCGCAGCCCATTTCTTCAGGTGGCCCGGGACACAGCCTGGACGGGCGCCTGCGGAGGTGGCCAAGGGGGGCACCTCGCCCTCCTGCCGCCTGGGCCTCCCCAGGTCCGCCTAGGCCAGGCAGGGATAGGGAGGGAGGAGCAGGGTTGCCGGCGGGGTGGAGACGGCCGGAGAAGGGACCACTGCCATCTTAATGACACAGCACCGACTCGCCCCTCCGCCTGCCCAGCCACACCACGCGGTGAGGCCGAGAGGGGCAGCTCAGACCCGGGCAGGGCGGGACCCCCGGCCCGCACCCCCTGCCGCCGCCAAGGGCCGGGCCCGAGGCACGCCCCGACCCCACACCGGACTACAAGTCCCGGCAGCGGAAGGTGATGTTGGGGGGCACCCGCTCTCCAGGAAAGCGGAGCCGAAGGGGGCGAGCAACCTGCCCACGCCCGCTCCAGTCCCAGAACTACAGCCCCCATCGCGCCGGGGCGGCCGGGCGGGGCGCGGCGCGGAGCACGCCGGGCGCTGTAGTCCCCGGGGGCCCCGCGCTCCGCCCGGCCTTGGGCCGGCCCGGCCGCCGGGGAACCACAAGTCCCATGGCGCCCCGCGCGGGCGGCGCCCCCGGCGGGCGGGTGGGCCGGGAGCGGGCCGGGGCAGGGGGTTCAGGCCGGCGGGGCGGGCGAGCAGGCGGGCCGGCGGCAGGGCGGGCTTACCGGCGTGTCAAAGGAAAAGGCGCACTCGTCCTTGTGGACCCGGTCGCCGGCCTTGGGCACCCGGATGGACGGCAACACCGAGAGCAGCGCCTCGCTCAGCTCCGCCATGACAGCGGCTCACTGCGGCACCGCCCACGGCGCCCCACCCTAACCAATCAGAGCCCAGCTTGGTCAGGCGGGCTCTGGCCAATCCCGCGCCGCAGGGGCGCGCTGGCAGCGAGGCTGAGGGCAGGGCCGGCGGGCAACGCCCGGATGGCTGGCCCAATCGCAGCCGGTCTTCTGCCTGTACGGGGGGCGGTGCCGGGCTCCTCGGCCAATAGAGCGGGAAGGAGGCGGGGACCTCCCCGAAGATTGACAGCGGGCGGGCGAGGCGGGACGTGCCAGGCGGGGGCTGCGCATCCCCGCCGTAGACCGGGGGGGCGGGGCGAGGGGGGCTGGCCCCGCCTCCGCGCGGGGGCCAATGGGGCGGTGTCGCCCGTTGCGCGGGAGATTTGAATCGCGGTCGGCCGGTGGGGCGGGGCAAGTAGCGCGGCCGGGCGACCGCCGCCGCCATGGGGGTCTCCGGCAGCGCCCCGGCTACCCCCATCGCCCCCCGTGACAAGCACCTGGCGCACCTCCGCGACCCCCGCTCGCCCAGCGCCGGCATCCTGCGGACGCCCATCGAGGTAGGAGTCCTCCTTCTCCTCCTGCCGGCCGGTCTCGGCGGCCACGGTCCGCCGCCCCTACGCCTGCTCTCTCCCGCAGGTGGTGAGCTCCCCGGTGGGTAGCCCGCAGCCCGCCCCCGCTGAGCCGGCGGCGGGCACCAGCCAGGACCGGGACCCGCGCTCGCCCACGCCCGGTATCTCCCGCACGCCCATGAGAGCCGTCTCGAGTGGTGAGTGAGGCCGCGGGAGGGGCGGGCTGCCCGGCCTAGCCCGGCGGCTCACCCCGACCTCCATCCATCCCCGGCAGACAGCGTGGACCACCTGGTGAAGCAGCTCAGCGAAGCCTTTGGGGCTGAGGCCGCTCCCGCCGAGCCGGCGGCAGTGGAGGAACCGGCCCGGCGGAGCCCCCCGCCTCCGGCCGCCGCCTCGGGGGAAGAAGCGGAGAGGCCACCTTCACCCTCTCCCAGCGCGGCCCCGGCTCGGCCAGCCCGCGTTGCTGGGCCTGGCTTCTCCTCGGGTAAGTGGTTGGTATGGGGGGTAACGTACCCGCAGCCCCCCGGGCCTGGTAGCAACACCCTGTGGTGCCTCTGCCTTCTCCAGCCTTGCTTCCTTACGGACACTTTGTCCGTTCCCTGCTCCGGTCAGCTGCCTCCCACAGCCTCGGGTAGCCCGGCCTTGGGGCTCTGCAGCTGGCAGATGGGAGGCTCCTTTGGGAACTGTCCTTCTATCTAAGGTATAAGGTCTCTGGAAAACCTTATAGCAGCCTTCCGGTACCTGAAGGAGGCCTACAAGACAGCTGGGGAGGGACTTTTTACAAAGGCATGTAGTGATAGGATGAGGGGTAGTGGCTTCAAACTGGAAGAGGGTAGATTTAGGTTAGATATCAGGAAGAAATTCTTTACTGTGAGGGTGGTGAGACACTGGAACAGGTTGCCCAGGGAAGCTGTGGATGCCCCATCCCTGGAAGTGTCCAAGGCCAGGCTGGATGGGGCTTTGAGCAGCCTGGTCTAGTAGGAGGTGTCCCTGCCCATGGCAGGGGGGGTGGAACTAGATGAGTGTTAAGGTCTTTTCCAACCCAAACCATTCTAGGATTCAAACTGTTTTCTGTCTGGAGTTGAAAAATTACATTTTCAATCGGTAGTCAAAATCAAGAGGTAAACATACCTCTTGAAGAGGTAAATGTCAGCTCTTCCGCTCTCTGAGACAGGCGTGTAATTGAGGAGGCCTATTCAGTGGGGGCTTGGTGTTTCTCCTTGGGAAGAGCTGGGAAGCACTTGTAAGTGCTATGAGTGAGTGGTGCTGAGAGCCTTTAATATAGATCATGTTTCAGAAAACTCTGTGCTGAGCATCTCTCCTATGAGGAGAGGCTGAGAACTGGAACTGTTCAGCCTGGAGGAGAGAAGGCTCAGGGTCATCCTATTAGTATGTGTAAACACTGGAAGGGAGGGTGTAAGGAAGGGAGAGCCAGGGTCTTCTCAGCAGTGCCTAGTGAGAGACCAGAGGCAATGGGCACAAACTGGAACACGGGAGACTTCATCTTAACATCAGTAAACACTTTTTTTCACGTTGAGGATGACCAAGCACTGGAGCGGGTTGCCCAGAGACGTCACAGAGTCTCCATTCTTGGGGATATTCAAAAGCTATTTGGACATGGTCGTAGGCAACTGGTTCTAGGTGGCCCTGCTGGAGCAAGTCCTTCCAGAAGTCCCTTCCAACCTCAACCTTTCTGTGATCCCTTTACCTGGAAGTCCTTGGGTAACAATCTTTGCTGTGCAAGGCAAGCAAGCTAGATCATGAAGGCCAGGACGCATTTAAAATCCAGGACCCTGTACTCCTGTCATGACAAACTGACATGTTTCCTTCTGTCACTAGGGAGCAAGCCTGTAAGACGCAAGACCAACAACAAAATCATGGCAACATCTGGTGGAACTGGCCGCTCTCCCCTCAGCATCCTCCAAGATGATAATTCCCCCAGTGCTCCTGCACCTCGCCAGGTAAAGTTTATTGATTCATACTCTGGGAGGGAGAATGGGCTGAAAAAAACCCCCACAAATCCTTCAATGCTGTATTTTGTAGGGCCCCAGTTTGGAACTGTGGCCTCCTAGGCCTGTAGAGCCTAGTAACTTCAGAAGTATTTTTCTGTGGTTCAGTTCTGTCCCTGGATGCCTCCAAGTCTTGTTCAATGTCTGTATCTTTGGCCTTATGATGATATTGCCCATTTCAATGCATCCTTTCTCTTCAGGCCATAGAAAGAAGTCCATCGCTCTTAGATACTTTCATAAGAGAGCCAAAGACGAATGGCCTGAAAATGGGCTACATGTTCCACTGAGAACTAACTAACTAACCCTCAATTAGGTTGTGTTTTACACTGTATGTTTGGGGTTGTTTTTTTTTTTTTTAATTTCTCTAGGGTAAGAGGCATGTCTTGGGAGAGAACCTTGGGGAGAAGAAGGAAGTGACAGTGGATCTAAGCAGGAGTGTCAAATCTGGGAACTGTGCTTGGAGTAACTTGAACAAAGAGAACCAACAGTGTCCTTTTGTGGAGAACTAGATATTTGCTTTTTGAAGATCTTGCTGTAACTTACTTCTATGTTTTGAGAGTCTTCTAGGGGTGAGAAATCCTGCAACAGACTGAAACTCCAGACTTGTGGTCGCTCTTCTCGCCTATCCCTGTTGGGGAAAGAGCACACTATCTCTCTCTTTGTGTGTCTTATGTACAGTACAGACTTTGGCTCTTCTATTGTATATCAGCTCTATTGACTTACTGTAGAGTTTTTACCTGTAGCGAATAAATTTATATAAACATTAGCTGACTGTATCTGTGTCCTGATAGGACAGTAGGAGTCCCCTGCTTGCCCAGTGCAATGTTTTCTTTGGGGACAACGATTCAGGGACAAATAGTTCAACCTTCCATTAGCCCTAAGACTCTGATGTCCCCTGCCTGTAACGTGCCACCATAGACCTGTGCTGAGGAGGGTCTGACCCTGAACCCACGTACTACACAGTGGGCTGGGAAGCTGCAGCTCTGTGCAGGAGACTGATGTATCTATCTAGT
The DNA here is from genome assembly GCF_963924245.1 of Chroicocephalus ridibundus. Lineage (NCBI taxonomy): Eukaryota > Metazoa > Chordata > Aves > Charadriiformes > Laridae > Chroicocephalus > Chroicocephalus ridibundus. Next base: position 133,302,543 of record NC_086284.1, on the reverse strand, counting down.
GTCCCTTCTGGAGCTCTGCTGCATCTACGCTGCCCTGAAACTAATGTATACAAAGCTCTGCAGCCTATTGTAAGGGTCTGGCATGAGGGTGAGGTCCAAAATAGGTTGAGATAGTATGGTGTGTTAGTATCTTTACCTTCTGTTGATAAGTCACTACAACCTCTTCTCTTCTAAAACATACATGAGGAACACCCCACCCTGGGGCCTTTGAGGTAGAGCAAGGCCTGCAGATGAGATGTTCTCCGGATGGGGTCGGTAGGCAGTATTCACAGGAGGAGAGTTAGGTTTACAGTAGCTCATTGTGATGCTGGAAAGAACACAGCCTGCAGTGCTTGTGTGAAGCTTTCTTTATTTGCCTGGGCTATGAAGAACTAGAACAGACTTGAAAACAGGGGTTGATGGCTACTGGGTCAACAGGGTCACCACACAATGCAGGGGTGATGCGAAAAGAGAAGGAACAGCAAGAAGCAGACAATAAGGAAGAATAAATATAATATTCCCTGGTGTTCTGGCAGGGGCTGCCTTTCCCCCATTTATGCATAGATAAGACTTGAGCTAAGTCTTCCCCAGTGGAAAATGAGCCCAGTTTACATTAGCTTTTTGATTGAGGTTGCATGATAAGGAATCTCAAATTCAGTGCGTCTCTGAGGCTGTCTGCAGGGGTATAGGACAGCTGTGCAGAGAAGCTAGGTGGAGTTAAATCATGGGCAGAGCTTAGTCTGGGATAGAGGTGTTCGAGGAGGGGTCCTCTGAAGGATGGGTGTCAATGTGGGTGGAGGTGTTTGATGGGAGGTGTGGGGTGTCTGAACTGTGCTGTAAACTCCTGAGACATAACAATTAGTGCTTCGTAGGTCTTCAAGCCCGCTGGAAGCTGCTGGGCCTCTTTAGAGGTGGAGAGAAGGGCGAGTGTGTATGTGTGCTCCTGCTCCCCAGCTCCCCCTGCTCCCCCTCCCCAACCTTTCCTTTCTCTTTCACTCTAGGAGACCCCTACAAGTGACCTGTGTCTAGAGACAAGGGGGAGTGGTAGGTAGGCGTTTCTGTTGTGCTCAGCTGACGATGTTCTTTGCATGGGCTCGGGCTGTGGGCCTTGCTTCCGCTGCTCTTTCCCTCTCTGCTGCCATCCTCAGTTCCAAATCTTGAGGAAGCTGTCCCAGGAGCCGGTGGCAACGGCCATGCCGTCTGCCGTCACCCCCAGGCAGCTCACTCTGTTGTCATGGCCAGAAAGGATTCCTGTTGGGCGGGGGGGAAAGAAGAAAGGTCAGGAAAAAGAAGTGGGTCTTGGGAGAGACGAAGGGGTTGACCACACTGAGGACACGCATCGCAGGCTGCGTACCTACACCCCTGTGTATCGCGCTGTCTGCTCTTACACAATGTGTTACAATCAGGCTAATAAGAACAAACCTGTGGAAGAACATTTGTGCATGGCATACAACCACCACCCACGGGACTGGCCAAAGAACAATGTTCTTGGGAAGATCTGGCTAGTTGAATCCTCATACAACTGCTTTCACCCTGGAGCGATGGTGGGACTAAGGGTGGCGTCCTTGATAAGACTGAGAAATAGCATTGGTGGGTGTGTTATAAGTTTTCAGAGGCTAGAGGCCACATCTGAAAGAAAAATGGTATTCTGTATATGACTATGACAGAGTATCCAAAGGTGTTGGATGGAAGCCCAGGTCCATGCTCAGCTTGGTGCTTGGTGGCCAAGTGGCACTGTAAGTAGATGGAACTGGCAAAGGGCAGAGGCTAGGAGAATGCAGGAAATACTATTGGTGCTTGTGAGCAGTTTTAGCTAACAGGAACCTTAATCATCTTTTCCCCCTTGAAACAATGCTGTTTAAAGGCTTGACTTCCTTAACGTGAGAAACAATAGTTCTTCTACACCAAAGAGATTTGTACTAGTTATGTTGTGCTCCTTAAGTGCGAGGAAGCTTTGTTGGGTTTCAGTCAGTATATGATGTGTCCCGTTTAGAAAAAATAAAGGCCTTTTCCTTGCCTTGGTAGGGACAGAAGTCCTTGCAGGGAATGAAAGAGGGACCTCCAGGAGCCACTCACCCACACGCTCTGCTTTCAGGGAGTCCCAGATGTTGCAGTTGAAGTCATCGTATCCAGCAAGCAAGAGGCGCCCACTGCGAGAGAAGGCGACTGATGTAATTCCGCAGATAATGCTCTCGTGGGAGTACACTATGAGCTCCTGGTCTGCCCGGAGGTCAAAGAGACGGCAGGTGGCATCATCTGAGCCGGTGCAGATGGCTTCACCATTAGGGAAGAACTGAGGAGGGCACACACCAGATTTTAATCAGGCTTACAGATTTCTTCAACTCTTCACCTCTCTCCTAACCATCAGGAAGCCATGGAGGTAGGAAAACCCAGTGGGACAAGACACTGGATCATAAAAGTTGAAGGGGGAGATTGATGCTTCTCCTAAGACCTAATAAACCCCTTCCACCTTGAGAAAGCCAGTGACCTAGGGGCTAGAGCTATTGCAAGATGTCCCGGTGTTTGAGGAAGGATTATTGTCTCTTTAACTCCAATTGTTAGTTCGGGGCTTGACAAGATGGAGTCTGGCATGATACAGAGCTACGAGAGCCTTCCTCTGTCTGATCCTCATACCCCAACCTTCTCATACACACCCCTTTTCTGTGTCCCAGCTCTGAGGAGCAAAAAAGAACTCCTCAGGAGCAGGTATGGCAGAAAGCCATATGGCTGGCAAGGTAGCCATGGGACAGGTGAGAAAAGCTGTGCTAATTGAAGTCAGCGGAGGGTGGCTCAAGCAGCAGACATTGCGGGAAGCTGGCAGACTCATTTGGTTGGCCACATGGGATTAAACTGACATGTTTCTTGTCCTGCCACCTCTAGGGTTCTGGTTTGAATCCTTGTCGGTGAGGGGGATACTTGCCCCCAAATGTCTGTGCTGCCTCCTGTGAAGATTTCATCTCCAGAAGGTCTCCCTGTGATCCCAGGTTCCCACCTCTGCTGTCTGTAGCTGACCAAGACCCTCAGCTGAGTTAGGTGTTCCTGCTGCCTCACTTGTGTCTTGTGCCAGGGCTTCTGGAGCATGCCTGAGCCATGGTTCCCAGCAGCTGCTATGAGCAAAGCTGCACCAGCACCTGTGTTAGGGTGCTGAGCTCCAAATACCACTGCTGAGTCCAAGCAGTGCTTTGAGTTAGACCTAGAAGCTTTGGGGCCCCAGTTCCCAGGAAGAGCCAGCCTCCAAACTTCAGTGAACTCAGGCCCTTCCTCCTGCTTCAGGCTGGATCATGGGCCCAAGGTCTCTTGTGACCCTTGTTCCCCACATGACACTGACAGCTTCTTTCAACCTTGTCCCAAGACCCTGTTTCAGAGTTGGTCCACCCTCTGTTTTCCTTGCCTTCCCACCACCGTGCGGGCAGCATACATACGCAGATGGCGTTGATATCGGACTCGTGCCCTGAGAAGGTCTGACGGCAGGTGCCCTCCCGCACATCCCACAGTTTGGCAGTAGCGTCACAGGCCCCAGAGATGAAGAGTTTGAAGTCTGGGGAGACGGCCAAGCTCATACAGTCTCCGGTGTGACCCAGGAACACAGTCTTCTGCTGCCCTGTCTCAATGTCCCAGAGTGCGCTGTGGGAGAGGAGAGAAGTTCTCAGAGCCAACCCAGGCAGGACAGATCTACAGCTGGGTTGAAGAGATGTCCCACTCACAAACAAAAGGAGGGAAGTCATGGGCCTGGCCACAGCATGGGAAAACAGGCCAGAGCATGGCTGGAGCCAGCTGCATACAACAGGAGATATCTTCACAGCTGCTGCTGGTCATACCTTTTGCCAAAGCAGTGTTAGACTAAAGCTGGGGGTCTATGAGGTTTGGCCGTATTTCTATAACCATATTGAATGGAATACTGAGAGGAGGTAAGAGGGACCCACGGGCAAACAGCTGGAAAAGGTCTGCTGTATCCACGCTTGTAGCATGCACGGGACGTGTTCACCGGGATCCCACGTTACAGCCAAACAAGCCCCGTGTAACCTTGATCTCTGATGGAAATGCCACATCCTGACTCATCCTCAGTCAAGAGGTTCTTCCAAAGCAAGTGTTGGGATGGGATGGGGGTGAATAATGTCTTGGCGCTGCTCAAAGTCACAGCACAGCAAGACCTGAGAGCCAGGAACCAAAGGATCCAGGCACTGGCTTTGCAGGTGTCTCTTGCACAGCAGGCAAGACTAGAGAAGTGGAGCACGTATGTGAGCTCCACATAAATTCACAATGTTTTCTGTTCTGGGATGAATAACACTGTGCTTTGTGAGAGCTGACGACACGGTCCGTACTGCTTCACTGATAGACCTGCATCTTGACCTGACCTCCACTGGGAAAAGAAGCACCTGTTCTGCCAAGGGAAGGGAGAACGAGTCTGGCTTCCTAAGGTGCTTTCTGTGGCCTCCCCGTGTAGAAGCAGTTTGTCCTTAGGTAGTGGATTGCTGCAGAGCAAAAGGACTGCCCTTGCTGATGTGTGATGTGCCTCTAAGAGCCAGAGGTGCATCGTGTCACTAGGATGCAGAAGATAACACTCACCATGTGGTATCTCCAGAGCTAGTCACAATATTGTTGTCATCAAGAAATCGGCAGCAGGAGAGGTAACCTGGGAAGTGGGAACAAGCAAACGTGAGAAGCAGGGCAGGGCTAGAAGGATGAGATTTGGAAGCAGAGGGCACCCAGGGTGCAGGCAAGCAGGCAGCACACACACCTGTATGGGCTGAGAGCTCCCGGCTCACTTTGACGTTGCCTTCACGAGTCTTGAGGTTGTAGATGGAGCACATGTTGTCAAGGCCCCCACAGGCCACAAAATTGCCTGAGGGGGCATAGGCACAGGTCATGACCCAGGAAGAACGCAAAGGGATGGCATGAACCTGGGAGGAGAAGAAACCACGTTGGGGCTCTGGCAGCAGAGAGAGCAGGGCAAGGACAGTAGCTCTGAGGGGACCTACTCCAGCATCCCGGTTTGCTGCAGCCATCTGACTCCTACCTTGTTGGTTGTGTATGTGTCCCACACAATCAGTTTCCCATCTTGTGAGGCACTGACCAGAAGTCTGTGAGAGAGGAACAAGACCATGTTAGTAGCTCTCTTCCCATCAGAGCCTTCTTGCCCTTCACGCCCACGTGCTGCCCTGCACCCAGCAGGCCAGCTGCATCCCTCTCACTTGGAGTCCGTGGACCAGTGCATGGCGTAGATCTTGGCCAGGTGCCCACGCAGGGTCCTTCGGGTCCGCATCTGGATGCGGCCAACAACCTCCACTCCAGACACAATCTGAGGAAAGAGTGGGGAGGGGGACAAAGAATTAATCTTGGATTGGCAGGAGCTTTACGGTTCCCCACATCTCTGCCCTCCTAACTCTGATTCCCAACTGGAGAGAGTCCCCCTTGGAGTGGTGCTCACTGACCCCACACACACAGTCACCCTCCCAGCCTGTCCTGTCCCTTACCTGAGCAAGTGTTGTGTCTGCGCAGGCTTTCCGGGCATCCTGGAGAAGAGACGGAGCAGATGAGACAGAAAAGAAGCCACATGATGAAGGCAATGGCAAGTGAAATTCAGGGGCATGGCCTGGGGGCTTCTAGAAGCAGGAACTGTGGCTTTGCTGGGTTTGGATTGTGGCCAGCACAGGGGGATCCTGGTCTGTAACTAGGGCATCTCGTCACCAGTCAGACATCAGGAAGGTGAGACAAAAGCTGCTCAGCACCCAGTTCCCCATGCAACACCCTTTCCATGGATCCTCCCGCCTGGCAGAACACCAGCTGCCTCCCAGGCAGAGAAGCTCCTGGGGACATAGTACACTTTTTGGCCCCCTGCAGACACAATGCCGGTGGCCACTTCCTTCTCACTATTGTAGTGTCCCCTCTTCTCTCCCTTCCCACCCCGCTCTTCCCCCCACCATGCTATGAAGATCTCCATTAGCACTTAAAGGGCTGTGCGGAACTGCAGGGGGCTCCAAGGATCTAGATGGAGAAAGTTCAACTCCAAGCTGTGACTGAGGAAAAGAACTTAGACATGGGGGGGTAGACATCTCTCAGCAGTTTCATGACTGTTGCCAGCATTACCGCAATCTGCTTCTTCAGCTGCTCAGCCTCCTGCTTCATCTGCTCCATTTCCCCCATCTTTCTGACCTAGGCGTGGCTCCTCCACGTGGGGCAGCCTTGATTCTGGGGAAACAAATCAAAGGAAAAAGGTGTGAGGTAGAAAGGCAGAATATGACTGCTCGGTTATGCAAATGTAGGCATCTCTGATAAAGGCTTAGCTACGATTTCTTGGCTGAATACTTGGTAATGCTGTGCTGTATCTGGTCAAAGCCCCCCTTAGGATTTGGGAAGATTGTCCTGGGGCCCGATCAAAGGTCCATTTGGTCTTGTATCCTCCTTACATGTACACTGGGAACCTGAAGACCTCCAGAGCCTCTTGCTGAGGTTCTGGACACGCTTGTCCCCTCACCTCTTTATTTTTCATCTCTTCATTCCAAGCACTACCATGCCCTGGGTCCTCTTCATCAGGTTCTCCCTCTCCATGGCCAAGCTGTCCATCTCAGCTCCAGGAGGAGGAAACTTTATGGGGGGAGCCCAGTGGCTATTTCCCATCGTTTATCCTAGGCAAAGCATCACCAGGCAGTGCCCACCAACTCTTTGACCATCAAGGAAATCTGGGGGCTGTCAAGGGGCTCTGTCAGGGTTCCCTCCTAATTTCCCATTTGAAAAAAAAAAAAAAGAAAAAAGAAAAAAAAAAAAAAAAAGGAGGGGAAGGGGGAATGCCTAGGGAAGGATCTAAGAACAACATAAGCAAATAGTGGTATTTCTCCTACTTTCCTAGCCCCAGGTTTTCACTGACATCCAAAGCTAGAAGCAGCATTACTGTACGCAAGTCCTTGATTGACTTCTCTTCTATGCATTTGTTCACACAATTTTTCTGCCCATGTCAAAGTTTGACATCCTCAGTACCCCATGGTGACGACTTCCACAGCTTAGTGGCAGGCTCTGCAAAGAAATCCCTGGTTCTGTTACTCCTCAATGGCACTAGTTCCACTTGGTGGTCCTAGCTTTTGAGTTGGAAGAATCAGTGAATAACTATTTTCTATTCACCTCAGCATCACTCACTATTTTATAGATCTTTGTCATATCCGTCTTCATCCATCTCTTTTCCGGACTGCAGAGCACACTTAGTCATTCCTCCCATGTAAGCTGTTACATCCTGTTACCTCTGTTGTTCTCCAAGACCTTTTCAGTTGTTTACAGAGTATAGATGATATGTTTTTGCAGAGAGAGCAGTGAACCAGAACTGTAATCCATATTCAAGATGCAGGTACACCATACGATTATACAGCATCTCTGTTTGGTTCTCTCTTTCTTGTTACGTGCGCTTAAAACTTCACCAGCGATTCTAGTATCTCCCACTCTTGTAGGCAAACCTGGTCTTTAATTGCTTTAATCTTTCTCCTGGGTAGGTGTCCAGATGTGCTCCAGGTGTTGTTCATCATTAGAACCAGCGCTTTGCCCCAAGGCCAAGAAATACTACAGCAGCACCTGCAGAATTTCTCCTAGTCCCTGTGGGTCACGTCACCTCCATCCCCTTCTGGCCTGTTGCCTGAAGGCCTCATTTTTTCCAGCCAACACGGCTTTGGGTTCTTCCATGCTAGGTTTCTCTCTTGCTGTGGGCAACCACACGCAGATGGCTCCCAAGTCCCACCTTTGCGTGCTGCTTCATAGAGCTCTTTGGGTTTCCTTCCAGGATCCCTTCCCCTGAATGTCTCTGTGGCTTTCCTGGTTGAAGGACGGGGACAGACCAGCACCTGAGCTCAGCCCTATCCATAGTTTATTTTTCCTCTTGTTTGAACAGAACAATGATGAGGGTGTTCCTCCCAGCAAGGATGCATAGTTGCACCTGGTTGAGTGATGCTGGCCATGGAGGCCCACCTGCATGCACTTCTCCTCCTTTGGGAAGGGGCTAGGCACCCCAGGCCATCTCTCAGCTAACTGACAGAATGGGAAGATGGTGGGGAAGGCCTTGCAGCTTTCAGCAGGAGGCTGCACATCCTCCTTACCTTGGGGTATTTCACCCTCAGCTTCAGTGTACACTCAAGCTGTGGACACCGTGGCCAGCTCTGGTTGTTGCCTACTAGCACACCAAGTGGCAAACCTGAACTTCCAGACACCCTGTGGAGACCAGCCCTACAAGTGTGGTCCCCATCTTCCCCTTTCTCTGTTCTCCCTAGGACTGATCCTACCTTCCCTCCATCAACCCTAAGTGTTGGATTGTCTTTCCCTGCTGGGCCACCTCTTCACTCTGACTCTCTCCTTCCAGTCTCTTCTGCTTGGTCCCCAAGCTCTGCAGGCTGTTATTTCACATGCCTTTGGCCATCTGAGATCATTGTCCATCCACCTGCCTTAATCTGTCATTGTGGACTTCTGGTTTTGCCCACTCAGAACCTGCATGGAGATGGAAGCCTTGTTCTCTTTTCCTTCCAATTTCTGCCCCAGGTGAAGCTGGCTGGACATGTCCTCCTCACTGCCCATTGGAGCCCCAGTCTTCCTTGCACCTCTCCTGCTTTTTTTACCATTCTCTTCCCTTCCCTGGGTGTTTCTTTCTCAAGCCTGGCACCATCACGGGAGCGCCAGTTCACAGGCGCCTGCTCTGTGAAGTTGCACAAGCAGACGAGGGGCTTTCAGAGCCAGTAGGCAGATCAAAGGGCAGGGGCACGACGTTGAGGACGGATAAAAAGGGCTAAATATAGAGAAGGTGCAGCTCAGGTTCAGGACTCTGTCCGAACCTTTAAATCCCTTTGAGGGAACACTCTAAATGAAGTTGGGAATTGTTCTCAGCCTCAGAAGGACAAGGAGCCACAGATGAGCGATAATAATAGCTCCAGCTTCTCCTGTCGCCTCCACCCATCACGTCCCGATGCAATTTGTGGAGAGTGAGTTACCCAGTCTCCAGCGGAGTGCAGGTGCCTCCCGGGAGGACCACGGCAGGTGTGCAAAAGAGCAGCTTGTCATGGTCATGTAAATTTAGGACAGGAAACGGGGGAAACAAATGGGGGAAGAACAGAGGAAAGGGGAATGGAGTTGGGAGTCTGGCCAAGGCACGTTCCTACCACGACCAGCGGGACCTTAGGGATGCACATTCTTGTGGATTCACGGATCAGCTCACAGTTGCTCGTGGTAGCTGCCCAGCCTGGTTTTAATGGGAAAGGCTTCTAAATGGTGTGCACTCAGTGCTTTCTGGACGTAAGGGCTCTTTCAGGTGGACACTAAGCAGTGGAGGAAACCAAGTCCTTTGGTAACTTTGAAAAAGCACTTCACCACCACGACTCCAGCATTGCAAAGAGCTACTGCCAGGAGGACCTTGGCACCAGCACTGGTCCAGAGTTGTGCCTCCTACAAGCATCACTGGGGAGCACAGCCCGGGCAAACAGAACTTGGGCTTCATCGGTTCATGCCAGCCCTCTTCTCAGCTCTGCCTTGGCTGCGCTCACCCAATTCACAGTTCTTGGCTTTTGGAATCACGTTCCGTTTCTTCTGCTCTCCAACATGACAGTTTTTTCCCCTCCTGCCTTTTCTGACAAACTTGCTGGAGGCACCTCCCGTAGCCCTCCTGTCCATGGGCAACCGGACACCCCCCTCAGCCCTTGGGCGTCCACTCGTAGCAGACCAAATGCCTCAACTGTGGTGCGAGGCTGAGGAGGGTCTGGAATTATCCTCCTCCTGCCTTTTTGCTGTCACGCCACGACTTTTCAGGGCAGCGACTACGTCTCCTGCACCTCGCCTGTGGTGGGGGCCCAGCCTGCACCCCAGAGGTGCAGGGTCATACCCACCATCACTCCCTCGTGGGGATCGGGGCGCAAGTGATGGGTGGGAAGAAAGGGGAGGTGAACCCCCTCGTTTCCTATCCTCCGGGTAGCTTCCCCCACACTGGGGAGGGAATGGTCCCTCTGGGAGATCCTGGCAGAGGGCTGTAAATAGAAAAGGGAAAGGTGCAGGAGGGAGGACTGAGTATTAATAGGCAGCATCCCTGGGTCTCTGAGTAATCCCTGGCTGGCCTTGCATGCTCGCCCTGGTGACCCTGGGCTCCTTGCAGAGCCGGATACGGAGATGATCCTCCTCTCCTGCGATGGAGATCAAAGGCCAGGGTAAAATTACCCTGCTCTGCTCCTTGCTCTCTGAGGGGTCCTTCTCCGTCCAGAAAAGCAGCCAGCTGCCAAGAGGTGTGCACAGGGGCGCACCGGGAGCACAGGGCTGTGTACTGGTAGCGAGTGCGAGATTCCTCAGGGGAGGTGTTACCTTCCTGTTCCAGTATGGAAACTGGTGAGATTTACCTGCCAAGGGGAGAAGCAGCAACTCCATCCCGTGCAAAGCCCCTCATCATCGTAAAGACATCTCAGCAGTAACCGCAACTCCTTCCCCACCGCGATCTTTCCCCCTCCCACGTCCTCAGATGGGATCAGCCCACGTACAAAAACTCCCCGCAGCGTCACACCAAGAAACCCAGTGTCCCAAGTGCCGGGCTCACCAAGGTGACCTCAGGCATCACAACAAGGCAGCATCCTTACCGGGATCTGTAGAGCGAGGTGGGTTGCAGTCCCCCCTGGATGGCACCCTGATGGCCTGCCTCCTCTGCTGAGAATGGCTCCCCGCCGGCCAGAAACCCCTCGTCTCTCTGCCGTCTCCAGTCAGTCCTGCCCGTCCACCCAGCGAGTCCCTTGCTCCCTCTCTGCTCCTCAGCCTCTCCCAGGACTGATCTCCCCATGGGGAGCTGGAAGGCTGTGGACGGGAGGGGTTGGGGGAGGGCTGATTCCAGGAGCAGCGTCAGGCAAATTAAATCAGACACCAGAGACTTGGGGAAATCGGATTGGGACGTAATGCAAAGCAGGTGGATGGGGAGGGGTGAAAAGAGAGAGTAGCACGCTGCTCCTGAAGGGAAAGAAACCATCACAGGCAGATTTGACTCCCTCTGTTTAAATCAGCAACAAACTAATAAAGTGAAGATTAGCCAGAACAGGCTAGGATTATCAGTCACTGGGGCAGGGCTTGCTGCACCTCACCATCCACAGGAATTCCCATTTTCCCGGGGACAGCATGCCACTTGTGTCCTGGGCAGGGCGGGAAGAGGGATGCTGCCACCCACGGTGGCCCTGGCAAGGGAAAACCCCACGGCAGGGCTGGGGTCACACCACCTCTGGGCAGCAAACTGGGCTCTGCATGCGGAAAACAGAACTGGGCACAGGGGCCAGGGGTGGCAAAAGATTTGGTGGCGTGCCTTTTGGCAGCCACTTTAGTGGGATGCTGCGAGGGGATTATCTTGGCCTCAATCTCTTTTAATCTCTCCCGCGGCTTTGGCCCAAGCCCGAGATAAATACCTTTTAACGGATCTCATCTGACGTCAGGAGGCCATCAGTCTAATCACCCAAGCAACCTTTGGGCAAAGCAAGCCAGAGATGTGGACGCTGGCCCCCTCGCCCCCCAACACGTCCTCATCAAGCAGGAACCATCCAGTGCCCCCACATACATCATGGGGAGGGAGGTGTGAGTGCTAGGGTGCGACGGACCTCCTGCCAGGGAGATGGAATTTGAAATGCACGCGTCAAAGTGTCTTTCTCCTGTGACCCTGGGGAAGACGGGAGGCAAAAAGGCTTGCCAATTCAGGTTTCCCAAACTCACATGTTGAGGAAGTGACTGGATTTAGACTAAGGAAAGACTTCCCTTTCCATGGAGCAGGGACCCCGTGCCAACAGCGAGGAGGGCATCACCCACTCACCTCTTACACCATTGGCCCTGGCCCTACAGATTTCTTCCATCGGAGCTGTAGTTGGGGTCTCCATACACAACTCGCATCAGGGCCTGTGTATGTCATGACCACAGACTGATCTCTGTCCCTAATGCTTCCCAGGAAAAGGGTCACTGCTCTTTTTGTTGCTCCACATCCACCCCATTCGATTCCTGTTGGGCTACAATATAATCCCATCTCGGGACACTAATCCCCTGGGCAGTGACAGCAGATTGTATCAGGGTGGAAAATGATAAACAAAATATCTCTTCTGCTTTCAGGGGCAATTTGGTGGTGGAGTAGGGGAAAAAAAAAAAAAAAAGGAAGAGAGGCCTTGCTGCAGGGAAACGTGAGCATACAGTGCTTTTCCTTAAAGGCACTCCCCACCCCTTCCAGGGGTTAGTCATGGCAGAGCTGACTTTCTCTCTTGCTCTCTCTTATCGGAAGCAGCTGGCATCTGGACAAATACTTTGTTTGTTTTCTTTCACTGAGGGCTCAATCTCCTTCTACCATTTGTTTAATTAAATTTCCATCAGCAACAAGTGTGCATGTCTCCCTCCTGGTGTACAGACTCAAGCTCCCGCCAACATCTGTGTCCAGCATTTTGCTTTTATTCCACATATTCACAGTCCCCCACCTTCCCTCTCTCAGACCAACTGCGTTTCTCGAGTTTGTGGGTGCCTCGGAAATTCACAGGCTTCTGTTTTGAGTTCCCGAATGCGAGACAGCCCTTACTGAAAGACCCTAGGCTCCTCCTCCCCCTCTCGGATTTGGTCCTGGGTGACCAAGAAGCTGCCACTGAGAGGAGACCTTGCCTTCTTACTTCTGAGGGACATAAACATGTTGGTGAGGCAGTGAAGAAAGTTCCCGGTGTCACTGACTTTAATATGTCAGGGACGTTAATGTCCCTGCTCCCATTTTTCAGCTGCTGGGATGTCACAGAGAAGAAAGCTGCATCCCTCCCCATCACTACGTCTCTAGCATGCTAATACACTTCTCCAGGCCTCTGTGGTCCCGATGCTACCAAGACCGGCCAGGCCATGGTGTGTGCCAGTCCTGCCCCTGCGGCCCTGTGCACTCAGAACTCATCTCTGGCCCGCAGCTCCTTGGGTTGCTGCATCCTGTCCGAGCCAGGCTTGTGTCTCCGGCTCGTGGGCCTGGCTCCTCCGCTGGAAACGGGAGACTCTGAGGAGGATCTGCCGCTGTGATCAGCCTGGCGTTCTTCTCCATCAGGCTGGTCCTGCTCCACAGCCCTCTGCTCCATCAGCTCCTCTGCCTTCACCCGCTCCTGCAACCACGGAGACAGACATGATGTGAACCCCTCCCTGCCAGGGTCTTCGTCCTGCTCACAGGGGCTGACAAGACGCATCTTGTCTTTGCCACATCCATCCAACCCCCCCAGAGTCCATCCTCCCTTGCGGGACCCATCACAGGCTGGCCTCTCCACCATGTACCTTGTCAGAGGACAACCCCCAGCTGCTGCACTAGGCCCTGCCCCACGGGAAAGCCTACAAGCCATTCCTCAGAGGGATGTGATCTAGCTCGGAGGCACTCTTATCCGCTTCTCCAGCATGGTCCTTTACCTGCTCAGCATGCTCCTGGGAGTGTGTGTACCACAGGGCGATGGCGCAGCGCCTGCCGCGGCTCACCGCCCACACGCCGTGGGGGTTCTCCTTGCCAGAGCTGAAGGCTACCAGCCTCCCACACTTAGGATGCACCTCGGCCTGACAGGAGAGACAGAAGAGACAATGAAGCCAGCAGCCCTCTTCTCCAGGGTATACAGTTGTCGTACAGAGGCAACGTTGCTGCTGGGAACGTGGAACAGCAGAGAGCCATTAGGCACCTACTGCCAGTCTATGAGCAAGGCAGACCTTGGGGAGGGTCAGGAAGAATCAGAGGGATGACCTACTTCACAGACACCCGCAGGGTGCAAGAGCCCGGAACATCTCAGCTAGAAAGGCGTTAACCTCTCCTCTGCCTGAGATTTGCCTCAATTTGCCTTTAGCTGTCCCTATTTGAATCTGCCACGGCACCAGCACTGGATTGTTTTTGGAGTGCTGGGATCCAATAACCAACCGGTTTCCACCTGCCCGGACTAAGTCTCACCCTCAGTCCTCCCTCCTTCTTTTGGCCAGTGCCAGACTTACTGTGACAGTCACAGCGTCCATTTCAGTGAAGAAAAGGCCCCCACCTTGGAAGTCGTCATTGAGGTAGAGAATGCCGCTGTGGACAAAAAGGAAGAGGACATATGGACGGTGAAGCTCATTCCTCCCAGGTGCTTCCCCACACTCCTTGTCACAGCAGGCAGTGGCACCTGAGCGATGCCACAGGTTCAAAAAATGACCAGACCAGTTAACAGGAGGCTCCATTTGGGGGTGTTAAATATGCCAGTGCCTAACTCAGGGGAGTCCCTCAGCTGCAAGGCACAGGAGGCTAGGAGAGCATGCCAGGGAGTTAGCTCTGCACGCTTGTCCTGTTTTGTTTTTGTGGGGTTTTTTTATTTTTAATCCTCTGCAGCATCCATCTGTGGCACTGTTGTGACAACACCCTGGGCTAAAGGGACTTTGGTTCTGACCTGGCATGACGTTACGTTTTAACATTGGAAATAATCCAAAGCCTGGAAGAAGAGACTGATCAGCGAAGTAAGCCATATCTTAGGAGTCAAGGAACCTCAGGGTAACATAGGAATGGTCAAAAAGAAGCTTAGTGCACGCCGAAAAGAAAATTAAACCAAGAAATTTCTTTACTTATGTTAGATAAAAAGAGAAGTAGTGAGGCTGCTGTGCAGTGTGGGTGAGACCAAAGTCAACTAGTGAAAGAATGGACCACAAACTACTTGAGTTCTTCTTGGTATTCAATTACGCTGATAGAAAATGTCAGAGGAACAAGAGAGGCTCATTAATGGGACTGGGAGAAGGAAATAAAAAGCAACACTGTGGCTGCTGAAGTAAAATGTTAAGGACATAAGGACAGCGAGAGGACTACCAACCCTGAAACCCAGGAAGTTATAGCTCTTCTGCCATAGGGTTTTAATAAGACTGTGAAGTTGGGGTGGTAACATGACTAGAAAAAAAGCAAGGATAGCTCTCACATGCACAAAGGGGCAGGAGGGTGGGGGTAGCGGTTGAAGCATGAACAGCCCTGCTAGCCTGACCTCAGTAGTCTGCAGGGCTTTAGGCTCCATTTCTGAGGAGAAGGACAATTAAAGGTCAAGAAACAAACGGAAAACAGTCTTAAAATGTAACATGGGGGTACTAAAAGCAGATTGGGCTAGCCACACAATCTTTGACGGAACAGTTGATTTGCCAGGGAAAGACAACGTGCTCCACCTCAGCGGTCTGGACTCTAGTAATCTGAACAGTGCCACTAGAGAAATTGCTACTGAACACTGAGATGGTGAAGAGCACGTGAACAGCACACAGTGCTTAGCGCACCACCGGCATGGAAAGCAGCACTGTTCGCCTGGAGGAGGATCACTGGGACTTTTGGACCCCTGGCCGCAAGCCTGTTCAATAGTTTCATTAATGACCATAGCACAAATACGCAGAAGAGATCCAGGAAGTTTGGAGCGCAGGGACCTCTTTCAAAAGGACACTGGAAGAGCTCAGCCCTTGTGAGTTGGCTGGTCAATCACAATTCACTCTACAAGAGGACAGGAATACTCCTGGAAATAATTCAATGGCATAGATCCCAGGAAGATATTTTAACATACATCCAAGCAGAAGTCAGAGAAGCCCACTACCTAGGGAGGAGTGAGGTGACAGGAGGGACAGAGATCTAACGAGTTACATGACAGAGCCTGGTAACTTTACAATCTGATTATACCAAATCAACATCTATGTCAGAAGGGAAATGGACTCAACGATACTGAAGTTCCCTCTAAGTCCCACATCCTTACCACAGGCTGCTTAGAGAAGATTTCTGCTCTGGGCACAACTACCACTCAAATAAAAGGCAAATAAGATTTCCGGATGCCCAGGGATAGGATGGTAAATAGGAGGAATCAACTGTAGTGAACTGACCTCATTTGGCTGCAGTGTGCAACAATTGCCACCATCTTTAAAACATATTTCAGGTTCTTTCACAAAAGAGTAACAAAACCTGCCACAGGCTGGAAAAACACTCTCACGTGGAATGGGAAAACTCTCACATGGAATGCCAACACAAAGTATTGGCAGTGAATCTTGAGAGATGAATGGAGAGAACAGTCACCAAAGTACACTGACTGCTCAAAGGAAATCCAAGGAGCTTGGCTCTCCCTCTCCTGTAATGCACGGGAAGACTGTGAAAGATGGAACTTTCACAGAAAGATGGAAAGATTAGAAGAAACAGACTGTCACAAGGGCTGGCAGTGGACTGTAGTACAGCGGTAGACCCACGAGACAACAATTTGATATCATGGTTCTAGTCTGTGCAGCCTCCCTGCCTCCTTCTGCTCTCCGTTAATGCTGGCTGTAAGGAGGGAGAAGTGGCAGATATTCTTCCAAGCCTAGGGAAGGTGTTTCACACCTCATTCTGAAGCCGCTGATGCAGCCTTCTGCCTGATGCTACAGTCCTGGCTGGCTTTGAGCCAGTAACCCACCACCTGGTTTCTATAAGCTGAGCTCATCCTCCGATGGGCCGGGGAGATGTTCTGATCTCCACACGATCTAACGCAGGCCCCCTTCTTCTCTTACCTGTAGTCCCTGTACACGTAGGCAGGCGGTTCTCTC
Source organism: Chroicocephalus ridibundus (assembly GCF_963924245.1). Classification (NCBI taxonomy): domain Eukaryota; kingdom Metazoa; phylum Chordata; class Aves; order Charadriiformes; family Laridae; genus Chroicocephalus; species Chroicocephalus ridibundus. The sequence continues at coordinate 133,286,058 of NC_086284.1, read as the reverse complement.
CAGCACTCTTGCCCCTCAGGATCCAAAAGACAATTATCAGCATGGACAGGATGACTGAGATCCATGCGACCTTCCTGTTCCTCTGAAAAGGGACGTTACAGAAAAGAATACGGGCATTTTCAGATTCAAGAAAGAATAAGGCAGAGAGAAAGGGGCACAGTGAGAGTAAAGGGAAGAGAATCTCCTGAAAGCATATGGCTGGGACTGAGGAGACTCTCCAGGAGACAGGACTAACAGGGTGAAAGATCCTTTACCGTCTACAGCCGTGCGGCACACAAGATGTGTGAATGAGAAATGGAGTTTCTTTCCAGGAGCAAAATAGGACTCTATGATTCTCCGAGATTTCTCACTGGCCTGCAGAAGCAATTTGGCATCTCTCCAGTCCACGTCCCCATTCTGGGCCAGCTACAAGTGAAAAACAGACCTGTTAGAATACTTACGTACAAAGACACTCTCAGAAATGATACACGTACACAGCACAGAAGAAGAGACCTGTGAAAAGTCCTGTGGTCGCACATGTAAGAAAAGAACACGTTTTCTCATGTAAATACAAGTATAGCACAGCAATTCTCTCCTTCTACTCAGCACATGAAGCCACATCTGGAATGCAGCATCATTTTGTGTGCCCCAGTACACAAGAGACAGTAGCAAACTGGAGCAAGTCTTCAGTGAAGGGTCTTAAGATGGCAGGGGCGTTGAGAGCACATGACTTAGAAAAAGAGGCTGCGAGGCCTGGGTTTCTTCAGCCTAGAGAAGGGAAGGCCAAAGGAGGGTCTAACTACAGTCTCCTCCCACCTACAATGGGGTTATAGAGAAGATGGAGGGACACACTGAAAAGACAAGAGGCAACAGGCAAAAGCTGCAGCAAACGAAATTTTGGCTTGATATAAAGAAAAATTTAATCCTCCTGAGAGTAGTACAGCACTGAAACAGGTGCCCAGAGAGGCTGGGGAATCTCCACCCTTGGAGATGTTCAGGACTTGCCTGTGCAAAGCCTTGAGGGATTTCACCTAGCTTTGGTATTAGTCATGCTGCGTGCAGAGAGTTGGACTAGAGATCTCCAGAGGCTCCTTCCACCTTAATTTATTCTCCAATTCTAAGCTAAGCATGTCTGTTAAGACTGACGTACAGGGACAAGTAGCAATCCTGAAACCCTGTCTTACAGGAGAGAAAGCAGTTGACAAGCCCTCCAGGTACACTGTGCCTAAACATGATCGTGGAGGAAGAGGGTCAGGGGAGACTGCACATGTGCTTGTGAGGAAGATAGCACACCCATGACCCCATCCAGAGCGCAATCCACAAAGAAAAATGCTCAGGTGACAAACACTCTTTCTGGACAACCAACGACGTGGCAGACTCACAGAACCACTTACCTGCATGGCCTTCAAAACAGTCAACCCTTCAAATCTCTCATGTGGGGTATGAGGCGACCGTCTTGCCCGGTAGCCATCTCCTGCTTCTCCTGCTGCCTGGAATAGAAGGATACAGATGACACACATTAGGCTGCCATCTCTTCTCCATGGAAACACTACAGCCCTGCCTGCTGAGGAGGAAAGTACAGGAGGTCCTACAAGACCCAGGCCTCACCTTTGTCAACCGGAGAAGGTCCTTACACTCAGACTCCGTCAGCACCCTGTCGAACACAACCCTCTGGGTTCCATTCATCTGTTGGGAATCCATCGTGACAGCGATACCCTCAAAAGGCAAAGGACCTGTCGAGAAGCAAGTACAGATAGGCATGAGCAAGCTTTGGACAAGAAGCCCTCAGACACCAACCCCCAGCCTGGATAAGGAAGTGGAGAGACACTATACATTCTCTGAGAAGACAGGACAGTTCCCCAGAAGTGCCCATTCCTTGCAGACCCGGGCCACTTGCACCCCTCACATGCTTCAGGGGAACCAGAGCACCAGCTGGGGAAGCTGGCCTTCAGCGAGTGCTTCAGGAGCCAGCAGAAACTTGGGGCTTGCTGGGAGAGCAGCAGGGAGCTGGGGAAAGTTGTGGATCGCAGCAGCAGAACAGGTCCAGCCTACTGGGGTGAGGCTCTGGAGAAAAGAAGCAGGTAAACACCTCCATCAACCCTCCTTTCAATCACACATCTTATCCCAGAATTATCTCCAGTGAATCTTTCTATTTTTTTCATCCCCAAAGAGAAGCAATGGGTACTAGTTGGCGATTTGATCTTTTGATCTCTGGCCTTTTTTTCACCCCCCCTCTGACCTCTGGATGGTCAGGAATGCCAAGGCACTCAGGCCCTCAGACTGATCTGCTCTCCCATGTGTCACAGCAGAGAATCACTTGGGGTCACTTCAAGCAAAGACTCCGGGACAGAGCCCTGCAAGAGGCTGTGTGTCCACACATAAGAATAGAGAACCAGGAAGAACACAGGACTTTGCACTGCAGTCTATAGCATTCAGCCACAAACCATTTGGACTTGTGTTTTTCAGGGAAAGACTTGCCCAAGCCAAATAGTCTTCCAGTTGCCACTTCCCCCCATCTCTCCTTGTCCCCTTCAGAAAAATGTCGTTTGAAGTTGGGCTGGTGGAGTTGAACCAGGTTTGGTGTAGACACTCCTGCCACACTGAACAGGGATCTGCATATCCACAGGCTTGTCACGTATTCAGGCACCACTGCTCTCAGTTTCTCCAGCCACAGTGCTCTTTGAGTTCCCATGCCAGAGACGTACGCAGTGAGATTTTTGCAAGATTACACATGCATCAAAGAGGGAGAAAAGAAACAGTGAGAAGACTTGCCGAGCCATTCAAGTCAGTCTGCATCTATGCTAGCAGTCAAATGTCTGAGGATGGAAGAAGAGACAGCACTGAGCCTGTCTGACTGCATCCAAGTCATTCTTCAAGCTCTTTTACTCACCCCTCTTCTCACTCTCTTCCACATCCAGAGTCTCCTGCTTTTGCTTCTCCTGATCCTCTCTCGGGAGCAAGGGAAAAAACAGAGACCAGGGCTGTCAGTACACAGAGCTATGCCTAACCCTCCTCTGTGGTAGCATTTCACACCCTTCGCATTCCTCTTTTGCCCATTCCTCAGTAGGTATTACTGTTCCTTGTACCACCCCTGCCAGTCCAACCCCATCCCCTACTTCCAACACTTGTATTTCAGTCCTAGTTGACTTGTCCAACCTTACCTGTGTTTCTCCTTTAGGCTTTCAGGAATCAGCTCATCTGGAGTCCAAAGATCCTGGAGGAATAAATGCACACAGTTCGGTACACAAAAAACTCCTCCCACATGGGATCACGTTAAACAGCCACCCCCTTGTCCTGCTTCTCCAGTAAATATCAGACCAACTGTTCTGGCTGGCTTCTGACGACAGCCAGATTGGGCTAACGCATATGGTTACAGCACCAATGTGAAACTAACTTCAGTCCTGGAGTAGCAGAAAGGCCTTAAAGATCCACCTCATAAGGACTTGGGGGTCCTTCTCATCAGCATCTGATCCTTTCTGGATCATGTGCTACTGAAGTGAATTGTGGCAACTGTCTTGGTGAAATCCGGGCAGGAAGATTAAGATGATACCATTACTTACAGGGTCATTAAAAGTTCCTCCTAGATGCTCCACTGCATAATAAATCAACTTCTTCTCCATCAAAGATCTCTGCACATAATGTTGAATACTCTAAGGAAGCAAAGAGGCTGTCAAACAATCGCCCCACAAAAGACAAGACTATCCCTACCCAGGGCAGAAACCTGCCCCAACACACTGCTGTGCACACCGAAAGCCCAGTTCTGTCCTGAAGGGACCCTGCCTGGTACAGACTATACGTAAACTCAGGCTCCAGTTTCTTCAGTCCAGGGCCTGGCACACATCTGCAGTGAAACACGTTTCCCTTTTTGTCTCCCAGACTGTGATCCCATCGAATGGGACAGGGGAGGGCCAAGAAGTACAGACCTGGGGTTGTAACTACCTCTCTGGCTGTGACAGCTGTGTCCTCTCCCAGTTCTGTGCGATACTGTTCCATTTTCTCCAACATTGGCTCATCCGTGGGATAGAAGAGTAAGTAGGAAGCAGCACATTCAGCAGCCAGTGCCTGGTTCCCAACTTGGGCAGGGACAGAACAGAACAAAGATATGTCTCTGAAAGACTTGACATTAGCAGCAAACGTGTATAGGCCAGCAGCACCCAACTCCCTGGTCGGGATCCGGCAGCAGGAGGCTTTACACCGAGTACGCATCAATCCCTGCCTAGTTGGGCTCCACCCAACGATGGGCAGAGAATACAGGGAACGAGCCCAGTAAAGAATGGGCCAACTTTCAATATTTATTGGGAGCTCGTTCAGAGGAGACAGAGAAAAAAATAAGCATTTATTTGGAAGAAAGAGGGTCCCACCTCCCTCAGCCAATAGACATGACGAGGGGTCTGGAGGCTTCTTGGAGATACAAGTTTTACCAATGGTCTGACAGAGGAGACGAGAGAGTCAGGTCAGTGTGGGAAGGAGCAAAGGTATCCAAGAGAAGAGCTGAGGGGACCTGTGCAGGTGACTGACAGGACGACCAGTTTCATGACAGGCCATCAGTTTAGCGAGGGCAGGCAGGGCTGAGTCAGAAAGAGTCAACCCCTGTTGAGATGAGATGCACACGCATGCTCTAGATAGGAAGTGGGGGCCTGGTCTGGAGCCACGTACTGAAAAGGAGGGTATAAAATACACAGCAGATGGTTGGAGCAAGGACTTGAAACGGAGAGTGCTGGAGGAAAGACATGGGAACAGCCACACATTACAGAAGCTGCACAAGGAGACTGAAGTGGACCACAAGGGACCTCTCCCACGGCGGACACAGGCTTGAGCAAGAGAAGAGAGGTTCTGGGAAGAGCTGGGGGGCAGAACTGGGGAGAGAAAGGTAGAGCTCAGGTCGGTGTGCCAGTTCTCCCCATGACATGCTGCCCTGCAGGTCCAGAGGCAAAGGGCAAGTTTAGGAGTGCCACAGCATAACCCACTGGGTTGTGGCTCTACTTACCTTGATCATAGGCAAACTGCAGTAAATCAAGATGAGAGGGTATGAAATCTTCCGTGGCAGAAATCCGCCCTGGCTTTGTGGCAATTTCAAGGACGCACTGCTGTCTGCACTTTAAAACCTGAATATAATGGGCTGCAAGAAAGAGGAGCAAGAAAGGCAGTAGCTCACACTTCTTCCAGACGGGAGCTCTGGGAAATGGGGCATGTCCAGTGTGGGGAGCACGGCCTTCCTACCCAAACCTCTGTGCCTCTAACGCTACCTGCAACGGCTTCATACAGGCCAGGTTGCATGTCCTCCTCCTCCTCCTCGTCCTCATCCTCCCAAGGCCCTTCACACAGGGCACGACACTCTTCCAGTGCTGACAGCGCCTCTGTGAGTGACTCCTCCAGCCTTGCCACAGCCTGCAGGTACTCATCTGCATCGTAGTGCTGCACCCCAGCCTCGTATGCTTCCTGCGAAGGACAGATCCAGGTCCCTCATCAGTGTGGGTGACACCAAAGGACGCCCTGAGACTTCGAGTCGCTCACAGGGTAGTGGTGACATCTAGGGGCCTGCCTGATCATGCACAGCCCACCAGGCAGTGACAGCAAATCTTCTGGACTTAAACCAAATACTCTTCTCAAAGGCCCCGCAGCCTGCCATAACTGTCACCAGAAAGTCTCTGTGTCACACTTGCAACGGTTTGTCTTCACCCTGAAGAGATGCCTTCAGGGAGACCTTCTTGCACCCTTTCAAACATAAAAGTTACAAGAAAGACTTGACAAGAAATATAAAAGGGGCTTATAAAGAAGATTGGGTGAGACTTTTGACCAAGGCCTGTAGTAACAGGACAAGGGGCAACAGTTTTAAACTGAAAGAGGGTAGATTTAGATTGGAGATAAAGAAGAGATTTATTATGGTGAGGGTGGTGAGACGCTGGAGCAGGTTGCCCAGAGAAGCTGTGGATGCCCCATCCCTGGAGGTGTTCAAGGCCAGGCTGGATGGGGCTTTGGGCAGCCTGGTCTAGTGGGAGGTGTCCCTGCCCATGGCAGGGGGGCTGGAACTGGGTGATCTTTAAGGTCCCTTCCAGCCTAAACCATTCTATGTATGGGGGCCCTGTCTCAAGCCATGGCCCTTTTGTGAGAACAGATTAGGGTCCCAGACCGGTCCCTAGGATGGGATAAGAGCTGCCGACGCCTGGCTCTGCACGGAACCCTCACCCAGTGCGGCGTGGCCTCCAGGTCCCGAAAGTTGTCCGACTTCACCCCTGACATACGCCGGTACTTCTCGATGTCCTCCCGCATTTGCAGGTGCTGGGGGTTAGCCACGAAGAAGGTGTGAGCGGCGGACACGGCCTGATCCAGCTTCTTCAGCTGTGGAGAGAAGGCAGCCGTGCCCGTCACGCTCCGCCGGGCCCCCTCCTCTTCACCCACCCACCCACCCCTCTCCTCCGGCCGCTCCCTGGAGTCACCCACACGGCGCCTGTGCCCCTCTGCCGGGCCGGCGAGCCCTCTCAGCCGGGCGGTGGCCCCCCTCTGCAGACAGAGACCCTCACGGGGGGGGACGGGCCGGGGACACGGGGGGAGCGACTCCCATTCCCCTGCCGATAGCCCACCCCCGGGCTGCGGTCCCCACCTGGAAGAAGGCCACCTGCAGGTAGTTGTAAGGCTCCCTCTGTTCGAAGTCCCGGCGGATGGCTCGGCTGGCCCGGTGGGCGGAGGGCGCGGCGCCCAGCCGGCTCCCCAGGCAGTGCTGCAGGCAGTCGGCCCGCTGCAGAACCCCGCCGAAGAGGGCGGCCTCCCAAGGCCCCTCCGCCGCCGCCGGCCCGCCGAGGAAAGCCGCTTCCCGGCGGCAGGAGGCGCGGCAGGCGCGGCGGGCCTCCCGCAGCCCCGCGTAGCTGTGGAGGGCGCGTTGCAGCAGCTCGGCCGCCCGCCCCCAGTCCCGGGCGAAGTAGGCCCGCACCCCGTCGGCGTACAGCAGGTCGTAGGGGACCAGCCGGCCCGGCGACGTGGCGGCGGTAGAGGCGGCGAGGAGGAGGAGGAAGAACGGGCAGCAGAGGGAGGCCATGGCCAAACCGCCGGGCAGGACGAGGAGCAGGAGGAGGAGGAGAGGGGGTCCGGGGTGGGTAGGTCCACCCAGGGGGCCGGGCCGGGCCGCCGGTGGGCGGGCGAGCGAGCGGGCGGGCAGCTGAGCGTCCGGTTCGGGAACCGGGGGGCTGCCGGGGGCAAGGTCCCGTTCGGCCGCCCCCCCCCGCGCCCCCGTCTCTCCCTGGGAGCCAGCCGAGACCTGCCGCCCCTTCGTGGGCGCCTGGAGCAGCGCGGTCCCGCGTGGGCCAGCAGCGCCCCGGCACCTCGTTGTCTGAGGTGGTTCTTAGGTTGCCCAGAGAAGCTGTGGATGCCCCATCCCTGGAGGTGTTCAAGGCCAGGCTGGATGGGGCTTTGAGCAGCCTGGTCTAGTGGGAGGTGTCCCTGCCCACGGCAGGGTGGGGGGAACTAGATGATCTTTAAGGTCCTTTCCAACCCAAACCATTCTAGGATTCATCCCCCAGTGTCATCCCACCCTTTGGTACGGGTCACATAGACCCCTCCAACGAGACATCTCGTAAGAAGTTACGGTTAATCTACCAGAATCCATGCCAGGGACAAGGCACGCTTTTACGGTTCATAGAGCAAGTCCCATCACATGGAGGAGTGCTTTGGAGGTGAAGGGTTGCCTGTCTCACACATCCTCTCCGATGCAGCCAAACCCTTGCCCATGGCTGGAACTACAACCAGAACTGGCCTGGAGGAGGCCCATCTCCCACACACTCCCCCTGCACCTCCCTTCCAAGAATTTTGCATTGGGCAGGAGCCTGCTCCAGATCTCACCACTCCCAGCTTTGATGGTGTGGGCTGCCTCAAAGCAATACCTTTTGCTGAGCAATATTAGAAAGCACAGAGGCCGCTCCTGCCTAGCTGTAGGCAGCCCAAGTTTTCCCTGAAATGGACAGGAAAACTTCTCACCCAGTCTCCCATCACGACAACTCTACGGGCTTCGTTCCCTTCCCTGGGCTGCTGAGCATCTGCTGCCCTCCAGATGCACTGACAAGAAAGAGATGGCGAGGGAGGAAAGGAGCCTCGCACATTACACATTTCCCTTCCAGAAGCCTGAGAAGCTTCATTAAACATTGGGCCAGTCATTTTGTTTCTATGGAAACAAAATTATTACTAATATATTATTTTAAAAACAGACACACGATTGACACTCCAAATATAGAATTTTAATACCATTCTGCGCCTGCCTCGTGTCTTAGGGCAGCACGGATGCGAGGGTGGAGTTCACAAAGGGACAGGACGGGCGAGGGTGCCAAGTGGCGGTGGCAGCGGTGGGTGTGTTTGTAACCTGAGAGCAGGCACAGGCTGTCCGTCTGTCCGTCATGCTCCCTTCTGCGGGTCTGTCCCACTTCTTTTTTCCCCCACCAGCGTGGGGTGCCATGTTTCCTGCCTGCTGGCGAGAAAGATGAGAATGCAAATTAGTGATCGGGTCCCGGGACAAAGGGAACACTTGAAGTTTTATTTAAAAATCGTGATGGCACTGAATGTTTGATGCTGTCTCTCATAGTTTGGGATCCTGGAAGGTCTGTGCCTCGCAGGCCTCAAGGGTCCTTTCACGCGGCGCCTGCTCTCCGTCCTGCAGATGCCAGGCTTCGTTGCCAGCCAAGGAGCAGCGCCGTGGCCGGTCGGCGTTCTCCTCCTCTCTGCTGCCAAGGGAGAGGCGGCGATCGCGGCGTGATGCGAGTGGGAGACGGGAATGCCATGGGCTGCAGGCTGGGGTGGGTTGAGGCGTCTCGTCAATGAACGTAGTGATCTCATCTCGGAAGAAGCAGGCGCTGGAGCTGGAGCCCCGGGGCATCAGCCCCCCTTCCAAGAACTGCCGTAGGGTCGTCAGCTCATCTTCTGGGGGCCGCCGGCGGTGCTGGTAGTCATGCAGCTGAGGAGGCAAGAAGCCAGGGCCTCCAGGCTTGCGGGGGGTGGAAATGCGGATGTCATCAGATGAAGACCACTTGTGTAGGAAGGATGGAGCGGAACGGTGGGCGGAGAAGATGTTAGTTTCATCATGTGACATTCTCCGGGAGATAGGGACCTGGAAAACAGAGAAGGAGGCAGGTGATGGAAGACTTGAAGAGACAGAACAGGAGGGGGGTAGCGGAGGCTTTCTCAGGGGAGAGAGTCAAGAGGACATGAAGGCGTGAGAAACTGACAGAGAAGGAAGTGGGTTGTGAGGCTGCCCCTGCTAGCTCTCGGCTCACCTGCAGGTAGTGCACCTTGTCCTGGGGCAACAACATGTGGTGCATGGGTAGCAGCTTGATGTCCCGGGAGTCCCGCTTCACAGCTGCAGCACCGTTTGCATCAAATCTCACTTTGCAGATCCTGCCATCGCCATAATCATCGCACACACCATCTGTTGGCAAAGAGGAGAACGGCAGTCAACACTCTTCAGCTATAAGAGGAGCATTATCAGGGCACCTGGACGCCATCCTAATGCTTGTCTGACTTCTGCCGCCCTACTTGCAGCCCTCAGGGCTCACCTCTGAACAAGGACCTCGTCTTTCTGCTTGCAGCAGCACTGAAGCACCCAGAGACTGCCCTGTTTCTTCAGTCTCACTTTTGAATTGCTCACTGCCAGAACTTGGACCTTTGGATCAGCGAGTTGGGCTGAGGCCCAGCATGTCACTTTTGTTGTGGTTTGGCAGCTGTACGCATCGTCTCTACTCTTGTGTCTACTGTGAAGGATGTTGCACTAATTTTTCCTGGATGCCAGTGAGTCCTAAGGCAGCAAGTGAGCGGCAGAGCCTTCTCCAGAATAAATTTTCTCATGGTTGCTGACTCCAAGCTATAACACGAATCCCACCTAGCCACCCACAACACCACTCCTAGTGCCATCAGGTCCTTTTCCCAAGGCAGACCCCTCTTTCCTCTGTAGTCTTTTGGGGAGGGGGTTAGTGAAGAAAGGTGACTGTGGGGTGGTGAGGAGCTTACCATCATCTCCATCTTCCTCAGACATGATAGCCACACACTGCTCCCACACGGTGCGGAGATCTGCTCGGTAGCGCTCGCAGGACCAGATGAAGGAGGGGAGCAGCAGGGTCTGCACCATGGAGCACCAGAGCACAGCCAGGACCATCCAGGTGGGGGCCGTATCATAGCGCAGGCTAAAAAAGCTCACGACCTTCAAGGTAAGAGAGAGTAGCAATGCCGAGAGAGAAGACAGAAGTGGGGATCAAGGGATAAAGATAATGTGAGTCAATTCTGTAGTAGAACATGGTCTGTCAGTAAAGGATTCATCAAGTAATGACCCTGTGCCCCTCTGAAGAACTGTTCCTGGGGTGTTGCCCCGGGTTTGCCAGACCATATTCCCAGCTGTCAGATCTCTAACATGAGACCTGGTGTAAGCATCCCTTCTTCCCCGTGCTCATTATGAGCTGGAGCTAAATAGGTGCTAACAAAGGACACAGCCACTGGAAAAAAAAAAAAAAAAAAAAAAAGCTGTGACTAAGCCTCTCTTCTCTTAATGGTTCCCTTTGAGAACTTCCCCATTTTCTCCAGTTTTGCACAAAATCAACCAGCCAGACAAAACCTGAATGCTGACTATGACCGTACAAGCAGAAGGAAAAAGAAAACTGTCTGCAACAGCTTTTAAAGCTGGTGTATCAGTTACCCCGAAGCAAACTGGAGAGATAGAAATCTCGTTGTTTTTACAGAGCTAGATCCCCCGTAAGTTTGCAGAACAATTTCCTCTCCTCTTAGCCACTTAAAACTTTCACAGTGGTTTTAGCTGTGTGGTGCGTATTCCCCAGCCACTTGAAACTTTCACAGTGGTTTTAGCTGTGTGGTGTGTATCCCCCAGGCTTAGACTTGTCTTAAGAAAACGCTGCTGCGGCAGGATGAGAGAATTACTGCAATCTTTTTAAAACCAGCCCCCAGAATAACACAGATTCAGATGTGGCAGCTCTGTGGCTGGTGGACAGAAGGCAGAGTTTCTTCTCTAAAACTTGAGAGAAACGGAAAACTAGTTTAACTGCAGACTCTCAAGGGAAAGGGAGAACTCGCTGCTTACCAAGATAGGCACCCCAGTGAGTGTGTCATAGAGGAAGACAATAGCACTGATGAGGTTGGTCATCTGCAAGGAGGTCTTGGCTGACTCAGAGCCATCCAGTGAAGACCTCCTTTTGCCTCGTACATCCTCCACCACAATGGCCGGCACGTTGAAAGTGGTGTGTGCTGATGAAGAGCAGGATGATGCTTCCTCTGCCCTCTGATGGCGGCACTGCCGGAGTCTTCTGTGTGCCCACAGGGTCTGGTAAAAAGTGATCCCCACGCACACCAAGCCCATGACAATTCCTCCGAGCAGCAGGAGGCTAAAGCAGACCCCGAAGCCCAGCCCTATCTTGCTGACGATGAACTGGCAGCCGCGGGCATAGTAGCGCTCGCCGTTGTTGTGCCAGCCGATGGAGGGCAGGGTGGAGAGGATGAACGATACCATCCAGATACCCATGACTGCGTGCAGAGCCTGCTTCTTGGCATTGCTCAGCCGGTAGTTGACTGGCCATCTCACCATCCACATCCGGTGGTAGGAAAGGGAGGCCACTGTGAAGCAGGTGGCCAGCGCCAGGGTGTAGTATGTGGAGACGAAGACCTTGCAGATGCTTTCATTCCAGTCGTAGTCGGAGGACTCACGCCGCAGCTGCACCACGGCATAGGTGGTGAGGGGCACTGCCGCCATGAGGATGTGGGTCCCAGCAAGGAAGCATAGCAGCAGCTCCAGGGGCTTGTGTTTCTGTTGCTTGGCCGTGATGCTGAGGATAATCCAAGAGTTGGCCAACAGGGCTAACATCCCACATGCCAGCCACCACAGGGAGTTGTTGTGCAAGGTGGACTCTGATTCAGAGTCCCCCATGCTGCCACCCCTGCTAGGCTGCACCCTGTCCCTGCTGCTGGGATTTCGGAAGAGGGTCAGTGGGACTCCGCACTGGGGGAGCCACGTCCTTCCTCATCTGCTGCCGCTGCGATGCAAGGTGTACACACGCTGCAGGAGTTCCTCAAGGCATTGCCACCAGGTGCTAGGCAGAACAGCCGTCAACTCCGTCTCACTTTCAGTCCTCCCTTTCCCTTCTGCTTGCTTATATTTCTTTCCCTAGTTCTAACTTTTTCACCTGTTTTTTCCCTTGTTCTCTTTCTCTCTTCCACCTTCGTTCTCTCTCTTTCTCATGAACGTTTGCCAGTGCTTCTTCCCTCAGTCGCTTGGGCTCACTTTTTTTTTTCCTCCCCATCTATTTCATCCCCCTCCTCCACTCTTCCCCCCAAAGAAAAAGCTCTCCTTACTTCATGTGCCCACCAGGCACCTTCTGTCTCAGGTACCACCTTCTGCTGGGACTGGTGAAGGCCACACGCAAGCAGGGACTGCTGGGGACTCCAAACAGTTTGGTAGCAGCAGTAGCACTGCTGCCCGGTGTCCTAGTGAATGAGGAGCTAGCCAAGAGTTTCAGAGAAGATGGGAGGCAGGACAAAGGTCCCGTGGAAATGGTGAGGGTGGCACATACACTGTCTGGTGTGTAATCCCCCTCTCACCAAATGCCACGCTCGTGGCTGGGTAGAGGTTCCTGCCAAGACAGTCAGAGAGCCACCAGCAGAGAGTGAACAAGACTCAGAGGGCTCCCTACCCAAGGCTTCACGGCACCCTCACTACATTGTCCTTTTTGCTGTCCTCCAGGGCTCTCAGCCTGCTCTTTCAAGCTTCCCTGCACAGTGCAGGGCAGAGCTGGCAAACAACAAGGAGATGGCAGGGAGGGGAAGATCCTTTTCAAAGGTTCCCTTGGAGATTCAGGGCATGAGGTTCACTGTAGAAGAGAGAAAAAAGAAAAAGTAATTTAAGATCATTCTATCTCCCCAGATCTCTCTCTCTCCTTGCCCACACAAACACCTTGTCATGATTTAGGCTGTGCAGAGCACTCCCTGTGTCTTTCAGGGAACAGACAAGCCAGATTTGCAGCCGTCCCTGTATACCTCAGGCTGGACTCTGGCCCCAGCAATTCCTTCCAGTGCTGCTGAGACACCCTGTGCTCTCTGCCCCTTCCAGTCTGAGGCTCCCCATCCAACGTGTTACTAAGGCCTTTTTTTTTTTAACAGAAGGGTTGATTCTCATCGCTCCCTCCACTCCGGTCCTGCCCTCCCCACGCACCCGCTGCAATCCCTCCTCGCTCCTGCCGTACCGCTCCCACGTACAGCTCCCATAGCTATGCCAGTCTTCAGACCTCAGCTTTTCTCCACCAGTGCTCTGGACTGTAACCTGCCGCTCCCGCCCCGTCCTGTCCTGTCCCATCCCCGGGTGCGTGCCACCGCTCCAGCAATACCCTGCCATCCCACAGTCTTGGAGCACAGCTCTTTCGGGCACACGCCTCACCCACCTACCGTGTTTCTGCTAGAGCAGCTCTGGTCTCCAGAGACCCCACGGTTACAAACCCAGCCAACCAGACTGCCAAACTAGTCCTGAGTCTACTCACCTTTGCCAGTGGTCCTAATGACTCACACCCCCTTCTCCTGTCCTCATCTATAAGGGATGCCCAAGCAGTATATTCCAGGAAGGTATAGGCCTGCTCCATGCCTTGACCAGAGCAGATGCAACCTTAGTTTTTCTGTGGATGGATGGGTGACCCGCCCCCCCCGAGTCTGAGCTCGTGGCTCTCTTCCCATCCCTTCCCCTTCCTTCTGCTTCTCCGTACTTTCTCACCCTCTCTGTAACCACCTGAGGCTTTTCCTCCTTCCCTCCCTGCTTGGAGCAGTTTGTCATGACTGGATTGGTGATGCCCCCAGTTCTGCCCTGGTTCATCTTTTTTTCCCCCCCCAGTGCCATCACTCTTGCAGTTAGGCCTGTGGCCTCTGGAGACAGTTACGCTAGCCAGCCCTGATAATCCCACGGGAACGAATTTCCTTGCAGCATCTCCTTCTGCCGCCCTTCCCACCCGGCTCCTTCTGGTGGCCCACGCTGTTCCCTCCATGAGGCAGGCACCCTCCCACCTCTGCTGGCTTAGGGGCCCAATTCTGCTCCCAGCCGCGGTGCCCAATTCTGCTCCCAGCTGCGGTCCTCCCGGCTCCCAGGGATGGGAGAGCCCCGGTGCCCATTGCAGGGATGGCCAGGTCGGCGAAACCCACCCTCACCTGGCCCTGCTCCCCGGCCAGACCCCCCACTACCCCCCCTCCCCCCTCGCCTTCACCCCACCGCCCATCCCACCAGCGGGCAGAGGACAGGCTGGTGGTCCCGGGGCTGCTGACTCAGGGGAAGGCAAGGGCGGGAGCGGGGGGTGTCCGCGGGAAAGATGACCCAGAATAATTGCAAGGAAGCGCGGAGAAAACCGGAGGGCTGGGGGATGTGGCCGGCCCGGGGCCGAGCTGCGGTGCTGCCCCCGCCGCCCCCTCCCTTTGCCCCCCTCCCGCTCTAGCCCGGCCACGGCCGCGGCCCCCGCGGCGACCGGAGGGGCGGCGGGGGGCTGGGCCGGGCCGCCCCGAGCCTCTCTCGGGCAGCTGCGGCGCGGCCGGGGCTGGGCTGGGCTGGGCGGGGGCCGGGGCCGCGGAGCCCGCGGGGCGCCCCCGGGGCGCGGCCGTGCCCGGCGGCGGCGGCGCCGCCCTGTGCGCGACGGAGCGAAGCGGGGGCCGGCGGCGGCGGCGGCGGCGGCGGCGGCGGGGGCCGATCGCGGCGGCGGCGGCGGGGGCCGGAGGGACCCATCTTACCTCTCGCCGGAGCAAGCGCTGCCATGGCGACGGGCGCCCCGCGCGGCTGTGCGCGCCTCTGCCCGGCTGTGCCGGCCCCCGGCCCCGGCCGCCGCAGCGGACGCCGCAGGCAGCCGGCCCCGGCCCCGCGCTCCGGCCATCCGCCAGGCGGGGCGACGGCGAGGGGCGAGGGGCGGGGAGCGCCGGCGGGGAGACGGCGGCGGGAGCAACCGCCGGGCCGAGCAGCCAGGGGGCGGGACGGCCGGACGGCAGCGGGAGCCGCCGCCCCGGCCCCGGCCCCTCCCGGCGGTCCCCGGTGACGGGGCCGGCTGTGCCGGGGGTACGGGCGGCTCACGGAGATGGGTCTTGGCCAGGGCCCGGCCACAGGGGCTGCTGCTGCCCGGCCTCAGCCCGTCCCACCTCATCCGCATCCCTCCTGCCCCACGGGGCAAGGCTGGCCGCCCCCCAGGAATAGGAGTTTCAGGATAAGAAGGTGCCGGGCTCCCATTCTCAGGGAAAGAGGGTTGTGAGGAAGCGCCCTAAGAGGTGTCGGGAGGATGGATGCCGACCTGAGGGGAAAGGCCAAAGATAGTGCGGAGAGAGGGGCCTGCAAGGGATGCTCAGAGAGCGGGGAGGCCAGGACAACCCCTGCCCGGGTGAGCCGTGGTAGCAGAGCTGACTCGGTTTGCCCAGCTGCTGCGGTGGCCTCTTCCCTCACCAGCCAGCAGCACCGTCCCACAAACAGGGAAGGAAGGCGATAGAGCAGGAGTAGTGCTCGCAGGAGTAGGTTGGTCATGTTGGAGGGGTAAAGCTCTGCCTCCAGCTGCGTCACCTCAGCGAGGGCAATCCTTGCGTCACAAGGCAACGGACATCTCACTTTCCCCAGTTACTGTCTTGCTACACCTTCTTTGTCCTTGTTCCGTTTAGGAGCTGATGTCTACCAAAATGTCCACGCCCCTCCATTGGAACTGGGGTTGGATGGGAGTCCATGTTTCTGGACACTCAGGGTGCAGCTGCATCAGCACCTCAGTTTGGATCAGGAGAACGTGAACAATTTAGGGGAAAGGACCTGCAAGATGAGTGACAAGCAGGCTCTGAGAACTAATGAGAATTCAGCTTTGCTTTGGGATACAGATAGTCTGAAGTAAGCCCCCAGACATTTACAGCATGGTCACTAAGTCCTCAGCATCAGTTGTTTTCTTCTACAGATCTGCTCCTGCTTCATCACCCTAAAGTGGACCTGACCCTATGGATCCAGGGTCTGCTCAGCTTTATCACTCCCTCTGACAGGGCAGATTTCATATGTTGTTCCAAATACTGTCTGAGGTGATCGCAAGTGCCTTGGATACCAAGGAATTTCATCTGAGGTTTGTGTGGTCAGCAGAAGGAGGGACTCTTGAGTAAGAAAGCTGGAGGTACTGCTGGTTCTCAGGCGCAGGGGCAGCAGCAAAGGCAGTTCCCGAGGTATAAAAGAGATCATCTCTAAGGCGAGACCTGTTTGCATTGCAGTGGCCATTGTGACTGGAGCCTCTTTTAGAGACAGTGAGTAGAATCAGGAACCACTAGAATAGATCCGGCTTGGTGTCAGGTAGGTGTTAAGAGATATTTTGGAGGAAGGCGGGTGGCAACGATGCTGCCGTGCTCTGGCTATTCTTTGTCATGCAGGAGCTGCCACGGTGGAACAGCCCCGAGGTGGTTCATGTCAGTGGTCAGTCCAGCAATGGCAGGAGCCAGAGACATGAGAAGGGACAATTATGGCCCCCCTCAATCATTTCTTTTCAGCTCCTATCATTTACAGTAGGTTTATGCCTTGAAGTGAGAAGGTCTGTATCCACAAATGTAAACATTCATGCAGCTCCAGTTGTGTCATTTGTATGAATTACTTAATGTGATAACTTCCACATTACCATCCCCTTCTGATTCAGAAGCTGAGTCTCCTTAGTGTGAGCGGTTAGCCTGTCTGTGCTGTGTGGGTGAATAAATCTTGTTATCTCAGGGAAACAGCAAACCAAGCTTCCGGCACTTTCTGTGCTGCCTGCCTGCCTCAGCTCCACTCAGGTAGGGACATCCTGCAGCCCAGCATCTCTTCACGGCTTGGGCTACACCTGACAGAGGTTGGTGAGCAGACCTGCATGAGGACAGGTCCTCCTATCTCGAGGAGGCTTCTTGTGTTTGCAGACGTGTCCAGGTTCTTAGTTTGAACGAGAGCACAAAATTGAAGATTTACTGTGAAGAGGCATGAACTCTGTGGGAAGGAGAAGAGCATTTACCCTTGGGCTGTCATATTCCTAAGCAGATGCTCGTCAATCCATCCATCTCACCTAAATGGATTTCAAAGACGCTCTTTATTTGCCTAGGATTTCCAGACACCTGGTTTCGCTGGTTTTGATAAGACGTGGGTCACAACCGCGCATGTGCTGTATATTGACGGTGCACAGGCAAAGGAGCACCAGTGCTGGGATCTGGAAATCCTGAAGCCCCATGGTGCAAGGTTCCCTACGACTGCAGGGTTCCCCGTGTATCTAGGAAGTCCAGGCTAGAAGTAAGACCCCTTCCCTGACTCATCTCCTAGAAGGACTCACAGAGCTGGGAGCAATTTTTAATTCCTGCAGAGCCAGGCTGGACTCCGACCGGTGATCTGCTGTCTAAAGGCTGAGTAGCTCACTAGAATATCCTAAGGCATCCAGGCCCAAAGCAACACCGCTGTTACAATGTCAGAGTAAGAAATGTTTTCTGGAAAAGTTCGTTGCATAAAGATCAGTTATTTCTGGACAGCAGCTCTGCAGGTCCGGTGAAATGCTCTTCCCAGAGGTGCCCTGGATTCTTAAAGCAACAGAGGTCGTTAACCAAGAAACAAACACCAGAATCGTAAAAGCAAAAGCATTAACAGAACAGCCAAATTCACTTCATGGGGCTTTAGTGGTTCGCAGCTGTTACTCAGGACTTTGATAGTGACCATGAGAGGTTTCATGCGTTTTTCTCGCAGATCATGGATGCAATTAAATCCATCCTCTGAGCCCCGACGTGGCTCACGCCAGCCTTTTGTGAGGCTACGCTGGTGTGCTTGCTGGCAGGTTTCCTGGCATCCTTCCTGGCTCTTTGAGCAGGGTGTGGTTAATGGCTAACGAGAATCCAGCCAAGCAGATGCGTTAGCATATTCCTGCGGAAAAGACAGTGACTGCAATGTAGATTTGTCACATCCAAACCTTAGGTTCTATTTCTAGCACCGTACGGAAAGATTTAGTGAGATTTCTGGGATAATTCATCTGCAAAATGGGCAAATGATAATAGCTCACACTAGGGGACAGACGACTAATGCTGGTCGTGAGCTACACAGAAATATTAAGGGTTTGCAATATAAGAACTGGGATTTGAACTTGTGGATGCTTGTTTACGGCTGAATGTATTTCCTTACACAGCTGGGCACCTTCTAAAAGATTTTTTTTCCTCTGCCACATACATAAATATTTGTATATGACATTTTCTGTGAGAAAAGTACCAGGGTAGGCTTGTCAAATACATGGTTGTTACGGAGGTGCATGCCCTTTAGCAGAGGTGTATATACCCTCCTGCTTCCCCCACCCGATGTAATGATTTGAGTGTTCTTCTCTTCTGTATGTTGCTGACCCCTTTTTCATCCCTCCTGCTCTTGTGGCCTCACTGATCTCCCAGCACAGTGAGTGCCAATCCGTAAAGGATGTAAAAATGTCACTTCAAAATATAATTGCGCCACTTTCCAAAATTACTGAACACTTACTTGTTTGTTCTCATACACAGAAAGGATAATTAGGAGCTCTTGAATCATTAATCTGGGAACCTACGATATCTGGAAGGAGCTGAAATGATTTCTTTTCTTTGGATTTGGAACACAGAACCGCAACTTTCTTTTTACTACCTGTTCCTCTGGCCTGTCTAGATATTTCTGAGGTTTCTCAAGACCAGAACAATCTTTTCTTAATTCAAAAATAGGCTGTGATTTCAGGAGTGCCGCTGACACGCTGCGTGCAGCTGGCCCATGCCAGGGAAGCTCTCTGGCTCCCGTCGTCCTTCCAGCTGGTGTGGTGGCCCCTCAGGCCCCGTGGTCCTCACAGAGCCAGCGTCACTGTTACTGCTGTTCATCTCCAGGACCTCACCTCCATGCAGCACACAGACAAGCTCAGAGGAGGGGCTTCCCAGCACCAGAGCCTGAAACACTTGGACACCAGCCAGTGGGTGCCGTAGCGTTGAGGAGCTGGGGTTTCTCCTCTCTTCCCTTTTGATTCCTTGCCAGTGAGGCAGTCTCTGCCACCACCTCTTATTCTGCTATTCTCTAGTTCTCCAAATCTGGAAGCACCTCTAAGGCTTGGCCGAGCTGGCTAGAAAATGAACAGGAGGAGAGCCAAAGACGACTTCAGGGGCGAGGCTGGGGAAGGATGCTGACATACGTGGGGCAAAGGCAGCCTGCTGTGGTCTGGGGGTGTTGCTCGGACATGAGCTAACAAACCCCGAGATCTCTCCTAGTAAGCGCGCGCTTGGGAATACTCTCAGAGAGGAACAAGTCCAGCGCTGAGCATCTGCAATGGTCTGGTACGTCTACTCTACCCTCACCTCCCAGAAGGGCAGATGGAAGCTCCTCTCTCTCTGCAGCTGCATTAGGCTGATGAGACACTCAAATGGATGCTGAAAACTGTTTTTTTTTTCCTCCCCCCTGAGATAAACAGAAATTAGACGAGGCTGAAGTGCACAGCTTCCTCCCTTCTAGACCTTGGGAACATGCAAAGAAACACACAGGGTCATTTGGCTCTGAAGGCTGAGGGATGTGAGTGCTTCGCTGCAGAGCCCGCGGGGAGCATGAGTCACATGGACTGCCTTGGCAGATCCGGGCTGACAGCATCCACCGAGTCACCGCCTCGCGTCGCACTCAAAGGGCAGAGATAAACTGGGAGGCAGGAGGGGCTTGGGGAGGTAGGGCTACGGGCCGGGGTGATTTCAGCCCGTGTGTTTCTGGTTCAGCAGAACTGGGCGGTGTAGCCTCAGCTGCATCCAAAGCCCTTCCTCCGCTGGAGCAAGCAGGTCTGTGGGTCCTGACAGGGGACCATACGTTGTAGGTGAGTCCAAAGGACTGAAGCATGTGCTTTTTCCATTCTGCAGACCAGAAACATGGGGAACAGTAGTACCAGGAAGACCAACATGTTAGGGAAAAACACTTCTCAGTTTTTTCTAAACTCTTGCTTTCCATAATGTTTCCACACCACTGCACAGAGCTCTTGCTGCCGTTGTCATTTTGTTAAGTACTGCCATGTATGCCTTTCTGAGTCCTGCCATCATCTCAGGGCCACTCTGATGAGCTGTCACCACATGATAAAATACGCCTGTCATTGTGTTTGCTGCTTTGTAGAGTTGTACATCGCTGTGGTTTGCATCACGCAGAGGGATTATTCCATTGCGTAGTGTAGATACACCCTCATCACACCGAGCAAAGGGAGAAGTCCTCAATGCCTTCTGAGAAGGAAGACCAGGATACATGCAACACAGCCTGTGAAGCTCTGGGATGCCACAAGGAAGGGACTACACAAAAGTGGTCTGATAGGGACACCCGGCTTCTCATCTCTATACTCAATACTGCCCAGGAGCGCTGTTGCCAGTGTTATTTGCTGCACAGGCTGTGAAGACAAGTGTGTTGTCTCAGAAAGGGAATGTGCTGTTGTATTACTGCAGCCCAGACCTGGGCAAGATGTTACTGCAGTCCCCTCCAGCTAGGGACTCGTTAGGTACATCTACATCGTAACATTTGTTTTGTGCAAGCTTGTTCTTATCTGGTCTGAACGTCCACCTCCGTACTGCCTGGATGCCCACACTGAAGCTTTTAGTATTGCACTCAGATGGAAAGCAAAGCCCATCTAGGACTCGCTCTGTGGATGACTTTTCTCTCAATCAGGGCAGTCTGTGTGTCTAGGGAACAAAGAAGGTCATCATGTGAAAAGACACAGACAGAGAGACCTGCCAAAAAAAGAGATTTACAAGATTGGAGCTTAGAGTAGTTTGTGCTTGCAGGTGAGTTTCAAGTAGAGTAGGGCAGGGTCATGTCTGCTGAGATCAGAAGACCTACTGAGGAACTGTGCAGGGTTGAGGAAGGCTTATCATTCTTGTTACACCCATCCAGATGGGAGAACTGGAAGCTGTGCATCTGTGGATGCGGCTGTGCATTTACAGGCATCCCAGTGGCACCATCACATCCACTGTAATGCCAACCAGGGCACCTGGAAATGGGTGGAGGGACCTCCTGCATCGGTGGTGGGGCTGTGAGCCTGACCACGCTTTGCAGGTCGGTCCCAACTGTAAATAGGGACATGGTCTTTGGTCACTTGTGGGGACTCAGTGTGTCTCTTCCAGCCCTTGGAAGAGACCAGAACTGGGGTTGCTGAACTAAGGGTCACTCGTCCACATGGTGCCACTCTTCACCCCGTGAGAGGGCCAGCCTGGCTTGGAGACTGCACCACCACCTGCCAGGGTGGGATCAGGGCTGTGGTGGGGCAGGCAGGTTGCCTCCTGGCTTCAACAGCTGTGGGCAGTGCTGTCAGGCAGCACAGGCACCTCCGTGCTCTCTGAGCCACCGGTGTGGGCATTCTCTGCTACCCATGCATTTCATCCTGGACCTGCCAGGTTTGATGGACCCTGTGCTGGAGGCCAGGCAGGCCCTATTAGCTTAGTCTTTCTTTGTCAGGCTGATCCTCTCGCTGAAGAAGTCAAGGCTTGTATTTTTAGGCACAGAGGCGGTTGGTTCAGCTGCCTGGGCCTCAGGTGAGCATTTGAACTACTGGAGATGGCTGCAGTGCTGGAGGAGATCATGATGGATGCTCTAGCAGTGTGCTGCTTTGTCCCACCCAGGGATCAGGTGGTACAGGGTAATCCCTCTGCTCTGGACACCTGTGTGAGTGGAAAAAGGAGAAGACTTGGGTACTTGAGCAGTTATTTAAGGAGAAGGGACTGGACTTCAGAAGCAGAGGTTGGTTCTGGTTGAGAGGACCACATCAAGCACTTTGTCGTCATCGCTATATCAAACACCACTGACCTTGCGCTCATTTTCCCTCATACAGCTCCCCAAACTGACCTCTCCTTAAGGCCTGATGATGCCTTGTTTAGCAGACTGATGGACCTCAGCCGGCTCCCTAGTTATGCTGATAGTTCAGGGACAGGATGCAACTGCATCTGTGTACTGGGATATGGACCAAGGCATTTCCAACACTAGTGGAGTTTTGTGTGCACAAGCACAAGCTATGGGAAGGAAAATGGCATTAGTGTGAGCCTTCGTCGCTCCTTTTTGTGTGAGGACGATGGTGGAGGAGCAGGCGTGACCCTCATGGTGGCCCACACCTGCTGCCACAGCTGCCTGGGGTTGCGTCCTCATCCAGAGGCAAGATGGGGTTGTGGCAGGTGGGGGGAGGAGGAAGATTTCCCCCGTCTCACAGGTGTTGTCTCTGCCGTTGTTGCCACCTGTCTTTTCACCCTCGGTAACAGCGGGATGCTGGCGTGACTGCTATAGAGAAACCCCCTCCTCCAGCACTGGGGGTCCTGCGGGGGGTGGGGGTGGTGTCTCTTCCACGAGGAGCCCTTCCCACAGCCCAGAGCCCCTCGCTGTCTCTCCCCAGCAAGCCCAGCGCAGGCGAACAGACTTGGAGCGCAGCCAGCGGCAGCTGTAGGTCCTCAAGGCCTTTTTGACCCGCCGCTAGCAGACAGTAGAATAGCTTCTATAAACACAAGGCTTCTGTGTACATATTTTAACAGTATTTTTCTTTCAGGACATTCTGGCATCTCTGCAACACGCTTTTACTTCCATCCTAAATGTCCTGTGCTTTTCACTCCCTCTTCCCATCTCCCTGAGCCAACGAGGAGCTGGTTTTGGTGGCTTTCTCAAAAGCATCTCTTCTCTGCACTCTGCAGGCTTGCGCAGTCCAAGGCTGGTTTGTTCTCCTAGGAAATTACTTTGTCACCCCCTTCCCAAACTTTCCTTCTAGATCAACATTCATAACTTCTTCAGGCTTTGATTTCCAGAAGCCGTTGGTATCCTGAACTGCCTTCCTGACAAAATTAGTCCTGAATTATCCTGCTGCTCGTGGTGTTTTCACTTGTGCGTTGGTTTGTGGTGGGAGAGGGGAAGACTGCAAGCTGAGGGATGGGGCTGGGGGGCACTGTAGGGCTCAGGCTGCCCCAGAAAGGCAAACAAGGATGGACAGGTTTCATGGAGAGCAGAGGGCTGGTGTGTTAAGGAAGGCTCATGGCAGCCAGGGAGGTGGGAGATAGTGAGAATCGGGATTCCACATCCTAGCAGGAAAGGGAGAAATGTGAATTTGAACCAGATGAGAGTGCCTCAGAAAATATTTAGTCCAGCTTGCAAAAAAACACAAAAGACGTCCGACTCCGAGGTAATTTATTGTAGCTCAGGCAGATAAAAGAAGCACATAAAATTGTTTCCACAAGAAGGTCAAATTAAGTGCATGAGCAAAATACAAGCATATATATATATGTGTGTGTATATATATTCTATTCACTATCTCTCACTGTAGAACTCGGAATCAATCTTAACTCTTAAGGGTTTCTTGTCTTGTCCATCAGCTCCTAGCCAGACAACATCCCTCCACAGCATTAGACTGGGGGAATGATGAAGAAATAATTACGTCAAAACCAGAGAAAGGGAGATGGATTCACAGAGCTGGCAGGTGTTTCGGTAAAGGCAGAGATTTCATCAGTCCTTCTGACTCCAGTGCTGCAATACTACTTATTCAGCCGACTGCAAGAGAAAAGCATTATGTGAGTACCAGTACTGTAGAGGTGAAAGTCTCCGCTCAGTCACATTAGAGCCAGCCAACCCCCCACTTTTTTGCTTAGTGTAGAGAATGCCGGCTCGCCCCTGTAGCTGAGGATGCAAATGGTTGCTTGGGCATCCACACGGCTGCGGTTTAGGTTTCAGTTACATTGAGCTGCTTACTTGGCAAAGAGAGTTAAAGAACAACTGTATCAGCACTTGTATTGCACAGATTTATCTAGTTTTTGATGCAGTTGTATGGGCTTTGTCCTCTCTTTATGGGGATTATTTTTTAACCTTGATAAAAAGTAGGTGAAAACAAGGCGAATTCTTTGACACACATGGCGCTAACCAACTCTTCACCATATATACATCCCCGCTATGAAGTAACATTTGCCAATAAACATTCTCAAGGAATTCTCAGTGACAGTGAAAATAAAATAAGTGAAACTATCACAATTTGCCTCTGTCACTAGTGAAAATTAAGCAGAAGTACAGTTCTGTACCTATACATTAATTGAACTGGTTCATGCATCATCTTAGTTCTCCAATTCCAGTGATAGAATAGCTGCCCGTGTTCCTTCACAGCTGCTATGAAGCCTGATATCATAATAAGCTTAAAGACCTGGAAAAAGGCAGCTGGGAAATCCCTGCTCCCGTGAAAAGGGCCAGGACATGATAGTGTATTTCATATCAATGGGGCCAGGCTCTTTTCAGTGGTGCCCGGCAACAGGACAAGAGGTAATGGGCACAAACTTGAGCATAGGAGGTTCCAGCTAAACATGAGGAGGAACTTCTTTACTTGGAGGGTGGCAGAGCACTGGAACAGGCTGCCCAGAGAGGTGGTGGAGTCTCCAACTCTGGAGACATTCAAAACCTGCCTGGACGTGTTCCTGTGCAACCTGCTCTAAGGTGACCCTGCTCTGGCAGGGGGGTTGGACTAGATGATCTCCAGAGGTCCCTTCCAACCCTATGATTCTATGATTCTACGATATCACCCACGGCCTTTAGGAGAGGGCATGGTTCACCCTGTGCTGTGGTTTTCTCCTCTTTTTCCTTGCTCCCGAGAGGTTATTGGCAATTTTCACAAATTGCAGTCCAGCATTGTGCTAGCAGAGCTGGAATCACATTATGGACATCATGGATTTTAAAAATTTAGGTTTCATCCTTGAGCTTGGTTGTGTGCCTTCCACCTCCACAACCTTGATATCCAGGTCCCAGATTCACTGTGGAACCCATCAAAGGACTCTGTAGCTCCTGCTTGGGTTTGGCCAACTCCTCTTCAACATCAAGGTAATTCAAGTGAAAACTCTCTGCTCAAAAGTTCCCCAGCACGGCGCTATCATGGGTTTGGGGCATAACAGGAAATTCATTAAACACAGCTCATAACTCTTAAACATGACTTAACATGAGTAAGCCCTGAAAATTATGAAATGCATCTGTACCGTAGCACTAAGCAGGTTCAAGTTCCATTTTTCCCCACTTGACTATCAAACTCCCCTGTCTTGAAAACAGAGTCTTTGCCCATTCTGGATGCCCTCATTGCCACTTACTGTTGACACTGACATGTCTTGTTTTCCAACAAGTATTGTCTTGCTCGTATCATCCTTTTTGCCCGTTGCTGCCAGGAAAGAAGGAATAAATAATGATTGGATATTTTCTTGCTTCAAATGCTTTCCTCTGAAGTGGTAGTAAAGCACTGTCTGACATCTGCAAACTGTCCATCTCTAGCCGCTTGCTTTGAGTCTAAGGATTGACCCTTTATCTGCTCTGCCCTGCACCCAGACAGAAAATCAGACGACTCCTATGGTTTAGGGAGACTTGTCATCTCTTCACCTTTCACAGGGACGAGGGCACTCACCCTTCTCCGCTGCCAGCTTATACCGCTGATGATGCACAGGCATGCTAGGCCAAACACCAACACACTGCCTCCAATACTTGCTCCAGTTACCGCATAGCTAATCCAAACAGGAGCTTCCTCTGTGGAAGGAGAAAAGTATTCAGAGACACATACAAAAAGAATTTTAAGGACTTTGACTGGAGACAGGCACGTGACACTAATTTCCATACCCACGGGGTAACTAAGGCTGATCTTCATGTCATTGTCTTCTATGAGGTGACAGTTCCACAGCCCTGCAGCACTGACGTTCACCTCCACCTTTGCTTCATTCTGCTTTGACTTCTTGACGTCCTCCTGAGTCCCATTCACACGTTCCCAGAGCAAGTGAGCGTTGGGTGGGAGAGGACTAGAGACCTGGCAGATCAGCGTCGTCTTGGCCCCGCAGGGGAGTGGCCCAACAGGGTTAGCTGAGACTGTAAAGGTAAGAAAAGAACACATGAGTGAGAGGATGGGAAGGTGGGTCCATTCATACTCTTGTGGCTTCTAGATTTCTGCAGATCTTCGTCTCTTCACCCACTTCTTTTTCTCTCACCTTTCATCACCACCAGCTCTATATTGTTCTGTGTATATCTTCCTTTGTATGCCAGCTGGCACTGGTACTGCCCAGAATGGTTGAAATGGACTTTGTGGAGTTTCAGTTCTATGGTGCTTTCAGGTTTGCTTTCAGGTATCTCAAACCGAAAGTGGTTGCTTTTTTTGGTCTTATGCTGCTCTCCCCGGGCTGTGACATTGAAATCAAATAGCTCATGAGGGGTTGCATTTTCCTGTCGTTTCCAATTCAGTCGTCCTGTGAAACCTTCTTTCCATATTATCTTCCGGAAGTTCAGGTGCCATGACAAGATGACAGTGCTATCAACAGTTGCATACTTTCTTTCCAAGACTGGATTCTGAAAACCTGAAATCAGAAGAGACAAGGAATACAGAGACAGGGAAAGCCATGGCTACACTTCCCCGTGTCCACCCTTGATCTGGAGAGATGCATGCTGTGCTCAGTTGAAAGAGGACTTGAAGAAAAGCCATGAGATACCCCAGGACGCATAAACAATTAGTGTCTGAGGATGGGTTTAAAGAGCCAAAGCTCCCACGCTTACCAGAGCTGAGAAGAACAGACCCCAAGGAGAGGGAGATCTTTTAGGACAAGCCTGGAGAGGAAAATGGGAGCAAGTGTGGGACAGAGCGCAGGCAGCAGAGCAATCCCCGAGCTGCAGTGTTGGAAGCCCTGGGAGATCGACCCTGGAGCACCAGTGCTTGGGATGCTGGAAAGTAAAAGCTCAGCTCATGAGCTGAAGGGAGCACTGGTTCCTGAGCCTGTGTGTGAGTTGCGTTTTTGTTGTTGCATACCTAATACCTTCACATCAAAGGCGATGTTCTGATTAATCAATGGAGAATCTGCATGGACATGACACATCCAGGTCCCACTGTCCGTAGCCTCCAGTTCCTTTAACTGCAGTATGTATTTTTGAGGGGTGTTTTCTAAGGGTTTTGCTATTACTGTGTTATTGTTGCTGTTGAACAATGTGATGCTGAGATTGGGTAGCGGTTTGGATGAATTTTGCATTAAAGTCAGCTTGGGGACTTCGTTTGGCAGGAAGTGCCCATCTGAAGAAATCGTCACTGTAAAGACAAAAAGTGCAGCCAGTAAGTCAACTCCTCATCCTGTGAGAGAGCAGCAAGTGTCACAGTAAAAAGAATATGGAGACTTTGTGCCCTGGAGATGTAGGAGAAATGAACTATCATAGCTCAGGCCAGAAGAAATGGCAGCTGGATAAAAAATCCCAGCAGAGGTGTCTCTCTGAGCTCTACAGTCTCCTCATCTCCTCCCCCCTCAACCTCCTCATGGATAAAAGCCCTCTAATCACTCACATTCAAAGACATGCAGTGAGATATAGACTTTGTGAGAGCCATATTCGCAGGTGTAGATGCCAGCATCGGTGAGCTTTAAGTTCAACACCTTCAGCTGTTTAGTGTTGGGGATGATTTCAGATCGATCGCTCATAGTAGCTTTGCCTTTTGAAACAATAAGCTTGGTTAGGACAAAAGAGGTTTCTCAGCCATATACTGGGGAGAAGAGGTGATGAATTGGAAGCCTTACCTTTAAAAGAGTTAGTTTTAAACGCCCTTACGACAAACTTAGAGTACTTCCAGGTCACATCTGAGTCAGAAGGTATGCCTCTGCAGTTCAAGATCACTGGCTTGCCTGCGACCCCAACCTGTAGTTCATCTTGATGACCCATAATGGGGATCAGACCTGAAAGTCAATACCCACCAAGAAAGGCATACATTCACTTTCTGAAGGGTGGCTCGGTGAATACTTCCCATCCTTCCAGAAAGATGCAGCTATTTCTCCTCCCTTTTCCAGATACTGGGAAGATTATCCTCAGTTTCTGATTTTTTCTCTCCTTTGTCTCATCAATCAATCCCTTTTCTTTTCAGCTCCACAACTTCCCTCCCCTCCACTTTGGTCTCTTTACACAGCTAATGGTTATTCTGTTTCACATACGTTCAGAAACAGGGAAAATGCCAGCGGTTGTGGTGGATTCGCCATCATTTACAATTTTGAGATGTCAACAGTTTTACTGAAACAACCTTTTTCCACTGGACAAGATTTAGTTATCCTACTGGTAGCAAAGGCAGAAGAGCATACACCAGCCCTCCTTCACTCCCCAGTCAATACTTGAGGCAACACTGGCAGATTTGCTCACCCTTTCTTCCAATTTTTGCATGGATCAAGGCTGAAAGTCCAGGAAAATGAAAGGATAAAGTAAAAAAGAAATGGGAAGGCTGGCCTAATGTAGGATGTATAAGGTTGAAGTAGGATGTGTAAGTAGGATGTATAAGGTTGAAGAAACTTTAGGAGTGGTTTCTTGGAAGAACCACTTCCTTTCCTTCATTGTGAAGAGGATTTTTGCAGGAGACCATAAGAAGGAGATTGAGTTGCCAGAGGTACAACTGAGAATAAGGGGGTTGTGGTCTTCTGCCTCACTGCTGTAAGCTCTCAGAGCTGCCGAACCTGTGAATCCCCCAGGTGACCCTAGTACTGGAGAGCCACAGAAGTGCAAAATAAAAAGTTTACATGAGTTTAATGGAGGGTTTTCCACAAGTTACATATTCTTCCAAGAGCATGGGTGATCTGCAGCATCGCCAATACAGGTTTTCAGTGGGCACACTGGACCACAGAAAACAATGCATTTGTCTTAAGCTGTGAAATTATAAATGCTATTAGTAAGAGTTGGTAAGGTCCATAAAAGATTTCCAAGCTTTCCTCTGCAACCAGAGGAATCAAAGCCGAGTATCTGAGAACACTGAGAATAAGGTTTGGCCTTACTCCTTTCTTGGAAAATGAGCGCTAAAGAGTCCACCTAATCTTATAACATTAGCAGTGAAACTGAGCAAACCAGTATCATCACATTTGTAAAGGCAAGTCTGTGATGAGAAACACCCAAGTTTTTGCCCAGGCAGCTGGAGGGAGTGCGGAGGGCAGTATTTTCCACTCTGTGCTCAGTGTGCAGGATCTGGGCTGTATTTGGCTCAGGAAATGGCTCTGCCCAAAGGACAAGTCCCTCATCAAGCATTTCTTCATATTCATACAATTTTTGTCAACCTTGACTCTGAATCGCACACTGCCTTCCCCAGCTGGTCGTCTTGTTCTTTCATGGCAACATTTGTCCAAGTCAGACACTGGTGTGCTACCACCCTTACGCACTCACTGCTTATGGCCCCTACCTCTCCTGCCCACTCCTCCGGTGTGAAGTTTGAAGCAAAGCGACAGGGGCACCCTGGCTTTCACAGGAACCCCACTCCTGCATCTCTACAGGGCAGCTCCCCAAACCTGGTGATGGTCCAGACACCGTGGTTTCGGCTGTCAGGTTCAGCAGGCAGGCTGGGAACAGCCTGAATCCCAAAGCTTCAGCCTCTGAAATAACCAGGTATGGATGTAGGGAGCCCCTCAGCTTCTAGCCCCTCTGTCCTAATCTCCACTGCATGTCCCCGCCAGAGAGCGGTTGGGCAGTGGAGGTGGGCCAGACAAGGTAAGAAGGTGGCTGTCACAGCTGCATTGCTGGAGTGAGCCTGGCTCTAAGCTGTGTGACATATGTTGTATGGCAAATCAGGAGGAGCCTAAAAACACCCCAAAAATTGTGAGGCCTGTGGAAAGGCTGCAAGAACTGGGAGGGTTCGCTGAGCTGAGGACTCACCCAGAAGCAGAACGAAGAAGATGGCAAGCGTGCTGCTCACCACCGTGCCGCATGACTTCATCGCTGCAGGAGCGCTCCTCCCTGCTGTGGACCGCAGCGCTGGAAATGCTGTCGCTGCCAAGGGATGCTATCCTGGAAGACCCAAATGCTCTGTTAATAATGGCTGATTTTCAGACCTCAGTGGATGGGGACCATCTTCCCAGTCAGTACCCACCATCCTTCAGTGCAACGAAATGGAAACTCGTTGGTGAAGTCACCTGAGCCCTGTGTTTCAGCAAAGAATCCAGCTGGAGTGTTCCCCAGAGAGTTTGGTATTAAATGTTTTATTTTACTCATCCCTAGGTTTCTGGCATTCATTGGACTGCAGGTGTTTATATTGCCAAGAGTTCTGCGCTTTTTTACTTCTCTGTGGTGGGTTATCAGTGCTTTTGCAGCAATTAAGGCTAAACACATACAGGGCTGCGTTAACAAATGCACAGCCAGCAGGATGAGGGAGCTAATTATTTTCCTCTATTTGGCACACCTGAGGTCTCATCTAGAATAGAGAATCCAGTTTTGAGCCTCCCAGTACAAGACGGATGCCAACAAACAGGACAGAGTCCAATGGAGGGCTACTGGGACAGTGTGGGGGCTGGAGTGCATGATATATGGTGAGAGACAGAAAACTGGGTTTGGTAGGGAGAAGACAGCCAAGGTGGGACCTTATTTCAGTCTCCCACTATCTAAAGGATATTACCTAGGAGAAGGAGCCACATTCTTCTCAGAGGTGCACCGGAGAAGAACACAAGGCAGCAGACATAAGTTGCAGCAGGGAACTGTCGGCTGGATATAAGGAAAAATTTCTTCCCACTGAAGGCGCTTTAGCATTGGAACGGATGCCAAAAGATGCCAGGCAATCTCCACCCTCGGAGATATTCAGAGGTTCCCTGGACAAGGCCCTGAGCAATGTGTTGTAGTTTTAGAGTCAGCCCAGCTGTGAGCAGGACGTTGGACTGGTGACTTCCAGAGGTCCTTTGCCATCTAAATATTTCTGTGCAATTTTGTGATTCTATGATTAATGCCATCTTTAGGCTCTCATTCATATTTTTCTTTAGTTTATTTTTTGTCTACTTATTTCTTACCTTAAAAATCTCAATAACCACCAAGTCCGATGTAGGAAAGACTTGCTTGAATTCTTAGGACTATTCAACAAAAAGTCTGGGGAAAAGGGAGGAATGAGGTCAGAAAAAAGAAGTTGCATTGGTGGTAACGAAACCTTAAGTGGGAACTGGGAGCTAACTGTCATGTTAAGGTGAGTTATCAAATTAGATGAAGTATTCAACTGTAGCAGAGACCAAGTGCTGGTATCAGCTGCAGCTGGGTGGGCTGACAACATGACCATGGCTGCTGGCGCAAGGAGACTACCCAGCTCTAAACCAAGGCGTATGTCACAAAAAGGAAGCCAAGCAGGTTAACCAGTTAACCAAGCAGGTTAACCTTGAGGTGAAGCTCAAGGGGCCAGGGAGCCAGACGACGAGGCACTGGGGCATCTCAGAAGCATCCCACCTCCAAGCTCGGTACTGGTCAGGATGAGGCAAAGGTTGGAGGATGCCAGGTTTGTGAAAGGGAGCTGGGAGGTGCTGTGTGAACACTGAC
This sequence comes from Chroicocephalus ridibundus, assembly GCF_963924245.1. Classification (NCBI taxonomy): domain Eukaryota; kingdom Metazoa; phylum Chordata; class Aves; order Charadriiformes; family Laridae; genus Chroicocephalus; species Chroicocephalus ridibundus. Next base: position 133,254,860 of record NC_086284.1, on the reverse strand, counting down.
AGCATGCAGACAGGTCGGAAAAGGTCTTATGGCATAGCTTAACTTGTAAAGCAGGAAATTCATAGCTGGAAATGCTTCTAGAAACACGCATAGGATGAGGCGGAGTGCTCAAGTTACAAAGTGTGACAGAGAAAGTAGTGTGAAGAAGAGGGGTATGGGGTCATCAGGAACCGAGGAACTTGGGGAGCATGAGGGCACCGTATAGAAAGCATGAGCTTTCTCTAACGCAAGAGAGGCTTCCTTTAAACTAGCCAGAACCTGGCTGCTGACACATAAGGTAAGAACTTTTATAAACAAAGGCTGGGGAGAATCCAACAAATGTAGATGAGCATATTATGTGAGCTGAAGCATCTGAAACACAAAAGCTCCTCAAGTGGAGGGTCAGACAGAAGCTGACAAAGCTCAAGGGACAAGCAGTGGGAAGCGAGCTGAACAAAGTGAGTCCTGTTTTAATGGAGTATGGGAGAACACTATGGATGCTACCAAAGGAGAAAGTCAGATATCAGAAGCAGAACTGACAAGTAGGGGGGACGTGGAGGAGAGATACAAGCCCAAGGACTTTTGGATCCCTAACAAAAAAATTCACACTGGTTTTCAGAGAAGTCAGTAGGATAGCTGGTGGGAAGGTCACTCGGCTCTCGCTGATAATAGAAACCTCCTTTCACAGGTAACATGATAGACTGAAGGCTGGAGTCATAACGGGGTTGAACTCAAAAGACATACAGGAGTAATTTTATACAATATTTATATGTACTATGTGCAATATTAAATATGTTCTATTAGAGGATAATTTAATATTGAAACTAATTTAAATGATCAGAGCACATGAAACTATCAAAGAGTAGATGAAAACATCAGCACTACATTTACATGGAGATCAGGTCAGCACAACCGACAAACTGACAGCTAGACAGATGTACAAATGTACACATATGAAAAATACAGGTGCAAGAGCAAGGCAGAAGCCATGTGCACCATCAGAAGAGGCATAGGTGGCAAAGGCACAGTCAGAGAAGATTTGTGGCTTGCCTTGTGCAAAGCAAAAAACCCATCCCACCCCCAGGGAATATTTGCATGAGCTGTTTTGTGCGAAAAAAACAAAATAAAGGAGCCAGTGCATGTGATCGGAGATCACTTCTAGCCAGATGCAATAGCAGTGATCAAGCAGTTTGCTGGGCGATGCTACAGAATAAAGAAAGGGGCAACAACAAGGCATCTGTGTGCGTCGCACTCCGAAGAAACATCTATAACTGAGAACTGGTGTAGGGCCTTGGCTAAGATCCATTCCTGAGACGACAGAAGAAACCTCATCCCTGCTGTGAATATTCGCCCCACCTGTGCCAGTGGGAGCAGCAGGAAAAGTCAGCCCCCACTTTAGAGTGGTATCGACCAATTAATAGGGTCCATGTTGGGTTTCAAATATTTTAAGTCATTAAGCTTTATATAAAACCTGAAGATAATGGAACAGGTAAAAATTGATGAAATCGATGAGTCACACACCATCATTTTGTTTTGGCTGGGACTCTCTATTTTCCTGTCATCTTATGGCTTTGGTTTGTTCTTCGCCTTCTTGCTACCTCGTTATTGAGTGAAACCACACAACCAGAGCACCGTGGGACTGGTGAACTGCTGACCTTGCACAGCGTGGTAGACATAGATTGATGCACCTTTGTTTTTCTGTTTCTTCTTGAGGTTTCACATGTGCTGCATTCCTACTCCATTCACGCTAATCTTTGTATTTCTGTGTCAGATCTCTACAATATGATGTTTATCACCTACATGTTACAAGTCAGTGGGGAAAATCAGTTGCCTTCATCTACAATTTCCCTTATACACTTTCTCTCTCCCTGTTTATCTCTACTTCTCATGTGTGCCACTTCCTATTTTCCCCCTGTCTTTCTGTCTCCTTCTGTATCCTCCAGGTCAGGTCACAGGCGATGCTACTCTGGAGTTCACAGATCTCAGTGAGCAAAGCTCTGCTATATTAACTCAGCAAGCCGTTCTCATTAGCAGATGCCTGTAGCAGACCCACAGCCTCCTTACAGGCAGCCCAGCTGTATCTTCTGGTGGTACTCATAAATTAAGTGGTGTCAGGGAATGTCCCCAGGCACTGGAACACACTCATCAGTCCTGTTAAATTGCTAGAACATTTCCTGACACATTTTTGGCCCAGGACAATTCTCGCTTTCCCGAGCAACTCCCGGGATGCATTTAGGTGTTAGCAGGGGCCAGGGACCACTCCCATTAGGTGACTGGCATGTCGCCAGTTCATTTTAGAGGTTAAGTGAGTTTAATAGCCCAGACCATCTCATGCCAGTTGGCCTCTGTGCCAGAAACAGTCCAGGCATACTTGATTTATTAGCACGTCTAGCGACAGAGAAGCAGGGCTCCCTCCCAAGTGAACATTGATTTCCATTTCATTTTAACTTCCCCCTCTTATTAAACTGGTTTAATTTCCTTCTTGCCTTCTTTTAATAATCCCTGCCTCTCTGAGGGATAGGAAAAGGAGAGCTGAGGCAGTGAGCGAGCGGTCCGGGGGATGATGCCTGCAGGACCGGGTCTAGCCTGGAGAACATCTGCCTGGGAGAGGGGCTGGCAGCCCCTCGCCCCCTCCAGCACCGAGCCCCGGCAGGCCATGGCCATAGAGAGCTCTCCCCTAGGCTGGCGCCGGCATGACACAGGAGGAAACTGACATAAAAAAACAAAACAAAACAAAACACAACAAAACAAAACAAAAAAATGCAACCCCAAAACTCAGAAACCGCTCCTGATGCAGAGCGGGCCCATCTCCCTCTCTCTGTGCGCTCCTGCGCTTCTTTCATGCCCTGCGGTTTTCATGTTTTCTTCTCTCACCCTTGCTTTGTGGCTGCGCTTTTTTGATCTGGCAGCAGCTTGCTCTGCCAGGGGTAGGATGGGGGGGGGGGGGGGGGGCCCTCCCTCCCAGCCATCCGCTTGCCAAAGGCCTCCCCACCTCAGCCTCCGCCGCCGCCGCTGGGCTGCCCGTCCTTCCCCCGGCCGTGGCTGCCAGGCCATGGAGCCGAGGGAGGCAGCTGCCTCTTGTCCCCGCACATCAGTGTGGCTTGGCTGCGGGGCTCTGGGCTACAGAGGAATCCACTCCTCTTTTTCTCAGTTTAAACATCTAAAGCAAAGCTGATCTGGCTGTTTTACTCAGTAGCGGTTTCCTTGGAATTATTTATTAATGTTAAAGCAAACATACACGAGCAGCAGGCAGGGTAAGAGACCATCCTTGTGTTCCAGGCCAGGCTGGATGGGGCTTTGGGCAGCCTGGGCTAGTGGGAGGTGTCCCTGCCCATGGCAGGGGGGTTGGAACTAGATGATCCTTAAGGTCCCTTCCATGAAATGCAACAAAATTAGCCATCAGAAAGCAAAGAGACGATAGCATTGGAGGCCATGTCACAGGGCCCCACTGTCCCCGTGAGACTGGCCCGATTTCCCCTCGGGCGCCGCTGGCCCTTCGTCTGAGAGTGGTGGGCAGCCTTGGGAGCTGCTGCGAGAGGGACCTGCTGGGGCAGGGGCCATGGGCCCCGGCGGGTGAGACTGCCGATCCCTCAGAGAGAGGTCCCACCATCAGGAGGAGGCCGCCATCTCAGCGCTGCCCAAGCTCTCTTCAGCCCCGAAGTCCTCATGGCCTAGCCGTGTGCCTGGACCTATCTGGAGGCCATGAGAAGCGGCTCCATCTTCGCAACTCCGGGAAGCTCCCTGCAGCCTCTAACCCCTCCGGCAGCCCAAGGGGACGCCAAGACCTGCCTTTGCCTCACAGGCATTTCAGCACCTGCTTTCTGAGCTTTCTCACCCGTCTTTCCTCCTAAACCTTCTCTTTTTGGCTTCACAAACAGCCTTTCATCCTACAGTTCGCAACTGCAGCTCAGGGGTGACTTTCTAAAGCCGCTGGAGGCTGTGACTAGCAAAGGCACAGAGATGCCCTCCAAAGGCAGGCCCTCCATCACCCTCCCAAGCCATGTGCATGCCCGGGATGGCATTCAGGTATCATTAATGCAGCTGCCAAAGTGGGAACAGCGAGATCTTACCACGCAGCATACTTGATGTGCAGCCCAGACGGGAGAAGGGTCTATATACATATTGATAAGGTCAGGGCAGCAAAATGGTGTATACCCGCCCAGTCAGAGCAAAAATGCCTCCATTACATCTAGGGAGCCCAGGAGACACCCCTCCTTAATTTTTCCCTGGTGAATACAGGGTCCCCGCATGAGGCTGTGGCAGATCTGGTGGACAGTGTCCCTGGGAGCCCGAGAACCACGAGCGGGAAGGAGATGGATGCTCAATTTAGGTGAAGCAAGCCCTGCTGTATTGCAGGCAGCTTTGGCAGCCATGTTTGTGAAACACTGGGGAGGATGAAGGAAAAGTCTGCGAACTGATTTGTGGCTAACGTGCACCCGGGGCTTCAGAGGACTGTTCAGTTTATAGTGGAGAACATTAAGTAGTAACCTGAACTCAACTTTAATGCACCATGTAGAGGAATATCTGAGGTGGCTGACGAAGGTTGAGTAGAATACGCCACCTGAAAGTTGAAAAATTCAACCAGAAATGAAACTCACGTTTTTAACAGTGGAGCAGCCCATGGAAGGGTAAAGCAAGTCTCTTTTCTGGTGTCCTTACATTGAAAGGATCCCTCTTTCTCCAAGAAACACTGCTCGATCAGCCCTAAGTCTAGTGGATTGGGCTACATCGGCAGCCGGTGTCAGGCAGTGACACAGTCAGCCTGGATTAGCAGAACAGACCCCTCCAGTCTCAGCACATACAGATGAAAGCAGACATCCCTAGTTAGCTAGAGACCAGAATCTTCTTATTTTTCAGGCTTTTTTTAGAATAAAGTTCTCCTTCCTGGAGGGCACATGGAGAAGGTGATAGCAAGTGGCAGCTGGTGGAGGGCTGCTCCCCAGTGCGTTTCCGACCCTGGGGGATATACGGTCATCAGTGATAGGCCCTCATATTTGACATTTTTCCCTATACATGGATATGAAAGATCTGTGAGATCCCCAGGCTCCGAGGCAGTTTGAGCTTTTCGTAGCTCACCTTTTTTTTGCCCCTTTCAGGGAAAAATCCAGGGAGACAAATACTTCTTAGTTAAAACTAAAAGACCTTGTAGAATTGCACAGCCAGAAGTATTATCAAGTCAAAGGTTCAAGATGGTTTTACATCAGACCTTTAAGTGGGGCAACACCAACCCATCTGTGCCGAAACAGCAACTCGTGTGGAATAGTAAAGTTCGTAACATTAAAAAAAACGAAAACAGATTGGCCTCTTTTCTCAGAGAAAGAAAGAAAGAAAGTTTCCTTACCTCTTTTTTCCTCCGTCTCTGCCTCTCTGTTTCTGTCTTCTTGTGTTTGTCACCTGCCGTAATTGATCTCACCCAGCTACAGCTGAAACAAAAGAAGAATTAAGTTGATGTTCAGAAAGCAGCTCAACAGACGTCGGCCTTGATGTCTCCTCCTCTCCAGCCGGAGCGTCAGCAAAGTCTTGCTACCAGTCCAAGTTCTGCTGACATCCGCCAACTTCTCTAGGTAGATGGTGATTTTCCAAATGCATGTGATCTCGACTCTGGGTGTGAACAGAAATGGAGAGCGTAACGGAAGGCGATGTATTGCAGTGCCTGGTGAGAATGAGTGTGTAAAACAGAGACAGCCTATTGGCCATATGGCAGCTGATGGGAGGCCGTGACGGGGCTGAAACTTAAAAGTGAATGGTTGGAAACCGGTTCTGCTCTTCTGACAAAGAGAGCTCGCAAATTATCGTCTTAGCTGAGCAGATCCGGACCTAGGCCGCACTTCTGATACTCTGTAAGAGCAAGCCGACCTCCATTTCCCAGCCTGTCTCCTGCGTCAACACTAAGCAGAGGCACCTCTGAGGAGCCAGCCATGGACCTGACCCCAGGTGTTGCACAGGGATAATAACAGAGGAAGAGAGGACCCCTGATGGTATGTTAGGGTCACCTCTCTGTGGAGTATGGCTGAGATTTGGGGTGAGATGAGACAATATTTTCTTTATAGCAGTGGTGGGTTGACCGTGGCTGGCCACCAGCTGCCCACCCAGCCGCTCTCTCACTCCCCCTCCTCAGTAAGGCAGGGGGAGAAGACAAGATGAAAAAAAACCTTCATGGGTCAAGAAAAGGGCAGGGAGATCGTTCAACAGTTACCCTCATGGACAAAACATGGGAACTCGGGGAAAGATTAGTTTAATTTATGGCCAATTGAAAACAGAGTAGTTTAGTGAGAAATAAAAACAAAACTAAAACCATCTTCCCCCCTTGCTGTTCTTCTCAGGCTTATCTTCACACCTGACTTTGCTGCCCCTGTTTCCTCCCCCCAGAGTGTCGCAGGGGGACGGGTAGTGGGGGCTGTGGTCAGTTTATAACACTTTGTCTCTGACGCTCCTTCCTGCTCATGCTGTTCCCCTGCTCCATCGTGGCGTCCTTCATGAAGTGCTCCAATGAGGATCCTTCCCATAGGCTGCAGTTCTTCATGTTCATCTTCACATAAGAAAGACATTTTTTTACAGTGAGAACAATAATTCACTGGAGCAACCTCCCCAGGGACATGGTAGAGTCCCAATCGCTGGAGACTTTCAAGATGCAATTGGACAGGTTGCTAGATAATCCCATCTAGGGCCCCTTTCCCTTGAGAGGCCGGACCAGATGATCTTTCAAGGTCCTGTCCAACCTGGACTATTCTATGATTTGATGAGTCTGTCTACTCCAGTATGGGTCCTCTGCATGGGGTACTGTTCTTCAGGAATGGGCTGCTCCAGCGTGGTTCCTCCATGGGCTGCAGCTCCTGCCAGAAAACCTGCTCCAGCGTGAGCTCCTCTCCATGAGCCACAGCTTCTGCCAGGAGCCTGCTCCAGCGTGGACTCTCCACAGGCTGCAGGGTGGATATCTGCTCCAATGTGGACCTCCATGGGCTCAGGGGGACAACCTGCATCACCATGGTCTTCTCCAAGGGCTGCAGGAGAACCTCTGCTCCAGTGCCTGGATGGAGCCTGTCCTCGTCCTCCTTCTTCACTGACCTTGGTGTCTGCAGGGCTGTTTCTTTCACAGTTTCTTACTCCTCTCTCTCACAGCTGCTGTGAAGTGGTTTTTAAACTTTCTTAAATATGTTAAAACAGAGGCACCACCAGCGTTGCCGATTGGCTCAGCTTTAGACTGTGGTGGATCTGTTTTGGGGCTGGCTGGACACGGTTCTGACTGACATGGGGCCTGCTCCTGCTCAGATCTCACAGAAACCACCCATGCAGTCCCTCTGCTACCAAAACCTTGCCATGCAAACCCAATACAAGTTTACTCTTAGGTAACCTGTAACGCTACTGAATCTCAGCTGTTTCCCTTCTCTGTAGGGTGGAGGAGGGGGCTTTTGTGGTTTTCCACCCACATTTAGTGTCTTTCTCTCTGAATCCCAGCCTCAGCCAAGACGGCGGAAACCCACTGAGCCCCAGACATGGCTGAGATTTCATCTCTGTGCCACCCACTCTTCTCCTCCTGGCAGTCATTTGCCCCTTTGTCTGGAGGATGGGGGGTTACAAGACACAACCAGGCTTTGGAGGAGCAGGGACAGACAGACGCAGCACCGAGGTTCATAATGTGCTGCCAGGTGCAAAAGCAGCAGCGCTGATAAGGCCTTGAGTGCAACAGCTGGTCCATTGGTGGTGGCATTGGAGAAAGATGAAGCCATCCCATCACAGGGAAAGAGCCACCTGTGTGAGACAGGAACTTCCCAGTGTGGGATGCGGGCTACGGGACTGCATGGAATGGGATGGGATGGGATGAGGTGGCATGGCATGGCATGGCATGGCATGGCATGGCATGGCATGGCGTGGGTGCCCGCATTGCCAGTGTCCAGAGCCTGTGAAAGCCCTGTTCTGAGACACGGCTCTCCTGTGAGCGCCTGTGGCATCACATCAGTATCTTCAAAATGCTCTCACATGCCTGCAAATAGAAATGTCCCTTCTGGTCCTTAGCTGCCATAGAGGAGCTGTCCTGGAAAAAACAGAGCTGAGAAAAGTCGGGTTGTGATTGTAAGACCCTGGCATCTCCAGGCTTGGGGGTCTGGGGCATTGATCTGATTCTTCGGTTCGCACGGATTCTGGCTTGTGTTTTGTCTCCCCAGCATGCTGTAATGCAGAAACACTGGCTTGTTTTTAAGCAGTTGGTTTATGTCACTGCAAATACTTACCAGAAAGAGCATTCCCTGAAGGGGCAAAGCTTCCAAAACGCACTTGAACTCACTGCAGACTTGCAAGGAGAAGCAGGGATGTGGGTCTGAGGTGACAAAGCTGTGGGCTTGGCCCCCACTCAGACCCATTCTCACCCCAGGGGGGTATTCGGGAGGGAGTCTCATCTCTCAGAGCTGCTACAGCTGTGTGGTGAACAGGTACCTCAGGGACTGAGGGTCACAGCGTGCGGTGACGTGTTTGGATCACTTTCATCCAAGCATCTCAAAGCACTTTGCAAGCATTAATTAAACATCAGAATCCAGGAGGGATGAATAATATTAGCCAGCCAGTCTCTCTTCTGAATGTAATATTTCTCATAAATATTTAACTGGTTTTTAAATTCCATGCGAGGCTGGTTCTCACCTCGCTGGGACAGTTGCTGTACTGCACCCCTGGGGAAAGTGGGGCTTATCCAGCATCGCACACTGACCCTGCAGCAGAGTGGGAAGCTTCCCCACCCCCCGCCAGATTTGTGGCTGTGATGTTTTTCTGTTTCTCCCCTACAGAGACACTCCTCACCCATCCTGCGCTGGCTCTCTTTGCTCTAATCCCATCACCAGCAATATTTTTGCAGACTGGGGCTGGTGAATAACAGATTCTCATAGATCTCCGTGGAGAGAGGAGGTGACAGGCTGTGCTGGGTGGAAGTCACAGTCTGCAGGCACACAAAGTCTCTCCGAGGAAGTGTGAAAAAGGGAAAAAAAGGTCTCAGAAATCACGTGTTGAGAAGACCCTTTTACTGACTCCAGAGGAAAGTCAAGAAACCTCCAGAGACGGTCTCCCAAAAACCAAGTTCCCTGGCAAGCCAGTGCCTGTGAACTCTGATGGTTGAAGGATAGCCAGATGTATTGGAAAATTAGCGATTGCTCAGCGATATTGGAGAGAAGGAAGGACAAGTGTTGAAAACCGTATCTTCAGGCACCTGAATGTCAGCAGCTTCAAAGGCCGGGATCTTTCTCTTTGCAATAGAAAAGCCGGTGCCTGTTGAGCTTCTTGACGGGCATTTCTGATGCTAGACATGGAGAGCTAGAAACAGCCAGCCTGCTGCCGAGGGGGCCTGGTGATTTGCCCCAGCGCAGCCACGTTACCTCGGAAAGGAAGAAGGCCCCTAAGTTCTGCTGGGATGAGATCCCTCTCTGCAGGTGCTTGGAGTCTCTCTGCAGAAGCTTAAATTGGGAAAAGAGGACTCTCTAAGCAGGTATTGTGAAGGTTCATTTGCTGGTCAGAATGGAAAATTAGGAAATCTCCACAGATGTTCTTCCTGAGCAAGGGATCCCCTGTATTTTAGTGGGGAGTGTGGAGTCTGGGGACCGGAGAAAAGACAAGCCAGGTAATCTTAGTGGGGGGTGTGAGGTCTGATGGGGAAAAGACTAGCCAGATACGCTGGGGAGGCAGGGGCTGCTCCGGAGCACTGGAGAGAGGGATAGTCCAAGGATGACCAATTGCAAAAGCGTGTCACCAAAAGTGACAGGGGATAAAGTGAGCCTAAAAAACCCACCAAGCCAAGATGGTTTAAACTTTAACCAAGATGTTAAAGATGTGTCAGAAATGCAACAGGCAGGAGGGAGGTGGCTGGGGGAGCTTTTAAGGACCCGCCTGGGACGGGTGTTACTTACTATCTTACTAGTAATGACCTTGGCAAAAGGAAGGGGGAGAAGTTAGTGACAATGTTCCTTATGAGGCACAACTGGGAGGGTTTCATCAGTACAGAGAGGGTCTGGAATATCGCACTGGAAGCAGCTTGAGGCTCGGAGCGTTAAAGTGGGATGCAATTCAACAGCACACGCCGTAAGGTTTTGCCTCCGAGAAGCAATGATAGGGATTTTTGCTTTAACTTCCTCAGCTGAAAGCAAAGGGAGAGACGGACCCGGGCGCATTAACCGGTCACGGGAGAGCTGACTCACGGGTGCTCGCAGCATAAAAGGAACAAATGATGGATGTTCCTGATAATGCAAGCGCGGGGCGGGGGGGGGGGGGGGGTGGTGCGGGAAATCCCCGTCGTGCGTGGACACTAGATGGCGGCAGAAACCGGGGCCGAGGAGCGGAGGTGCCTTATGCCGGGGAGGGAGAGGAGGAGGAGGAGGAGGAGGAGGAGGAGGAGGAGGAGGGGGAGAAGACGCAGCAGCAGCAGCCCCGGCCGGGGGGCAAGGGCCGGCCAGCCCCAGCCGTGTTCCCCCCCCCCCCCCCCCATCCCCCGGGACAGCCCTCGGTGACGGAGGCACGCGGCTCCGCCACCGGGCAGCTGCGGGGTGCCTTGGGGACGAGCGGTGGGGCAGGCAGGGGGACACTTCGGGGGACCCGGCGTGCCTGCGCTCAACCGGGGGGGGCAGATTTCGAAGGGCTGGGGAGTGCCTGACTGGAGGGTCCCCGGCTGAGCTCCTGCCAACCCCCCAGAGCTTGCTAGGGAGTCCGCTGGTGCCTCCTCCCCAGCCCAAAAACCTGCCTTGTTTTCCATGAAAAAAGGGGGATGCTGACCTGCTGACATGAGAGGAATACTCCCAGTGTTTGTAAAAGAAGAAGAACATGAGAGACCTCAATATTAATAAGGAATAACAAGTCCTCCCAAAAGCTGCCCTTGTGCATCACCTCCTGATGTTTTTCCTATGCACAGAGAGTGTCCTATGCCCTCTAACTGTTAAGACCCTCCGAAACCCGACCCTTTAGGTGGGAGCGACAGCCGTTTCAGAGGTACACCATAGGACAGCTTTTGAGATCTGGAGTGAGTTGCATCGACCCAGCAGGTCAGCAAGATGGAAACCTAGGAGAAGAAGCTCTTCAGCATGCTCAGGGAAGTGGTCGAATCGTCATCCCTGGAGGTGTTTAAAGGACGGGTAGACGTGGTGCTGAGGGACAAGGTTTAGTGGTGTTTTTCTCAGTGTTAGGTTAATGGTTGGACTCGATGATCTTAAAGGTCCCTTCCAACCTAGGCGATTCTATGATAGAGCCCACAACTGTGTAATGACTGTCCAAGATGCCTTGAGTCTCAGTGGGTGGCACCTACAACAACAGCATCCCTGTAAGGAGCTTGGTCTGCGGGAACCTTTGGAAGGCAAAATGAATGAACACAGGTATTTTGGTTTTAATCACTGCTGCATCAAATAGTTGAAGAAATCCAGGCAGAGTAGTGAGGTATGGGGGATTATTTTTGCAGAATTGGTGCTGATATTGTTCCTACTGGTGTGCCAAGCAGATGTAAAACTCAGTGTGCCTCAGTGTCCTAGATCATTTGAGATGTGGTTCTAATTTTTTATTATTTTTAAAGGGCTGTGCAAAATGTACCGAGACCCCAATAGACTGTTGTTTCTAGTTGCTGCTTTGTCAGGTTACACTATACGCTAGCCTTTATTTAGCCTCTCATTTGAAATCCCTCAGAAGTCTTGAATGCAGAACATTTGGACCTAGTCATGATTTATTTTTTTTTCTGATAGTACTGGTGTTTCTTATCAAAAAAGATTAATTTGTGATTAAAGATCCTCTTTGTATTCCTTTTGGAGGAGTAAGATGTAAAGGAATTTGTATGCATAGTAATTTCTTTGCCTTCCTTTACTGCTCCCCTTTGCCAGAAGGGAATCCACTGGGTTTCCTGTGTTTTTCTCAAGCTTTCTTCTTCTGGTACATTGAAAATATTTGTCCGATTTTTGGACCTGTAGCTGTATCCTTGTGGAAAAGCATCAGGTCTCTTTCCTTCATATGATGTTTGTTTTATTTGCCACTTTTCTTATTGACTCCACCTGGGACAGATTTCCAGATTTATTTGCTTTACTGTACGGACTCTTGGTCCTTCCACTTAAGCTGCCCTGATTTGCCTTGTACCACCTCGATTCCCTCAATGTTCAGAAATATTTTCCCACTTCCTAGTGTTGCGACGATTTGTTTTTCATCCTGCAGCATTTGGGACATAAAGCTTCCTGTGGCCATAGGCAGTTATTTCTGCATTGGTGGTGGCTGACTTTTGAGCATTTTTCCTTGAGGTCTGTCAAACAAAACAGCTCAATGGCCACGCTTGTCATTTTGCCTGTATTTTGTCAGTAGTGCTCATGTGCCTGAAGTGCTCTGCTGGTTACAAAAGCAAGATTGCAACATCTGTGACACCTCGGACACCATTCTCAGTGCCCAGAGCTGGTGGAATTTGTATTTATGAGGCCTCATAGCCTTTGTTGGTGGTGTCACCTGTCTGCTTTAAAATTAGGAGGTGCAGCGATTGCCCCAGAAGGAGCAGCATCGTTATTGCTCACATCTTGTCTGATATCCTCCTGTTTCTGTATTATCTCTAGAATTTGCCGCCAATCGGTTTGATAAGAGATAGATCCCACTCGGTTGCAAGCTTCTATCATATCTATTAAGCCTGGATGCTTTAAGACTTGTAATATACGCCTACCCATAAAAAGAACTCGCTGTGTTGGGGTAGAAATAACTTCGGCTAGCTGCTTGATATCGAATGGAGTTAGTATGTGTCCTTTCATAATGTTATTTGATAGTCCTTGTGCATAAGGGGAGGTTAGTCCATGCTGCATAATTGTTTTCCGCATTTCTCTGACCAGCTCCCACTTTATCGGTTCCCAGGTGTTTGTCCCGTTTTGACTAAGCAGTACCGGACAGGCGATGGCAGTAGTGGCTTCTATATCGCCGTCCTGTAATGCCTGTTTAAGTAAATTCTGCCAGTGTTGAGCAGGATCATAAGTTGCAGTGACCGCCGGACTTGGTGCCGGACTTGGCAAGGAATCGCCCCAACCCGGTGGCACAGAAGACCACGGCAGTATCAACATCACATCTAGTGGGGGTGCTAACGGCGCAGCCGGACAGCTCGGGGGTTCAGGTTTCCCCCTCTCTGTCTGAGTGGTAATCGGGCTGTCTGGTGCCATAGCTGCAACAGTGGCTGCTGTGGCATTTTGTTCAGATTTTACCTGCTGTAAAGTATCTTTAATCAACCTCCAGGTTGTCAAAACCTTTGTGGCAGTTGCATCCCCTTTTGTTGCAGTCTCAAATACAGTTTCGCCCGCTTGGTCCCAACTTGATAATTGGAAAGCCGTTGTAGAATCAGCGGGAAGACCCTTACTTTTTAGCCATGCCAGTAAAAGTTGAAAAGTTCCTTCATCGTATTGAATACCCCTTCTACTTAAAAACTTTTCTAATATACATACAATTGCCTTTTCCTCTGAGGACTCTCTCGATCCCATCCTCACACGTCCCCGGCTGCTCACCTCTTTCTGGTGATTATTTGTCCGGACTGCAGCTCTCCTTCCCGCTGCCTTTTTTCTCATTCAGCTGGGCTGCTCCACCGGTCATACGTTCCTATGTTTTTTGTCCCTGTTCGGGCACCATTTGTGGAGCATGGATTCACGGACTCTGGTGGGGTACAGACCAAAGACCTTTATTGCAACAATCTGACAGGCTTTATAGCTATACACGCTCTCCACGTGCAAGTTGTGTTCTGCTGATAGGTTGAAGGCCGACTGCCATGCACTTCTCTACTTCTTCCGATTGGTTTCTGCTGTCTGTTCACGAGGAGCAACAACTTCATTCTCACGTCCTGTTTCTTGCTGATTCTTACTTGTTTCTGTTCCCTCAAGCCCTCTCTCAAGGATGCAGCTTTATCTCATCAAAGTCGAACAGACCTATGCTGCCCTCTATTCCCACAGTCACCCTCCACAGATTATGGACCTCAGCCACCATTGTCCTCTCTATTACAAAGAAAATAGTTTCAGGACCTGGTACAGGTGTTACGGTGATTGTGGAGGTGCCTACTGCCTGCCCAGGTCTTGCAGTGTAACCGTACATAGTTGCGTGAATGCCTCTGGTCAAACTGGCTCCACGTATCACCAGTTCTTGGTGAAGAGTCACGACGCAAGAGTACCCGTGTTGCAGTAAATAATCCAGTGCTCAGCTTGCGCTTTGCATCTTCGAACAGCTTGCACCTTCTCCTTGCCCCCTGGGAGCTGCAGGGGTAACCAGGGCAATGGATTCACCCCACGTGGGGAGCGAGTGGGAACAGCTCTGCTGCGCGCCTGAGGCTGGCCCTGGGGCGGGAAGCGAGGAGAAGGATTAAACTGCCAGTTGTCATCCGAGGCAGCAGTGAGGCCCAAAAGTACCTGAATTAAGTCATGAGTTACTAGTGTTGAACGCGGAAAGCAGCAAGAAGGCCAGGTTTGTAGATGACATGGAGCTATTTAAATTTGTCAGCAGACAAGAGGACGACAAGAGCATTGGAGATGCGTAAGAAAGCTGTGCTCATCAGCAACAGGAAGGCAAATGAAATTCAGCATCACTGTTCCCAAAGTCATGTAGCTGGGGGGAAAATGTAAACTGCATAAATACTTCTAGGCTTTGGCTTACTCTAACTCTACCAGGTCACGCAAGAGCCTCGGGCACCACGACAGGCGTTTCACTGAGGACACAGTGAACAGCTCGGTACAAGCTCAGTGCTGTTCAGTGGGGAACAACAGTCAGAAGAGCAGACAAGATGTCAGGAGACATGAAGGGCAGGATGGAAGTAATGCGGAGAAAGGCACCATGCCTCCATGTAAGCCGGCACTGCTCCTCCACTGGGCTGCTGCCCCCTCTTCCAGAGCGAAGGATCCCAGGAGAGTTGGCCATGCATAGAGAAGGCCCTGAGCAAACTGTCAGGGGAAAAGTCCCCCAAATCTGGGATCTGAAGGGCAACAAGTCAGGAGGGGTTGAGGGAATAAGAAACAAGGGATGTGATAAAAGGCTGTAGATTAATGACTGGCTGTGAAAAGGTGGACTGGGAGTTCCTCTTCTTCCAGCCTTTGTGACACAAGAAAAGAAAACAGATGATGAAAGCGGAAAGCTTTGAATTCAGAACTGATAAAGAGGAACCGTTTTCACACAGTGAATAAGCAGACCTGAGTACTGATTGCCAGAAGAAGTCGGAGAGTACGAGAAAACAGTGAGGTTTAAAGAGAGACCAGGCACGCATCTGAGCAATGAGAACATCCAGGCTGGTAAAAGGCAGTGCTAAAAGTGTTACCTACAGGAGGAGAGAGCAACCCATTGTGTATGAGAAGAGAGAGCAAACCGCTCTCAGGCACTGAGGGAATATGATGTGGTCCTGATGAACATTGGGTTGCCCCTTAAAGCCAACCCTTCTCTATCTCTAATGATACCTCTTTGCTAACCCACCTCTTCTCTATCTCCAAAGCATCTGGCAGAGAGAGGAGACTGAGCTAGACAAATCACTCCAACCTGAAAATAATGCAGCATTATCATTTGCCTAGGAAGATGCCCAGTACCAGGCAGGACTGTCCTTTGTTATGGGGTCTCTGTTTCAGTGTCTGCCTGAAATTGCATGAGGTAGTTGAAACAGACAAATCTGCTTTGCACCTCTGCTTGCATGTCTCTTTTGTCATTTACAGTAAATGTATCATTTTTTTATCAGCATCATTTACAGTAAAACACGTGGCTAGCTGAGCAGTTAAAGATCTGTGGAGTCCAGACGTGATCCCCGTAGTGCGCTAGTTGGGACTTTTAGGTGCTGCTCCGCTACCTGCAGTCCGAGTATCCCAGACTGTATTAACTACCTGTGCACCCGTAGCTCTTGGGGGGAAGGTGAGGGCCACACAGCAAGAACGCCTCTTCGCGTGCCTGCTGAAATAACGAAAAGCTGGCCTGGTAGTGAAGCCCTCTGCTCGAGTCAAGGGAATCTCCCTTCCTAAACACTGAGAGCTTCATTTTTGTGCCACCGCCTTCTTGAGCAGACACAGCCCCGTGACCCATATGGGAGAAGCTACGCATGTGACTCTCTTTACTAGTGAGGCTTTCTTCTGGGGTGGCATGCAATGACTGTTCAAGAGCAGTACCACAGTCCTCCATGGCTGTTCGGAGAGGAGGTGAAGAGAATTCTCTAAGTGAAACCAAAACCCATTGAGGGTCGTGAGAGATGGGACCTGGTGGACTCATGTTTACATAAGTAAGTACGTCCTTAGCCAGAGGAGAGTGACAGAGCGCCCTAACATCAACTGAAGATCTATCAGGAAAATGTGAGGACTAAAGGAATAAATGAATGAATGAACAGGGGCAGACAGACAGGAGAAAGAAAAAAGACTCTGAAGCACAGCAGAAAGGAGAGACAGAACCTGTGATTCTTTCTTCTCTAGTGGCATTTAATTTCCCCTTCCCCGCTGTCAAAATGTCAGAAATGCACAGGCAACTTCAGTAAAAGAACTGAAAGAGAAAGAGAAGGCAGCAAAGTCCTTAGAAGCTGCTTCACACAGACAGAGGTACACCCGGCACCGTCAATAGGTGCGATCTTCCACAAGCACACGCAGGGGCCAGAGGGTTTTTTTGTCTGACAGATTTATTTTAGATTCTAAAAGGAGTTTCTAATAAAATAAAATGCTGGAAGTGTGCAACATGTGCAGTTCTCCGTGGGGTCCCCTCTGCCACTGAATGAGCGCAAGAGCAGGGCAGTGTGGGGAGAGGGAGAAGAAAGTGGGCAGAGGGGAGAAAACACCATCGGGCGGCAGGGGCTCCAGCTGTCTCCCACGTTTAAGTGTCCTGCTAGTGAAAGGCTGTGAGAGAGGCCATGAAGGAGGGGCAAAGGGTGGCAGAGAGAAGTGGCACTGAAGCAGGCAATAGCTACTGGCTCAAATACTTCCAATAGCTCCAAAGCGTCTGTGCTGCCTGCCACCTTACTGCAGCAGTGAGTCTCGTCTTGCCCTGGTACGCAGCTTCCAGCCCCTCTACAGGTACAGTGCTCACATGGCTTCCTGCTATGTTCATGCCATGCCTAGACCCTCCTGAGAGGTCTGCATGGTGCCCATCTCTCTGCAGCATGGCACGCAGAATTTCATCCTTCCATGCAGACCGGGCCCGGTGTCCCTGCTCCCATCAGCACTCAGTTTGCTGGATCTTCTCTTTCTGGTTCTCCTCCATCTCCTTCCTCGGCACAGTGACTGCAACCATCCCTTCCAGCGCTGGGAAGGCAGGAGGCCGTGCCTGAAAGGGAAGAAAGGGGAAATTTCAGGCACGGGAGGGAGACTGAATGAGAGAAGTCTGGGCTTCTCCCTGCCTTGGAATACATGGTCCTACTGCTTGCAACCACAAGGCTCCCATTCCCTTCTAGAGCTAGGGAAGAGCCACAGTCCCACTCTCGGAGACATGTAGCGTCTTCTGGGGAATGCCGGCGCAACACTATCCTCTGTGGTGTCATGGGCATAAGGAATAAGAAAGACAGGACATGCTTTAGCGAGAGCAAAGAATGATCTGGGCAACAGTCAGGCCATTGTCAGGTTCAACGGTATGCCAGATTTTTACAACACCTTTTCAGGGAGAATAATTAAAGGCATGAAGGTTCGGGTAAAATGAGATAAGAACAAATTAAAGACAGAACCACTTTCACACACCGCTTTAACAAGCGACGTTCTAGACAATGGAAAAGAGGTAGATCTCGGAGCTCCTGATAATGGTAAAGTATATGGTGACACGCAGGCAATCGATACACTGGAAAGATGAGATTAGTAAAAGAATGGTGTGGTAGGTGTGATCTCAGCTAGGAGGAAGGGACTGGGATTTTGCTGACAGGTTTCTGCCAGGCTGTAGGGAAATGATAAGCACAGGTCTTACACAATCCGTTGTGGGATCAATCATTAATGACACCGAGAGTGTGAAAGTGCTAATGAGTTATGCAGCTGATAAAGTCGAGGAGCCTCATTTGGGAGAAAGAGGATGAAAATATCACCTGAGGCCCAGATATTTTAGGAGAATGGAGCGGTAAACTGAATGACAGAGTGAATGAAATGCAACAGCACTAACCGCACATTGGGAGGCTCAGGGAATCGGAACAGGAATTCCTAATGTGTGGGAAATAGCCCATCAGGGGATACCAGTGAGCAGCCAGTGTTCAACCAATGCAAGAAGAGCAAATGCAATCTCAGAGAATGCCAGCAGAGAGAGGGAGAGAACAAGAGAAGAGATAGTATCTTTGCTCGAGGCACCTCATCTGCACTGGAACACAGGATAAGCCCACTGGGAAGACTGCAGAGAAGGGCAGGAGGACCACCAGTGGATGGAGGACCTGTGCTGCAACAGAGGAGTTTTGCTTACTTGTCAAAGCAAGGCTGTGAGGAATGTTTTGGGATGGCAGTGAGTATCCTGTCTGGATTAGAGCTGTTTAAGCTAGCAGAGCTGGACACCCAGGTATCCTTTTTCCTGCCAGCTGAGGGTATACAGTTATACTGTAAAGGGTTATTTTTCTGAGGTTTTAGGCCAGAAAGGGTGGTTCTGATCATCTTGTCCTGGACTTGCACAGTCTAGAGAGTCAGCCAGAAACTGTAGATCTCTGCCTTAGATTATCCTTTACCATCAGTGCTGATTAAGGGACAATGACGAAGAACCAGTCACGAGTCTCTCGAGCGCTACCCGCAGTGTTTTTTTTAAAAAAGGCCCATCTTTCTTCTGTTCTGATGTTGCCAGTCTTCAGCCTCCAGCCACCAGGATTTACTAATAATTTGCATCAATGCTGTCACATCCCTCATCTCCAACTCAAGGCGGGTTGAAGGCACCCAGCTCTTTTGCCAGGGCAAGTTCTCCCAACCTGAGATTGCTCTGAGCCCCTGGCCCCTTCTGCACTGGAAGGGGATTTTCACCGTGGGCCCTTTCCGAGAAGCTGAGTGGAAGGCTACTCACAAAAGAAGTGCCTCGTCAGCAAAGAGAAACTCTGAAGGAAGAATTTGCCATGTAATTCATTTGCAGAGAAACTGTATAAAAACAGCAGAGAAACTATATGACTTGTTCGCACACGCTTTTTTCCAGTGGCATGCTGGGGAGCGATCGGTGCTGGCCTGGTCTTTGGGATGATAAAGGCAAGGCAGAGTTTTCAGAAGACAAGATACTGGAACAAATGAAGGACAGTAAGTTGCCAGAAGCAGACAGCCGAGGTGTGAGGGCTGAGCCAGCAACAGATCTGCATTGAGATTGGCATCTGGGGACCAGCAGGCATTTTTGCAGAACAGGAGACTCTGTTACATCAAAGCATCCAGATAAGGAATAAGAGAGAGGACACCTACAAAAGCCTGGACATTAACCCTCCTCTATTACAACATGGCTTGATCTCTGCAGGAATAAACAAGAAGCTTTTCAAGGCTGGGCTGTGATTGTCTCCTAGGAGGTTTTATCCCTCCTCTCAAGTGTCTGACCTGCCCCCAGACGAATGCCACAGTTAGCCAGACCTGCTGATGCCTAGGTTACAGCTTTCACTAGATGTCCCTGACACTCTGATCTGGCTGCCCGAGTCCCATTCTTCCTCTGGCCACGGTGTCCCTGAGACATTTCACTGCTGTCTCTAGGGTACGTAGGGGAAGGTCAAATAAGTGATGTCGTACAGGAAAACTAACGGAAATGGTGTGATGGACACTTACCCTTTTTTGTAGGGCCAGAGCCAGGACACAGACCGTAAGCAGGAAGAAGAGGGTGAGCGTGAGCCCAAAAGTAACTTGCCCGCTGAAGATGGTTGGAGGGCTGGAGACTTGGGCACCTATGGGGAGGAACCACGGTTAGGAAGGAGGGGAAGGTTGATTTTACTCTGGGGGAAGGCTGGGAGTGCACAAAGAGAAGCAAACTGGAAAAGGGTTCAGGGAACTGGAAGGAGAAACAGGAGGAACTGGTGAGAGATAAGGTGGGATATCAAGAAGATGGGATCCAAGCGGTCAAAGGGGAGAAGGAAGGGGTGAGGCTGAGAGGGGAAAGGCACCAGGACATGGAACAGGGCGAGAAGAAGGGGTGGGTTACAGATCCATGGGGGACAGTACCTGTGATCTGCAGCTCATACTGCACTGCTCCCAGTCTGCCTTCTGGGCCATATACACTGCATTCCCATGTGCCCGTATCCTTTTGTGACACTTGGGGTATTTCCAAGGTAGGACCCATCTGGGACCTATGGCCCTCAAGGTTACGGGAGATGGCCGCAGCCAGCTTGCTGTTAGTGGGGGCTGAGTCGAGGTGCTTCCACTGGAAATGTTCATGCCCCCGGGGGTGTGTGAGGCCACAGATGAGCAGCAAACGAGACCCCTCAGAAACTGGTCCTTGGATGCTTGGGGTGACTGTAGCAAAGGAAAAAACTATCCTCAGGAAAGACTGCAGGCAGGTCCACGTCTCTTCCCCGTCCCTCCTTCTTCTAATGCACCCCTCCTTTATTACTTCCTCTAATTTATTTTCTTTGTCTTCCTCAATCTTAGGAAGAATAATCAAGTTACCTAAGAAACACCTTGTTTTCAGCAGAGTCCTGTGCAGTGCAATGCCCTGAATTACACCTTGTTTCCTGCTCGGGGGCGAGAACCTATGAGCAGGAGGAACCCACACTCACTGCACTGACATGCGTGGAGGTTTATCTGCAAGCAGTGGGGGACCCCAGAGGTGTGATTCATCTCCCTGTCTCTCCTCTCACCTGTAAACACTGCCAACGTCACGTCCCTGCTGATTGTCTTGCTGCCAACAGAGACAGCACAGTGGTACTGTCCTGCATCTCCTGGCCCCACTGCAGGGATATGAAGCAGGAAGCTTCTGCTGCTCGAATTCTGGGAGATGCCCCGGTCTTGCAAGTGTCCTCCTGCAAGGCGGCTCCAGTGGGCTGTCACCACGTTGATCCCAAAGGCACTGGGAAGGTAGCTCAAGGTACATGAGAGATCAGCTGCAGAGCCAGCTGCAGCATAGACCACAGGGTTGGTTGGGCCATCAAAACCTGAGGCAGAGAGAGAGGACAATGTGGGGTGGTGACTGGCCTGGGAAGTGAGGACAGGGTGGGAAGGTGGAGGCACTGGGGTTGGTCAGTCACATCAAAGGGAGCAACCTGGGGATGCTGGAGTAGCAATGCAGAGGCTGACCTCACCTAAAATTCGCAGGTTGTATGTGGCAGAAATGATCTCATTATCAGAGTATCTGAGTTGGCAGCGCCAGGACCCCGCATCACTCATGGCTGGCCGGAGGATGGAGAGAGCCCCATGCAAGGAACAGAAGGTCCTGGAGGTGGGTACTGGGCGCCCATTGTGAAACCAGCGTGTCTCCACAAGGCTGGCCCGGTGGCTAGAGTTGCAGCTCAACAGAAGTGGCTCATTTTCTACCACAGGGCTGGATGGACTGATGGTTACTGCCAGAAAAAGAAAAGAGGGGGGAGACAGGGGAAGCTGTGATCATGGGGGCACTACCAAACCATCTCTTTGTACCCCTCCTGTCCTAGCCTTGTCCCTTGGGCATCTGTCTCTCCAGAGCAGAGAGCAGACAGCGGGAAGCTGTGCGCTTTCGGGAGGCTGCTGCCTGTACTCTAACCTGCCCTGGCAAACACAGTATCCCCCCCTGTCCCACCCTTACAACCTCCCCAGACTTAAAATCGACATTCTCCAGGGTTTCCGTCTTCTCCTACCTGTGATTACCCCCAGCTCCACCTGGCAGCTCTGGACCTCCGTGTCATATGCTACTAGTGCCTCATACAGCCCGGCATCCTCGCTCCGGACCGGGTTGATTCGCAGGGAGAAATTGCCATTGCGTAAGGCAGAGTCCTGGACTGACACCCGGGGCCTCATGGGCAGCGCTGTCTTCCGGAGGCCGGAGTACCCCACCTCCAGCACCACGTGTGGCTCCTGGTGGGCGCTGGGAGCAGGAGAAGTGAGCGGCTTGTGCCAGAGGCAAAGGTGAGATCAAGGGGGGGGGGGGGCAGGAAGGAGGGAATGTGGGGAAGGAGAAAGGGGGCTCAAAGTGCCTCCCACCCTCCCCAGTCCCCACAAGGACATAAATCTGGCGTACCTTCCCCCCTGCCGCTTCCACAGCACGGATGTCTTGTCAGGCAGCTGCTGCCAGCTCTTCCGGACCTTTCTGGGTCTGAAGTGGCAAGGCAGGATGGCTGAACTCCCCTCTCTGGCCCACACTTTCTGCTCCCTTCTTTCCCCTTCTGCTACTCCTGGTAGTATGTGGCCAGCTGTAAGGAGATGGAGAGTTGAGCAAAGGGTAAGACTCATGGAGCAATACCTGGCCATCTTCAGTGGGCTTAGAAGGGCACAAATTCTCCCTTCCAGACCTGTCAGGGACCAAGTAACACCCAGACCCAGCTTACCGAGCTACTTTGCCCTCCCTGATACGTTCAGCCCCTCTTACCATTGAAAGCCGGCAGGGTGAAGGTGAGGAACAGCACCAGGGACACCGGCCTCATGGTGGCATCCAGGAGAGGCGAGGGGCTGCGCCTTCCCACTTGGGTCCGTGCTTGATCAAGTCAGAAGCTTTGAGAGATCAGCAAAAATGAGGCATGGGCAAAGGAGATCTTTGGGTGGATGGACCAAGGGCGGGGTGTCAGCTGGACGTGCTTGCTCTCGTGCTCTCTCTCTCTCTGATCAAAGTATTTCCCTAGATGCCTTTATATTGGAGGCGGGCAGCTAATTTCCTCATATCACTAAGAATATGCGTCACGACCAAGAAACAAGTGTAAGTCTGAGGCACGTGAAGGCAGAACTGAAGCCAGTGAGAGAGGGGAGGGAGGGACCAGAGACACTGCTCTAAGCACCTTTTAGTGGAAATTCTTTGGGTCGCTGTTGTTTTTCTTACAAGTTTCGCTTCTACATAGACAGTGGAAAAAGTGTAGAAGACACTTCCCAGCAAGTGCCCTTCATGTTTTTCTTTCATCTCTTGCCTTTTTTGGTTTCATCTTTCCGCCTCTTACAGCTTCTCTCTAATTGTTTCAGGGCTTTTGAGAACATGTTGGCCTTTTTTCTGCTGTTCTTTTTTTGTTGTTTTTGTTTTGGGTTTTTTTTCCTTCTTTAATCCTTCAGGTGTGCTGATTTTTCGGCTTTTTCTCATTGGTCAGTTCAAAGGCAGGAAAAGGTCTATGGTGACCTCCAATCAGGGCACATGTAACCCATCAATCCATAGCCCAGTGGCAATGTGGGACAAAGCTGAGGTGGTCTGAGGAGACAGAGAAGAGCATCCAGGAGAAGCGACCAGCACTGAGAAGAGGGGCTGCGTGCTGTGGCACTGTGAGGGGGTGCGAGGAAGGCACCCTCCTCCTCCAGCCGCAGTGGGGAAAACCCACCTGAGCTTGTGCGCTGAGGGGGGCTCATTCTAGCTCCCATGTAGCTGCTGAGCTTTTCATAGGGTTATACATTTCCATCTGCGTGCCTCATCCTGGGGCCCCTTTTGCCTCAGAGAACCCCCACTGTCGTGGCTCACACTTTCCAGCAACCCACTGGCTCTGACTCTTTTGGACTTAATCAGCCCTTCATGATGGGTGTCAGACACCTGAGCCCCTCGGTGGTGGCTTGAGGGCTGGGCTGGGGCTTTTCCTGGGGGTGAGGGAAGGGAGGTGACTCAGAGTGGCCACTTCTTCACTGTGGAAGGATCCTTGCTCGCTCTCTCGTTTTCCTCAGCTGGGTGGTTGAAGGTGGAGGATAAAAGAGAGCAAGGGGTACGCCTCGCTTCAGCAGCTCCCTGTTGTGGTGGTGGCTCTCGCCTCTTTTATCACATGTGGCTCTTCAACCTCCTGAGGAGTGGGATTGGTGTACGGGAACCTGGTGCAACCTTGTGTGCCTTGATGTCCCCAGGGGACTGCTTTGCAGACATCCTTCGTGTCCTCTGTGTTCTGCAGCCCATGGGATCGCGTGAGAGAGGAAGGGAGAAGAGAAGAAGGGGGAGAACTTGTGACGGTTGGCGGGAGGTGTTTTTTTTTCCTACTGTTGAAGAAAAACAGTTTGTGGTGCCCAGTCCAAGCAGAAAGCATCAACCACTCTTTCCCCTGAATCAGCACTGCGAGAATGGTGTGAGCGTGTGGGTGAACGCGCGAGAGAGAGATGGAACCGTGGTGGGGAGACACTTACAGCTCCGCAGCCCAGTGCCGTCTGCTCCCCCACCCCTGGCTTCGCCCAGAGGACACACCGAGCTCACTGCTCTCCCCCTCCACCCCGACCCGCTCCACACTCTGAGCCTCAGTGCCCGGCCACTATTCTCCTCTAGTCCCCAAAATTACCCTTAACTGAGCCCGTGCTCTAGGAAATGCTTCTTCCTTATAAGAACCGTCTGCTTTCCACGAGGTGGTCATGAGGGATGGATGGAGAGCCCAGGAAAGTGACAGGAGCTACCTGGCACCGGGGGGCTTTTGGGCCAAGGGGTTAGTTATTTTGCTGAGTGAGCATGTTGTGAAATGAAGGTTTTGACGGCACTGTTTTACTCAGCACCGGGCTATCTTTAGCAAAGACACCTGTGACGTTTCTCTCTAACGACCCATTTTAAATGCTGACTCCCTTGAATGTCATTGTCGTCATCTCCCAGAACAGGACCCTGCCGCACAAATAACAGTGACCGGAGCAAGATCAGCACGGGGGCATCTTCTCAGAACTGCCTGCGTGCATCCCCCCGGCAGAGGGGCCGACAGGGACGTGTGGGAGTCTGGCAGAGCCATGGGGAACGAGGGGCAGGCTGTGACAGGAGCAGCCCAGGACGGGGTTTAGAAGAAGCCCAGCTCACTAAATACTCCTTTGTCCGTGTTAGGCATTAACGAGCTTCAGCCAGGTTCCAGACGTACCCGCAGCAGTCACCTTGCGCGCAACCTTACCACATTGCTTTTCTTGTCTCTCTTGGCATGTCTTATGGGTGCAAACTACACTTAACAAGAAAAATAGGAATAGAAAACACTATTCTGCAGCGTCATTGAGTTAGTCTTGCTGAAGGAATTTTCCGTTGCATTTCCAGATTTCTATGATACCATGTTTTTCTGTGAGTGATTCCATTTTCATGTTCTGGTCCTTACAAGCATCAGGTCTGAAGCTAATCATAATCTACTGCTTCGTGCTGACTTTTTGAGGTGCTCTATCGTTTATTTGCAGACCTTTGACTGACCTAAGAAATTGCGCTGTGACTGGAAGGCTGGGTTATCAGCTGTGCAACTTGAGATCAGCTGGTCTGGGTGTTCCTGAGATAGGGTTCTCACCAAAAGGACCTCATTTAAAACGTCCTGACTGCTGTTTGCCCAGAGCTAAAGCAAACAGGCAAAAAGAAGTTACTTACTAATAAGAGATAACTAATAACTTTGTGGCAAGGGACTGTGAACAAAAAGCAGCCACGCCTGGGGAGACAGAAGGAAAGGTCTGGCAGGGGATGTAGTGTGAGCAAAGGCTGGTTGGTACTCGACAGGCACCTGGACAGGCAATGGGGTTTCCAGGGGTGAGATTGGGATTAACTGAGTCTTCTGGCACTGACCGGGAAGCTCAGAGAGCTAAAACAGAGCTAAACTCAGCTCCAGAGGGGAAGTAACAGAGCTGCCCTTCTCTGGGTGCTAGGGACGGATGCAGTGGTTCTCAGGTCAACACCTTGTGCCTGTGGAGGAGCCAAGCAGCAGGACCCTGAACCAGAAAGAGCCGGTGGCCACCATTTACCAGGCTTTGTGTGAGATGCACAATGTGGAAATGCATCGAAATAGGCACCCCTGAGGTAGAGGGATGCAAATCAGTCTTCCCCCACAAAGGGTCATGATGATTTCTACCAAGGCACTGTCCCTGAGATCGATATGAAGTTGCTCAACTTCTCTAAGTCCAGGATGGGTACCAAATGTGCTTCCTTTCTCGTGGGAGAAAGCGGTTGCTCCAGCCTTCTGTCCCTCTGTGATGCCTGGAAGCAGCATGTTGTCTTCCCAGGGCCAGCGTACCCTGCACATCAGAGAGTGGTCTTAGAGGAGGCACCCATTTATCCAAGCTGACAGATCCCAGAAAGGGCTGAGGAGAAGAGGACTACAAAAGTGAAAGTTCACATCGCCCAGTAGATCTTGGCAAAACCAAAATGTGACTCCGCAGAAGTGCCTGGAGGAAGAAGAGTGGCTGTCTGCCTCACGTTTATTGGGAGGCTCTTTACTTTTGAAAAGGTCCTTTTTAGTGGATTTGCTGAATGGGCAATGCCTGGGACACCACAGTTCTCTGATGTGGAGCTGAGGGCAGTCTAGCGGTGGCCTGCTTCCCAGAATCCCATGGGAACACCTTTAGGAAAGCATAGCTTTACGGAGCCTTTGGACAAATCTGCAGTTTCTTTCTTTACAGTTCTAAAAGGTGAGTGACCTTTGTGTGACAATCCTGAGCAGATAGCTGAATATCCCAGAGAAACCTGAATTAGAAAGTCAGGAACAACACTGGAGGGTGCTGACTGAAGCTGTGGGCTGCATTTCTGCTAAAAAAAACCCCAACCCAGTGATTTAATCACTGAAGAGAATCTGCAGCATTCATGGGCATATTTGGCAGCTAGCATCTTGTGTCTGGCCAGCATTAGCTGTAGAGGAGTGTGTAACTGTTCTCTTTCACAAGGTCTCCAGATCCCTGCTGTAGAAGAGATGGGAGGCTGCAGGATCCTCTTTGGATATCCACAACTACCTGTGGAGACAGTGATGGATACTAGTACCTTGGCCAATATTTAGTTAAGCAACATCTTTGATGCTGCAGGATGTCTTTGATGCCACAGCCTTTGTGTTTTGCAACAGAGAGGGTGAGGTGGATCAACTACAAAAAGCCATGCAGCAGGCTAGGTTACATTTTGACTCACTTCTCACTGCAGCGTTCACGCCATGCTTTTATTTCAATGGAAAAAAATGCGATAGCCTCCCAAATGTCCCAGGGCTGCAGGGAGTTTTCTCAAGAACAAAGAGGTACCCAGGAGCCCAAAGCATGCAAGGGATGGGGGAAACATGCCAGCTGTGAGGAGAAAGCTCTCGGTTACAGTCACCTGAAATGGAGGTGAAGGAGTCAGGCACTGACCCGATGTGCCGCACGTCGCTGAGTGACTGGAGGAGTAGCAGAACGTTCCTAAAAGATTCCGTTGACTCAGGCATGGGCTGAATGCAACTGAGAAGTGCTCTGATAGGAGCTGAAACTTGGTCTGAGAGTGGAACTCCCAAAATATGGTCTGTTCTCCCAGGGGCAGTGAGAGAGAGAGGGTCTGATCATCTTCAGGGTTCCTGGGCCCTAGAGGGCTGGAAGATCCAGTGCCAACAGTGGAGCTGGATGACAGAAAACTGCTGGACATTGGGGTAGTCCAGAAAGCAGGTGAGGACTGGCAGAAATGGCCAGAAAACAAGACCTCTGAAAGAGCTGTCAGCACCAAGACTGGTGTTAAGTGCGGTGTCAGGACAGGCTGGGAGGATGACCCGGGACATGTAGTGAAACAAAGGCACCCAGATTTCCCCAATGGATTACACACAAGCCCCTTCTTAGGTGTGGCTTCTTCATTTGGCCAGTCTCTTGCCAGTTTTGCAGGGAAACCCTACGACTGCCTTTCCTGAGAGCTGTTTTGGCCTGGGGGGTCTGTTCTGGAGAACAGATGTGGGTTGTGTCTGCGGGTGTGAGACCTGCCAGCAGCTGATCTGCTGGGGGAGATATCAATGGTCTCCTGTGTGCCAAGAGAGAGGTAGACTGATCCAGATATGCCAGGCTCGGATCCCCGTTGCTGCTGTTGCCCTGAACTGACAACACAGCAAGCATCCCCTCAAAGAAAAACTGCCACAGAAGGATGTGCCTTCTGTTCATGGGGCTCGAAACCTCTCTCTGTCTTACTCTTGGCAGCAGCATGGGTCTCGCTGACACAGAAGCGGCACCTTGGACATGTTTCAGATGCTGGGGGCTGAGCACTGCACAGGGCACAGAGGGGTCTGGCTCTAGGCTCAGTCGCATGTGTCCTGAGGAGCTGTGAAAAAGCAGATCTGGTTCCTGCGCTGTGTTTTCACGGTGCGTCATGGCAGGAGAACATGAGTCTGTAGCTTATGGTACACTGGAGCTCTGGAGACTACAGGCAAATACCTTATTAATAATGAAGAATATGTAATTTCTAGTGGGAAAGCTAGCTATAAAAAAGTTGAGGGTAACTAAAGGAGCATGTGATGCTATGAGAAATCATTTGCAGAAGAATACAATCCCCGGAAAGGTTCATGTGGACGATGGCACAGCAAGGAAGGGGACAGTGGTGCTCCAGAATACTCCTGAAGAGAATAAAGTCTCTGATTTGGTGATCCCCAACCGCTTTGCTTTGAACAAAAATTGCTAGGGAGGGAGACGGTGCATTTTTAAACTGAAAGGGCTCATTGTAAATCAAAAGGGATTTATTTCTTTATAGTTTAGTTTTCAGCTGAATCAATTCTCTGATGCCCATCAGTGTTGACAAAAGAGAGGCAGCAGGAGAGATGAAAGGGAAGATGGGATTGCCCCTTTCTGCAGCACTATGCATTTATGCTGGATTAACGCAATTGTGTGACAGACTGAAATTCAGAGTGTGGTGGCAGCTGAGCTGTTTTTTCCATTTCTTCTCCATTTGGCACCTCATGGCAGGTGGCAGCCTGCATCATTTTGTAAGATAGCTTCTACAGCCCTACTAAGAAAAAACACAAAATCAAATAAACCCCCCTGCTAGTCACTGCATCACAGGAAGATACATGTGAGAAGGGACCTCTGGGGTGGCCACTCCATCCCTCTGATCCCAGCAGGGTGACTCTCAAACTAGACTGCGTTGCTCAGGACCTGGCCCAGGCACATTCTGAACACCTCCAATTGTGGAACTTCTCCAGCCTCTCCAAAAACCCGTTCCACTGCTGCAATACACTCACAGGAGAGGTTTTCCTTGTGTCTCATGGGAAGTTCATGTATTGCAACCTGTGCTCCTTGTCTCTTGCCTTTTCTCTGTGCCCCCATGAGAAAAGTCTGGCTCTGTCTTCTCTCTATCCTCCTTTGGACAGTAGCAGACAGCAGTTAGCTCTCCCCCTTCTTCAGGCTGAACAAATGCCCCTTGTCACGTGCCATGTCATCCACCCCAAAGCCATCTTAGGGCCCTTCCCTGGACTTGCTCCAGCATGCCAACATCCCACAGTGTTGCAGACATGGTTTCTCACGTGCCATGAAGACAGGACTAATCACTGCTTGCTAATGTTCTTGCTATTGAAGCCCAGCTTTTGGCTAGTGAAGAGACCTCGCTGATTCTGGAGGTACCTCCCATTCTCACCACGCTGGAAGATGACCGGCTGTCCTTATGGCACATACAACAGGCTTTGTTGGTATAAGGACTGATTGTTATTTACCCTTGAAGGAGGCTGAGATCAAAGAGGTGGAACTATACTGCTGGTTAAGGGGGCTTTAAAATTCCCAAGAAGGGTTCGGACCTCCTGTGTCACAATGAGGGCTGGGAGAGATCTGGGTTCCCAAGATGGAGGGACAACAAACTAAATATTAGGAAGTTCTGGCAGGAGTTGATCACTAGGATGCAATTAAGACCACACAGGGAAAACATGAGTTTAAGCTCGATTGTTTTTTTTTGTTTAGTACCATTTTTAATTTTTTCTAGTTCTAAGAAGTTTCTGTTTGCAGCTGTCAGGTCCCGTTCTCCAGGAGGGAAAGAGGTCACACTGAGCAGCGTTCTCTCCACTGTAACAGGCTTCTCTACCAGGTTTTTCCCAGAAAGCCACAAAAGACCAAAGGACCCTCTCTAGCTGTACAGTGTGCGTGAGAGTAGAAGATAAAGCAGCTAATGCTTTTGTGTCCTGTGTAAATACTTCAGACCCTTCGCTGATGAGCTGAAAGCATCCTAGAAACTCAGACTCTGTGAGCTTCCAGTGCTAGGCTGCCACATGACTTGTTCAACATCCAACTGCTTTCTGATGTCCATGGCTATCTTACGCTGCCAAAATGTGGTTAGGAGGGCTTCACAGCTCTGCAGGTGCGACTGTCTCTCCTGGCATGGTGCAGACTTCATATTTGGCAAGGTTAACGGGAAGGAACCGCCTTCTAAGACCTCTGGTAAAATCACACTTAGAATTAAAACATAAGGTTATATGTTGAGGAACACAGTATGTGGATCACACTTCCAGAACAGAATACAGTATCCTGGGAAGAAAAGACTCCAGGGAGTGAGATACATGATAGCATGCTGTATAAAATGGGATCGCAAAGAGCGAACAGATTGTGTTACCTCTGTTTACAGCACAAGTTACTGGAATGTGTCCATGATTCAAAAAAAGGATGTGGAAAAATGGAAAAGGATTTAGAAGAGTGGTACAAAAAAAAAATAAATTACTTGGGGCATGGAGATCTTGCTGTTGAATGTACAGAACTTGAGGTGTTTGACATATTTTACCTAATCCGAAGGAAACAGTGGTGAGCTCAGGCAGCAACTTTACTGCAAAAAAAAGGAAATTAATTTTATGTGTCACAATCACGAAGACAGTAGAATTATTGTTAGAGGATGTTGTGGAGACCAGGAGTATAAATTAGGTAATTTGTGGAGGATCAGTTCCTCACTGGCTTTTGAATTTGATGGCCTGGGTATGCCTGCCAGCTTGGGATATCCTGAGCTCTTGTTTACAGGAAGCTTCTATAGGATGCTCTGTCTCTCAGTGTCTTTCTTTAGGGATCTTGTATCAGCCATAGCAGAGGACTAGGCTAGAGAGACCACCGCTACAACCATTTCTATGCTTCTACATTCACAATCTATCCTTGATGTTTTCTCCCCATGAGGAGAAGATGTGAAATAGGGGCAGGTTCTCTACTCCAGCAGAGGAGCATAAGGATGACCAGTGGCTTGAAATTAAACCCAAAATCTGGCTGGAAACAAGGTACATGTTTTTCACAGCAAGGCTCTGACATGGGAAGAACTCCTGTGGTGGCTTCTTCACCACCTGCAGACCGTTGACATGAAAAATGGTCAATGGCATGCTCTTGCTCTGCCCCAGGATGTGGGGCGCTCTGCAGGAATGAGGAAGCCAAGCCAGCTTCTCACCATCATGAGAATAAAACACCATCTATTCATATTTCCCCTGGCTTTTCCCTTACTCGCAGCCCTGGCTGGAGGGCTTCCCTAAGAGTGTAAGTGGGCCCTTTTTGAGACTCATAGAAAAAAAGCCAGCTGGTCTTGCTCTGCAAGAAAACTCCAGCGTGGGGCTGGGAAACAGCCGAGGAGCATGGCTGCTGAGCTGAGGCACGTAACCCACAGGGAAAAGGAAGGAAAAGGCTCCCGGACTCAAATGAACTGAGTTGGTGGTGGCGGCATGTGGGTGTGGGGACTTTCCCCTGAGTTGAGCAGGGACCTGTTGTTTTTTCCCTAGTTACAGGTGGTCAGAGGGCTCACTTGTTCCAGACTTGAAGGAGATACAGGGGTTTCTCTTCTTTTCATGCTTTTTTTTAATTTTATTTTTTTTTACTATCATTTTCTTCTCTGTGTTGATTGTTAAGTCAAAATAAAAGTCACTCTGAAAGACTGGTAACCTCAAGGGTTCTGTGTGCCCCCTGCCTGAACTGTAAGACCTGATCAGCTTGTGTAGAGGAGGAAATACAGACAAAATGGTCCAGTCTTGAGCCAAGGTAAAGTTTAGAAGCCATAATAATGGAAAAGGATGCTACAGTCAAAATACTGGCCCAAGAGTAGCTATTCAAAAGAAAAAAACAAACAACCAAACAAACCAAAACAAAAAAAAAACCAACACAAAACTGAGACTAAGTGCGTTTCCTGCCCTGGTCTATGAAAAACAAACGTTTGAGGTAGAAATAAAAAAAAGAGGGAACTCCTCAAAGTGAAGGGGCATACTCATTGAAGGGTCAGAAGATGACCTGGAAACCTTCCCAGGTGCCTGAGGGTGGGATTCCGTGGCCCTTCATGGGGCTGTAAGCCAGACCAATGTAAACATTAGGTTTAAAAGCAGGAGGAGAGGAAAACGTGCATGTGTAATTAGAATGGGGAATAACTCAAATGGCTTCCGTGGCAGGTTCCTGCGGGCACAACTGAGTGGACGAGAAACTGCTGAAGAGTGGAAAGGACAGAAAACCTTTAAAATGCCATTGCTGTCACATAGAATTACGTTCTGAATGGCCGGCTGATGTCTGTAAATGGCTCTGGGAGAAGTGGGCTATCCAAGCAGCATCCTAAACCCAGCTCACAGTGCAGCACTGACAGATTTTAAGATACTCGGGACAGTTGCTATGGTTGCTTGGGGACTTCTGGACCTGCCTTGGACTCTCGAGGCAAAGGACCGTTTCTCCTGGAAGCCAGAGAGCAACCTGTGCGTGCTCAAATCACCCTGTGGACACCCAGCCAAGACAAATCTGATGCTGATTGACCGCGCCAGGCACTTCTCATTTCTCCAGGTTTGAGTTAGGCTTCTTATAACACCGGCGGTGTGATGACAGCCATTCCTGGTTCCTCCACTCCAAGCGACAGCTCACAGCGTGCTCTGTGCCAGGCATTTTGGGTATGTGGAAACTCGGATGGCGACTGCTCGCAGTCTTTCAGTCAAGTGTTTGCAGGCATGTCACGTTTGGTGCCACCAGGGGGCCCTTTAGGCAAGAAAGCCGTAGATCTATGCTTGAAGGACTCCAGCGATTCCTCTGCCACTAATAAATCCATTCGAGAGGATCAAGACAAGCAATGTAAGGTGCATCCTCCAAGCTGAAAGAGGTATCAGTTTGAGGTACATCTGGTTGTACTGCCTCTTCTCCCAGAGTGGTGCTCTTTTGCAGAACAAGCAGAGGTCTTGAAAGAAGAGACTGGGGCTTAGCCTTTGTGTCCCAAGTTAAGCAGAAGGAGCGGGTCCTGCTGGAGGTCCCCTTGTAGCCTTCAGTGGTGAGAGCCCGTACAGAGCTGAGATGTTCTACAGTATAGCAACTGGGACACCGCAGGTGTCACCACTGCATCCCAATTCAATGGCAGCAGTCTTCCTTCTTGTCTGAGGTCTGGGATCTCATCAGCTATCTGTAGGCTTTTCACTCTTGGAAGTAAAAGCAAAAGCAACACTGGGGAATACTGGGAACACCTATAGGAATCTGATCTGGAAGCTCTTTAAAACAGGGAAACTGAGTTGGGACAGGATCCTCTCCCAACAAGAAACTACAGTCAACACAGCACACTGTTAGCAGTGCTCTACAAGAATGTTTATTTCTATAGCTAGGAAAAGGGATTCACAGACCCTGAAGCAGTCTGTATTTTCTTTAGTTATGAGCAAAACCTCATGACTCATCTGAATTACAGTGTTGGCTTTTCCAAACTTCTTTACTGAATCTTCTGTGAAATTTACCTTGTGAAGAACTGGCAAATTCCCAGCTCAAAGCTGGGTCCGTATCTACCATGCTGCTATGCTGGAAGCTCAGGAGGTTTTTTGGAGCCATATCTGACAGCCTCCGCTGTTTTCAAGACTGGATCTGACATAGGAAAAAAATTTAGAAGTACCATGTAAGAAACTGTCCTTCACATAAGCAAACAGCAACTAGCTGGAAGTTTTCAGATGGGATTTCTGGTGTGCTTATGGGTGAGTCTAACAGAGCACTACCCAAGTTCACACTGTGGAGTCCTGCCCAGCAAAGACCTTTTCGTGAAGTCATTTGGACGTGCAACAACAGAAAAGCTGCTGAAGGATGCTTCAGGTAAGGGTCTTTGAAAGTTTTCATTACAAATTATGCAGCCTAATAAATGCAGCCTAAAATGATGGATGACCTGCTGTAAGACCTGGGAAAGTCTAAGACATGACTCCACCTGAGCTGCCAGAGAGGTATTGGCATTCATACGTAATCACAGAGCTCTGGAAGCTGACTATTTTTGCTATACCTTACAGCCTTTACTGGGTTTAGGATCTTTCATCTTGGATGCATGACACTCCGGTAACATTTCAGACCTAGGGACAAGATTCTTCATTGTGGGACATGTGGCCAAACACCCTGATGACGTTATGACACCACTTCATGGATTAAGTGACTAAATTGAAAATAAAGCGTCTTGAACCCCACTAGGACATTGGAAATGTTCAACTGGGCTTTTTGAGACAAAGTGTTTAAGATACATGGCAGAGAATAGGGACAACAAATGTCAGCATAAAAACCACTGGAGATCTGTAGAATGTGAGGTTCCTACAACCCCCCAATGACAAGCAGCATCAGCTAGATATCACCCACAGCATATATATGGGTCACCTGCTCTTCTGTCCTCTTCAGTGGGCAATTTGCAACAAGTCACCTAGTCATCTGCCGTAGCCTGCCTGCACAGGTACACCTGACAAGGTGACGCTTGTCTGCTCTGATGTTCCAGTTCTCTGAGGCTCAGCTAAGGAACTGCTGTTGTGCACAGATACTTCCAGCTGGGACTCAGGCTTCCTGAACAGCCTGAGATGGGAAAGCATTCCCTTCTGTGTCTGATAGAAAGTGCCTCCCACAAAAGCGAAGCTGCATCTGATGGTGCCACGCTTGGTCCATAAGCCATCTTGTGTGGCTGAGACCCTTGAATGCTAACACCTTTGGTCTCTTCTCGCCCCTGTGAATGTCCATGTTTTGCTTGAACCGTAAGAGCTCACCAGGAAACTAACCCCAAACTCACCCACCGATAATACCAGCGCTCCAGTCCTGTCCATCTGCGATATGTCCCCAGCCTGAGCCCACACATGTAAACACAGACTTCTTCCCCGAGAAAACACACAGACTGGATCAGCCATGAGCGTGTCTGCCTTTGACTCCGCTCTTGAAATAAGGGAGAGAGGTGGGAGGGAAAAGTACACGGGCTTCTTAAGGATCTGGGAAGGCAAGTTGTTTCAGTTTCCCATATGGCGTATGGGAAGCGGCTGAGCAATGTATCTCCTAACCAGAGGGCCTAGAGAAACCCCGGATCACAGAGGAAGGGGTGGGAGAGAGAAGTAATTAGTCTTTGTTACTTTTTTTAAGCTAGTACAACAGGGTGATTATGGACTTTCCTGAAGCAAGAAGGGGTTTCCTCCTAGACCAGCAGCAGCTGGAGGGCTCACTTTTTCCAGGTCTGAAGGAGGGTTCACGATTCTGCCCCTGCGATGGTTTTGATTACGCTGATCTTGTTTCATTTATGGGCTTAAAAATGGTGTGAAAGACCAAAGAGTCTGGGCGGAGGGGATCATTTGCCTAAGGGAGAAATGAGGAGGTCACAGTTATAAAACGCAAAGAGCATTAGCTTCTGGGCTCAGCACTTCAAAATACCTTCAGACTCAGTTCAGACTTTCCATGGCTGCCCTCTACCTCTTCATATATCGCAGAAAGATGTGGGTGGGAAGGGACCCACTCTAGCCCAACCCCCTCGGTTGCAGCAGAGCTGTCTCCAAAGCTAGCTGAGGTTGCTCTGCTTAACCAGAAGCGTTAACTTGTTTTATTCAATCAACATGGAGTTCAGCTGCCTCTTCTCATGCTTGTCGTCTGCTGCTCACCACTGCAGCCAGAGCTGTCCTCTTCAGGAGGCTGTGCCTGTACGGTCACCCAACAAGGAGCATCTTGCATCCCACCAGTGCTATCCTGGCAGCCTTGGCGCCCCCCGGCACAGCCTTCAGGTGGTGAGCTCACTGCCCTGGCGTGTCCAGGTCCCAGTCGTCTGGTGATCCCTGCCGGGGAGCCGGGGGTCACTCACTCATCCGAGGTAGGAGAGGGACCTAGCTACCAGCTGGTAGGCAGCTCTACCTGCTCTCTGCACTGGTGTCTGCGTTTGCTTTTCCAAACCACACAAAAGGGCTGTCGCAAGCAGACATTGTCAGTCTAGAGGGAAGCCAAGCAGAACCTGCGAGAGCATGACTGTGCCACCTCCACAACTCTCTCAAAGCAAGCAGCGCCAGAGGACAAGAAAGATGGAAATCTCTGGTGCCACTCTGTTGGTAGGACCAGAGCTGCTAGAAGCTTGCAGTAGGTGCCATCAGAAGCCAGGAAGGGACCGTGAGCACCAGACATCTCCTTGACAGCTCTAGCAACGCTGTGATTGGAGCAAGCGAGTCGCTCAGGAAAGGTCTCCTGACACCAAAACCTCTCTCAGGTGAAACCACTGAGGACTTTGTTGTGGGCTTATTGAAAACCAAGGTTCGGCCTACAGTCACACTTGACCCAGTGGTAAGACCTGATCAAAAGACGGTTAGGTCCGGCCAGTACACGCTTCTGTGCAGACAGTCTCCTGCAGTTTAATCCCAGCATGCATTAACTTTCAGTGTAACTTTTGGCAAAACTGATAGCCTTGAGGGAGTTCTGCCCCCAGCCAATGAGATTAACCGATGGTCACAGGAATAAAATTAGATGAGTGGGGCATTAGCACAGAGCCCAGAAGGGGAATAAGGCCCCTCGATGGTATCATTACTTCTGAGGAATCACCGATGAAGACAAACTTTGTTCTTGCCTTGATGACACCAGCACCACACCATTGATCTCACAGTGGAAGAATTAGGCAGAATGATGAAAAGCATCTTCAAGTTTGGATGCAAATCAAGCACATGGCCAGGCTTGAGATACAGTGTGGTGCAGAACCATGGATACAGCCTCAACTTTTTCTGGAAATACATGCAGCTTCTTGCTGTGATCACCTTGCCAGCTAAAATACCACCAGATACAGCAGGGATCTTTGCAGGTCTAAGGAAAGGAAAGAAACTGCAATTTTCTGTTATCTGTAGCCCTCACCTCAAGGCAATGATGATGTCCCACAGGTCACTGAGATGAAAAAATGCCAAAGCATATATTCTTCTACCTATTTCTATAACTATAGCTATATCTTCTAACTATACATAGACGATGACAAAGGTGTTTGATAAAAATGAATAAGATGGAAGAACTGGTAGAAGCGGTGGAGTCAAGGGGTCCACAGAGACACGGGGAACCTGGCTGGGAGCCCGTTGTCGCTTCCCTCTGTCCTGCAGTGTTTTCCTCAGGGGAAATGAGGGGTGGCTGCTCACATTGCTCGTGCTGGCCTAACAATTGGGTGCTGCCTCACTTCCTTTTGGATGACCAGCTGGATAGAGCCAGAGGTGCTGGTGTTGCATCCACACAGGAAGCAGAGATGGGAGTTATCTCTCCACAAGTTCTCAATGGCGAGTACGTTCTTCATTCCGCATAGTCAGTCACTGCTGCAGTGGTGGGAAGAAGCGCGGAAACTGTAATCAGCCTCTGCAGAGATTGTATCATCCGCTAATAATTTATCTTCGGTACCAAACAGTAAAAGGTGACTGGTCAGCAG